>NC_052945.1:33544399-34195523 GCF_013358895.1 Oreochromis aureus | reverse complement strand
TATAGAATTCAGCATTTCCATGCTGGGGAAATAGGTTTTGCAGCTGTTTGAGCTAAGATTTTCAAGTTATTTACAAAATGAAAACCCATACTTTGTTTCAGGCGAGAACTCCATTCAAATGCATTGTAATAGCGAGAAACGCACTGTCTTGGCGAAATAAAGCGATTTTCATCAACTTCATGAACACAGCTGTAACTTTTGATAGAAGACTCGGACACACATATTCAAGGCTTTGCCTTATAGAATTCAGCATTTCCATGCTGGGGAAATAGGTTTTGCAGCTGTTTGAGCTAAGATTTTCAAGTTATTTACAAAATGAAAACCCATACTTTGTTTCAGGCGAGAAGTCCATTCAAATGCATGTAATCCTGTTGTATACTTTATGTAAAAAGCGTGATAAGTCCTTTGAAAATAATTTGTAAAATTCAGAAGTCAACCCGTCATTCCTTGGACTCTTATTAAGTTTCATTTCATTAATAGCACCTTCAATATCTAGTGTTGTGATGGGGGCATCACACATAGTTTTATTATTGTCACTAATTGTTTTAATATTACCTAAGGAATTATAGAATTTTTCCATGGCATCTGTAGAAAGATTAGATTTATATAAATTCTTATAAAAGAGTTCACAAGTCTTGGAAATCACTTGAGGGTCTTGTGTGATGACCCCATATGAACAAAGTTTAGTCATGCTGCCAAGTGTATTGTGATGTTTTTCTAATTTGAAAAAATTGCAAGAGTTTTGTTCTCCCTCTTCAAGCCATTTCCTTCTTGACCGCACAAAGGCACATTTTGCCTTGTAAATATATATATTATCTAATTTTAATTGTAGAATTTGAAGTCTGTTCCGGTTATCTTCAGATAAATTATGAGGTGATCTAGACAAAGCGATAATTTCAGAAATTATTTCCGACTCTTCTTATTTTCTATTTTTAACTATTTCAGCTCCTCTTTTCATTAAAACGGACCTCAATTCAAATTTCATGAACTCCCAATTTTTACAAAAAGCTATTTCAATACATGCCTTATCCCAATACTCATCTATTTTTCTTTTAATTTCCTTTACCAAAGAATCATTCAGTAGAAGAGAATTATTTAATTTCCAATATGAATTCACTCTTTTAGACAGATTACTGGCATACAAACATAGCTCCAAAAAATTGTTTTATGATCTGTGAAGGGTGTTGGCAACATTTTTGATGTAGAAACATATTCGGATAAAGGATCAGAAATTAACCAATAATCAATACGAGACTGTAATGAACCTGATCTATTTTTCCATGAAAATTCCTTAATTGTTGGATTTTTGAATCTCCAGATATCAATTAGGTTTCTTTCATTTATAAAATCCAACATATAATTACTACTTTCCTGACTTTTACTTGGCCATCTATCTATCATATTATTGAGTGAATGATTCCAGTCTCCTCCTAATATAATCTATAGATTAGCAAATTTACTTATTAAAGACTCATTTTTTTCATTTACTACAAGTATAAGGTCAATATTCTCCTGTTTGTTATTATAGCCATAAATGGTTCCCAGTAAGGGGGTCTGACCATTAAAAAAAAAAATAACCAGCAAAATAAAATGTCCTTGTGGATCAGTTTCTGAAGATATAATTTTTCCATTAAATTTATGCTTCAAAATCAGAGTTCCCACTGAATGGTTTGTGCCATGAGCAGTGTTGGTCAAGTTACTTTAAATTAGTAACTTAGTTACATTACTAGTTACTTCTATCAAAAGTAACTCAGTTACTTCAAGTTACTCGTTACTTTCAAAGTAACTAGTTACTAGGGAAAGTAACTTTGGTTTTACTCAGACTTCTCTTGTTAATGTGTTGCTTCCATAACTTTGTCAGTCTTCTAGCTTGCTTACTTGCCACAAGTGCACTGTGCCACCTACCAATAGAAAGGAAAAAATAATGTGCATATTTCCACGAGAGAAATCCCACGCCTGGACCGTTGTTGACCGCCGCCATGATTCTAGCCTGCTTTTTACATCCAACACAAAAACTGCAGTCGTGGTGCTTTTGATTGTACTCAGAACTTGGAAATTCTGCCTTCTGAATAGGAAGATGTAGGTAACACCAGACTGCAGATGAGCTGCATCCAGGGCTGGACTGGGACAAAAAAATCGTCCCAGGCATTTTGACTAGAGACCGGCCCACCATTATAGGAAAAATCATAAAGCCTTTGAATGAAAACAAACACTGTTGTGACAGTGATGTACACTGTTCTGATGGTATATATGTATCAATCTATCAATTGTTTGTTGTAAGACTCAGATAATTATTTATTAAAAGCGAGACATTTTAAATGAGAATAATAAAGAAAAGTATTTCCTTGTCCCCCCTTTCCCTGTTAATGCCCTACCTGGCCCCTGGCAACACTTTGCTAGACCCGCCCCTGCACAGTTACCAGCTGTCAGCTACGTGAAAAGGATCCTGGTGTTATTTGTCTCTCAGAAACAGTTCATAACTTCCTTCAACTCATTCATGTCACCTAAAAGATAAACCTGTTTCTCCATCACCTGTTCAGCTCTGATGATTCAGTAAGGACATCTCCTGGTTTCATCTGCATGTTTCCTCTCACCAGATAACCAAACCGATATCATGACCAGCAGCTTTACAGCTGTGGCTCCAGCAAACATCAGCTGATACTAGAAATTAATATTAAATAAATCCTAACAACAGCTGATCAAGCTTAAACGTGCTGCTGTTGTTTAACGCGACATCCGCTGGTTTCCTCTTTCTGGCGCAAAGTGGGCAATAAATAAACAAGAGAGAAAAGCCGATCAGCTGATCATTGATCAGTTTCATGATTGAAGTAGAAACAGGAGGGGAGAGAATGAGAGAAGAAGAGGCAGCTGTGCAGCTTCAGCTTTGTGTCTTTTTCATTGTAGCTGAAGTCCGGGACAAACTGTGTTCCTTTTCACCTCAGTACGAAACGCGTAATATTTTCTCTGAATACCAGACGATTCTGTTTTTTACGGGATGGTTGGCAACTCTAATAATTAACCGTATGAACAAAATAAAGTTCAACATCAGTAACATAGCACCCACCCAGCTGTATAGAAACTCCGTCATGCTAGCTAGCACGCAGTACGAAAAATGTCAGCATAACGAAAATAAACTCCACCTAAACTTGGTTTATATCTGACCCAGATAGACTGCAGGTCATAACTTCTTACCTGAAGTTCAGTTCACCTGACACTCGGACCGGCGGCCGCTTCGGGTCTCTCCTCTTGCCTCCCTTTTCCTTCATCCACCTGCTGGCCTCCACCACTTGCTAATGTTATTGAATCTGTGGAAGCTCGCGATATCCACCACACGGTAACGAGTAACGAGCCTATCTAAATCCCAGTAACGAGTAACGTTCCTGGTTTTGGCATAATAACTAGTTACCGTGCTCGTTACCACAATAATAACGTAGTTACTGTAACGTGTTACTTAATAACGCGTTAGTCCCAACACTGGCCATGAGACATCCATAAATCTTCGTCCAATTGGGATTTCCAGAAGTTAGCATCCTTAGGTTCAGGATGGGATTCTTGTAAGAGACAAAAGTCAGTATTCAAACTTTTAGCATATAAAAACAGAGCTTTCCTTTTGGTATTGTCCCTTAGTCCTCGAGCGTTAAAAGAAATAAAGGATAAAGATGAAATTTTGAAAAGTAAATTAACTTTTTACCCTGAGAAGAGTGTGTAAGCTTCAGAGAGAGCAGAACTACTCTGTCTAAAAAAGTGCTTCACAAAACGTTTTAGCAGCAACAGCATACTATAAGTCTTTGGAACAATAAGGAAAAGAGACCTTGAGGTATATCCGCAAACAGGACTGCAAGAGATTTCAGTGAATTTCTTTTCTGTTCACGAAAGCACAGGCTCCGATGAAGTAGGCAATTTTCCCCTCCTTACGTGCTTTCTCCACCTGAGGCCATAGCTGGTTGCGTCTCTCTCTGTCCTCAGGAGAGAGATCTTCTTTGAAATGGAGCTTCCTTGTCTTCAGGTAGTCAGATCGCTTCGCCGCCTTCCAGATGACGTCTCAAAAGTGTCTCATGGTAAATTGCAAGATTATGGCGTGGTGCAGTGGCGCAGAAGAGGACTCACATCGTTGACCGAGCCTGTGGACTGAATCAAGTACCTCCGGGAACTTTTCACGGTGGTCAGGATCCATGTTTTGGCAAATTTCAATAACCTTACTGCGTACGTAGTCGCAGGTTCCATCTTCTTTTATATCGAGACAACTCCGACACCTTGTTTTCCAGTGTTTGAATTTTCTCTTCTGCTTTATTCACCCTTACTTCAGTACGAGACACCTTTCCTTTTAGCTCCCTGAGATCTTCTGAGATAAAGTTAATAGTAACCTACAGGTCGCTAATACTCTTCTCAATGTTAGCTCCTTGCTCTTCGATAGCCATCCTGAGCATCGTAATAATGCTTTCCGCTGTGTCAGTTTTCATCACTCTTTTCTTACCAGAAGGTTTTGACGGGGAGGAAGTAGGAGTGATAAGAGCTCTCTTAGTTGAGCCCAGGTTTTTTGCCATCGCATACAGCTAGAAGTGTGTACCTTAGAGTTCGCTTTGCTGCTTTTAAAGGAGTTTTTAGACACAGCGAGTTCTGTAGCAGACCATTCACAGCGCCGCCATATTGGCCCCCTGGCTGCTGGCATCATCTAGCACAAAGGATAGGGGCTGCTGACATCATCCAGGGCAGAGGAATGCAGCTGTCTGTCTAAAAGTGCTAGCTTGTGACAGCTAAGACGCCACTTAGAGACAAAACATCCAGAGCACAAAGACAAATCAGTGGACTTTTTCAGACAAAAACTTCTAAATTGTCGTGGTCAACAGTGTCTCTTTACTAAAGCTGAATCTGTTTTGGCAGACTAGCAGCCACACTTTGTAATTAGTGTCAGCTGTGCTTCCCAGGTGTTTGTCCTCTGCCCTGTTCCCCACCTGTATTTAGTGTCTACAGGTGGAGTGCCTGGGAGTTTCCACCTGTGGCTGCTGGCCCCCTCTCCTCCCCTTTGGGGTGGAGTCTTCCACATCCCACCTGGACCTCGTTGCATGCAATCAGCAGGAGGGCTTCTTAAACCCTGAGCAGTCTACCATGCCTCGACAGTTTGTTGTGCGCCATCCGGCGGTAACTTTACCTCTAGTTTTCTTAAACTCTCGATCGTGTGTTTTCCTGGTGTAACCTGTTCTCTTTGTGTACAGAGGTTGACATGGCTCATACTGCCCGGAGTGTTTCCACCTGCCTGTCCTGGCACTTATCAGCTACTGCTCCTGCTCGGTTGCTTGCCCCCGGCCTGCCTCGACTCCCCTGGACCACCCCTCCTCAGTGCACTCTGTATCGGGCCTGTTAAGTAAGGACAATTAACTCTCTTCAGTCATTCCCTTCAGTCAATAACTTTTACCCTCCCGTTAATTATTTTTCCTCCGTCTACTTACACACCCTCCACGGTTCCTCCGTCCCCATTGGTTTCCCCTCGTTGTCCCCCGCACCTGTCGGCAGCTTGTCCCTCACCATCCCTCACAAGCCTTTCCCTCTTTTGTGGTGTCCCCAAGTAAAATAAAGTTTAACCTGAATCACTCACCTGTGAGTCTGCATTTGAGTCCTTTCCCTGGGTAAAACCATCGGGTTATGACAGAAAGAACTGGCCAGGAAATTGACTGAGCAGATCAAACTCAGTTAATGCGGTTGGCACAAGAAGTACACTGGCTTCCGCCACACGCCTTCCCCAATGATGCCGCTAAAATCTCTCACTTTGTGGGTTTGTTGTGGGGAAAAGCGCTTGAGTGGGCAAGCTTTGATGCTTTCCTGGGGGAGTTTAAAAAGACCTTCACTCACCCCAGCTCTGAGGGCAACATGGCACGAAGACTATTAGAGCTCCGTCAGGTGTGGCCGGAAACCCGGCTCCTGGGGCTTTTTTTTGGTTTCCCTAAATGATCAGATGAAAGATCACCTGGCAACGACCTAGCTTCATTTGAGGAGCTGGCCTCTCTCTCTCTCAAGATTGACTACTGTCTGAGAGAGAGAGAGGCTGAAAGACATCCCAGGGCTCAAAGAGTGCCGTCGCGTCCCGTGTTTTTCCCCAAGCCACTGGCCGCACAACCGGTGGCTCCGCCCATCATTTCCCAAACACCTTCTCCACCTCCCGAACCCATGCAGATCGGATGCGTTCGGCTGTCCCCTGAGGAGAGGGTGCAGCGTTTCCAGGCCGCGGAGTGTCTGTACTGCGGGAAGCTGGGTCATCGCATCCCTGTCTGCCCGGTTCGCCCAAAAGGAAAGGCCCACCGGTAAGTTCGGGGATATGGGTGGGCAGTCATCTTAACTCTGAGAAGCCCCAGTTGTTGTTGCCTGTTAAAATCATCACCGGTAGGTCAACGCATCACACCCTTGCTTTAATTGACTCTGGAGCTGAACAAAATCTAATAAATCACGACCTTGCTAAAACCTTGAAGTTGCCTCTCACTCCACTTTCTCTGCCCATTCCGGTCTCTGCTCTAAATGATAAAGTTTTTGCCACGATCACTCATCAGACTGCACCAGTTCACTTAGTAATCTCGGGCAATCACCAGGTGTCGCTTTTCACATTTCCCTTGCCAGATACTCAGTTCATTTTAGGGTTTTCATGGTTACAAAAACACAACCCCGTTATTGAGTGGTCTGAGAATAAAATTATCAGCTGGAGTTTATTTTGTCTGGCCTCCTGCCTCAAATCTACAGTCCCCGGAGGGAAGCAAAGGCAAGGCTCTCTAATTCCCTCCCCACCGCCCCTACGATTGCGCTATTGACCTCCAGTTGGGGACACCACTGCCATTTAGCCGTTTGTATAATTTGTCCCGGCCCGAGAGGGAGAGCATTGAGAAATACATCCGCGAATCGCTGGCGGCGAGTCTCATTAGACCATCATAATCTCCACTGGGCGCAGGGATTTTTTTTGTGAGAAAGAAGGATGGGTCGCTGCGCCCTTCATTGACTACCGTGGGTTGCATGACGTCACCATTAAAAATAAATACCCCCTCCCGCTGATGAACTCTGCCTTTTAGTCACTACATAGTGAATTTGTTTACCAAACTTGACCTCTGCAATGCCTACCATCTTGTCCGCATTAGGAAGGGGGATGAATGGAAAACTGCATTTAACACCCCCCACCCCTAACACTCCATTTCATTTCTGGGTCACATCTTGGCCGAGTTGGCAGGTGAAGACGAACCCGACTAAGCTGAAAGCAGTACTGGAATGGCCCGTACCAGAGTCACACAAGTTACTTCAGCGTTTCCTGGGATTTGCTAATTTTTACAGGCGGTTCATAAGGAACTACAGCCAGGTTGCTGCCCCA
Source organism: Oreochromis aureus (assembly GCF_013358895.1). Taxonomy (NCBI): domain Eukaryota; kingdom Metazoa; phylum Chordata; class Actinopteri; order Cichliformes; family Cichlidae; genus Oreochromis; species Oreochromis aureus. The sequence goes on along the minus strand of NC_052945.1, from coordinate 34,188,181 downwards.
CTCACCTGCCTCACCTCACCCGCCCGCTCGGTATTCACTTCTTTGAAACACAGCTTCACCACAACACCACAACAACATATTCTAATTCACCCTGACACCACCAAGCAGTTTGTGGTAGAAGTTCGGATGTTGGAGTGGGGGCAGTGCTGTCACAAAGATCCGGACCTCTGGGTAACCTCCAACCGTGCGCCTTCTTTTCCCGTCGCCTTTCCCCCGCAAAGCAGAAATATGATGTGGGAGATAGAGAGCTCCTTGCTGTCAAACTAGCGTTAGAGAAATAGCTCTTCTTTATGACTCCTATCAACTCCTCAAATCTTCTCACTGTAGGCATCCTGTGGGGGTTAGAGTCAACTGGTGAATCATCTGCATTTACAACTCTTCTCCTTTCCTGTTGTCCCTGCAGAAAAAGATTTTTAAAAGTTAATTGGATCAAGTTGTTTATGATCTTCTCCCCCCTTTTTGAGTCATGTCCACCCATGGCTCAAAACGTCAACCAGTTTAGAGAAGTTGACATGATGTAAATGTAGACAAAAGGCTTCTCTGTTTACATCTCTCCCTCACAGAGGGGCTTCTCTGCAGAGCATCAAATCTGCATGGCAAAATGACACACTTTAGGTGATCTCCATCCTTGAGAAAAGTGGTGGCAGCTATTTCCCAGTCTCCTAGCATCTGTGCTTCACACAGAACCACAATTCCATCGCTGAACTTCCTCTGTGCTGTCACTTTTGGAGCTTGGCACGCTCCCTTCATCCTCAGGTTCTTACGTTCCAACGCTGCGGACGATTTAAGGCAGAGCACGTCGTACACCTTAGTTGTCTTCCTCAATGTCAACGTCGACTCTCTTCCACTCCTTATGGTTGTTTGCTGTGCGAAGACTCCTCTCGATGATCTCCTGGAAGCCCAGTAGCACAGCTCTCTGTGCGATGTCTGCAGTGCTGAAGGTGATCTCTGATCCTCCTGAAGCCTCTCTCCTGGCCTCAGCTTCCATCTTGTGGACGCTCCCCTCAGTCACTCCTTCTCGTCATAGCACCTCAAGACACCTGCAAATTAAAAATTGACACTCCTCTCGCCACATGGCTCTTGCCATGTGTCAACTCCCCACACAATGAGACATGCACAAGAATGTTGCACATTCTCTCTAAAAATTCTCCAGGGTTTATCCCTTGGAGCAGCTTCACTCCACCTGTAACCCTGTTTCAAAACATCAGTCAGCAGTTAAATGTTTAGCTTGTTTAACTCCCAGCTCCACCCGGAGCCTGTATCCTAGAAGACAAAGTCTTTAAGTTAAAACAACTTCACATTTGCAACCAACTGCAACTCATAAGTGTAATAAAGTATTCAGCATCACAGAGACAAGTATCATTGCAGGTTTATTCTAAACTCATTAAACCCCTACTTTTTTCATAATTTGCTCCAAATCATTGAACACCTCAACGTCATTCCACATTGTAATCAGTGACTTTCCTTAAGTTTGTCACTCACCATGAGCTCAATAGTGGTCAGATAATGAGCCCCATGTAACTATTCAGTAACCACTGCACATCTGTTCAATTGTCACTTGTCTGTCTGTGCTGAATCCTTTACAAGCACTCTTAAAGGAAAACAAAGATTAGCCAAACACACGGATCATCCTGATGGTCAGGCGTCGGTCATCCAGATTCCAGAGGTGCTGTAAAAGGTCATAAAGTTAACACTCTGCTGTAAAAAGAAGCAACACTGGTTTCAAACACAGTATGTATCACACTGTATTCACTTCTTCCCCTGTAATTTTCAACATTTTCTCCAACATTTTCTCAACAACACAGTGTAATAACACAACCAACATATAGCCTCTAACCACAGTTTTCTTCACACAAAATCTCAGAAATCCTGCGAAGAAACATTAACCAGTTGTGTCCTGCTAGAAATCACATGATCAAATCACATGATTAACCCTCTGCTGTAGAAAAGAAATGTAAATGTTATCGCTGCGCAGGTGTATACACTCTTTCTCACAGTGATCTCTGTGAGCAACACAAGGTGATGAATAACACCCCTGGTAAATTCAAAAACCCAGAAAAATTACAACTAAAAAGGTTAAATTTGCAGAGTTCACATAGTCATGTGACCCAAGTTTCCTCCTGTGGTCTCCTCCTGCAACAAGAGACACACACAGAGATACATCCACACCTTTGTCACGTGGATGGGGGTTAACTTCACATAGTGGTGTTAAGTCAGTCAGTTTTGTCAGCTTTTGTCAGCTTTTACCAGTCAGTCCCCCATTTTTTTATTTTTTATTTTCACTCATTCATTGATTCTTTCTTTGGTGATAGTGGAATTTATTGGCCTATTTTGTTTCCACCCTCAGCAAAACGACGACATTAAAAAGAAAAAGAATGATAAGAATACTGGACACAAATTGTGTATCAAAGCAAATACTTATTATTCTTTATTCTTTATAAAGCAAAATAATATTAGAACTCAAGTTCTCTTAGATCTTTTATAAACCCAGAAAGCTGATTGTGTTCACATGTTCAAAGTATGCCTTAAAACAATTTTTTTATTTTTTGGCTTTCAACCTGGAGTGAGAGCATAGGTATTTATGCAGATACATTTATTGTTATGTGTGTGTGTGTGTGTGTGTGTGTGTGTGTGTGTGTGTGTGGTATTGCTTATAATATTCTGTAACACTTTGTTTCTTGTGCAGCATGTGGCTCAATTTCATTGTTTTAAATAAATAATTTTGGATTGGACTGGATTAGAAATTCTATTTCATAAACAACAGGACATTTAGCAGTAGCAGTTTGAGACAGAAGTCTGGCTGATTTTTACAAGCGTAACCACTTGCTCACAGACAATAATTATTATGTTTAAACATTACTTACCTCGCTATATGACATCTGAGCCAGGCCAGTCTATCTCCCCCTCTACTTACATGATTATACCACATTATTATTCTAGCTGTACCCTTTGTGTGTCCTGTCATGCTAAAGTTAAACATCCTCACCTATAATTAACCCTGCTGCTTATTGTTCTGCATTATTACAGAGAGCCTTTCTAGACTTGCCCCTGGTTTTAGCCAACACAAGAATGGCTATCATGGTAAACACCTGTCCAGGTGAGTTGGAAACCAGTGCACTTTATCTGAGGTTTAAAGACCCAACTGAAATGTTCATCACTGTCTCCTTGAAGTTTATTTGTAAGCTTAGAATAAAATCTGAAATATCAGAATCCACTGTTATTGATGAGTATAGTAAACAATTTGTTAAGGACATTTTGTGCATATATGTCAGTTAGGCCATGTTTTTTAATGATCTTTCATAAAAGAAAGTTCTTAATATTTACTAGAGTCAAAATGTTTAATTAACAAAAAAAATCAAAACACTGCCTTGAGTCATCTGCTGGGAGCAACTCCTGGTGATCTGCTTGGTGAGGGAGAGTAACAGTTAGATACTGGCAACTGCCAGTTGTTCCCCTAAGCCTCATAGTAAACAGACCTATGGTATCAATTTGAGAATCCTAGCTGACTTTCTGAAAAATGCTGGAACTGAATGTACTGATTTTGCCAACATGTGTTCAGTAAATATTCTTGCTTCGGTTATCATTCTTATGTATCTCTTCTATTTGGTCACGTATCTCTTCTGTTATTCTTGATGTCTTTACTATTTATAAATTTTTTTTATTCCTGCACAACTGGCGTGAAGCATCCATGATTTTGTTGTACATGTACAATGACAATAAAGGGTATTCAATTCTATTCTGTTCTATTCTATTCTATTCCCACACTGTTTTCTGTGATGTGAGGATGGTGAGCTCTACAACTATAGCATATTCTTTATGTTATCTGTACTCAGAGTGGATCTTTGGATAAAATAGGAGGTTGAGCAATATACTGGCGACTGCCACCAATTTTTAAAAATATTATAGAATATAATGCTGGACATTTAACAAAATACGAAGTATTTCAAATAAGCTTAACCTTAAACATATGCAGCAGTGATATTAAGTCATTTAACAGTGATGGGGATAAGGTAACCATCATCTAAACATTTCGTAAGCTGATTTGCCTAAAACAAAAGATGCTGTTTGCATCACCTGTGTTGTAGCAGACCTGCAGTGTGTAGTCATGTACAACTTAGATGTGTGCCAGAGGTGTAACAATAGCATCCACTAAAGATCGCACTGTCTTATTTCAGAAGCTGTCTTTTTTTTAAAAAAAAAAAGTATAAAGATTTGTTGGATTTTAGTTATCCTAGCATGTAGCTACAACCAGCTACAGATCACTTCAACATATTTTTAAAAAATGTTGTTTATGGTGATTTTTTTTTTCTCCACACGAAAATCTTACTCAGTTCCATAAAGGGCTTCCATTCTGGTCACATGTATGTTTGTGTAATTACAGAAAGTAAAGTAAGAAAGACCTAACATCTCACCCTTGTGATACATTTGTAACGTCAACACTTGAACTTTAAAGCTCAAAGTACTTACCTCTCTTTATTCAATGATCAACTCTGATTTCTGGTAAAAACAGTCCCATAATAGGTTTTTTTTGGTGATGTTATGATCCCAAGCTTTATGTGCTTGTGTTTACGATCAGATGGACACAAAGGTAGGACACTAAAAGACTGCTCTGAAAATGCAATCCCCCATATCAGTTCAGATCTGGTCAAAAAGAAGAAGAGTGTTGATAGACTTTAAGTAGAAGTGTACATGTCTGCTTTTCCAGTTTTATAAAAAAAATCACCAGCAAACAGGCTGACTGACTTCCCTGTACCAACCTTTAATTGTGTATTCACACTATTGAGTTCCTGTTTCTCTTTATTGTGTGAATGCCGTGAGGCATCCTGTTTCTCTTTATTCTTTATCCTTTATTGTGTGGATGCCTTACAGCATCCACACTATTGAGTTCTGTAATATTTAAAGAAATTAGGTCACTGCTGAACTGTATATAACCACCATCCTTAACATTGTATTAATTATCATTTCATCAAAGTGTTTATTGAAGCTGCTGGCATTATGTTATAATTTATATTATAGGGGTTATCATAATCAAATATTAACATGTTTATTACAGGTGCAGTTATAACTACTTTAAAAGGATTGAGTTAAATATATATGTATCATAACTCATATGCTGAGTATATTGTTACAGTACAATAGTAGCTGAGCAAAGGCCTGAATGTATTCAGCTTCTTGTGGTATTTGAGTTTGCTTAGTTACAGGTGACGGAAGGATGTCCAGTCCATGGTGACCTCAAAGGCCTTAGGTCATCACCATATTCGGAAGAGTATGCCACAAGGAGGAACCTCTATGTTGCATTTAATTCTTAAAATACATGAATGTTCTGTACATGCAAATTATGTGCTTGTAAACGCAAGAAGGGGCGTTACAATACCCTGATGTTATAAAAGCAATCTAGAGTGTATTTTGGGTAGAGATGTACAACTGTTTTGCAGTTTGCACCTCTCCACGCTGCGTGCATTAAAATCAATTGTTTGAACCACCTCTTCTGGACTATCATTGTTTTACTCTCATCCTCAATTTCGAACCCGTAACATTTGGTGCATTGGCCGAGGTTGAGTAGAGAGAGTTGGAGGTTGAGACTGAGAGGGTCCAAGGTGCTCAAACAGGCAGACACGAGTCAGTGGTCGAAGTGAGTGGACATAAGCCGGCTTATTCAAAGGTAAGGCACTACCTGTTGAATTATTTCCAAACAGTGCTGAATTGGTTCTGACAAAATTGAAAGTCTACTCACTGAAATTACTGGTAAAGGTCTGTTTTGATTTTGGTGAAAATCTCATGAGAAGTTGAAGTTGAAGTAATGATAAGTTATAAGTAAAAGTGAGTTAGAGTCTCACTAAAGGTACCGGGTTAAAGTACCAAAGGAATAAGAATAAAGAGGATTTAGAATAAAGAGGATTTAGAATAAAGAGAATTTAGAATAATAGGTAATTGGTGAAGTTTGTGACATTAAAGTCTCAATTGAATATAAAGCCGGGCTTGGACACCGATATGGTGGGTTTGTGAGTTTTGGGGTGTCTTCAAAATAATTAAATTGTATAGAACGGGACTCTGGGAGTCTAACAAGTGCATTGCTCAGACGTAACGGTTGCCAAGGTCAAGGACGCTTAGACCTTGTCCTCAGTTGAGGGATAGTCAGTTGGTCACTGTGGAGCTTGGGGCACTCCAGAATAACTAGTGGTTGGACCACTTTGCCGTCCGGGACGGTGGTTTGCACTTTTTTGGTCAGTAGAAACCGGGTTTCGGGCGTGTAACTTTTAACTTAAAACTTCGGGGAAGCCTGGGATGTGAAATGTCCCCAAAACAGAGCTTTTCGGCAGGGGTTGAGTTGGTTGACGCTTTTAAATTGTGTAGGGTCTTAGATATTTGACCACGGCCCGGGGCCGAGACTGGTTAAATTGATGACAAAAAACTCAGGGAGTTTGTCCCTTGGAGGGTTAACTTAAAAATTGTCTAAATTGTGTAGGTTTTGAAATGAGAGGCCTAAAATCTGTGCAGTTGTAATCATAGGACGTCTGTGTAAATAGATTAAGAGACTTGTCTGAGTCTGAGAGTCAGGCTGGTATTATTTTTAGATTGTGTGTGTGTGTGAGAATGCAAATAAGGCAGCTGAGAGGCCAATAGAGTATGAGGAAGTTAATAGGGACTGCTAGACATTGCTGATGCATGTACTTAAGACGCTGGTCTTGTTTATTACAATATGTAAGTAAAGTTTTATTTCTTCCCATGACTGTATGACTTTTTGAGGGGTTTTGAGATAGGATACATAAACTGTTGATACTTAAGACCGTTACCTGGGTTCTGAGAACTGAAATTGAATTTGAGATAATTTAATTAATAAAGATGTCTGTGTTTATGTGTGTTTTGGGGTGTCAAGTAAGATGTTTTAGGATTTTTAGATGGGTTTTGTTTCAGTTTGAGATAATATATACAGTTACATTTTCTGTGTGTGTGTTGTTGAGTGACAACATGCGCAGTTTAAATTGGGCGTTGTTCCTTCCTCTTTTTAGTTTTAAAACATAAAGGCTGTGAGATTAAAAATTACTGTGAGTAACGGTTTGACTTTTGACTAGGGAAATAATATGCTTACTTTTGGGTTTATGAAGATCGCGTAACAATCTGGGGGAGATGCCGGGTAAAAGAGTGAGCTCGGACGAAGGGGTCCGAGAAAAGAACACCGTGAGTTGAGCAGGTGTTTTAACTGACTCAGGATTTCAGAGAATCGAGTCAGCTGTGATCTTGAGTTTTAAGGGTAAGTTGATTTTAAAGGAAAATCAATGTTTACCATGTTGAAGTAATTCTGATGATATTACTAGATGTGTTGTGATACAAGTAAAGAATAAGTTGTGTAAAGGTGAACACACGATTGTGTTGAGATGTATGGATCGGCTGCGGTCCACATGATAAGTTAATACTGGGTAAACTGAGACAATAAACTGTTTTAAATCTTCACTGGCTGCAGTGAGATACGTGTGTTGAAGATTACTGGACCCGGCGAGGTCCATATGATGAAGTTCTTGGGCAGATAAATGACAGAAACAGTTTCTGAATTTTGAGGAGAATTCTGAAGCACTGAGGTTGAATTTTCTCTGTGCTTGGTGCGCTGTGTGGACTTATATCAGAGTTATAAGTCCAAAGGTTATGACCTGGAGGTCATTCATGGTGTTTAAAGAAGAACAGGAATTAGAAAAGGATATTTAATGTCATATTTTGTGTAAATTGAGGAAAACTCACCACATGTGTTCACCTTTTTCATTTAAAGGGACACAGACATTAACACACACACACACAGTACTTGGGTGTGAGTTACTTCTCTTTAATTTTAAACTGCAACACGTGTTCATTGAACTAGAATTTCAGCAGTGGATGAGACAGGATTTAGGTTAGGGCTAGTTAAAGATAAAGATGACCTTTATTAGTCCCACAGGTGGGAAATTTGTTTTGTTAAAGCAAAAGTGCAAAGTTATGCAGCAGAAATTAGAAAACACTGGAATGCAATAAAATAAAGTAGAATAGAATAAAATAGAATACCAATACTATATACAGCTGAGTAAGAAAATACAAAATACAACTTTGTCAAAGAAAGAATTGCACATATAGCAGTCTTATTGGACGTATGAGGGTTCTGGTAAAGTACTAGTTCTGGTAAAAGTAAAAACTTAGGTTTAAAAGTTTTATGCCCTGGAGGCCAAGAGTCGTGTGTAGAGAAGAACATGACTTGAAACGGACATTTAAGGTCACATTTTGTCTAAGATGGGGAGAATTGTCCCATATGTGTTTATTTCTCTTCTTTTAAGAGGACAGACGCACTGAGTGTTGTCTACTTGCTCTTTCTGATTCTAAGCAAGCATGTTTGATAAAATACTCTTAGGAAAGCGTATTTTGAGTGCTTCTAAGTGTGTGAATGTTGTGAGTACTTGATTTGAATGATTCTGTGTGATTTGTACAAAATAATAAATAAGTAATAATAACTCATAGGAAAGTGCGTGAATAGAGGAGGCCTGAGAGAGTGTGTGTGGCCAAACAGGAAGTCTGATTATAGCTGGGGAGAGACGTTGCAGCATGAAAACAGAGGAATTAGAGACTGAATGTCTTAAGAAAAAGTAATAAAATATATTAATTACATGTTTTAGAAAAGAAAGACTGAGAAAATAAATACATGAACTAACAATTACATTAATGAATAGAAAACACACGTACACAAATTGTTACAGGTGAAATGTTGGGAATAATCAGAAGTGAGATAGCTTAATAAACTGATGAAATGAAGAAAGCAGCTTACACTCCTTTGATTTCCAGAGTCAGTGTGTTTCCTCCCCTCATAGAACCCATGCCCACTTGGCCCCCCCGTATCAGGCGAAGCATGGAAGGCTGGACAGCCCATGACGGGTAAGATCCCACCTCGAAACCCTGGGACAACCTAAGGCAAGGCGCAGTCACGATTGCTTGAACCTAGGTCCCTAAGTGAGCTTGGACTCACTGGAGGAGATGGGACTACAAGGGTAAAGCCGCTGGGGCAGAGGGGGAAACGTCATTAACAATGACGAGTGATGAGCCAAAGAGGGGAGACACTCACTGTCTTTCAGGGTGAATTGTTCCCTGAACCTGAAAATCAAGCTCTAACTTCTGGCTGAGGACAAGGAATGTTGTTATTTAAGGAGGAGATCAAATTTGGGAAAGAAAAACTGACGGTTTAAGTGGAACCTTGTGAGGGAGTCTGAAAAACCACGAAAAGAAACATATACACAATCACACACACAAATAGAAAATGCGTTAACCTTAGAATACAAAAGAGCTCATGAAGATCAGATAGCAGGTTTAGCATAGGAGTCTGTTTATCATGTTGTCCAACTCGCTTAGTGTGTAGTAAGTTTTCAGAAGAGAAAATTTAGAATTTAGTGTTGATGGTGTGCAAGTTGTGTGGTGTTTAACGAGATTTTCTGTGTTTTGAGCAGGTGAAATTATGTTAAGTTGACCTGAGAGAGTCAGGACTTTGAAGAACTTGTGGCAAAATGTTCTGTGTTTAAGATTGTTGAGGTTGTTGTTGTAGTGATGGGTTACTTCTATCGGTTAGATTTGTGTTGTTTTCTTATTTTAATAGAGGAGTTTTATCAAACATGCACATGTCTAAGGGGTCCATCATTTTTGTAACAGTGCACTTAGAAAAACCTGTCAGGTGATTTTGTTTTGTGTTTTGATGAGCTAATAATCAGCTCTCTTCTTCTCATTTTGTTCTAAGCAGGCCTGCAAAAGAGTGGATAACAGCGCTGAAAATTCTCGGTGACCTTCTCCAGATTACAATGGGCAGAGGAGAAGGCTAAGTCTCTGTCTAAAAGGATTGCCATGAGCCAATCCAGTCTAAAAGCAGAAAGAACTATTTTCTTAAAAACAAAGTAAAACAAATAAATGAGTTGATGTTGCTGAGAGTGAAGACTGAATATTTGCGAGATAGTCTCCACTGTCAGCAATACCTGATGTTAATGCATGTGAGTGAATGTGTGTAAATGGATGGTGACTGGACGGACGAGGCAGACCATAGGTTGGACCGACTGGACACTGACAAAAGACTGGACTAAGGTTAGACACATGACTGATAACTTTTCTGTTTTAAGTTTTCTTTTTTATAATACAGGTTGGATCATAAGTGAGGAAAAACTGAGTATGAAATGTGAAGTTCTGGTTAACACACAGGTTTTGTTTCTAGGAAGTTCCAAGGATGCAGGCTGTGGATGGAGCCGAGAAAAGATTTGACATGATGATTAATTTGATTTCATTCCTTAAACACAGGTTTGAAGGGCCGGAGCATGTATGCCTAATATGATATGACTAACCTTTTTCTTTTAATTTCCTAAGCTCGAGTGAAGGATTTTGAGTTTGTAACACATGAGATGTGTCACAAAAAGGGGGGTGTTAATATATGCGATTAGCTACATGAAATGTGCTCTTTTAGGGTTACTAAGCAAATGTCTACGTGACCTTTACCTAACAACCTTTGTGATGATAAACTTGTTTACCGACTTGCTCTCTAGTAGAACATACAGACTTAGAAAAGGGGAACTTCAGCTCTGAGTTCTGAGAATAACTTTGTTAAGTTGACAGGAAACACGTCGAGACAGCAATATAGGGCAAATGTATTAGAGCTTGTAATTAAATGTGGGGCTTGAAAAGAGGAAGCAAATTGGGTACAGGACGTACTTGAGATGATCAGACGAGAGAAGGAGAAGGTCAGGAATAGTTTAAACTAACATTGAGAAATTAAATGGGGTAAAAGGGGGTGTAGCTTCAGGGCAGCTCACACCCTGGCGTAAACGCAAGGTGCTGTCACACAGCTTAAGTTATTTGGGTGATTTATTTTATGACAAAATAATAAGGAAATATTGAAAATATACAACACGTTGAGGAGATCTCTTTTGTTATATGCCTCTCTGGAGCTTCTCTCCTGATGCTACTCCACCAAAAGAAGTTTATTCATAGAGACTATGTCAGCTCCCAAACAGACAACAACAAACCAAGACTAGCAAAAAAGAATCTGGATATAAATAATAACAAATAAAGAACAATACAGAATCTAAATCTGAACCAAAGAACAAAATAGTGAAATGTGGATTATTGGGTTTTTCTCTGTATATATGAAGTATTTGTAATGTGTATCTGCTAATGAAGGCTTGTAGAGGCCAGTTTATACTCACAAACAAGTGCTCACCCAGACTGAAAAACAGGAAGCTTTAGTGCACAAGGCATATTAATAAATATAGACACAAAAAGAGGAACTCCCCATATAAACAACGTTCAAAAATGTGTGAAGTATAAAGTACCGAAATAACACTATATAAGTCACAGTTGATGATTCTAATGTTAGAGAGCTCTTGCAACTGGCGTCTGAGCTGTGCAGAGGTCGAGGTTGGTCATAACAGTGACGTCTCTATTTACAGGTTGAGTTCATTTTATACACAATGCATAACTGTGCTTGTTTGGAGTTGATGTTCCGTCCAAAAGGGTTTTAAGCTTCACTGGTGAGAGTGTCCAGGTGATACATGTTGAGGGAAGATGAGAACATAGCAGGTGAATTGCATGCACGCTTACAAACACACATGATTTAAATATAGGCCAGGCCAAAGGCCTGGACTTGATGCAGCTTTCAACTTTACAGCTCCTAACTTGCAGGAATGGCGGGGAGTGTAATGAATGAATGCAAAACATGCTTACAGACACAAACATGACAGGGGTTTATTTTACAGGGTAAAGGTGGACCACAGGTTGCTTTGTTTCTGCTTAGCAACTACTGAGGTAGAAGGTGTTAAAGATAAATATGCAATAAGTAAACAGGAAATGTGTGAGGGTGAACCGGGTGAAACAAAATGTTGTAGATAATGGAAACTTGTCTAACGGGCATTAACAGTAACCTTTGCATGTTATGTATATGCTTGAGGCCAAAAGAGGCGTAAATCCAGATAGAAAACTTTGAAGTGTGCTTTTTAGCGGAGAGTCAGGCTGACAGGGGGATGGTGTGTATTTTACTGGGGTTGTGTTTAATAAAACTAAAAGCGTTGCTCACACACATAAAGAGTATTGAGATTGAATAAAGTTAATATAATGGATAGAGCCCAGAACATGATAATACATAAGTGAAATCAAATGCAATGTTTGATTTCACTTTTATTGGGAAATAACCAGGCTAGAAATGTGAGTAACCTATGTTTAAACTGTGAAAACACTCTCCACATACTTTGAAACTGCGCAACTCTGAGTGGGCAATGTAATGAAGCAACTGTTACATATTTGCATTAAACTAGCCAACATAGACTCACCACAAAATGATGTAGGATGTTGCCCTGCAGAGGGGCAGAAAATCATTTGCAAACCAGGGATCTTATGTACACACACACACACAGAAGGGAAAAATTTCAAAACAAAACAAAAAATAACTTCGCTTAACCTGTCAAGCACAGGAGCAAAATAAAAATCTCTTTGGGCTCTGTTAAAATTTCTTTAGTAAAAGTGTAAAAGGCCAAACCTAGGAAGTTCGGCAAACAGGAAAGTTCCTCGAGTATCAGGAGTTAATAGTCAGGAAACATTTCTCACATTAACGCCTTATATCTGACAAATCATTGACTCATAGATGCAGATAGACATACAAGTGCACATACATCCAGATGTGCATTTAGACATTAAAAGTGTAGAGACATGTACACACAGATTGGCAAACCGGTACAGAGTCTAGCTGAAGAGCTTAACAAAGTAGACGTGGGAGTAGGGTTTGTGATTTTGCCTGATATGATATTGTGAACCAACTTTGAATAATGACAGGAACCTTAGATGAACACAGTAGGTTAGTAAGGTGTAGCAGAGAGAGGCTGTTTGTTTTCTATCCCTTACAGGAGAAGATTTCCACTAGAGAGGGACCCAGAAGAGGAGCAGAGATCACTTAAGCATGAAGTGTTTTCAAGTGGGAGCTGGTGTTTATTACTGGACCACTTAGATGACATGAGGTTATTGTCGGATTTGCTGAGTCAGGGGACGGCAAGAGTGGGTCGAGCGGTGACACAAGACACAGTATAGTGACCTCTTGTGGGCAAGAGGTCAAGAGAGGGGATTGTAATATTTAAAGAAATTAGGTCACTGCTGAACTGTATATAACCACCATCCTTAACATTGTATTAATTATCATTTCATCAAAGTGTTTATTGAAGCTGCTGGCATTATGTTATAATTTATATTATAGGGGTTATCATAATCAAATATTAACATGTTTATTACAGGTGCAGTTATAACTACTTTAAAAGGATTGAGTTAAATATATATGTATCATAACTCATATGCTGAGTATATTGTTACAGTACAATAGTAGCTGAGCAAAGGCCTGAATGTATTCAGCTTCTTGTGGTATTTGAGTTTGCTTAGTTACAGGTGACGGAAGGATGTCCAGTCCATGGTGACCTCAAAGGCCTTAGGTCATCACCATATTCGGAAGAGTATGCCACAAGGAGGAACCTCTATGTTGCATTTAATTCTTAAAATACATGAATGTTCTGTACATGCAAATTATGTGCTTGTAAACGCAAGAAGGGGCGTTACAATACCCTGATGTTATAAAAGCAATCTAGAGTGTATTTTGGGTAGAGATGTACAACTGTTTTGCAGTTTGCACCTCTCCACGCTGCGTGCATTAAAATCAATTGTTTGAACCACCTCTTCTGGACTATCATTGTTTTACTCTCATCCTCAATTTCGAACCCGTAACAGTTCCTATTTCTCTTTATTGTGTGGATGCTGTAAGGCATCCACACTTTTGATTTCCTGTTTCTCTTTATTCTTTATTGTTCTGGTTGCTTCCGTATGTTTTTTGGCACCTAACTACTTCCACAATTTTTGTGGTGGGTTCCTCCGGGATTTTCACACAGCTGAATAAACGTCAAAAAGAAAACTGATTAAACAGAAGTGTGAGACAGTCGAGAATTTACGCCAGTGTCCTGTTATATTTTAGATAGCAAGGAGCAGACGGGCGAGTTTATTAAACTCCACCGACACAGCGGTGATGCAAATCTGAAGGCTAGACCGTCCCATTTCGCAGCCTCGCACTTCCGGCCTTCTCGGTCTTCGAAGGACCCAGTCCACGTAGACCGCGAAGGCCGGGTCCTCCGAAGGATGCAGCCGACGTTTTGGGACACAGCTTGTGTGTGTGTAAAAGGCTGAAGCAGGTGCAGCTGCGGGAAAAAGTAAACAGACTCTCTGATTGGTGGATTCAAATTGAGCAGCTCCAGGCTATTTGATTGACCCAGAAACATGCTGCCAACACTATTAACAGCCCCTGTTCATTTCCTGCTGTGCATGTGTGTGTGTGTGTGTGTGTGTGTGTGTCAGAGAGAGAGAGAGAGAGAGAGACCCTTTTTTGGGAGCATCTCATTGTAGGATTCAAATTGAATATAGTTAGACTGGTTGACCATTCTAGCCCCTACGGTTAGGAAATTATGGCCATTTGTTTGAGGGGAATCCTCAATATGAGAAACAGACTGCAAAAAGCCTGTCTCTCTCTGTGACTCCTCAGTAAGGAAAATCGCTATTGGCTGTCCTAAAAGTCGCTAGAAGTCGCTAAATGAAGTCATCGCCCAATTTGCATAATTGGTCATGCTAATGTAATTGTAACCTACGCTGTTGGAGAGAGAAATAACATTGTGGAAGAGACATAAAGTCAGTAAGAAAATGTCTCAAATGCATTTATAATTTATTTAGAACTACAAATTAAATTTCTTTTAGCAATTCTTGTTTTTTTAATGTCACAATTCCAACCCTGCTCCTTTATCTGGGCTTGGACCGGGAAAAGTGACCCGAAATAGGCACTCTGGTGGAGTTACTTTGTGTGTGTGTGTGTGTTTATAAGTAGTTTTAAACCTTGTGGTCCACAAAACAACATAACAGTAAAAGAAGAACTGACTGCGTTGCAGTCAGTGCGGGAGCAGCGGCTTCGTTCATGCGATTTGTGCTAAATATAGTATCTCTGTTTAATTATAGTATTTCTGCTAAAACATTGTATTTCTACTAGATATAGTATTTCAGCTTAATTATAGTATTTCTACCAAATCATAGTATTACTGCTAAATCATTGTATTTGTGCCAAAGCATAGTATTTGTGCCAAAGCATAGTATTACTGCTAAATCATAGCTAAATCAAAATATAACTCCTAAATCATAGTATTTGAGTGGAATTATAGTATTTCTGCTAAAACATAGTATTTCTGCTATGTTATTGTACTTGTACTCAATCATAGTATTTGTGCCAAATCATAGTATTTCTGCTATGTTATTGTACTTGTACTCAATTATAGTATTTCTGTCAAATCATAGTATTTGTACCAAATCATAGTATTTCTGCTATGTTATTGTACTTGTACTCAATTATAGTAAATTGTGCCAAATCATCGTATTTGAGCCAAATCATAGTATTTCTGCCAAATCCTAGTAATTCTGCTATGTTATTGTATTTGTACTCAATTATAATATTTGTGCCAAATCATAGTATTTGTGCCAAAGCATAGTATTACTGCTAAATCATAGTATTTGAGCCAAATCATAGTATTTCTGCTCAATCATCGTATTTCTGCTATGTTGTAGTATTTTTGCTAAATCCTATTATTCCCGCCAAATCCTAGTATTTCTGCTATGTTATTGTACTTATATTCAATTATAGTATTTGTGCCAAATCATAGTATTTGTGCCAAAGCATGGTATTACTGCTAAATCATAGTATTTGAGCCAAATCATAGTATTTCTGCTCAATCATCGTATTTCTGCTATGTTGTAGTATTTTTGCTAAATCCTAGTATTCCTGCCAAATCCTAGTATTTCTGCTATGTTACTGTACTTGTACTCAATTATAGTATTTGTGCCAAATCATAGTATTTGTGCCAAAGCATAGTATTACTGCTAAATCATAGTATTTGATCCAAATCATCATATTTCTGCTATGTTATAGTATTTTTGCTAAATCCTAGTATTTCTGCAATGTGTGAATGTGTGAATTGTGTGAATGCCGTGAGGCATTCATAACTTTTATACTTTTATACTTTTTCAGATATTATTTTTCAGATATTAAGCTTTTTATGCAATTTTTTGGCCCATTTTGATGAATGGGACCACATTATCAGTGTGATCACCAGTTTAGCTTGCTGGGCTGAGCCATGTTTTAGCTCAGTGAGATGAGAAGCCATTCTCAGACCGGGAGGCCCAGGTTCAAATCCTGCTTATGGCATCATTTTTTTCAGTAAACACTTCAACTTTTTTCACTCTTTTCAAAACAAATTTCAGCTTCTTCACTCATTTTCAGCAGAATTTTCAGTTTTTCACCTCTTTTCAGCACAAATTCAAGATTTTTCAGCTCCTTTAAGCAGAAACTTCAGCTTCTTGGCCTCTTTTCAGTTTCTGCGGCTCTTTTCAGCAGAATTTTCAGTTTCTTCAGCTCTTTTCAGCGCAAAGTTCTTCTTCACCTCTTTTCAGCACAATTCAGCTTCTTCTGCACAGTGCACATTTTTTGTCTCATCATATCTTTGCCTGAGACCAGAACTGGTTTAGCTCAGTGGGATGAGCAGCCGCAGTGAGATTTGGTGGCAAAGGTTTGAATCCTATCTGGTTGTTCAGTCTGACGTCACTGGCCGTGTCTGGGCCTAAACTCCGCTGCAGGTACATATATCAAACGATCACTGTGGCATTACTGAGAGTTGAAAAACTGTCTAAAGTCTTTCATCTTTAATAAAATGATCAGTGTTCTGCTCTACCAGGTGTAACAATTGAGTTTAACATCCAGGCAT
Organism: Oreochromis aureus; assembly: GCF_013358895.1. Classification (NCBI taxonomy): domain Eukaryota; kingdom Metazoa; phylum Chordata; class Actinopteri; order Cichliformes; family Cichlidae; genus Oreochromis; species Oreochromis aureus. The sequence goes on along the minus strand of NC_052945.1, from coordinate 34,171,379 downwards.
CCATGAAAATGGAATTTATGACATTTAACGGCGTTAGAAGTTAGCAGTAAGTTAGCTCGCTAGCTTCTATCTAAATACAATATAGCATGTCCTGACTGCGGGGTTTTGGAAAAAAATTAAAACGTACAGCTCTGCTATAACTTCCAACATAAATGAAGACAGAAAACTAAACAGCAGTGACGTTTGTAGGGTTACTGAAGTTTGGCTAGCTGGTATATAATGATGTGCTATGTGACCGCTAGCGACACAGCTATGTTAGCATAACATAAACAAGCTAACTTTTTTTTCCACTCGATAAAAGTTAACGTGAGTGTTCTCGGTGGTCAGGAACAAATGTAATCGCATGGCAGGATGCTGTAAAAGGACTAAACTTCAGCCAGGAGAACAAGTGAGATAATCCATCCACAATACGAGGTTAGTCATTCATATACTGCTGCATGGGCTGTGCTATAGTTACATCGTAAGGTTTTAAAAACTGAGCTTAAATAAATGATTAGCAGTAATAAAAGCCGAGGGAAGTCAACAGTGATCACTGACTGTTTTAGGAGCTTTTTGAGATTAAATAGAAGAAAATACAAAACATTCAACATGTTAACAACACAAAAGCCATATTAAATGCAGACTACTTTAGGCCCGGAAGAAGGATTCGTCACGTCATCACTGAACAACCGGATTGTGACATTTGCTGCACATCTGTACCCTTTCAAATACAGCAGTTTTCAGCAAAGAGTGCAGTTTCTACACCTTGTTTTCAGCAGGTAGTTCTCCTTCTTCTGCTGTTTTCAGATTCCACTACACGGCATTCACCCTGCATTTTCGCAGGAAATTCAACTTTTTCTAGTTCTTTATCCTTTCTTTATTCTTGCTGCTTCCGTACGTTTTTTTGGCCCTTAACTAGTCCCACAGTTTTTATCCGATTTTCGCCATTCAAACTTTAAAAAAATTCTGCTCTTTCTGCTTATGCCGGCTATATCTTTCGGCGCTCATAACTTCTATACTTTTTGAGATATAAAATTTTGCTTGCCGGGGTGACCTGTATTTTAGCTCAGTGAGATGAGCAGCCGTTCTCAGAGCGGGAGGCCTGGGTTCGAATCCCGCTTATGGCAACATTTTTTTCAGTTAACAGTTAAACTTTTTAAAACGCTTTTCAAGACAGATTTCAGCTTCTTCACCCCTTTTCAGCAGAATTTTCAGTTTTTTCACCCCTTTTCAGGAACAATTCCAGATTCTTCAGCTGTTTTAAGCGGAAACTTCAGCCTCATTACCTCTTTTCAGCCCAACGTTCTGCTTCTTTACCCCTTTTGAGTAGCAATGTTCTGCTTCTTCACCTCTTTTCAGCAGAATTTTTGCTTCTTCACCTGTTTTCAGCAAAATTTTCAGTTTCTTCACCTTCTTTCAGCACATCCTTTTACTTCTGCTGTTTTCAGCATTTTTTCAGTTAACAAACGGTTTTTTTTAACTCTTTTCAACACAAATTTCAGCTTCTTCACCCCTTTTCAGCAGAACTTTCAGTTTTTCACCCCTTTTCAGCAAAAATTCCAGATTTGTCAGCTGTTTTCAGCAGAAACTTCAGCTTCGTTACCTCTTTTTAGCGCAACGTTCTGCTTCTTTACCCCTTTTCAGTAGCAACATTCTGCTTCTTCACCTCTTTTCAGCCGAATTTTCGGCTGAAAAGAGAATAGGCTGAGATTTGTGCTTATAAGATGTGAAAAAGCTGAAAATTCTGCTGAAAAGAGGTGAAAAAGCTGAACTTTCTGCTGAACAGAGCAGAACTTGAATTTTCTGCTGAAAATAGGTGAGGAAACTGAAAAGAGGCAAAGAAGCTGAAGTTGTTGCTGAAAACAGCTGAAGAACCTGGAATTTGTGTTGAAAAGAGGTGGAAAAAGCTGAAATTTCTGCTGAAAAAGGGTGTAGAAGCTGAAATTTGTTTCAGCTCACCCACAACACAAAGTGTTTACTGAAAAACACTTTGTGTTTATTATTGTGCTATCTACTGTACAATATAAAGCGCCTTGAGGCGACTTTTGTTGTGATTTGGCGCTATATAAATAAAATTGAATTGAATTGAATTGAATTGAAAAAAAAATTGTCATACCTTTGAACCTCAAGACGACTGCTCATCTCACTGACCCAAACTGGTTCTCAGGTGACTGAAAAGACATGAAGAAACTGAAAATTGTCCTGAAAAGAGGTGAAGAGGCTGAGATTTGTGCTTAAAAGAGGTGGAAAAAGCTGAAATTTCTGCTGAAAAAAGGTGAAGAAACTGAAATTTTTACTGAAAACAGATGAAGAATCTGGAATTTGTGCTGGAAAGCACAAATATTAAGCACAAAAAGCTTAATATTTCAAAAACTATAAAAGTTATCAGCACCAAAAGATATAGCAGGAATTAGCAGGAGCAGAACAGTTTAAAGTTTGAATGGTGAAAATCGGATGAAAATTGAGGGAGAAATCCGGTGTAGTTCAGTGAGATGGACAGCCGCCTGGAGACTAGGTGGTACAGGTTTGAACCCTACTTCGCTGTTGCTGACATCTTTCCTCCTTGCACTCACTCCGTTTTCTTGACACTCTTCAATGTAAAATTTCAAATAGAGCTGTCTTCAGCAAAAACTTCAGCTTCTACACCTCTTTTCTGCAGATATTTCCAAAGGCAGAAACTTCTGTTTTCAGCAGATACACTGTAAAATGTAATTCTAGATGTTTGTTATTTCAACATATTATTCTATATCAGTTTGACGATAGATGACTGAAGTTGTTGTTATAACATAGAATTACAAGTTAAAAACGTCCCAATTACACCAAAAAAAGCTAACTTGAAAACTCATGTCCAGCTAAATCAGCAACTTATGTGAACTTGACAATGTGGGTAAGTTGAACACAGCAGGATTCAAAACTGCCTCACGTGACTGCTACCGAGGTGCATCATGGGGAATTGGCGGTTAACGACATGCTCACTTTACTTGGACGTTTTCTAATCGTCTTCTTTGGAATATGCTTTCAAGGTGAGTAACATTGGTTATAACTATAAGGAAAGAGAGCTACAAAAGTTGGAACATGTTTTGAATTTATGGCATGATGTGTGTTTTTCTCTTTTACCGAAATGTTTGCTTTAGCTAATGTAACTTTAGCCGACAAGGTCCAGCTTGTGTGTCATGACCAAACTTGACCTAATAAACTGACATATGGCCTTTTTTATGGGTTTAATGTGGCACTGACCAAATCACAAGTATTGTGCCGCTAGCTTTAAGGTTGTGCACTCAACCACTGTTGCGATATTAGCAAGCTAACTCAGCTAATTAATAAAGCTTATTTCATATTGTCTCTGTACTTGTAAATTTCTTTCAAGTTCACAGGCTGTTGTATTTTTTTGTGGAAGTTCATTTTGGCAATATTTCCAATAACTGACTGGGTTCAAAAAGAACTTTTGGCAGGACTCCGATGCTTGTTGTCATCTGTTTACCCCTATGTAATCACTTAAGTTGTTATTAACTGCTGCATGCTAAGCTGCAAGAGTGCACTGAGGACTGAGACAAAATATGGTCTTCAAACCAGCATTATATTAGTTTTTATCAGATAGTCCTGCAGTGTGTTTATTTTTTGCTTTAATTCTATTGTGCAGTTATTTGTTACCCTGAAATGCTTTATGCTTAACAACAGCTCACTATTTTGACTTATTTTTGAACTCTTGTGATCAGTATGACTAGTTTGTGTGAGTTTCCATACTAAAAGAGCTGTAGTGATAAAATAATTGGCATCAGAGACACTGATTTTGGCATGGTATACTGCAGAAGTTTTTTTTTTGTGCATAATTTACTTTTTAATTAAACTGCATTCTCTGTATTGTAACAAAACTAACATTGTTTATATGTCAGAAAATTAGCAAACATGAATAAATGGCGAAAACAATATAATTATAACATATATTTTTATTGTACTTATTTTAGGTCTGTGAAGCCAAACTTGATGCTGGGGATTTATTTTTGTCAGTGGAGTCAAATGGTAAGTTACAATTTGTGCATTTTGTCATACTGGAAACACCACAGATTATATTGTAATTTAATAGCTCTGTAGAACAAATGATATAAAGATTGTAGTGTCAGGGTACTTCTTAAGAAGTAATATGGCACTATTGATGATCACATGCAGGTGCATAAACTAAATATTCAGACGTGTTACCAACAAGTGATTCATTAACAAAAGCAATGGAGCAGACTGTTTAGGTTCTTGTGGTTGTAATAACATCCATAACTGCAAGTTTGTCATTAATTTATTTTCACAGGTCTAGATGATCACATCTGTCTTTGTCATTTAAATGAGGTGGACTTGCAAACTTTGCGCTCTTTTGGGTAAATTGCTGTCCACTACATATACACAGAATGTGCACAGTATTTCAGATCTAAAAAGGGGTATGTAATGGACTTGCTGGCTTTAATGTAAAAAGCCTGTTGTGTAACTTTAATGAGGCAGTTGGACTAAAACAGTATTGCTCATCAAGGTAAACATCTGAGGAATAAGGAAACTGTTACTTGTCCTTATACTCAGTGTTCTTTTAATCGCACGCTTTACTAAAGTTTTACATCACATAAGTCATTTTCACAATCATTCTACTTTAAAAGATTTCAAGACAGAGCTTATTGTTCTCTGAACTTCCTTGTTTGCTGAACGGCAGGTAAAGTGCATCTTTTGTTTGTTTGCTTTTGTGTGTTTGTGTTTTCTCTAATGGGCCTCAGATGACTGTTTGCTTAAATTTGGGTCTCAAAGAATCTTTTTTTTATTCTGCCTGTACTCTCCACCCCTCTTCCTCTGTTGCTCAGGTTGAAGCAGAATTTGCCCGTCTTACATCTGTTGACCTGAAAGGGTTCCTTTTGCTGTGCTTGACCATTATGGAGAGGTTCGTGGAGCTGTACAAAATCAAGAGCGGCATAGGAGGGCTAACTAGGCTCATAAGATGCTTCGGTGATGATGTAAGTGTTCAACTGCGAAATCTAATCCTTTGTTTAAGTTTTAGGTTATCCAGTTCAACTGATGAACTCATTGAAAGAAAGCTGATAAGTAAAGTCTGTCATCATATTTCACAACTGGACATTTAGTGTGGTAACTTTTACAGAATCTGTGTATATTGGTGGTAGGTTGGATATCATATTGTACTTGAATGTCCTGATAAGCCTGATTCAAAATCTCCAATGATAATCATATATTGATGGAATTATGTATCAAAAAGCTGTGAATTTGGAGCTGTCTACATGCTTCATAAACACTGTTTAAAAAGTGTTTTTGTTTTCTTTTTGACTTCTTTGACCAGAGCCCTACACAAAGGAAGAGCACAGAGGACCTCATTTTCTAAAGGAAGATCCCTCACACACTTTCAAGACTGTGAAGGTTAGCATTGTTTCTTTTAGTAAATTTAATAATGACAGCACCACAATGGATTTTAAATGAAACATGTGGCATCTATGAAACAACAGATGCCACATGATAACATGTGTACTTTTTCCTCACCAAATGTATTATTACAAGATCTTTGACACTGGATTTGGTCTGGGTTTCAGAGAAACTAACTGGCAAGCTAGCATTGATATTATTAGTGTCTTGTGTTTATTCATGTCTTCACCAGGGTCTTTGACATTTCGCTGCTGTACTGTTCACTTCAGCTTTATGTTTGATTTCTCATTGTATATTGTAATGGCAGAGATATTAGGATATTTAAGGGGCTGCAGTGGCTGCTACAGCTGTGGGGGCAATACTTTGGTGAAATGTCCTGGACCCTGGAAAAGAGACTGTGTAGACTGGGTAAGCAATTAAAGGTTACTGGCCGAGAGTCATTGGGCAGCTGGGTAAAGGTGGATGTTGATATTCAGTGCCAATTATGCAACCTGTTCAGCCATGTCTATATGCTCTTTTTCATGCTGTTAATATAGGGGAAAAATAAACTTTAATCAATAAACTGATTAAAGAAGCATTGTCTATGGAGCCACAATCTGATCCTGTAGTGTAGCTTCAGTTTGCACATTTCATGTATTCTCAGCCAGATTTGGTTTAGAGCACAGCCAATATTTAGCATAACTAGATTTAAATTCACACACTGGTGATGGCAAGCTACATTGTAGCCACAGCCGCCCTGGGGCTCACTGACAGAGGCGAGGCTGCCGGACACTGGCACCACCGGGCCCTCTGGCCACCACCAGTAGGCAACAGGTGAAGTGTCTTGCCCAAGGACACAACGACTGAAACTGTCGGAGCTGGGGCTCGAACCGCAACCTTCCAATTATAAGACGAACTGTCAACTCTTGAGTCACGATTCAGTCATCCACCCATGTGTGTGAATGACTGAATGTGTAAAGCACTTTGGAGTCCTTAGAGGACTAGTAAAGCGCTATACAAATACAGGCCATTTACCATTTAAATTGAAAATTTTGTTTGAATTCTGCAATTGAAGACATGCTCAGTTATTTATGAACATGGTCTTTGTTTAAAGCAAGAAATGGATTTGTAACATGGGGTGCATATCTCATTCTGAAAAAACTTTAACAACTAATAAGTGTTACCCAAAGCCAATCACCATCATCCAAAGCATCAGTATGGCTCTTCTTTGGAAAGACATGAATTCTTAAGCACAAGGGATATTGTGTAATTGTAATTGTGTAATTTTTTTTTTTTTTTTTTCTTTGAACCCTTTTATAGCCGACAGGTGTTGAAGACACGTTTTCTAAGAGGATGAAAGTTGGCATTGCGATGGTGAAAGAAGAAGACATCATCGATGTGTTGGTTGTCCTTGAGGCGGCAGTAATCCTGTCTAATCTGAGGGATGTCTCAAGTGCCATTTCCATGCTGATGGGCCTTCTTTTTGCCCTCAACATAGACTATCCAAAGGAACTTAAGGACATCTTTGAAGTCATTCAGAACATCCTAATGAACATTGGTGGAAGGCAGTGCATCTCACTAGTGCATGGTTTAAGAAACAGACTCTTGCAGAAAGCCATGCAGAACTGTAATTGTATGCTCACAGCATATAATTGCTTTAGTGTTAAGGACAGTTTTTATTTTACTGTTTGCTTTTTTATTCTTGCAAGTTCTCATTCTCACTTTTGTATGTCACTAAATGACTACACTTTACATTCCAGATTAGACAATTACTCATTTGTTCATGGTTTAAGAAACTTATGTGAACAACAATATAATGGTGGACTCTGCAGATGCTTATCTCATGCAAGTCAGTAGTTTTTCCTTTGTTTTGCAATTGAGCAGACTCAAACTGATGTTTCTGAAATATTCATATTATCAAATGTTTCAGAAGCATGCACTCATTTTCAGAGATACTGGTTCTGTGGAATTTGTTGCAATTGTAAACGAAGACAAATACAAGAGTTTGATGTCTTACTTGTTATAAACTGATCTTTACTGTCACTTATCAAAGGTTTTGTACTATTTTAATATTTCAAGTTTTATGCTAACAGGTGTGACTGAGCACAATGAAGTTTGAACATTTTGTAAATGTAAAGAATAACTTTTCTAAAATAGCAAGTGTGTGTTACATTACATTAATGCAGACTTTATGTTGTTACTTCACAAGAATCACTACTGCTCCTAGAGTATTGGTCAGAATTTAATCTTCACCCAAACTGGGCTCAAGACCAAGTTCAAATTTATTGTTTCACAGGAGCAGCCTTTGAGTTTTGATGGATTGTGAGCCTGATGAGCTACGTCCACTGATTTTTCTGTTTCTCAGATGACTAAGATGGCACAATAAATGGTGAATGTTGGGTGCTCATGAGTAAATGTCTTGTCATGTTCTTAAAACAAACTTTCTGTATGAAATGATCAGATAGACTTTAATGGAATCTGTGGGGTTTTATTTTTTTTCTGTAAACAACAGAAAATTAATTTAAAGGAATGTAGATATTTAAACCTGAGATCTAAGATAAACCTAACAGGTAGTTTTGCTGAAATGGATGTTAGAAAGCTAAAAACAAAACAAAACTTAAGATGTTTAATACACATTTTCTTTACATCCAGTCAATCAACTCTGATAATTAAAATGAAACTGATTTACAAGTTCACTCAGCTACCTTAAGGAGCTCAGTTAATTAATAAACTTAAATCAACTTAGCTAACAGATTATGTTAGTTAAGCTAAAATAGATTCCTAAGTTAAAAGAACTACTAAAGTATTTGAATTAACTAAAAACCCAAGTCAACTGAACTAGGACAAGAGTTTAAACAATAGATTATTTTAATTTAGCTGAAAGGGTTTTCCCAAGTAAAGATGACAATTAAAGGAGTTGAACTGACTAACAAATCTCAGTCAACTAAACTAAGATGAAAGTTTAGACAACATGTGATTTTTCATTAAGATAACAATTGGTTGTGTTATAAGAACAAACTCTATTTCTTGACTTAACTTAAAATTTTAAGGCAGCCCTTTACCTCATATTTTTAAGTTGAAACAACAAGTTATATTTTACAGTGTAGTTCTCCTTCTTCTGTTGTTTTCAGATTCCACTACATGGCATTAACAGTGCATTTTAGCAGGAAATGCAACTTTTTCTAGTTGCTACACTAAGTTATATCAAATACAACCACAAAGCACAAACAGAAAGCTGGGCACGTACATAAAGACACAGATATGCATACGTGCACAGAATTTAAAATAATGACTACTTTAAGGTCACTCTCCAAGAGTCTCTGTCTTTATTGTTTAATATTTCAAAACAATAACACAAAATTTTAAGTCATTAAATAACTGTATTACTTCAGCTGCAGTTTGTGTATTTTTCAGACCACAGAAAAGTAAAACAACAAATCAGTGATACTCAGCAAAATATGACTCAGGTCAGGCAGAATAATGGCTAGTGTTAGCCATTATTTAGCCTTTTTGGAGCCAGAAGTGATTATATGTGGACAAGAGAGCAGCGTCCTCCATAAACCATAAACCATACAGCTTAATAAACTGAAGCACATACGACTGCAGTACAACATAGCAAACAAGACAAGTCAGATAATTAAATTAAATGTTTTCACAAGGCACCTTCAGTACAGTCACAGCAGAAAGGTACAGTTCAAAAAGTTGAATAAGAGGAAGTGAGGCGTAGCTGACAGCTATTGACTATAGCTTCATATGCTGGAACACCTATAAATCAAAGTGACCATAAAGATAAAATAATGTAACCATAAATAAACTGTAGCAGTGGAAATTGAATTTTAAAATACATAAATAAATAACCATTGCACAATTGTTAGCAGAGAAATGTTATTGCTATTATTATAAAACCACTGTCTGCCAAGAAATAGGTCCATCATGTAATCCCCCCTTTTCATCCTGCTTTGTTAAGCTATGTCTTAAATCTATATGGCACACAAAACAATAATATTATTCTTCTTGTCTCTTCTTGTAAATGATACCATTAGTCCAATTGGTACATGTGTTCTAAACAGTTTAACCCTGGAGGCACACAGATATACATTATGATACTTAGTCTAAAATTTCCAACCCTAAATATGAATTTGGTGAACTTTTTAATCAAATGTAAACTAATATTACTGTATTTCCATACCCTGAATTAGCCAAAGGTATATGGAAGTGGATTCAAAACCTTAAAGGTTATACAAATAAATACAAACAATAGATGTTACAGCAGGGAAACAATTAAAATCTAAACCAAGATATCCACAACAATATTTTTTAATTATTATAATGCAAATGGTGATTCTGGAATGTTACAGTGTGTTTTTTAGTTCCATTATACTGTCACTTCTTCACCTAAACTAAATCTGAATCAAATCAGTCCAACTGACACAAACTAATATGTACCTTTTGTGTCTCTCTGCTCCAAGATAATAGTAGCTTTCAAAAATAAATCAGCCTTAAAAGTTTAATTGAAGGATTAAATAATCTCAGAGGGTAGGAGAGTCTGGAGATAGATTTTAATGTTAAAACTACATAGTTTATTAATCCTATAGGTGATTACTTAATCCTCTGCATTTAACTCATTCACTCAGTGAAACAGTGAACAGCTACTCTTCGGTGGATTTGAACTCTCGGCACGCTGATCATAAGGTAAACACTCTACCCACTGAGCTATCCCTGCCTGGCATAGCTTTTAACATTAAGAAGGTATTTGGAATATATGAAAGTTAAGCTTCGACGAAAGTTAATATATTCCCAAAGTAGTATTCAGGAGTTGGGAAATAGTGCATGCCTTATGTGTATGAGCAGAAAATGAAAGAGCTGTAGAGGTTAGAGTAGGAGGTGGATGTGAATTTAATCTAATTAGCTGAGGAAGTTAAACTCATTGGTGTTGAAACTAATTTAACACTTCAAATTCTGTGTAATAACTACAGAAGTAGGGAAGGCTCTGTCACAATAATGCAAAAGTGTCATAAACTGTATATTATAAAAGAGAAAGCCAGTGTAAAATTTCTTCCTTGTCTCACATTTGCGAAACTATACCAATTCTGTCAATCAGGCAAAACAACATGATGATATTTTCCTTGGCTTAAATCTTTCTGAACTCGGAATTTCAGTAAACCAAACAATAAATCAGTTACTCGACTTTTCCTAATCTACACCTCATAATAGTGCTATGTGCCGTTAAAACTTTTAATGAAGTTACTTTGTTTTGACAAGTATTTTAACTTTTTCATTTGGATACTATGGGTGCTCCATAGCATGGTGGTCGATTTCCACTTGGAGACACAAATTCCTGATGTGTTTGTGTCATGAAGGCCATCCGGATTACAATTCTCCCAAATCAAACATATAGAGCTACCCACTGTGGTAACCCCTTGTGGCAGCTCTACGTAGCCTGATTTTGGTGTATGCTCAGTATACACTCAGCAACTATGATGTTAAAACCACTGACAGCTGAAGAAATCTATAAGATAGATGTCACAAAGCAGCGCTCTGGTGCTCTTTTCGAAAAAATACAAAGAAAAGGTTAAGGCTTTCATTTGGTGTGCTTTGATAGGCATAAATGTGGCCTTACTACTGAATAGTTTTTTAACTTACTTGAATTATGTAACAACAGCAATAACAAAAATATAATACATCAAAACAAAACAGAATAACCCAATGCCTTCAGTTAATTGCAAATGTGATTTGCATTATTTTAAACAAGGCCAGTGTTTTAGGTTTCTATTGTAAAGATGCAGAGTTTTTCATTTCTATTAAGATTTACACAAAAATATGAGAAACTTAATCATCTGCTGCAGGTGATGCTTGGCAAGCTCCTCTGGATAGCTAGTATTAACATAAAGACACTGGAAATGCAATAATTTTCTTGCAATAACACTTGTTTGATGATGTTTTCATCTAGTTTTACACCATCTCTTGTGTCTTCCCCACACTAGCAGAATGAGTGTTAGCCTTCAGACTGCGGGGCCAGCCCAGTCCCAGTGCATCCCTTCTTGCTTTGTACAGTTGTTCTGGGTCCCACTGCAGGCAGAGTGGACAGGGGCATGAAGTAGGGTGGCGCATTATGCTTACAGAGGGGTAGAGTGCTGCTGTTGTTGGAGGCAGCTCCCCAGGCCTTTTGTTGAATTGGGAGAGATGGAATGCATCTACTGAACTCATTGATGCACTGTATGGGCTGTGAGATGATGTAGTCGAAGAGAGAGCCAGGGGAGCATAGGGGTGGAGTGGGAGGTGTGGGAGGTGGGTTTGGATGAAGGTGTATGGTAAGATGGAGGAAGGAGATGTGCTGCCCATCAGAAGCCCCCCCAGCGGGTCAATAATCGGGTGAGGCCAAGGCAAGGAGTGTCTTTGGCGTTTATCCTTCATTCTTCTGTTTTGGAACCATACCTAGAAGGATGAAGTGAATTATTCAGTTCAATTAAATTTTATTTATATGGTGCTTTTTCACAACAACACTTCTCTCAAAGAACTTTTTGTAAAGACTAGAATAATTAAGAGGGCCCTGGGAGGAACAACTCCCAGGGACCTGGGAGAACTAGGCTTAGGGAGAAGTTGTCATTAACATGATGCTTTGGAGGGGAGGGGGGAGAGAGTGTAGGAAGACCATGATGAGAATGATGAGAACAAGACAAAACACAAACTATAGAAGCGCGAATCTAAACCTCAGTGCAGCATTCACTAGACCTCAGTGCAGCATTCGATACTGTTGACCATACTATTCCATTAGAGCAATTAGAGGATGCTGTAGGTAATACATGTGCTGAGCTGTCTAATAGTCTCCAATTTAAAAAGTGTAAAATTAACCTTACTATGTCCTCTTCACATAGTAAGGTTAATTATGGAGTTCCACGGGTTCAGTGCTAGGACCAATTCTCTTTACATTATGCATGGTTCTCTTAGGTAGTATTATCAGAAGGCATAGCATTTTTTTCACTGCTATGCAGATGACACCCAGCGTTATCTATGAAGCCAGATTGTCCAAACCAAACCGTAACACAGATAACACAGGCCAATTGGTTAAAGTGCAGGAATGTATTAAAAACATAAAGACCTGGATGGCTTCTAATTTTCTGCTTCTAAATTCAGATAAAACTGAATCTTAGAAATATGGTATTTAACCAGATTCTTACTCTGGATGGCATTACCTTGGCCTGCAATAACGCTGTGAGGAACCTTGGAGTTTTTTCTGACCAGGATATGTGCTTCAATGCACATATTAAACAAATATGTAGGACTACTTCTTCTTCTTTGTGCTTCTTTAAAATGAGAAATATCTTGTTTCAGAATGACACTGAAAATTAGTTTATGGCTTTATTATTTCTAGGCTGGACTGCTATAATTAGTTATTATCAGGATGTCCTAAAAACTCCCTGAAATGCTGACAGGGTCTAGAAAGAGAGCTATCATTGGCTCCCTGCTTCATCTAGAATTGGATTAAAAATCCTGCTCCTCACATACAAGGTCTTGAATAGTCAGTTACTCATCTTGTCTTAATGACCTTATAGTACGATATCACCCCATTAGAGCACTTTGTTCTCACACTGCAGACTTACTTACATGAGGCAGAGCCTTCAGTTTTCAGGCCCCTCTTCTGTGTAACCAGCTTCCAGTTTGGATTTGGGAGACAGACACTATCTCTACTTTTAAGATAAGGCTTAAACTTTCCTTTTTTGCTAAAGCATATAGTTAGGGCTGGATCGGGTGACCCTGTATCCTCTCTTTGTCACTCACTATGTGTTAATAGACCTCTCTGCATTGAATCATACTTGTTATTCATCTCTGTCTTTCTTCCGCAGCATGTCTTCTATCCTGTCTTCTTTTTCTCACACCACCGGTTGCGGCAGATGTGGTTATTGACACATCCACATTTAAAGAAAATACTTTCCCAAATTGGAATGCACAACAGAGACCTGATAACAGATCAAAGAAAGACCTGCCAACTCACTACAATTTAGGTCATATCTTGAATCAGGAACAAACAAATGAGAACTGTGGTTCAAATCGTGTCTGAGTTCTCCCTGTTAGGCATTCAATTAGAAAAGCTGCAAATAACTGATGAAAAAAAACAAATAATTATTTACATTTATACAGAATGTCTTCACTGTACAGGGAATGCAGAATTATTAGGCAAGTTGTATTTTTGAGGAATAATTTTATTATTGAACAACAACCATGTTCTCAATGAACCCAAAAAACTCATTAATATCAAAGCTGAATGTTTTTGGAAGTAGTTTTTAGTTTGTTTTTAGTTTTAGCTATTTTAGGGGGATATCTGTGTGTGCAGGTGACTATTACTGTGCATAATTATTAGGCAACTTAACAAAAAACAAATATATACCCATTTCAATTATTTATTTTTACCAGTGAAACCAATATAACATCTCCACATTCACAAATATACATTTCTGACATTCAAAAACAAAACAAAAACAAATCAGCGACCAATATAGTCACCTTTCTTTGCAAGGACACTCAAAAGCCTGCCATCCATGGATTCTGTCAGTGTTTTGATCTGTTCACCATCAACATTGCATGCAGCAGCAACCACAGCCTCCCAGACACTGTTCAGAGAGGTGTACTGTTTTCCCTCCTTGTAAATCTCACATTTGATGATGGACCACAGGTTCTCAATGGGGTTCAGATCAGGTGAACAAGGAGGCCATGTCATTAGTTTTTCTTCTTTTTTACCCCCTTTCTTGCCAGCCACGCTGTGGAGTACTTGGACGCGTGTGATGGAGCATTGTCCTGCATGAAAATCATGTTTTTTTCTTGAAGGATGCAGACTTCTTCCTGTACCACTGCTTGAAGAAGGTGTCTTCCAGAAACTGGCAGTAGGACTGGGAGTTGAGCTTGACTCCATCCTCAACCCGAAAAGGCCCCACAAGCTCATCTTTGATGATACCAGCCCAAACCAGTACTCCACCTCCACCTTGCTGGCGTCTGAGTCGGACTGGAGCTCTCTGCCCTTTACCAATCCAGCCATGGGCCCATCCATCTGGCCCATCAAGACTCACTCTCATTTCATCAGTCCATAAAACCTTAGAAAAATCAGTCTTGAGATATTTCTTGGCCCAGTCTTGATGTTTCAGCTTGTGTGTCTTGTTCAGTGGTGGTCGTCTTTCAGCCTTTCTTACCTTGGCCATGTCTCTGAGTATTGCACACCTTGTGCTTTTGGGCACTCAATGATGTTGCAGCTCTGAAATATGGCCAAACTGGTGACAAGTGGCATCTTGGCAGCTGCACGCTTGACTTTTCTCAGTTCATGGGCAGTTATTTTGCGCCTTGGTTTTCCACACGCTTCTTGCGACCCTGTTGACTATTTTGAATGAAGCGCTTGATTGTTCGATGATCACGCTTCAGAAGCTTTGCAATTTTAAGACTGCTGCATCCCTCTGCAAGATATCTCACTATTTTTGACTTTTCTGAGCCTGTCAAGTCCTTCTTTTGACCCATTTTGCCAAAGGAAAGGAAGTTGCCTAATAATTATGCACACCTGATATAGGGTGTTGATGTCATTAGACCACACCCTTCTCATTACAGAGATGCACATCACCTAATATGCTTAATTGGTAGTAGGCTTTCGAGCCTATACAGCTTGGAGTAAGACAACATGCATGAAGAGGATGATGTGGACAAAATACTCATTTGCCTAATAATTCTGCTCTCCCTGTATTATACAATACAGGAAAGTGTTTTATATTCCAAATATTATGTGTGGGTGTCCCCAAAGCCATGCGTAATGTGTCTTCCACCTCAAATATTTAAGAGACACCCATGCCCAAGTCCGTAAAACAATCCATTCATAACTGTCAAAAATTTTCAGTGAAAAATACAATATGGCTCTGGCCCTTGCTTTTCTGTCTTTTTTCTGTCTTTTTTCTTTTTTCTTTTTTTTTACAATGCAAATCTAACTTGATTTGCATTGTAAAAAAGAAAAAATTCCACATTACCACATTAACGGTTAAAAAAAACATCTAAAATTTGTTTGAGACATTTCACAGCTTGCCTGTGACACTAAAGGTAAAGCCAAATGATAACAACATTTCTATACCTAGAGAGGAGCTGCTACCATTTCTATAAACATGAAAATATAAATGTAGGGGTCTCACTACCACTTTGAATCAGATTACATAACACATCACTTTTTAATTACTACTTTTTTCTATTTCAAAGCTCAGAATGACAAGTTACCTTAGAGACTGTCCAGTTCTCAACTATTTTACCAGCCCACAGAATAATGCAGAAGGCTGTGCTTCTAAAATGTCAGATGCCTGTGAAATTTTAAGGTTTTTCTTATATTCCTGATCTTTCTTTAAGAAAAAATGCTACTGATTGGCAAAAGGTTAGTGTATTTATTGTGTATTAAATGTGATGCCTTGGGTGCAGTGAACCTCTCCATTAAATGTAGAAGCCCTAAACTTATCACTACTCAATCTACCATAACAACCAGTGTCCCTTCCAGGGTGTGTCCAGTGATACCACCCTAGGTGGCAACATTCAAGTAATAGCCGCATGAGTGTAATCAATAATAATGACACAATAATACACTAATCACATAAGATTCTACATAATGGGCACTTTTACTTTACGAATTTGTCAGTATATTTTGATGCAAAAGGTTTAGTACAATTACTGAAATAGTATTATGACTTTACCTTAAGTAAACCGTTTAAATGTTTCTTTCACCAGTTTGCAAAATAGTTCATTCAATTCAAAACCATCCCAGGCCCTTTTGTAGGGCCCATAGCTGCCCTTATAACCTGAGAATATACCTTTGATTAAATGTAGTGTTAATAGCCACCTTCTTGTGACTGTTTAACTGTTAAGATAATTGAAGCAAGATAAAAAAGGATATCCTGTTTCACAATACAAAACGTCTAAAGAGTCCTTTTGAACCACCCAGTGGACCTGAAACAACTTTGAGCACCAGTGGTTAATTGCACTTGCAAATTTATTTCCGGTATAAACGTATAGCTAGGTCTGTGATCTCACTCTATAGCCACCAACAGCTGGATTAACAACCATTAATCTGTTTGTTATATAACTTGGATTCACCTTTCATAACGTGTTTAATTTTCTTAGGAAAAGTAAGATTCGCCATATATTCTTTTAGTTTATATCTATTATACAACTGTAGCATAGATTTAACAAAAAGACAGCTTATTTGTTGATATTAAATGGAATGCTTTGGCATGGTCCTTTATTTTCAAGGACAGCAGTTAAACACGGTACCTTTATTGTAGTCTCCGGTAAATTCAGCGCAGTAGCCAGTTCGCAGCGCCGGGGTCTGGATACATAGTTTTCCTTGCCATATTCTTGCTCCAGACGAGACAGCTGCTCCCGCGTGAAGGCCGTCCGATGCCGTCTGCTTTGGTCCAGCAGGGTGCTCTGTGAGTCTTGCTGCTCTTTACCGGTGGAACTGTGCACTACCGTAGTACCAGCCACCGGATTCTGTCTGCCCTGTGCTACTGAAATGAGACATTTGGATACAGACGGACAGTCGGACACTTTACAGTAAGGATAGTAAAAACTTGCCTGTTAATTCCCAAATGGGTCTAATAAATCGCTGCAGAACCCTCACCGTGAACTTCCTTTGTTTTAGGGGTCCTGGAAAACCCAGTCTCCTTTTAAAACCTCGGAGACAGAGTTATTAACTTATTTGCGTGTAATAATTAACACGGATTTCTCGTGCTTTTATGAGAATTGCTGATAACCTGATTTTGGGCTCATATGGTTTCAGTGAATCCCACATTCTGATTAGGGCGTGAACTCCATCTGCCAAGCATAGTAAACATTATTTACTAACCCCATTTATCCTAAAAGCTCTTAAGGAAGGTCGAACTGTCTGAAGTCTAACTGACCTAAACGCGCCATCCTTTGACTCCTCAAGTGCATGCAGAGTTCGGCCAGGTATATAGAAAACTATTTAACGGGGAACTTTTGCAATTGTTACCATCTTAAAAGTACAGTTTGGGTGTAACGAAGTAAAACCAAGTGTCAAATTATGGATATATAATTTTTTAAAACTATTTCAAATGGGACTTACGCATCGGTTGTTGTTTTGTCCACCGTGTAAAATAAAAATCTCTTTAGGTGCTCCTTCAGATCAACCCTAGCAATAAATGCTACTTGCAGCCCGAAACCACACTTACACACAGGTCTGTTTAGACAGCGCTAGAAGATGAGGTGTTTTAGTCGTATCATCTGCCCCACCCCTCACCCACCGCTGAACATCTATAATCCACGGGGCTGCGCTCCTCTCCTCCCCTATTCCAGGCGCTCCAGACGGGCGCCGGCGTGTGCGTCGGCTCGCGGAGGCGCCGCGGCCCGGAGAGGTGTTAACGGTGTTTAGGGGCAAACCCTTTGTTCTCCGTCTGAGCCTTTGTACTTTTGTTATGGAGAATTAAAGAGAAGAGACAGCAGCCAGACCCTCATTGTTCTCCAGCGTTTGATGTTTCTGTGTTTGGAAGTAAATCATTACAGGTCTAATGGCTCCAAATTGGCCAAGGTGGCACACTGGAAAGAGATTATTACTATATATAATATCAACTATTGGTGTTAAAGATGCAGTTTTGATTTAGCTGCTTGAAACATCACAATATTCCATAAACACTTTTAACACAGATACGCACAGATCCAGTTTCATATACCAGCATATGAAGCTGTAATACGCGTATTTCTCTATGTATTGAAATAACAAAGAAAAAAAGCGTTATCTTTCCTGAGAAAAATAAACCAAACATTCCAATCTTGGGTAACTGACTTAATCGCCGATTAATTCATTTATTATGATAATAAATATCAGCGTCGGAGGACAGACACTCTCAGACGCTAGGTAGGGTAAGATAAATATGTTGCAAATTGTGCAAAATCTGAAATTGGATTTTTACATTTTAACTTTTAACCTTTTGGGCACATTTGTGTTTTAAATTTACAGTTACAGACCACAATATGTAGATTGATATTATACTGAGCTGCAAAATTGCAAGTCAAATTTTACTCATATTTATTTATTTATTTAATTTTTAATACTTACAACCACAACTGTAATTACAACTGCGCCCTCTCAAGTCACAAATTCACACACTGAATGCTTTGAGTTTTCCAACAGGGTGGGGGGTGGGAGGGGGTCACCAATCAGAAAGCAACTGGCTATACACCATCACTGATCAATGTGCTGCAATGGCAAAAGGGTTAGATCCAGGCACGTGCAGAGGGGGGTGCTAGAGGTGCTTGAGCACCTGCCCCTTTCCTGATGGGTGCCCAAAGTGCCCTTTTCTTGAGGCAAGTTTTTAAAAAAAATATATATATATTTTTTTTTAAATGTGTGTGTGTGTGCGGAGTCCTGTCTGTGCCCCTCGACAATAATATTTAACTATTAATCACAATTTGCTAAATAAAAGGATCTGGCTTGCATCAGTCACATGATCACCATTAACCAATGATCGCCCTTGACGGCAGAACGCGCTGGTTACGAGCCGGGAACGAGCTCATAAAGAGCACGCGCATTTTTAGCGGTCCGGAGCTGTAGGAGAAACACAAATTACCTCAGGCACACAGACTGATGCGACAAAACCGGTAAGTAGGTGTACAGCGCACACTGTAGTCTACAGCACACAGGAGTATTAGCTTATCACGTACACGTTGGTAAGTTGTCTTGTGACAACTGACGAACTGAAACAAATGAGCGTGCTGTGTGTGCAACAGCGCGACAAACATTACCTGTCCTTTTATTAACTACACAAGTAGTGCTGGTCATAGCTGCTGGCTAACTGGGTAAGGCTGCCATGGGTCTGTAGCTCTGTCACCGTTTTAGGGAACATATTTAGTTTTAAAGTAAGTTACAGGGCTTTTCCTGCCTTTCTGGAGGGATTATATTTCACTAAAAACGATCTAATATGCATGTCCACATAATAATGGATTATTATAATTATAATATTTAAAAAAACATACGCTGTATTTTAAAGAACATACATTAAGACACAGATTATAGTAGATTTATATTTTAAAATGCTGATTTTATAGCAGTAAAATTTTGTATCTCTACAGTTAAAAAATGTAATAAGCTTTCTCCCTGCACAGAGTGGATAGTGAAACAAATGGAATCATCATAAATACATTATTTCATATTTATTATTGTTTTTCCTCATTGCTTTATTATTGTAGCTCTAGTAATAAATAATAATGGAAGGATTCTGGATCAGCACCATGATGCCTACATTATATACAGTATTCTGAAGGTCTAAAATGTCCCTGTGTGTGCATGCATGTGTGTGTTTTATGTATATGGATTTTTTAAATTATTACTCATGATATAACATTGTCCAGACATGACTGGTTAGGACATGAGGAGGAAACAGTAGGAGCTGTGTGAGGCTACTAAAGGCAGTGGATCCCTCAGCAGCTGGATTACAAAGAGCACAGGTAACATTAACACATGTACCAGTTGTTGGAGAGGTATTCCAGTATAAAAATAATAATAAGCACAACTGGAATGTTTTGCTTCTATAACATTTTTCTGTCATCATTTTATTATAGATTAAATGCAGCAGTTGTTAGGTGTGGATAATTATATAATAGTTTATTGCAATAGCAAGTTGTGCCTTGTTCTCAGATAGACAGCAAGTGGAGAGTGATATGTGAAATGAGGGGATGGAAAGAAGAAGAGAAGCAGCGTGATTCACAGGCAGAGCCTTGTTTATTTCTCACAGTTTTTGTTGCTTTGTGGTTCCAAGCCCATTTTCTTATGTTCTTTGCATTTAGTTATTATCTCATAACACTTGTTTAATCAGCTACCATCTCTCCTATGAACATTTTAATGTCTACAGTCTCAGATCAGCACAGCCCTGCCCTCCAGCACTATCAGCAGCAGGAGCAGCAGCAACCCCTCAACAGCAACATTGTACCCATCAGGTAAAACATAGGCTACGTTTGCTTTGCCTTGTTGCCACCTCACAACAGTAATGTAGTATGATGCGATCCCATATTAGATTCTTGATGAATGTGTGTTGTTGTTATTCAGCCTGGTTCAATGTGCCCCTTTTTAACTTTGAGCACCCGCCCCTTTAAACGTCTCTGCACGGCCCTGGTTAGATCCGATAACTGACAATCCTTCAGTTCACATCCTAACAGTGTCTTCTCACTAATTTTAACCTACAGTTGGAGCTAAAAGACGACTTTCTTTCTCAACCACAGCACTGTCACTCAGGGACATCAGTACATCACACTTTAAGTCACACTAAACCAGAGCCTTCCTCAGTATTTTCATGCTGATTTACCCATGTTTATTATGCAAAAAGGAAAATATACCAAGTTGGTGTTCAATTCAATTCTGTTTATACAGCGCCAAATCACTACAACAGTTGCCTCAAGGCACTTAATATTGTAAGGTAAACACTCTACAGTGATACAAAGAAAAGCATCACTCTGAGACAGGATGTTTATAACTTTGGAGATTCTGTACAAACGGAAGAAAGCATTCCTATAAATTTGTTTAATACTGAAGGACATATCCTGATTAAAAACCAATATCTGAACCAAGTTTCCTCACAGTGTTACTGGAGGCCAGGGTATTGGCATGCAGAGTAAGCGTCTGGTTAGATACCGTATTTCTAAGATTTTCAAACTCTGACCCTCCACTTTCTTCTCTCGCTGCCTCTCCCCAGCCTATTACGATTTAGCTGAACATGAGTTATTGGCTATCAAACTGGCCCTGGAAGAATGGCGGCACTTAATAGAGGGGGCAGAACATCCATTCGTGATCTGGACCGGTCACAAGAATTTAAGATACCTGTTGACAGCCAAGAGGTAAAAATGCCCATCAAGCTCACTGGTCCCTATTTTTTGCATTATTTAACTTCTCTATCTCCTACTGCCCAGGTTCCAGGAATGTCAAACCAAATGCCCTCTCTTGCCAATTTGGCATGGACATCATTGCCCCAGAGCCGGCCAACATTCTCAACACTGCAAGGTGGGCGCAGTGATCTGGGGAATTTAGGAGACTATCCAGCAGGCCCTCCAGGAGGGACCCAACTCAGGTACATTCCCGCCTGGTCGACAGTTTGTACTCGCTTCTGCGTGTGCCACAGTGCTTCATTGGATACATACCTCCCATTTCTCCTGTCACCCCTGAGTGAGAAGAACAATATCATTACTTCGTTGTCATGGAGAGCTTATCTGATGGTGGCCCTCAGTTTACATCTCAGGTTTGGAGATTCTTCTGATTGGCATCAGGAGCCCAACACAGCCTCAGCTCAGGATACCAACCCCAGACCAATGGCCAAATGGAATGGATGAATCAGGAGCTTGAGGCCACACCAGTGTTGTTATGTGGACTGCAACAGAACCCCCACTCCCAGGTACCTACTGGGACAAAAGGTATAGTTCGCTGCTTTCCCTAAACTTGGCCCTCACAAAGTGGAGTAAACTTAAAGTTGCCAGCCTCCTTATGCATCTACCCAACCTCTTATATTAAATCTGTGCACTCCAGTCCGTCTCCTCCTTTGTTTTCTCGGATCCGCCCCTGAGGAAGATCCTGGCCACTCTAACTCACATATTCCTCATTTTGCAACAATCAGCATGGCGAAACCTGCCTGTCCTCCTGCCTGCACTGGAAATCATCTGCTCATCAGGTTTGAAAAACACTCTGCAAATCGCTATCTCTATCTCTCGTGCCGGTCTGCGGACCTCGTGTCAACAATGGCAAACATATTTACTTTACATACAAAAGGTTTTGATTTGAGAACAGGTAGAGGCACAAATCCAGCCTCGGGGATTTACAAACTAGTGCATTCCTAGTGCTGGTCTCTAGTCTGGATGAATGATGGGTTCCATCAGATACAAATACAAACATGTTGATCGATACAAATACAAACATGATAATCCATCTACTGTGGTGATCCATCTACTGTGGTGACCTCCTGGGAAATAGGGAGATCGCTTTATAACATCACAGAACTTGTCCTGTTCATACTCGGCACAGATGTTCCAGTATAATATGCCAGCTACCTTGATTATATATATCTATACATATCTATATATATATATATATATATATATATATATATATATATATATATATATATATATATATATATATGTTGTGTGCATTTCAGTGACAGCCAACTGGCTGAAGTATAGGCTGATGATGTGCTTATACAGCTGAATAACTTTCTTTAAGCACTCTGGGGCTTGGAACAATGAATTGTCCCAATCTGTGTAATTGATCAAACACTCAGACACGGTTTTCTTCACTAGATCCATATTTGAGGAACAATGCACATGTTGCATTTAATCTGCATGTGCCAAACATATGTAACTATGCTGTGCTTGTTGCTAACATGTCTTGAAAATTTACAGAAAATGTGTGTGTTGTCCTCTA
Organism: Oreochromis aureus; assembly: GCF_013358895.1. Classification (NCBI taxonomy): domain Eukaryota; kingdom Metazoa; phylum Chordata; class Actinopteri; order Cichliformes; family Cichlidae; genus Oreochromis; species Oreochromis aureus. The sequence goes on along the minus strand of NC_052945.1, from coordinate 34,148,590 downwards.
GTACACACACATAACAAATCGATTCACAACTCAGCCCAGGTTCTGAAACACACTTTGTATGAAATGTTCTCAAGGTGTTTTTGTTGCTTTTTTATGTGGTGGGGACCTGTACCAGTACCAAATAGACCTTAAAGGATCTTTTAATGACAGTGATAAATTAAATGTAAATTTGACAAAATTATTTCTTAAAAAGAGTCCTATAATATTTCTTGCATTTGCAGACCACATGAGCTACCCTCCCTCCCTCCTTCCCTCTCCACATCTTCTGGAGCTTCTCTCTCAGCTCTTGATATTTCTCAAGCTTCTATGCTCTAAGCTACTATGTCCAATTCGTTAGCCATCACCAGTTTGTCTGTCTATATCTGAAAGTCAGAGAAGATCTTAGCTCGGTCATTCTTAATCACCCTGGGGGGTGTATCGCATTTTGACCTTGGTACTTTCAGGCCACACTCGACACAGATGTTCCTGTATACTATGCCAGCCACTTGGTTATGGTGTTCCATGTATGTTGTGCCTGCTAGCATCTTGCACCCTGCTGTTATGTGCTGGATTGTCTCGGGGCGTCTTTGCACAGCCTGCACCTCTTGTGCTCAGAACTCAGAGCTCCCGTGCTGCCATGATTACTGCTGCCTGAGGTATTCACTAAGCCCATGGTCAGTTGTGGACATCTTGCTGATGTACTCAAGGATGTTTGTTGCTTCATCCTGGAAGCAGACCAGACTTAAATGTGGGAAAGTACTTCTGCAATGACCAGTTGGTGGTGAGGGGTAAATATGTAAATACATACTGAGTGAAAAGAGGTGAGAAAAGAAGAAATGCTTAGTAAATCATGTGAACCCCCCTTGCAGGCTAAGCTAGCATAACTAACTGTTTTTACAGTATATAGACATCATTGTATTTCTTATTGTCTTTGATCATACAGCCATTCAGTCACTCACCCTTACTCACTGTCCATATATTCAGATAGTGACTGACTACAGTGGCAAGTGTTGGTTGATGTGGGCCTTATCAGAAACACATGTTATGCAGAAAAACGAAGAATGTCCTGTGCAGATATATTATTGAGTGCATATTTCCCATGCAAGGATAAATAGCATCATTTGTGACCACGCATGACAATGAGATTTTCTTATTGTCTTTGATTTCAGCTTCATCACCGGACTTTTTACAGATGTCATGCTTTGCAGAGTTTGCATGTGCACACTGCCAAAACCTTTTCCAAAGGGTTGGTATTTTTGATCAAATGATCAAAGTACACAATTGTATCTGTAGAACATATGGCTATTGGACTTGTTTTTATCATGACATTCAAATAGTTTAACATCCATACTTTTGTTGCACACAGTACCTAACCCAGAATAGAAAAATGAGTTTGCTGTTGCAGTTTTACTTATACTTATGTACTTACTTATACGTGTACTTATGGTGGTGTGGAGTAAGTGTGTCATATCTTTCAACTGTTTCTTTACCTAAATTATGGAACTATCTTTCATTTATTAAAAGCCGCAGTAACAAGTGTGCTAAGTTAACTTTCACTATAAATTACTACCAATCACAATGAAAGTCTTTAGAATTCAAGTCTGAAGGCATTTAGAAACTACTAACAAATTATTGTAATAGGATTTTTTCAAATACTTGGGCAGTTATGATAACTGATTATTTTAATCTTGATCAGGTGATCCTAAAAACCTTGTTTATTTATGCTGTAAAGGACCTAGGGTGGTGGCAGCTTCCCATGATGCACTCACTGATTCTTCTTCACTCCAAGGGCGTAGATTTGGTTTTGGCATTGGTGGGGACGGGTGTTTCAACCACCGAACCCCGCCCTTTTTCTTTCTTTTTTTTCCTTTTCGTCTTTGCTTCTTGATAAAAAAGGACAAATATACTTGCCTACATATGCTATTCTACATGCTATTAAAACATGTAAAATTACAATTCATAGTTTTATATGTGAATTATATAATGTTAAATTACTATTAAACAAATGACTGACTAAGTATTTTAGACTTTAGTTTACTTCAGCCATATTCCACATAAATCAGGTATCATACAAAAATAAAAATAGCTTCAAATACAGTCAAGACAATAAAAGAATATGACTTTAAGGACTTAAATGTGGGATGGAGCGATTTCGCAGGTCTTTCCTCCCCACTGCTGTCAGACTCCACAACAAAGACTTTTGCAGCTGATCAAACACACATAAGACGTTGTAAGTTGTATTTTTACTCAGGTGTATATAACATTTGTATTCTATTTTTATCCTAATGTATATTTTATTCTATTTTATTCTATTCTTTACAGTTGTGTACAGTATATTATTCTTATTGTATTCTAATTTTTGCTATATAACTTTGCACTGTCCACTTTCTGCTGTGACAAAATGAAAGGTAATCTTATCTTAACACGATTACTTCAGTTATAGTACACCAACTTCTCTTATACATTAGCACTAAGAGAACACTAAATGAACTGGTGGTTTTGTCCATAAAACTCATCTAAGATGACCACAAAATTATTATTCTGTGCTTGATGTGCCTCACCTTTGGCCCTGGCTTTTCCCTCTGACTGCACTAGGACATATTGATAAAATAACACATTGATTCGTGCCATATAAAAAGTGAGACAATTCAGATTCTTTGTCAAATCTACACTAATCAATCAATTTACATCAGCAGCCAAACAATTGTAGTGCAAACTGCACTACAATAAGTGGTATGGAATATTTGCAAAATCATGACTACCTCATGATATTTTGTCTCAAAAATTAACCCTATGAATATGTCAGTGCCACTAGGATGAAATTATTGTGTCACCAACATTTTAACGTAGAGACATATAATTCTAACAGCCTCTTTAAACTAATATCCTGGCTTGCTCGAGGCTGCCGTTTTTTCTTACAGTTTCAATCAAAATTAGACATGTTGCTCTGAGACTGGGAGAACTAATAGAGCTGCTTGTTGTGCAGTTAGTGTCCAAAACACGTAATTCATGGTTGCATACAATTTTAGACTGATGTGGGCCAAAGCCTAGCATAGCCTGTAACGTTATTATGACGGACACATTTCATGAGTGAACTTGGCTTTAAGTGACTTACAGGTCCATCCATCCATCCATCCTCATCCGCTTTATCCGAGATTGGGTCGCGGGGGCAGCAGCCTAAGCAGAGAAGCCCAGACCTCCCTCTCCCCAGCCACCTCCTCCAGCTCATCCGGGGGAACACCAAGGCGTTCCCAGGCCAGCCGAGAGATATAATCTCTCCAGCGCGTCCTGGGTCTGCCCCTGGGCCTCCTCCCGGTGGGACATGCCCGAACACCTCACCCAGGAGGCGCCCAGGGGCATCCTTGTCAGATGCCCGAACCACCTCAACTGGCTCCTTTCGATGTGGAGGAGCAGCGGCTCTACTCTGAGCCCCTCCCGGATGGCCGAACTTCTCACCCTATCTCTAAGGGAGAGGCCAGCCACCCTTCGGAGGAAGCTCATTTCTGCCGCTTGTATCCGCGATCTCGTTCTTTCGGTCACTACCCACAGCTCGTGGCCATAGGTGAGGGTCGGGACGTAGATCGACCGGTAAATTGAGAGCTTCGCTTTTACACTCAGCTCCCTCTTCACCACGACGGACCGGGTGCAGCGTCCGCATCACTGCAGCCGCAGCACCAATCCGTCTGTCGATCTCCGGCTCCTTCTCCCATCACTCGCGAACAAGACCCCGAGATACTTAAACTCCTCCACTTGGGGCAGGAACTCATCCCGACCCGGAGTGGGCACTCCACCCTTTTCCGGCTGAGAACCATGGCCTCAGATTTGGAGGTGCTGATCCTCATTCCCGCTGCTTCACACTCGGCTGCGAACTGTTCCAGTGCGAGCTGGAGGCCCTCACCGATGAAGCCAACAGAACCACATCATCCGCAAAAAAAGCAGAGATGAGATTCTGAGGCCACCAAGTGAAAGCCCTCCGCCAATTGGCTGCGCCTAGAAATCCTGTCCATAAAAATTATGAACAGAATCGGTGATAAAGGGCAGCCTGGCGGAGCCCATCACCCACCGGAAACGAGTCCGACTTATTGCCGGCAATGCGAACCAAACTCTTACAACGGTTGTATAGGGATCGAATGGCCCGTAGCAATGGGCCAGACACCCCATACTCCCGCAACACCTCCCACAGGACACCCGAGGGACACGGTCGAATGCCTTCTCCAAGTCCACAAAACACATGTAGACTGGTTGGGCAAACTCCCATGCACCCTCAAGTATCCTTGAGAGGATAAAGAGCTGGTCCAGTGTTCCGCGACCAGGACGAAAACCACATTGTTCCTCCTGTATCCGAGGTTCGACTAACGGACGAACTCTCCTTTCCAGCACCCTGGCATAGACTTTCCCAGGGAGGCTGAGGAGTGTGATCCCCTGTAGTTGGAACACACCTCCGGTCTCCCTTCTTAAAGATGGGGACCACCACCCCGGTCTGCCAGTCCAGGGTACTGCCCTGATCTCCACGCAACATTGTAGAGGCGTGTCAACCAGGACAGCCCTACAACGTCCAGAGCCTTCAGGAACTCGGGCGGACCTCATCAACACCAGGGGGCTCTGCCACTGAGGAGTTGTTTAACTGCCTCAGTGACCTCGACCCAAGAAATTGGCGGGTCATTCCCTCATCCCCAGACTCTGCTTCCTCCTCGGAAGACGTGTCAGTGGGATTAAGGAGGTCCTCAGTATTCCTTCCACCGTCTGACAATTTTCTCAGTCGGCGTCAGCAGCGCACCGCCAGCACTATACACAGTGCAGGTAGAGCACCGCTTTCCCCTCCTGAGACGCCTGACGGTTTGCCAGAATCTCTTCGAGGCAGTCCGAAAGTCTTTTTCCATGGCCTCTCCGAACTCCTCCCACACAAACTTACAGGTTTCTTTGAAAAATACTTTCTTATATGCACGTTCTTCCTCGTTGCTGCCATCCTCCTCTCCTCCTCGCAGCGCAGGTTTGCCGCTGCTGAAACTAAACAGAGCTCCCTGAAAAGCTCAGCCAATCACATTGGCCATATTTGTCACATGAGGTCGGACTCCAGTAGAGAACGTAATTTAACTCTTTCTGCACCGCTGGGTGACTGAGACGCTGACAGATCGATTTTTTTTCTTTCTATCGTTTTTTTTTTTTTTTTTTTTTTTTACAAGAAGCGATCAAATTATTGGTGGGGACAATTCAATAATCGCTGGATATTGGTGGGGACGTGTCCCCTCCGTCCATGCCAAATCGACGCCCTTGCTTCACTCACTTTTTTTTACTCACTATGTATTTATACACCACTTTGCATTTAATCATTAGTTATTATTACTATATGGTTCAATTGTACAGTGTGTATTTTTTCTGTTGTCTTCCTTCTCTCACCCAAAAACCAGTTGTGACAGATCACTACCTCTTCTTAACCTGGTTTTGCTGAAGGTTTCTTCATGTTAAAAGGTAGTTTTTCCTTTCCACTCTTGCCAAGTGCTTGTCTATAGGGGGTCATCTGATTGTTGGGGTTTTCTCTGTATTTTTGTAGGGTCTTTACCTTACATTATAAGGTACAGAGATGACTGTTGTTGTGATTTGGTGCTGTATAAATAAAATTGAATCCAGAATCATGAAAACAGAGAGCTTTGAAAAAAGTTTTTATCTGTTGTAACCAAGGACTGGATTCAACACCAAACAAAACAAAGAACAAAAATGAACCTAAATGCAAACTATGTAATATAATAAAATAATAAGTAATGTAATAAAGTGTAAAACTTCTTGGTTCATTGTGGGTCTCAATCTGTGGTTTATGATGTGAGGAGCAAAATAACTCATCCACCCGGTCTGTTCATGCAAATCAAAGAAAGGAGGGAATTTCCTGTCCAACAACACAAATGAATAGATTTCACTTTGTTAGTATTTCATGAAGGGTTTCTTAATTTCTAATACATGTATGGTGTATTCATGTCATTTTGGCTCTCAAACGTTATATTCCATTCGATTGCCATTTCACGTTGTGTTGCATAAATAGGTAGCAGTTTTGGCAGTTAGAGGAATAGCTCAAAATTTGCTTCAGAAAAATGTGTGACCACCTGGAACTCATGTTAGCACATTATAATCGGGTGTCTGAATCTGTAATCAGTACATTCTATTTAGCAGGATTTTATATGCCAGATTTCCTTACTGACACATTAAATTTGTGCAGTGTTTTCATTTCATTTTCATTCTTAAATTAAAAAAAATAATTTGTTGTTCCAATTCAAACCAAATGAATAAAACAAATTGACAGATATAAAATACCTAATTTTCTTATATAAGCAAAATTATTACTTAAAGTATTTTTGAAGGCAATGACAGCCTCAAGCTTGATCATTCAAGCTTGGCATACTGTTCTTTTAGATGGCTCTTGTAGAAATTGCTCAACTAGGTTGAATGGGGACTGCCTATGAAAGGTATTTTGAGAATTTTCCAGAGTTACTTTATTGGGTTCAGGAGTTTTCCAGCTACCAAGCATGTTCTTGGTAATGGTGCCACCATTTTTCTTGTATTTAGTTATTGTCTCAGGATTGCTGGATCCTATCCTAGCTACCATAACGCAAAAGGCAAGCTACCCTGGACAGGTTGCCAGACAGACAACCATTGTCACTCACATTCACACCTAAGGGCAATTTAGAATTACCAACTAACCTAACCCCACTAACTGCATGTCTTTGGACTATGGGAGGAAGCTGGAGTACCTGGACAGAACCCATGCAGACATGGGGAGAACATGCAAACTCCACACAGAAAGGCCCCTGGCCTGATGGTTGAATCAAACTTTGGACCTTCTTGCTGTGCTAATCACCACACCACCGTGGTGCCTGCCATTTCAATCAGTCAGAAGTAAAGCAATAAAATTGTTTATTTATTATCTCAACAATGTTTGTTAGAAGCAGAAATTGGTAGGGCTATTCCACACTAGTTATTTTGATCTAGAATAACAGGGTAAACATAGCACATCACAGTCATTCCAGTGAACCACCCAGTGGTTATTGAATTCCCACTATAAAGACTCCAGCTGAGTGTTTTTTCTGTCTCCTTTGTGTTAAAAACTGGATGTGGCTGATGGTCATATGTTGGATAAGTGACAGGGGACAGTGAGGACACTGCACACTGATAAGCTAGTGACTTGTGAAATAACATGGTAAAATATATAATCCTTCTTGACTCTAAAGCCTTGATTGTAATTCATGCCTGCCAATCTGCTCTGAGTGACAAAAATGTAGTCAAATGGTGGGCTGGAGTCACCCATCCAAGCACTGAAATAATCTTACCTCTTGAGGCAGAGAAAGCCTTTGACAGAGTGGGAAGTTTTACTTGCTACACTCCGTAAGTTTGGCTTTGGGGTTGGTTTCATTTCATGGATAAAGTTAATTTATTCCAACCAGGTGGCAGTTATAACCAATGGAAAACAAACTCAATACTTTTCACTTGGTGGAGACACATGCCAGGGAGCCCCTGGCCATCGCCCTCCAGCAGGCCGATGACTTCCGAGGCATAGTGTGGGGTGGCTTACATCACAAGTTAGCTATCTATCTATCTCTATGCATGTGATCCAAAATCCCCCCTTCCTTGTATTATTAACCTGTTTAATTAATTTGGTAAGAACTCAGCATACAAAATCAGTCTGGGTAAGAGTCTACTCTTCCCCTTGAGTCAGGAAGACCTAACTTGCTCTTTTGACACTTTTCCATTTAAAATTGCCCAAAAGTCTTTCAAATGTGAGTGGAAGTGACATGTAAATTGCAAACACTTCAACAAAAATTTTACTGTCCTTTTAAAGAAATGTAAATCAGATTTTGACAGATGGAAAGACCTTCCTTTGCCTGTTGCTGGAAGGCTCAATATTAAATGGTCGTGTCTTGATGCATGCTCAGTCATCCAGGTAAGGAAATCCCAAAAGGTTGATTCTGTTCATCTGGATGTAGCGTTTCAGTAGGAGAAACATTTCATCACTCATCCAAGTGACTTCTGCAGTCACCTGAGACTGAAGAAGACTGATAAACAATACATTATAAGCAGTACATTTGCACAATAACTGAAACTAGCTCAGTGAATAAACAATGGGCTATGAGGTCAGTTTCTTTATCATTGATATGCAAATTGTCATGACCACTGATCAATGACCATGAGTAGTATTCACAGAGAGTTGGGGAATGGTTACAATCACAGCATTGTAAGATGGGGAAAGATGTAACCTTAAGCCCCTCTCCTTGATTCAGAGATGGTCTTTCCTTTTTCGTGTAAATTGCCTCCTTGACACCACGCCAAATCAATGTTCTTCCCTGTCCAGGATGTGTACATAATCATCATTGAAAGAGTGTGTGCAAAAGGTGGACACGCTGTCTGTGCTTATTTTCTCTTTTATTGTGGTGAGACACAACTGACAGTTTTTCTCTCGACTTTTGGCTCAGCATCCACTCATGCAGCTTTCCAGCTGCACTCCGACGTTCCTCTCCCACACTCCACTCCAGTTTTACTAAATCACAAAGGAAGAGAGAGAGCTCATTAACAAAACACCACACACCTGTCCCACCAACCTCCCTGGAACTGCCCCTTGAGCTCGCTGCACCACCCTTCCCTGCAGCTGAGCCAGGGACCACACCTCCATCTCAGAGTGGTCACTGGTCTGTAGGTGTAAATAGATTTTGTAGTCTGGGCCTGACGAGTTAGCTCTTCTGTGTTGTGCCATCTGCATAGCCAGAGGTTGTTTGGTTTCCCCGATGTATAAATCATGGCAATCCTCCCAGCACTTAAAAGCATACACTATATTACTCTGTTTGTGTCAGGGGACCCGATCCTTGGGGTGGACCAAATTTTGTGCGGTGTGTTTTGGAGAGGCGCAGTGTTTAGAAAAAATGCATCTCAAGTGTTCCAATACTCCTGACACATACAGGATCACTAAAGGTTTTCGCTTGATTTGATTTTCACTCAGGTGTTGTCCACATACCTGAACCAATGACTTGAACACGTATGTTTCTGCTTGTAGTACTGACCCTTGTATGCGAAATAGGTGGAATTAGGACACAGATCTAAAAGGAAACACACTTGGTCAGTGCCGAGAGTGGTTCTGTTGCTGAGGTTGGGGTCATCCTGTAATCTCTTATCAACTACCTCCACTGCTTCAGTGACTGGAACGCAAGTGAAGAGAGATGTAACATCGCACAAGACCATGGTTTCATCTGCCTTCATAATGACATCTCTCATCTTCTCAACAAAATCCTAGGTGTTCTGGATGTGGTGTTCAGAGCTGCCTACCAGATGGTTGAGGATCAAAGTCAGAAACTTTGAGATGTTATAGGTGACCGTGTTGATCATACAGACAATTGGTCGTAAAGGGACACTGTGTGTATGCATCTCTGGTAAACCATATTTACTCTTTGGATGCCTCTTATCAATTATGGCACACAAAAGGCATTAAATTTTTGTTTAACCTGTTTTTAAGGGAAAATGTTTTCCCATTCTCTTAACTAAGTGACCTTTAATCTTTCAAAGTCAAATTTCTTCAGATATCTGCAGATTAAAAGATTTTCCTTCCTTTCCAAACTTACTAGATAGTGACAGACAATATTCGATCACTGTCACCAGCAAAGAACAGATTAGTTTCCACCCTGTATGGCTTAATTAATGACACGATAATGATAATTTATGACATGATCTCTTGAGCAAATCAGAAGGTGGTGGGAAATGGACATAGGTTCAGCAACTGTTGATGAATCATGGGAGGCCATTCTTAGACGTATACCTGGATCCTCAATTTGTGCGCGGTATAGTCTGATATAGTTGAAAGTGGTCTTAAGAGCTTACCTTACCAATGCAAAGCTGGCAGACATTTAGTACTATTGTTTAATCTCTGTATATCCTTACTGCTTATTAATCCCTTAATGGATTAGTTGTTGTATCCTTTATGTTTTCTTACTCTTTTGGAAACACTCAGCTGTAAAACTTTTGTTTACCACTAAATAAAAACTTAAAAAAAAGTGTTCTGGAGATCTGTTTAGATATCCACATTCCTGTCTGTTTTATGTGACTGTAAAGAATTTACATTGTAATGCACTAACTACACATGTGCCCAGACAGCAACCTCCAAGTGGTCTTAAAGAGGAATGACACTTCTTTTGCCTCTAGTTGTGTGTGTCACCAACAGGGTATAATCAAGGTTTAATGGAGATTATAGAAACTTTACATGTTTTATTCTGTAACGAGTTCTCATAGATGTCTGTAAATCTGCACAATCTCTCTGCTACCATAAATCACTGCCTGGTGGCCACTAGAATATCTGTTCATACTTATGACTTTGAATCTTGGACTGTGCACTTGCCATTGCATGCTTTAAGATGTGCATCTGTTCATTTCTCATGTTCCAGCTGCTTCTGCTGAAAACTAGAGTGTTGTCCAGATGTGATGTTCTGTTTGTTTAATAAATCTTTTGAGCTTTGTGTTAAGAATCAGTGAAAGCAGCTGCTGTTAGAAACACCCGCAAGGGTGACAAGTTATGATAACTTTGAAAAAAAAAAAGGAGTGGAACAGCATTTTACAAAATGTTGGAATTTTTATTGTCCTCTGCTGTAGTTTAGCTCTCTTCTGGATTGTTATATTTGACCTCATTTTTTTTTTTTTGAGTCACTTTCTGTGAGCTCTAGCTCTAACCTCACAATTTGACCATAACAAAGGCAAATGTTACAAAATGTTAATAGAATAGGACAGATACTGCTGCTCATTCTTTCCCAAGGTGTTTCATGACATGGGGATGGATATTCCATTAAATGCAGAAAAAACTTGCAGAAAATTAATTCAAGAAACAAACATCCTGGCTTTCAATCGTATCTGTGAAGAAAAGTCTGTATCCTTGAATTACTTTTGCACAGCTAAACTGTAATAGCAGACACTCATCCATCCACCCATCTTCTTCTAATTATCCGGGGCCGGATCGCGGGGGCAGCAGCCTAAGCAGAGAAGCCCAGACCTCCCTCTCCCCAGCCAACTCCAGGGGAACACCCCGGCATACAGGCCATCCGACAGATAGCAGATACATTACAGTACATTTAGAATTCTGCTTTCTTTCAACTTAAAGATGGCATGTTGCAAATCAATATCATGGGTGTAGGTAATGTTTAAGTTTTGGGTGTTGGGGGTTTATGCCTTCATTTTTGTTTGTGGGATACATGGACCTTTCATTGCTATTAATGTAATAAATACATAAATAACTGACATTCAAGGACTACATTTTAGGCTATTTTTTCCTTACAAAGAGCAGGCCACTGTGAAGTTAATGTTTGGTTTATTGAAAATAAGAAGCTTGAAACTCTGGGTGCTATTTATAATTATATCATACCAGTGTATAAATAGGTTTAAACAGACGGCTACATGCCATAATGTTATATTCAGCTAATTAACCCAGCAAAAAGTGTTGAAGCCTTTTTTATTTTCATAATGTTGGATGAAATAATATTGTGATAAAATCATTTTCAATTAATGTTTTGTTCTAGGTTAATATGTGCTTTTTAATCCTTTCATTTGGTTAAAATCTACTAATTAATTTGTGGATAACCCATTAAAATGTTTTAATACACAACTGACTTTGCTAACTTCTAGGAACTATTGTGAGGCCCCAGACCTGCCATTGCTGTTAAAACAATAAGAAGAAGAAACAGAAAAGAAAAAAAAGAAGAAAGAAAGAAAAAGAAAAGAAAAATTAAACATTGTAACTCAACACATAACAACTTAGCACCTTTTGTTAAGGCTTGATCAGGAGTTTGCAAACAGATTCAGTGACTTTTATAACCAACCCCTTCATGGATGTAGACATTAGTGTGATTTTAGGACAGGTGGCTGAAGCTTTCTGTGTTGATGCTGTAGAAATGAAAATTGAGGTTATAAACCTTCAGAGTAATGTCTCTAGAGCTTTCTAAGCATTTTCTGGAGCTTAGTAGAGCCAGATAACTATAGGAATCTTCACATCTCCTGCTGACTCCACACAGAGTTAGTCATCTCACAAACTGAAAAAGCAATGACCATGAAGTCAAGACTTTCTTATACCAAATACACAAAGTTCTTCAGGGACAGCCAATGGTTTCTGAAATTAAAAGCATATGGCCGGATCTGTTAACTGTGAAAGAGGTTAAATGTATGCTATATTATAGAAGAACCAGACAGTTTATTTAATGTATGTGTTATTTCTTACATAAACTATCAACATTTAAGACACATTTGGTGATTAGCTATTTTTCTTTGTTATGTCTTGTCATAATGTGGAATAACAAATCTGTTACTGGTAATGTTTTTAAAACTGCCAAGAATTTGTTTGGGTTGAAATATGCTATTAGAATAAAGATTTGAAAGCACAACTAGCTCTTGGCAAAAGTAGATAAAGGTTGGAGACTCCTGCCTTAGTGAACTTAATCCAAATTTTGAATACAAATGGGGAGATAAGGCTAATCGTCTGTATGCCACAACTCCCCGAAACTTTGGATCTTAAGGACATAGTGAACTTGTGGTGTCCCCTACCAATTCTGATTAATTAGGCTGTTCTTATTAGTGTTTACTGGAATACTTTATTATAATGCAAATAGAACCATAAAACTAGGAATCACATGAAGTATGCTTTGGTTAGCCTTTAATTGTTAGTTATCTTAGACTTTTTCCTCCCTCAGTGTCTAGTCTTCTCCTGTGATTACTCAGCCTTGTCTTTCAGTTTATTTATCTCTTGTCTCTGTGTTTGGAGAAACTGTTTTGTACAATCTCGCCGACCTGCTACTGATGCTGCAGAGTATATATATATATATTAGTGTTAAAATGATGTTCACGCCATTAAGCCCCACGCATGGGGCACGGATCGCCCTGTGCGTGGGGCTGCACGGCGCTAATGCATTAACGAGCTAACCGCGCTAACGTGTTGATGCCTCCAGCCGGCTGGACAGTTTGCCGCAGTTTGCCGCATTAATACGGTTATGGCGCTAACGTCATAACCGCACATAACAGCACTAAGATAGATAGATAGATAGATAGATAGATAGATAGATAGATAGATAGATAGATAGATAGATAGATAGATAGATACTAAATGCTGGATCCAGGTACACTGGATCTGAAAAGGGGGCAGTGATCCCATCTTCTGCTCTAGCCATTCGCACACTGATAAAAATTCTAAGAAAGATACTTCAAAGATACTTGGGACTCCTGACCAGACCATTCAGGAAATAGACTTGAGGCTTCAGTTTCGATGGTGATTGATGGACAGCATGGATGGAACAATGGCACTGATCATGTCTATTTTCTCACGTTATGTCAAATCTGTTGCTTTTCCGAAAGGCTTCGAGATATCCACCATCTCCTTCAACAGGTTCCACTCTTGTGCTGTGAATAATAACTCCTTGTGCCCAGGCATTTCAAGAACAACTTCAGATGTTAACATTTCAGAACTGTTTTTACTTGTCTCAGTGTTGAATTCCATCTTGTGATTACAGCAGCAGGGATCACTTTCTGTTCAAAAAATTCAGCTTCAAACACGTCTTTGAAGAGGAGATGCCACTTTGGTCTTTGACAACCCATCTCTCGCCACCAGCTGAAGTGTGTGCGCAAAACACTGCAGGTGCTGTTTTTTTTTGCCATTGCAGCGTCTACCGTTTCCTGATCTTCCAAGGTTAGGTCGTGCCAGAGCTCTGGGTCGTCAAGATTATCACTATCATCATCATTTTTGATGTAACTGTTCATCAAAAATTGTTTGTACCGGACTGTATTTGCTGTCAGAAACTACTGTTTTTGTCAGAAATTAATACTGTCAGAAAGTGCCGAAAACTCTTGTTTTCCACAATAGACAGGGACAGGTTGCAACCAATAATCAAGTCACTTAATAATGCATTTGTGATGGCTTTCTGCTGTGGATTAGTCATACTGTACTGCCCAGCACATATCTGCTAGAGTTAAGCAAACTGATATAATACATTCCATTATAGCCATTCATGAATTGCATTTGACTTTGTTTCTACTAACACTAAAATCCTCATAGTTTTCAGACAGTCAAAAAAAATTATACAAATTATTTATTAAAACACTTTTCTCAAAACTCTGTAAACAGTTCTAATAAGCAATATTTCGGATCCCTGTTAAGAATAACTGACATTCGCAAATAAACAACAGCTAATACAATAAGAGCATTCAAAGTATTATATGTGATTTATTGACATAAATGACAGAAGAAAAAGGCCATGTATAACAGGGCTACTCAGTTACACAATAAGATGGGCCAGTTTTTCAAACCAAGAAATTTCCCTGGTCCAGATAAAAGCCATGCAAAAGTAAAACACTGCCATGTAGTAATTGCAAATTAAACACAGTGGTTTTGAATTTTGATGTGATAAATATTTGTCAGTCTAAGGCTACGTCCACACTAGCCCGGATAGATTTGAAAATGGCGTTTTCGTCTGAAAACTCTCCACGTCTACACTAGCGTTATCAGTCGTTTTCACAGAGGTGTGCGTCCACATTGAAACGACTGAAAACGCTTACGTTCCAGTCCTGTCCATGCGCAAAGGCGAGTGAGAATTAAAGAATTTGAAGAAAAGCTATCGAGCATGTACAAACTGATATTAATCTTTTTTAGGGCAGTCAAAATTGAGAGCAATCAAAACAACTGCTGTACAATGCACTATCTTTGTTTAATTGGTCACATGACTGCATCACATGACTAAAATGCTTCATGGTTTTAGAAAGTCTGCGTTTTTGAGTGTCCACACTGCGACGGGACAGCTCCGTTTTGAAATGTATGTGTTTTCGAGAGTGTTTTCAAAATGCTGCGTTTTTCCTTGAGGAAAACACCATCTCAGTGTGGACGGAAGGCCAAAACGGAGAGAAAACGATGCGTTTTCCAACGAAAACGATTAGTGTGGACGTAGTAGAGATGGGATTTCCGAGTCTTTTTAGAGAACCGGCTCTTTTGGCTCGGCTCACTAAAAAGAGCCGTCTCTTTCGACTCCCAACCGGCTCTTGAGGTTATTTTGTTGCTTTAGTTAATTTATTATTAACAACAATATAAAATTATGCACAAAAGGAATTACTAATGTAAAAAAAAAAAACAGTGGTTTTATTTATATATGTTTATATATAAATATATATGGTGGCCCCTAGAGACAAAGCACGTACAAACTCCAAAAAGCACGTACAAACTCCAAAGCATGTACACTCCAAAACACATTTCTAGCATTAACTGAACTTCCAAAACAGAGCTACCTAGATCACTTAAATTACACAACTGAAAGCATATGTGTATTGTTTGTATATTTATACACAAGCACTCATATATATTCAAATAATTAAAAAAATTGTTCATTTACCTGTTACTACCACCAAATCCGGTCGTTGGTACTTCCTGGCTTGTATAGCCACTAGGTAACAAAAGCTCAACACTACCGCTAGAATCCTGGAGCACTTCTGTTGTGTTTTGTATGTGTTTTGGAGTTTGTACGTGCTTCGGGGTGTGTACGTGCTATGGAGTTTTTACGTGTTTTGGAGTTTGCACGTGCTTCGGGGTTTGTACGTGCTTCGGAGTTTGTACGTGTTTTGGAGTTTGTACGTGCTTTGTCTCTAGGAGCCACCGTAAATATACTTTTATTTATTCACTCCACATAAAATGTAATAAATAGATAGTATAATACAAAAACCAACTATTTACATTTCAACTTTTAACTATTTACATTTTCATCTTTTTCCTTTTAAATGAATTTAAAGTGAAACAACACAAAACACTGCAAACCACAACACAGTTAAATATAAATTAAAATATGAAAACAAAAAGAAGATGCACATTCTCTGTCATATAGGCCTGCATGAATAAACTTTCTGAATCCTTTATCATCCGCAACTGAAAATAGTTGTGGATGATTACTATACCTTTCTAATGTGACGTTGTTGTCCCTGGCTCTCTTTCTCTGTCTTTCCCTCTGGCTTTGTTCCTGTGCTACTGCGAGTGTAACTACCGCTTTCCCCCCTCCTCCCAGTGCAGAGCACAAGGCTCGCGTGCGGAGTGAAGCGGAAAAAAAGTTCGAGAGAGAGGGTGAGAGAAAGAAAAAAAACCCATCGGCTCGCGTGGTTCACTTCAAAGAGTCGGCTCTAAGAACCGTTTCGTTCGCCACCGACACATCACTAGGACGTAGCCTAAGCGGGGTTGAATAATGGGAAGGAGACGGTAAGAAACTGTCTTCCCTGAGTTCAGGTTCAGAACCCACTTTCTGAAATGAACCCTGCTCACCATCCACTGACAATTCTGAGCTAACAAGCTGCATGTTATTCTTTTATGGCCAGATTTAAAATAGCATGACAAAAATATTATACATGTTAAGGCCAAACAATATCATTGACATTTGCTAATAAGATAAATTTAGCTAAGTCAGCTATCTCATTGTAGCAAAAGAAAAGAACCACCCACCGTTCTTTATGCAACTTCAAATGTCTCACAAAGTTGGAAGTTGTTCCATCTCCATCTGTGATTGTCTCCCCCCCCCGCCAATTTTTTTTTTTTTTTTTTTGTTAAATCTAGTTAGTTTGATTGGCTGTGCTATAGCTCATGCACACATACATACAGAGTGTGGTAAGAATGAATGAAATGAATTAATGGTACATAATTTTTATGTAATATATGTGTTAAATTTGGGGTAAAATATCAAGTCTTCTCAAGTAAACAGGTTCAAATCCAATTTAAGTCCCAAGTCATTGGTGTAAAAGTCCAAGTCAAGTAACAAGTCTTAGAACATTTTTTCAAGTCAAGTCTAAAGTCATAAAATTAACGATTTGAGCCTGACTCGAGTCCAAGTCATGTGACTCCAGTCCACACTCTACATATCACTCCATTAGAGCACCTCGTTCTCCCACTGCAGGATTACTTGTTGTTCCTAGAGTATTTAAAAGTAGAATGGGAGTCAGACACTTCAGCTTTTAAGCCCGTCTGCTGTGGAACCAGTTTTCAAATTGAATTCAGGAGACAGACACTATCTCTACTTTTAAGATTAGGCTTAAAACTTTCCCTTTTGCTAAAGCATATAGCTGGATCAGGTGACCCTAAATCCTCCCTTAGTTATGCTGCAATATGTGTAGGCTGCTGGGGTATGATGCAGTATTTCTTCTTCAGTCACCTTTCTCACTCACTATGTGTTAATAGACCTCTCTCCAATAAATCATTACTTGTTATTAATCTCTGGCTTTCTTTCGCAGTATGCCTTTTGTTCTTTCTTCCTCCAATCACCCCAGCCTGTCGCAGCAGATGGCCACCCCTTCCTGAGCCTGGTTCTGCCGGAGGTTTCTTTTCTTTCCTACTGTCACCAAAGTGCTTGCTCATAGGGGGTCATATGATTGTTGGGTTTCTCTCTGTAAATATTTTTATACGGTCTGCCTTACAATGAATGCCTTAAGGTGACTGCTGTTGTGATATGCCCCTGTATAAATAAAATTGAATTGAAATTAATCACACTACAGTTCATTAGACCACCTCCTCCAAAGCATTTTTTGGTTGGCACCCAAGTTTGATTACTATGCTTACATCTGTTCAAGTGAACTGCAGCCAGGGTGGAAACAAACCAGACCAGAGTTTAAAGAAGTTCAACAACGCAGGTGTGAAAACACCCCTTTCAGATGCCTGTGGCCACTCACTCCCTTGACTTCCTCTGTACATCATGATGATTTGATACACAATTTCAAATTTACATTAATCACTCCATCAGACCTGCTGCCACTGATTTTAGTCCATTTCTTGTGTAATTTGTCACACCTCACCCCTTTCATCCTGTTTCCTTTCCTTAATAATGGCTTCTTGACAGCCAAATTTCCACTAAGACCATTTCTGTTGATGCTTCAATGAACAGTAGATGGATCAGCTGAAGGGCCATCCCTCAGGTCCTGCTTTTTTTTTTTTTTTTTTTAAATTTGTGGGCATTTTTAGTCTTTAATTTTGTATTAGAGGTCTGAAGACAGACAGGAAAGAGGGGGGAGAGAGAGAAGGGGTAGAGGGCCACCGCTTGGACTCCATAGATCTAGACCTGTGGCATACAGTGAGTTAAACTGGCTCCCACCAGATTATTTTTTGAGTTAATACATATCATGACAGCAGTTAATAGGGTGTTGAAAACTTTATTCTGCTATGTAGCTTAATTTATAATTTTAACTTACTATATTTTTTCAAGACTGTATATTGCTTTTTAGAGGACCAATTTGTTCATTTTGTGAATGGAGGCTTTCAAAGTGTATACAAAATTACCTTTACACTGTTTATCTAACAATGCTATTCAATAGTGTATTTTAATGTTTGCGTGTGAATGTAAAGGTCATATTTGAAATAAAGTTTGATGATTTTATATCAATACTGAAAATGATTTAATATGTTTTTACTGCTGAATTAAACATGAAGATAATTTAAAAAAGTAGCCTATTTGAAACACTCCTGACTGGTGCAGCTAAATAGTAAGCTCATAGTAAGTAATCAGTTCGATAAGTTGACTTTACAGCATATGTTTTCTAAACATATCTTTATAAAACTAGAAATATAAATGTAAATAATATTATTGGAAATTTAGTGTAAAGATTACAGCAACAGCCTGGCAACTTTGCTGCCATTATTCTACTGAAGCTCTTACGGCTTTTTATCGGATGTAAACTAACGTAATTTGCTGAATTAAATTAAGATGAGTGACTGAGATGAGATTAGATGAGTGACTGAGATTTAGATGAGTGACTGAAGTTAAAGAAAAAGTCTATGGATAACGAATTACTTTCTTTAATGCCATGCCACCTTTGGAATAAATATGGAAGGTCATGTCAATCAGGTGACCGCTCAGACTTTTTTCTTTTTCTTTTTTGTGATCAGGTAACCTAAAAGAAAGCCGAAAGCGGTATTTTGCTATGAAACCGGCGCGTTCTTCATACTTCGATGCATACGGTCAGGCTGCAAATGTTCCTTGTTTACTGTGTATTTGCATCAAGCCTGGATGCACCGTGAAATTACAATGGATGCAGTTCTTTAAACTGAAACAAACCTGCAATGCAATGATAACCTTCAAGAGTTTGCTCAAGATGGAGATTAAGACAAGACCACTTAAAAGCACCAGGGTCGATCTGCGCCACCGTCCTTTTCACAATTTATTACACAGAAAGCCAGAGGGAGACGTACATAATACCGGTGGAAAGCATGAAACCAGTTTTGTTCTCATCTAAACATTCTAAAATGAGTCGAATGCTGTAATAGCCTACCATTTTTTTCAGCTTTATATATTATATATATATTATTATACCATAGTCCTGCAACCCTAAACCCCTATATAAATTCATTATTTTGTATCAGGCAGGGTGATTTTATACGTTTAATCTACGTGAATAAACCGTGCACCATGTGCACATTGTCAGTCGCAGTGTACTAAGTCATCAAATGAAGTAACTGTTATAACATGTACGATATTTTTACATTCGCACGATTTCTAAACGTAAATGCCAGAACACCTGTGAAACCGTCCCACTGGCCTTTATGAGGGTAAAATCATGACATTTAGTTGTGTATTTATTTAGCTTAATTCTGTTGTATTGGTTGTAATTAACCTACAACTATCACCAAATGAAATCAGAACATTATAGGAAGCACGGGGCTTTGATAAGTGATTAAGTCAACGCAGATATATACACGTACGGTTTGTAACGTTTCTGGGGAAAGCGTAGTCGGATCCATTTTCCTTTGATGTTCCGTTTTCCAACATTTATATGCCTTGCTTCTTATAGCGCTTTCCTGTTCTACCTGAGCGCTCAAAGCGCGTTCAATTAACCCATTCTGATGGATGGATGCAGCGTAGAGCAACTCGGGGTTTGTTTCTAAGTTATCTAGACTGAAGCAGCCAGGAATCGAACCACAAATCTTCCGAGTAACTGAGCGGATCTACCTTCTGGGCGCTAGCCACCCTTGCGGCAGGAGCCACTCCCGTAGTTCAGGAGGCAGGATATCCTACGTACCGACCGTATAAATTTCTTAAAATGAAATATAACAGTCCATGCTTGCTTTAGCCATTAAATTTCATCTCTCACTTACTGTATGTCATTTTATAACCTATATCACTGATTTCGATTCATGGATTGCAGAAATATGGGAAAAATGAGACGAGCAACTGGGAATGTTTTAGTAATTTCACAGTAGCCCAGAGAAATAGGGTTAGCCTAGTAAACTAATGAAATGTATCAATGAATACGACACATCATTTTCTTTTTCTAAGATAAGTGATTTATTAGCTTTATTTGTCTATAGACTGTATTTACATTAAAAAGCGAAAATAAATACATGACAAAATGCCCTGACGAAGACCAGAGGAGGATTCATAGCTCTGTGTATTTGAAAGGGAAATTATTATTATTATTATCATTATTATTATTATTATTTTAAAAACGGCTTTTCAGTCACCCTGGGAGTCTGTTGACTTCTGTTTGGTTGAGAATGGCTTTATTTTTATTCACGATTCATTTTGAGTGAATTGCAGTCTGCTGATTTAACTCCATACCGGTTATAGTGGTAATATTGGACCTCATCCGTGCGTGGCATCATCTATGCAATTTTGAACACAACCACGGTGACACACAAGCACACGCAGACAGAGAGAGTGAGTTTCAAGGTGTGCGGTGGTCTTGAACTTGAGCTCATTACAATATGTCTGTCTGTCTTTCTGGCTGTTACCCCCCACCCACCTTTCGCGTTAAACTTGACCTTGATCTTCGGGGGCGGTCTGACATCTGACACCCCCACCAACACTAGCAGACCACACTATGGGTTAGAGTCGGACTGTCTGTGTGGTTTGTTTGTGAAGTCTTGTCTGCAATAGGCCAAGCTGCAAGGTTTGAACATTTCTGAAGAGAAGACTTCAGAGTCACTCAAAGAAGCAGCTTTTCAAAGCAGTAGTGTTGATTTGAGCAGGTGATTCATCTGCATTCACGCCACCACTGAGCTGTTTATTTCCTGTTATTTATAAAGGATTATGTGTACTGAAGCATTTTTAAGCTTTCTACTTTGTTGGGCAAAATACAAAATATTATTTTAATTTAAAAATCCGCCCTCAACCACGCAATCTACTGATTCCTCGTCAGAATAAATAGAAAATAAGCAAAATAAACGACAAACTAACATGGGAGATTATTTTTCCTCATTTTGATAAAAAAATATTTTAAAATTATTTAGGAATAGAAATTTTAGAAATATCCTATCAATAATGTTTACGGACTACAATGGTGATATTTCAAAATAACAATTATAAATACTATGTTAATCATGGACATAATGTTAACTGTGTAAATGTATCAAACTGGTGCCCCATTCGCTTGTATTTTCAGACTTATTCATTCGCTTTAAAACAACACAAGGAAAATAAATGTTGCATATGACTGATGGCAATATTGTGAAAATTTATTTATTTATTTATTTATTTATTGGCAGCTTCGAGATTCAAGTGTATTTGTCACATACGCAGAAATAATGCGCAGTGAAATGTTTATATAACAGTCAATAACAATTAAAGATATTAGAACAAAAATATAGAATTAAAACGAATGTTTTCTTTCCCTGTTTTGATATTGTGATAGTATAGTCATATTGTGATGGCAAGTGAGGATAGGACAGAAGGTTTAGCCGGTCGTCTACTGGTTTCCCCAGCCTGCATGTAGAAGTGTCTGTGAGCAAGTTGCAGCCATCCGAGTGTGTAAACGTTAGTTTAAAAGTGTTCATGCATAGAAAAAAAAACACTTGTGTGAATGCTTGATTGAGACTTTTTGTAAGAGAAACGCTTCGAGTGCTTGCTTTTAGTATAAAAGCGCTATATAAATATTATATATAACAGTGTTTATTCTAGTTCACCAGATAGTGAGCTGGAATAAACACCGTGATGGTTACAAATGTAAGAATATATTTTAGATGCAAGTTTTACATTCAGCTTGTCTTGCTAATTTTGAATCCTAACACATTTTCCAAAATATTTAAATTATTCCGCAGATTACTATATTTTAATCATTTAGGATTCATGTTTTAAAGTCAATTTTTTAACGGCTTATTTCTTTATACTGTACGGATCCAGTCACTGTTCAATCACCACAAAGCTCAAACAAAGACTTGATCTGGACACGTATTTCCTCTTAATGTAGCTTGGTGAGAAGTAAGCTTCCACCTTCTTCACATTATACAGGCTGTTGGCTTCACACGTGATCCTAAAGTCTGTCACTGTAATGTTACTGAAAACAAGATCTGATATTAATGTGTTCTGATCAATTCTGCGGCACACGTAAACGTGAACTTCCCCATCCTATAGGCGCCTAATGGCAGACTCATGGTGAAAATGATGAAAATCCGGTGAACTCAAATGAGTGGCCCTACGCTTTTAAGCTGGAAGCTTCGGGTTAGGAGCTCATGGTAATGTGTAAGGAGTTTATTCTCCCCACCATATTTCTCTTTAGATCTGTTCTCTGTATATAATGAACTTGAGCAAAATTATTCTAGTATGAATCAAAAACTGAAAAAAAATGCTTAATCTTTAAGTTTCCGTTTGAAATCATTTGCAAAAGAAGTAGTCCTATATGTTCATTGCAGGCCAGAGATAAAACATGTATTGAAGCAAAATAATGGTTCCTGTCTGCAGTATTTCATTGATCAACCATTTCTTCCCCATGTTTTTATGTTCATTAATAACCTTTAGGGAATTCACTAATTTCTCACTTACGGCTTATTTGGCCCTCATGTATACGGCACATAGAGTGATTCAAAATAAAATATCTGTCCTTTCAATTACAGTATAGAGGCGCATCAGAAGTACTAATTTCAAACCAAGCGCAGACTAAATTCCTGTCTCCTATAAATTCAGAACCATATAACTTCCCCGTAGTGAAATTGTTTCCTATTATAACGGCCCTTGAGTGCCCCGGAAACCTTTCTGAGACACTTTCAACCAAAGCCATGTTTATCAAGAACTCCAAATCCCTTCCATAAATCTCCTTAACGTTTACTCTAGTCAGAACGACTGAGAGCGAGTTAGACTAAAACCTGTTTTTTCACCAGGTGGAGAAATCTTCCAGCGGATGCACTTATTTTAATAACCAAACTTTGCTTTTGAAGGCCTGAAAACAATCATGGTAATGATAAATTAATAATAAGTTTTTCATGCATTTGAGAAGCACCGATTTTAAATCTGTCCACATCTGTATAAAACTGAGCATCTGGAGTTCGTTATTAAAGGAATAATAATTATTCGATAAATAAATAACATTTACACAACAAACTTTCGGTGTCTCTGAAAGTGTATAAGTTTCAAAAAAGTTATGTACCTTTACATTTTTTGTTTCTGTGGTTCAGGTGTGCGTGCTGCCAGTGTAGAATGGAGACTGTAGTTATTGAAAAAGTGATTATCTTAAACGGTCAGTTCAGATATTGGCGAGTCCATTTGCACCACGCACTTTTACGCACAACACAAAAGAAGTTGGTCAAGTGATTTATTTTAGTTGTCTTTTTTTCTTTTTTAAGGCAGACTAAGGTAATGTCACTCTTTGTATCGACCTGAGAACGTCGCATCACAGACTTGAGTCTGACGTAAGGCAGCTACAGAGAAAAACTAAAGTAAACCAAACTACAGAAAGCTAAAGCGAATCTTCTCATTCCCTTCTCATATCACAGCTGGAAACTCATAAAATGCTTTTTCTCCCCTTCTTTCACTGACAGTCCTCAACCAGTTTCTTCTACTCTCCTTTTTCGCTTGTCTTATCACGTGATCACCCTGTCTCATCCAATAGTTAAGCTCCCCTTATTTCTCTTGGTCCAGGGGGCTTGTTGCGTCAACGCTGCGGCTGGGATGTAAGTGGAGATCCGGCCGGTTACTGGGAGTCTTTGCCACCGAACGACACGCCGTCACTCCAACAAAGCGGCATACCGTGCTATGACAGTGCGCGTTACTGTACAAGTACATCTCTTGAGCTGCGTTTGAGTGTGTGTGTGTGTGTGTATGCTTGTATGTGTAGTGAGCGCCAGTGATCAGCCTCATTCAGCCAATGTAGCAACTTAGCGCCAGGAACGGACGGAGTCTGAGACACACGAAGGCCAAAACGGCGAAGGGTGGGCATATGACAGCCTCTCTGGTACTCAACCCTCGCTGGCCAGTGGAAACGGTAATGTTTGTGTATGACAACAACGTGGACGACTTGAACAAGAACATGGAGGGGCTGGTAGGCAGCGGCAACTTTGCCGCTGCCACTGCAGCAAGCCAGTGCCGCAACATCATGGCACATTCGGCAGCCGCCGCTGCTCTGGGAGGTCACCCGTCCAGCTTGGTGCATTCTTCAGGTGGGTATTCCACAGTGGATGTGTCCGCTTCAGGCTCCGGTGATACCGCTGCCCCTTCGGGGAAGCAATGTGCGGCTGTGCCGCACCAGAGCTCGTCGGCCGCAACCGCTTTACCCTACAGCTACTTTGGTAACGGCTACTACCCGTGCAGGATGGGTCGGGGTCCTCTTAAGTCATGCACACAAGCGGCCGGAGCCGCTCTCAGCTCACAGTACATGGACACAACGGTGAGCTCAGACGAATATCCGAACCACCGGGCCAAGGAGTTCGCCTTTTACCATGGCTATGCCAGCCCATACCAGTCGATGGCCAGCTACCTGGATGTGTCGGTGGTCCAAACGCTGGGCACCGGGGAACCGCGCCATGACACCCTGCTGCCCATGGATAGCTACCAGCCCTGGGCTCTGACCAATGCCTGGGGAGGACAGATGTACTGCTCCAAAGATCAGGGACAGGCCGGCCACCTCTGGAAGTCCGCTCTGGCTGGTGAGTGCTGCTGCTTTCAGGGTTCATAATAACGATTTTAAAACAGTTAAACAGAAGTCTAACAGATATTTTGTAACTATGGCGCAACTCAAAATATTTATTGAATAAAAATTAAATGTAATAACAATTAAGAAATTAAAGGCTTGACATTTGTTAAAACAACAAAACAAAAAACATCTTGGATGGTTAATTTGCTCCAATAGTTAATTATTGTCTGATAAATTTGTACTAAAGTTAGGCGGTTAATGCAACAAGTTTCTTTGCAAAAGCGAAGCAATAATGTGCTTGAGGTTTGTGGTGGCTGAGGTTAATCACAGCCCTTGAGTCCCCATCTGGTTTAGGGCGTCACGTAAAAGTGAAAATTAACGACATGTTGCTTGGAGCCTTGATATTGTGAAGATACCAACATGTTGCAGACTCTAATCTAGAAATGGGCCTTGCATTGCCATCTCTTGGTGCAGAGTGAAAAGCATTTTGGTGTTTCGTTCAATATCATTTATTAACCAAGTGAGATAATCATTTTATTGCTGGGGCCTTCCAGTTAATTTAATCGTTATCATAATGGTTATTATGATGTTACTCTGCTGTCATGTTACTCTGCTGTCACTGCTAAAATAAATGAAAGAATAAATTAATTACATAAACAGGAAAATTAAATTTCATTATTAAAATTATAATTAATTCAATAATAATGATGGAAATAATTAATCCTCTTGCCCAACAATCACAGTGAACAGGACTGTAATGTGTGAGTTAAAAGGGGAAAAAAGCACAAATGTAGAATGAAAATAAAAACACCGTAAACACAAAGTCAAGAGAAGACATAAAATGCTGTCCTTGTGACAGTCTGTGTGGAGTAGAATAGATGCGTGCGCTCCACTTAAAGACGCATTTTGTAGGTCAATTTGAACTTAACTCAGACAGCAGACATTCGTTTCCCGTCTGTCTCGCAGGATTGTATCCAATCAGATCTAAACATAAAGTTCCCGTTCACTTCCTTAAAGATACTAAATTGTGCTCGACAAATATTTTATCGTCACTTACACCATTACAGAAATCGTGTGTGAAAATGTATCATGGTGTGTGCAGCCCATCACTTTAAGACTGTCCTCTTCTCTTTGACAGATGTGGTGGCGCACCAGAACGACGGCTTGTCTTTCCGCCGAGGTAGGAAGAAGCGGATACCTTACACCAAGGTCCAGCTCAAAGAGCTAGAGAAAGAGTACGCAGCCAACAAGTTCATCACAAAGGACAAGAGGAGAAAGATTTCGGCCGTGACCAACCTGTCAGAGCGACAGATTACCATCTGGTTCCAGAACAGGAGGGTGAAGGAGAAAAAATTCGTGGCCAAAGTGAAGAGCAGTACTCCATAGCATGCAGGTCACTGCTCTTTGGACAATTTGTGACAATTGAGATAATTAACAGTGAATGGAAAAAAATAAAAAAAAACTGAAAGTGGGACATCTCACAGACTGCGGCTGTGCATGAATATGTGTGATTCAACAAATTCAGGAGGACGGACAGATAAGAATACTTCACCAAAGCCGTCCGACAAACTTGCCGAGAGGCATTCTGTAATTACAGAACTTTCCTGACTGCTTTGATAATATATCTGTCTGGTGTGTGTCTTTTACTGTCAGTGTTGTCCGTGCCAAGTAGCCTATAGCATAACTACTATGCTCTCCATACAGTTTATATCGCATGTAAAACAGTAACCAAATCACAATGTAACACTTAATAAATTTTGTCCCATCCCAATAAAGGTGTTATGTTTTTAAAATCATTTTCTACGTCTGGAGGAGGAAAACAAACAGGCCTGAAACTTTTATTTAATATTGAAAACTGAAAACTGAAATTAGACAAACAGCAGAGGAATCCATTTTGCGCTTGTAGATTAAAACTGTTCATGAGAGACTAAATTCACTTACCAAGTCTGCGTCTGGAGGAACGCTCCCTGTGGTGGAAGCCTGTCTCATGGAATGGCAAGCATTCTGGTTTTCCATGCCTGTGACAGAACCGCGTATGGAAGAAGAAAAAAAAAACTAATTAGTGCAGTTATTATTATCATAGACATTAGAAACGTGTTTAAATATATCTATTTGTTAAAAAGTATTAATAAAAATATTTAAAACATGCTAAACAAAAACTCTCGTTCTTTTCTTCCCTTTTTAAATATTCTATCCATAACATTAACATTACACTGAACTAACGTGAACAGTATTTTAATTTTAAATAAAGTTAACCTAGCAATTCATATCAGTTCAATATTTTGTGAATATAATAATAATAATAATAATAATAATAATGATAATAATAATAATAATTCCAGAAATCTTAGAAACACATACAGAACAAAACAGAATAGAGACTTTAAATCGTGTTATTTTCTTTGCGCTTTCTGTGCGCACTGTGCGTGCGTTTAAGAGAGAGAGGTAGAGAGAGAGAGAGAGAGAGGTAGAGAGAGAAAGAGAGAGAGAGGGCGACAGAGAAAGAATAGGGGGGGCGGGCAAAAAAGACCTTGACCTTGAGTTTGTGATACTAATAATAATAATAATAATAATAATAATAATAGGTATTCCGTGAAGATAATCCTAGAAGCTTCTGTAGAACAAAAAAGAGTGGTCTGTGCGTATATCTACAATTTTTTTTTAGCCTGCAATGTATGTAGCTCTCAAATAAAAACGTGTAGCGGGAGTGAGGGTGGGTGACCTTGAAAATCATGTGACCAAACAGGCTTGTATCAAGTCTTCCATGAACATTTTATAATAGCAGGGCGTGTGAGGGACATCACTAACAATACACACAATATATACGGGCCACTGCCATGCACCACAGATTACAACCGACACATGAGCTCACCACAGTATGGGCAGAAATCTGTGCCATCAGATACTGAATTTGAATAAGTTAAATTTGAATTTGAATTGCTCAGATTGAATCTGAATTGTAACTTGAATAAATGCTTTTGAAAACTGAATTTGAATTAGTCTAATTTGAAATTGAATTTATGGTTTGAAAATGATCATCACTAAATTGAAATTGAATTTTATATATTGAAAATGAATTCATTTGCTTTGAAACTGCATTTTATCCTTTAAAAAATTCAGCTCTCCAATAATTTCAGTTTCACTCTCACCATTCAGTTTCAGTGCTACAATTCAATTTCAGTTCCAAAATTCAGTTTTTTGGAACTTACATCCGGTTCCGGTTCAAGAGTAAACCAGCGCAGATTAATAGAACTACCTTTTACTAGCAGAGCGAAAGTGTTACTGACGGGAATCTACAGCGTCTTGAGCTGAATTAAGACTTCAGAAGTCATTCGTCATGTCGAATGACCAGCGGATAAACTCTCAGGTTGGCAATAAATGTATTACATGTATAAGAACAAGCGTCATGTTAACAATTGATAGCCGTAAAGTAACTTTTATGCTTATTGTAGCTGTTAGCTAAAAACGCTAATTTAGCCTAGTTTGCCCTGGATTTAGCTTTGACAAACAAATATGATCGACTGTTTCTAGTAGAATTCCAAAGTTGTCATCTTGTACCCTGTCAGAGCCCTGTATGCTTGCAGAGACCCCTACAGTAGGGAAACATGCAAAACAGTGTCCAAACCTTTGTATTTTAGCTTTATTTATGTCTTACACAGCATCCCAACTCTTTAGCTAACTTAATAACTTTAGCTAAAGTGAATAGTTAGTCTAATTCATTAGTGCAGCATTACTGGATCACCTTCGTTTGAAGTGATATGATATGTGACTATCACTGTGTTTAACTATCATAATAATTCTTAGGGTACTGAGTGCATGCTTAATTAGTTGGGGTTTTTTTTTTAACATACTGCTCCATTGCTATGTTTGACAGGCTGAAGTTGTCGGGTCACCTCCTAAATCAACCGTCTTTTACAGGTGTTTTGTGCCAGAAATGGAGTGTCCACTGAAGACTGAAGATACTGAATCTCTACGCCTTGCCATTGATCCCTCTTGTGCCTTCATCTAGACAAGAGACATCAACTTAACCACTCTCACATGCTCTGTACCTACATCACCTTCCCTGACAGTTGTAGCTTGGCTCATCTGAGGGTGAAATTATAAGAATGTGTTATTTTGCAAAGTGCTCTCTAGGGTTCCTAAATAAAATATGGCATTGAGGTCATTTCTTTTGAATTAATCCCTTCTTCTGAAATATAAGAACCTCTCCTGGTTTTAATGGCACTTTGGATTTCCTTACTTTCTGTTCCACTCCCAACCCCAAATAGATGCTGACACAGTAACATGGAAGAGGGAAAGAAGTTGGAAAGGACTACTATAAATAAACCTAATGTCTAACAAAGAAAATTGTAAAATAAGAACAATAATAATAATAATGAAGATAAAAGATGAAGTAACAAGTTTTTAGTTTTTTGTTTATTCCAAATGATCATCCAGATGTCTGTGACATGTGATGACAAACACCATAATGGAAGGCCTTCGTCATCACATGCTTAAACGCATATATTTTGGCATATGCTGAACAGGCAGTCAGACATGCTGTAACTGTAGGGTAGAAAACTGCATGAACACCATACGGCAGGGGTCTCAAACTCCAGTCCTCGAGGGCCGCTGTCCTGCAACTTTTCCATGTCTCCCTGTTGCAACATACCTAGTAGGTCATTAGCAAGAGTATAGAACTTGAATGCATGCTGAATTGGCGATTCACATTACAGCAGCTCATGAGTGAATGAACATGGTGCAATAAAAGTATTTTAGAAGTACATGTTTCCAAATACATATATTTACTTAAATTTACTTGAGTAGGTAGGGTTAGGGGTTGCCACCTCAGCATGCAGTCAAGTTCTATACTCTTGCTAATGACCTACTAATTGTATTCGGGTGTGTTGCACCAGGGACACATGGAAAAGTTGCATGACACCAGCCCTCGAGGACTGGAGTTTGAGACCCCTGTCATACGGAATATGACAGGTGTGGTTCAACTGCATGAAGACTCTGAAGTTTCTCTTCTCTTCTGGCAGGACAGGAATGTAGCCTTGTCCTGTGAGCCACCGTAAGGATGTACTTGGAGTAGAACTGGACTGTCACCGGCCTCAGGCTCTTCACCTTTTCAAAGACAAAACAGTCATTTAGATAAAATATTAGATATTGTTTACCTGTAAATGCACAAAGAGAATTTAGAAATGTAATTATTGTCAAGAGTGAAAAAGCACTGATAGTGTAATCTACAGCTGTGGCCAAACGTTTAGAGAATGAGAAGTGTTGTTTATTTACAAAGTTTGCTGTTTCAGCGATAGTTGTATATCATATTATATCACTTCAAACAGAGGTGATCCAGTAATGCTGCAGCTGCACTAATGATTTAGACTAACTATTCACTTTAGCTAAAGATATTAAGTTAGCTAAAGAGTTGGGATGCTGTGTAAGACATAAATAAAGCTAAAATACAAAGGTTTGGATACTGTTTTGCGTGTTTCCCTGCTGTAGGGGTCTCTGCAAGCATACAGGGCTCTGACAGGGTACAAGATGACAACTTTGGAATTCTACTAGAAACAGTCGATCATATTTGTTTGTCAAAGCTAAATCCAGGGCAAACTAGGCTAAATTAGCGTTTTTAGCTAACAGCTACAATAAGCATAAAAGTTACTTTACGGCTATCAATTGTTAACATGACGCTTGTTCTTATACATGTAATACATTTATTGCCAACCTGAGAGTTTATCCGCTGGTCATTCGACATGACGAATGACTTCTGAAGTCTTAATTCAGCTCAAGACGCTGTAGATTCCCGTCAGTAACACTTTCGCTCTGCTAGTAAAAGGTAGTTCTATTAATCTGCGCTGGTTTACTCTTGAACCGGAACCGGATGTAAGTTCCAAAAAACTGAATTTTGGAACTGAAATTGAATTGTAGCACTGAAACTGAATGGTGAGAGTGAAACTGAAATTATTGGAGAGCTGAATTTTTTAAAGGATAAAATGCAGTTTCAAAGCAAATGAATTCATTTTCAATATATAAAATTCAATTTCAATTTAGTGATGATCATTTTCAAACCATAAATTCAATTTCAAATTAGACTAATTCAAATTCAGTTTTCAAAAGCATTTATTCAAGTTACAATTCAGATTCAATCTGAGCAATTCAAATTCAAATTTAACTTATTCAAATTCAGTATCTGATGGCACAGATTTCTGCCCATAAAAAGATTTCTTATGTGAACTTCATGCGCCACGCTCAAATTTGAGTCCTCAATCTAAAAACCACGAGCAACGTTTTGCTAGTTTTTGAATTTAACAACTCCTTTGACTGTGTTTTATGGGCGATGAACCGAGTTCTAAACATTTACTTTAATGCTCAAACATAACCGATATAAATAAACAATTATCATTATTATTATTATTATTATTATTATTATTATTATTATTATTATTATTAAGAACTGGGGCAGACCGGAACGTATCTCAGAACTTATCATGTCTTTACCAGACACACAGATTGTGGTTAATAAGCTTTACAGATGCAGAATGTGCTGAATAGCTTGATAACCATTTTCACTTAAAGGTAATTTGTTTTGAAACGCACACAATGTAGGCTATCCTCAAATAAATTTGAAAGCGTTTATAGGGAGAGGGTGTAGCGACGGATATCAGAGGGTGCTATAACTAAAGATATTTGAAACATTTTTTGACCAGTTTTGTGTGTCCAAAACAAGGGTTTAATATTCACATAGGCTGTCCAGATTCTAACAAATAAAATGTGGGGGGAACACAGTGTTTATGTGGGACAACGTGGGACAGGTGAACAATGCTGAGAGGTACTCTGAAATTTTGATATCTAAACTAAAACTAAAAATACAATAAACTGTGCCTGATACAGGATTATCATTTAGCATGTACAGGCCAAATATATCATATTTCCAACTTTTGGTTTGCCCTTATGATCCCAATCAATAGTCAGTATATGCTCAGGCCAATACCCTTTAATTATGGTCAATTGCTTTTCTGTCTGGTAACAGGTTTTGTATTTATAATTGGATGTAGCCATTGATTGGCATAACTTTTTGGGTCATATCTGTTCATTTCGGCAAATTTTATCCATGGGTCTGCGACCCAATATTTGTGTTTCAGATTCTGAATTAATATTCTTTCACTATTGTTATTCCTGGTTTTGGTTATCTTTATTTCTTAAGTTCTTAGTGATGTTAATTCTTTCTCCTTTAGTATTTATCTGTGTTTAGTCTCTGTTCCCATGTCCCATGTCTGTGCTTTTCCCATGTTCCGTTATGTCAGATTAGTACTAGCTGTGTTTCCCTCCTGTTTCCCCAGTCCCTCGTTACTCTCTTGTGTATTTAAGCCCTGTGTTCTCCTCTGTCCATTGTTGTTTCATGCTACTGCTATAGCTGCATGTTCCTCTGTGAGCCTTGCAATGCTGAACTCTAGTTTCTCAGTTTGTAAGTTTTAGTTCCTTGTTTCTAGTGTCTAGCTTTTGGTTTAGTTTTCTTGTATTTAGTATTAGTAGTTTTTGTACACCCGAAATAAAGCTGCCTCCCTTACTTCACTCTTTTGTTTCGTGATTCCTGTATTTGGGTCCCATCCTGCCTGCCACACAGCCAGACCTTGACACATATACTATGTGACTTCACACAATATTTCCCCCCAAAGTGAAAATGAAAAATAACATTAGCAAAAAAGACCAAAAATAAATTTCTCAGAAGATACTGCTGTTCAGTTTTTGTTTGTGATAGTTTCCATCATATTAAACATTTGCTGCAGCAAGAGTACTGACAGGGACTAGAAAGAGAGAGCATATTTCTCCTATAATGGCTTCCCTTCATTGGCTCCCTGTTAAATCCAGAATTTAATTCAAAATCCTGCTCCTCACATACAAGGTATCACTTTGGCCACAATCACAAGATAATAATCAGGCCTCATCTTATCTTATCTGCTGAGGAGTAGGGCATTAGACAAGCTAACCTTCTTCAGACTATAACAAAAAGCTTTCCTTTCATGTACATAGATGTGGGTAAAAACCAGATTAATAAGTGCTAGTTCTAAATGTCCTTTAGAACTAGTTATAATTCCTCAAGATTTGCGACAGGGGCACAGGGAACAAATATGCTGTGACACATTATGAGGGACATTTGGTCACCCTCATGGCCCAAAATTCAAATGAGTATACAAAGAGTGCCTTCTTGATCTCCATGCAGTCCCTTCCAAGTGGTTTTGACCACCGGTGCAGGTTGTTCGTTTTTCTGCAGTTAGTCATGTAAAAAGGTCAAACAAACCTGAAATCCAGCAAAGAAAAATCCATTTTATTGTAAGAGAAATTTAAAAAATTGAGGAATTGTTATTGAATTAAAACACTTTTCAGAATTTTTAGTCTTAAAAACAATTTTGGTCTATATCCAAATCTCTACCTTGAATATTCAGAAATAATTTAAATAAAATCATATTGATGGCTTCTTTTTCATGGCCGTAATTTTTTTTTTTTTTTGCTTTATTGGGTACTGTCTTTTAAATGTTAAGATGAGAACTTATTTCACTCCACCAGAAAATGGTTTTCATTGCACTGAGTATTTCATATGCACATTTCATGGAAGTGACACTGTAAACTTTTTAAAGAAAGTCCAAGTCCACTCAAGGACTGCTGACTATAAATTCCATGGGGTGACAGCAATAATAATGGTTTAAGTAAAACTGTAAATGAAAATGCTTTTGTAAAACTTGACTGGTGTTAAATACATACTTTTTGTGTTCGTGTCAAATTGAAGTTAATTGCGTCACCAGACCTGCTTCTAAAAGTTCTTTGTTCCCTTTCATTGGATACTTTGCTTGAAGTCAATTAATTATATTAAGCAAATATAATATGTATACACATGCTTCAGATACAATCAAAGATGAAATGTGAGATTTCTGTGTGCAGGAAGATTTTTTTACAGTAATATCTACAGGCTCAAGTATGTGGCTTACAATACAATATTAAAAACTGAAATACAATATTAAATACAACTTTATTTGCTTTGCCAGGGCGATTTGGCAGAACTGAAGTGAAACTCCAGGGTCAAGTGCACATTAAAGCATACAATGTATTAATTGGAATGAACTGGACAGCAGTAGTTATTTTTGCTTAAAGCAGGCAGCACCAGGGAATGCACATAATTGAACTGCTGGGTGCATATATGAAGAGTTGGTTAATTGCTTCTATCAAGGAAATAATGCTTTACAATTCAAAAGGAGGCACATGCATGTGTTATCATTAAAAATTAACACTGAAATTAACACTGAACTTCACAAACAGCAGTGTGTTCTGCTGGTCTGTTGACTTTCTTTACTGCTCCATCTCTTTCGTTCTTTAAAACCAACAAAATTGATGGAAGACCTAAAGCTCACAAAGCTACTTCTCCCCTTTATTTCGCATACCAGAGAGGAGAAGGAGATGAAAGAGCAAGCCTTTGAGCTGGACCATGCTGTCACTTTATTCACACATAGCTACAGAGAATC
Source organism: Oreochromis aureus (assembly GCF_013358895.1). NCBI lineage: Eukaryota > Metazoa > Chordata > Actinopteri > Cichliformes > Cichlidae > Oreochromis > Oreochromis aureus. The sequence goes on along the minus strand of NC_052945.1, from coordinate 34,114,268 downwards.
CCTTTAATCCACACATGCATTTTAAATGTCTTTCGTCTTTCACTGAGCATGCGTTTTTATTATTACTAAAGAAAAAAAGGCATGCAGCATCTAATGTAGTACTATGCAAAAATCTAGGGCAGGGGTCTCAAACTTAAATGAGCTGTGGGCCACTGCTGGCACTGTCATCTCATTGGAGGGCCAATGTACTACTAGAACACTAAAGTTAGTGTTCTAGTAGTACAAAACAAACAAACAAACAAGAAAACACCCACAAATATTTCCGAAAGTGTTGCATTTTCTTTTTAGTTTTTTTAAACTTCAAATATTCTATAACAAGACAAAACTGCAAATGCGAATACAGTTTTTTCTCTCACTCTTAACTAACTGAAGCCTTTCATTGAACTACCAAATTAACAAATTGGTACTCTCTTTCTGGCCAGACACGTGGCAGCACTTCTGCTATCATTTTGTTCGTATTTAACAAAATAAAAATGCAGACATAAATGTACATATTAGCTTTTGACAGCTAGTGAACATTGTTTTCTTTACACATAACTCTCTCACTGAACTAACACAGCCAATCTCTACACATGTTTGTACTCTCTGCTCATATTTCCTTCATATTAAATCATTTTTTGCTTTTAAAGAATTTATTTTAACATTGTACTCAACAACAAACAAATCCTCCCAAATAAAAAAAGTAACTTCAAGGGCAAACTTGCATTGTATTTCTTCACATCATTATACAAGTAGGGGTGATGTGGGCCGCAAGTGGCCCTCGGGCCATGAGTTTGAGACCCCTGGTCTAGAGTCATACTTTATATTTTCCTTCCTAGGAGCAAAACTTGTCATTTTTAAGATTGTACTTGAGCAATAGTTTTTTGAAGGTCTTTCTTATGATATTTGCTATTTTTTCACTTACTTTCAGGCCACTCCTTGTACCTGACCATTGTCAGAGGAATTTTTATTTTTTGTTTGTTTGTTAAGCCACTTAACACTCATTTAATAATCACCAAAGAATAAACAAGGTACCTAACTGAAGGTATAAACCAGTGTTGTTTAAACACATAACAGACAAGCACTAAAAATTTTAGTTTTTAAAGACTTGGTTACTAGCAGCCTGCCACAAAAATAATCCTCCCCACCCCCATTTCCTTAGCTGAATCTACAAAAATGATAATGATAACACAATTTAACAGTCATTTTTTTCACCATAGGTTATTTCCAAAGAGTTATTAGCTGAACAGTTGGCATATCTTGGCATGGAAGGCAATGTAGGTCAGAACCCATTGCTGTCAAGAAGACATTTTAAGGAAGAGAAACAGCATTACAAACGCACTGCAGATGCGTTGGGTTAAAAAACACATAATGGATAATCCTCCCCAGAGTCCTGACCTCAAAATTATTAAATCAGTGTGGGATCATCATGACAGAGAATGAAACAAAGGGAATCAGCATCCAAAGAATAGCTGGAATGCTGAGCTAGATATACAAGATACTAAAGATATTACAAGAAACCTTTGTTAGGAGTCAAGGCTGCGTTCAGGCACAAAGTGGTCATAGCAAACATTGACTTTTAAGAATTGTACAAAGTCAGTTTTGCTTTATAAACTGTTTTTCCATTTATCTTTTATGTTTCCATAAATTACTGTACCTAGTTCCTAGTAAAATATAAAAAAATCCAGGACTCAAGACTATAATATGTAACTCTATCAGAACTTGACAATATCTGTTGAAAATGACACAAAATTAACAGCAAAAAACACCAAGGGTAAATAAATAAAGAAAAAAGATATAATGTCAATAAAACATAAACAAATCTGAAATGTAAAAAAGTGATCTTCAATTTAAAAATGAATACAATAACACGCACATATGAAAGAATCAGAAAGAACATTCACATTTACATTTACATTATTTATTGTATTAATGATTAAGTGCATTTTATAGATTATTATTCAGTACTTTTATTCAGGAAGGTTTTCAATAGAGATATTATGCTTTCAAAGGAGTGGATTATTTTCACTTTGGAATTTTCAGGGTTATCACCCATCACTGGCATTTATATGTTTATATATCAGTGCACAGCTAATATTTTGCTGAGGAATTTTAATATTTGATAAATTATATTATATACTTAGTCAAAATTCAACATTGCATCGAACCAACGAATTTTTTTAGAGACTACATTGACTAGACTTAAAACAACAACAACAAAAAAGGAAATCACATAAAAAAGGAAAGAAAGATGTCCAAAAGAAAGCTGCCTATACACATTTATCCACAGCTGGGATTGACAGTGGTGTGAAGTGGAATTAAATATTATACTTAAGGGGGTCACAATGATTTCATTATCAGATGAGTTATGTGTGCAAATAAATTTATACATGGAAGACAGCTTTAAAAACATTTACTTGTACAACCACAAACATGTTTAGAGATTAATATAAGAGATCAGCGAGATAGATAGTATCACACTGTACCTGTGATCTCAGAAACTTGCCTTTACTTTGTAGTTTGCTTGGTACAGAGGTATGCAATGACATGTTTTATTTAGCATAAATAAGCACAAACAACAAAAACAGCAACAACAACAACAAATCAGAATTAAATTCCATAATTGAATAACTTAAATCAAAGAACTTAACTTAAATTGGTAATTTAGTTATTCTAAAAAGTATGATAAAATCCTTTAGCTGAGTTATGAGTAAGGCTGCATAAAGGATGGAAAACGGTATTAAATTTTAAAATTAAACAATTATTTATCACCCCTAAGCTTTATAAATTACATAACTAAACCTAATCAATACTCAATAAAATTCAGTTATTCTAAAGTCACTTAATTATACTAAGTACAAATTAGGATTTCAAGGCATCAAACAAAGTGTGCATTCACTACACGCACACACCCCAGGGGTATACTTTGTGCTTTACACCAGGAATGCAGGACTGTAGCTCTTTTTTTCTGTCTCAAATTCATGTTTAACAGACTGCAGATGCATGCACGCACACACACACACACACACACACACACACACACACACACACACACACACACACACACACACACACACACACACACACACACACACACTCCATCTCTATCCATCCTTCTCTGTGTGCATTGCAGACTGACTTTTTGTTCCCCAGGTTGAATGTTGAAGTTGAACTTGAGACAGACAGACAGCTTGTTAACTGTTGGCAGTCTGGCCCTTGTCTAGTACGGAATGGCCTGGGGGAGGTGGTGGCAGCAGTGGAGTGGGGGACTGAATTCAAAAATCCTTTTTTAAACCAAATGCTTTCATATAAAATTGGAGATGGTCTGCATCTTCAAAATATTTAAACTTCATGGAAACTAAATATAATTTTTCAAGCTCTGATCTGTTTCAAGCTCAAGATCTTTAAAAAAAATGCAGTTAAAAAAAATACAGACTGGACTAGGTAGCACAGATATTGGATGTAAAATGGTAAAACTGTTGAAGCTCTAGAATGGAGAATATATGAAATCAAACTAACTTTAAATTGAAATGTAAAGAAATAACACAACTATTGTGTGTGTGTGTGTGTGTGTGTGTGTGTGTGTGTGTGTGTGTGTGTGTGTGTGTGTGTGTCTGTGTGTCTGTGTGTGTATGCATGTGTGTCTGAGTGTGTGTGAATTTTTACAGCTCAGGAAGAAAAGGAAATGACTATAAACACACTATACAGCCGGACCGGCCGCCAACAAAGCCTTTGTGTGTGGGATAGTTAATGCCAGTCTGATTTGAAAAACACAGAAAGAGACCCTTGAGTTTCCTGGAATTCAGTAGAGCAAAAAAAAAAAAAAAAAAAAAACCCAAAAACCCACTTAATTTATTTCATCAGCTGCATATTTCTAAAGTTGATAAACAGTAAACTGAGTGGAAATTATTGGCATATAATAAACGAGGCAATTACATTTATTCCTCTTGTACAGTTATTACTTTTAGTATATTCATAATATGGTAACATTCAAAATATGAATCAATACAAAATCATTCAGTTTATTAACACTGTCACAATGACATGTTGGCATTACTCTTCAGTAGACCATTCTATGTTTGATAATAGGATAATTATGTATTGCAAGCAACGGTAAGGGAAGACATTACAAATAATGATATATATAAAAAGCTTATCCATTGTGTAAGAACATTAAATATATGTATATCGATAGACATAAAAGAAGATTAATTTGTGTAGGAGAACTTTGTCTTTGTTTCTATAAATTCATTTTCAGTAGACATCTTAAATATTTCACTTATAATAAAAAAATCACAGTCCTGAGTGAAAGACAGCCATTAACATCATTTACAGAATATACTGGAAAACTGATGAACCAACAAGTCTCTTTTTGTAAATGTTGATATAAGAGAGGTTTTAATTTTAATACTTTGATTTAATACTTGTGTTCTCACTCTGCACTTTCTAAAATTATACATATTGATAAATGTGGACACACCAGGATGTCATTATGTCCTTAGATCCTACGAAAAATACAATAAAATACAGGATCGGTACAAGGAATACATTGTAGAAAAGTTATTTTGACTTAAACTGAAGAGTGTTTAAATAAAAGGAAAATTTGCTTGAATGTTATCAGTCTCCATTTTCTTTTTTAGTTTTTTATCTCTTCTTAGATAGCTATTGCGTCAAGTATGCTCATCCTATATTTCTCGTTCTCTAGATCACCAAGTCTGTAAATCTTCAACTCTTTGTTCAACCAGCTAACTACTCAGTGAAAAAATCCTGCTACCCACTTTCCACTGGCTCCCCAGAAAACCACAAACTCTTTCAACTCACACTTCACTTCACCTCTGATATCCAGTAGATCTACTTCATTGGGTCTTGGAACTTATTCTATCAGTTTTTTGTGTGTACTCTAAAGATTAATATTTTTAGTCGCAGTCATGCTTTGTATGTCTTGGAACTTTGTAATGCACTGCACTGCACGATAAACCCTGACAAAACATTATGCAGCTGAAAACAATGTAAAGATCAGTGACTGATGGTTAAAAAAAAAGCTCAATAAAAATGGCACAGAGGTAATGCAAAACAGTCATATTATAGGCCAAGAAATACATTCAAGATGAGATTGATAGTCGTTTTTAACAGATTGCGAAATTTCCTACAGTGAACTGATGCCTACACAAATTCTGTTCCTACCCATAAAATTGAGGGCCCTATAGGTGGCAAGAGACAATGCAAGCTGATACGGCATTTACACTGCAGGTCACTTTTTTAAAATAACATCAATATGCAAGTAAATAAAAGTTTATTTATACAGGAAATTTCACAGACAAATGCCACAAAAAAACCCAGAAAATAATACAATCATGAATGCATCATAAAAGCATTTAAGCCCTTTAAGTCATTTAAGTCGTCACAGAGTTCAGTGCAGTTCCACAGTCTGGGTGCAATAGTTTTGAAGCAGGTGTGAGAGGCCACTAAAAGGTTTTGATTCGATGGCATCAGGCTACGAGAAGAGGTGTATATATATTTATATATGAATCAAATCAACAATACAAGGAAGGGCTTCTGCATATAATGCTCTAAAAGTTAGAACTAAAATTTTAAAAGTGCAGCAACTTTAAAACAGGGGTTACGAGTTCCTCTGTTTGAGCGAGTCAGTAGTCTCACTGCAGAGTTTTGGACAACCTGGAGACTAGCCAGCCCTTTCTTGTTGAGACACGTAAACAGACCATTACAATAGTCCAGTCTTGTAGAGACAAAAGCATGAATTATCATCTTAAGTTCACTTGTTGACACCATTGATTGAAGTTTTGAGCTGTTCCTCAAATGAAACAAGCTGGTTCTTACTGTCTGTTTTAAGTTATATTTCTGGAAAAAAAAATGTCAAAAATAACATCTAAATTTCTGAGGCTACAATTCTGTGAGAGACCTAGATCACCCAATTGCTGATTAATGTTGGACTGTGACAAAGTGGGTGAGAACACCGTTTGTCCATATTCTTAGTTAGCATTCTTGTTTTAATTTAACCATATTTCACATGTAATCTGCAATAGGCAAACATCTACTATCCCGGGTTTGTTTATGTTTTGCACTTTTACAGATTATATAATATAACATCTTGGTTTAAATCAATCCCTACAAGTTTGTTAAGTTAACATGTTATTTTTTTTTTCAACTGTTAATTTGTATTGTTTAGAACTTACCTTACCTACCTGTCTTCCAGAAACAAAAGGAGGAAATGTAGTTTTACTTCCTGCTTTATAGCTTCTGGGTTCATCTGAGGTCACAGGAAGAGACCAATTGCAGAAGGGGAAGAATTCTTGTAATTTAATAAAGTTGATTTTAGAGTGTTTATGGAGAAATAGATTTATTGTTGTACTATGTATTGATTACACCATAGAGTTTATGTTGCTAGTAAAGAGTAGCAGTAGAGGTTTGAGTATGATAATGTTCATCTTACCTACTGAATGGAATAGTCCAGAGGAGAAATTGTTTGGTTAAGTGGACTATTTAAGCAGAAGAACTCAGGTGTTTAAGAAGAAAAGACCAGGTCAGTGTAGCTGTGTGCAGTTTGACCTTAATTTCTGTTGATTTAAGTTCAGTTATGTTTATTTGAACTGAGTTAATTTGGAGTTGAGTTTCTTATTTGTTTCTTTGTAAATATTGTTTGGGTGACAAAATGGTGAATAAATCACTTGCTACACTGGACAGCATCAGTCTCCTGCACTTATTTGACCGCTTAAGTCAAGTCCTACCACACTGACACTGCAATTTCCAACATTAATCAGCAATAATCAAAGTTTCAGTTTTATCTGGGGTTAGCTGTAAATAGTTTTTATTTAATCATTGATTAATGTTAGTTAAGGAATTAATTAAAGCAGACAGTTTGTGATCCTCTGAAGGCATAAAAGAGCAGTATTGCTGAATATCATATATGGTCTAAAGGAAGAATATATATTAAAAAGAAAATAGGTCCCAGCACAGAGCCTTGAGGGACTCTGATTAGGATATAGGATGAAAATCACTTTAAAACAGACCAGACATCCCAACCAGATTCTTCAGTCTGTTTATTAAGATAGTATGATTAATTGTGTCAAAAGCTGAGGAAAGGTCTAGTAAGACCAACGCTGTGTATTCTCCAGAATCTCCTGACATTATAAAATCATTGGCAACTTTAAGTATTGCTGTTTCTAGAAAAATATTTATTTCAGGAGTATTTGCTTAGAGTTAAAGTTGAGATAAAAAAAAAGACACAATTATGCCACACGGACACATTGTTGTTTTATTACTTACTTACTCAATATGTAATATTTAACCCTTTTGAATGGCATCTAAAACCATTTTATCCCATAGACTTTTCACTGTGAAGAGATGACATGACATTTTATAATATATTTTTTTGTTAATTAACACCACAGTATGTTGAAATGAAAAGACCCAAAAACAGGCAAAAAAAAAAAAAAAAAAAAATCCCCAAGCAGGGACATCAACAAACAGATATGGAAAAGATTTTGGAATGAAAACCACTGAAAAGCCCAAATAGTCACAGATGGACGGCCACCCTCAGCCCCTGCATTCTGCTGAGAGAAAGAGCGAGGTATGGAGTATTTATTTAAGGTATTACATGCAGAAACTGTAACACTGACCAGATTAATATTGATTATCATTATGGAAGAAACTATAGTGCGCAGGCTTTATCTTTTTAGCCTCTAAGCTAAATTTATTTGAGGGGTATTTGAAATGTTTTCATGGAGCTCAAGAAAGATAATGCTAACTCTGGATATCATTAATATTAGAGGAAAACTGAAAAACTATCAATTATAAATTGTCCATCCATCCATGGATAATACACTGCTGCAGTGTAATTTGACATTGGATCATTGTTAGCAGTAGATAGCTAAAAAAAGACATTTATTAAGTGTTTATCCTATAATAGAATTAAATTCAGGATGGATCAATGGGGTGGAAGGATCTGCTGAATCAATAAGCGAATACTAAGCTGCTAGAGCATTAGACATTGTTAAGTAAAACTAATGCATTCGGATAAAGTAATTTTACCTTAGATCCTTGGATTAAGGGTGTATTCTGTGGTGCTTTTACCTAAATATTACATATTATCAGGGTTTTAGTGTAGAAAAAATACATAAACAAAAGCAAAAATATTTTGAGATATCAATATACTGTACTTAATAGCTTTGTTATTTATTTATTATGATTATATAGTTTGTACTATGACATTTTCTTTCAACTCTTTCAATGTAGGGGAACTGACACAGGTGGTGGAAACAGAAAACACCAAAGGTATGCTGTCCTCACTAAAGTTTGTTGCAGGCAACGTAATTTCAGCTATAGAGCTAGCTTAACATTCTTTATTCCCAGCACTTCATCCTCCAAGAAACAGGCCGCTTGTTGTGTTTGGCAGGATTTAATGATGAAAATAAACTCTCTCTCTCTCTTTTTTGTAAAACTGTACAAAGAAAAGGAATACAAAATACACAATAAAGGCATGTTCCATTACACTGGGAGAATAACATTGCTCTAGTGAAAGACACATGACCACAAATGAAACATCTGCTGAAAAAATACAAGCATCTACCTGCCTCCACATAATTTAACCCATAGTGTCAAAACTTACTAATACACATTAAATGTATAAGAACTTACGGATGAAGCTGATATTGTGGACTTTAACACCAGGATTGCAGAGATTGCCATCAGATTACAAATTCTTTCACTGCAGCAGCAGAAGAGCACACTACTTCCTGTAGACCACTTCCTCTACAAAAAAGACATTCTGCTTAGTTACCACTAAGTGGTAGTAACACTTCTAAACAACTATAATATGTCAGTTCCATGACACAGGGAACAAAATAACTTAATACAAACAGACTGGATGAATAATTAGACACTCATAATAATGAAAAATATACATTAGGCTGAAAATGTAAACCAATAAACAAACTAAAAACCAAACAAAAGAATATAAATAAACTAAATAAACTGAAAATCCAAACTGACTACCCTGGGTCCAAGACCAGGGACCCTGGCTTAGCATGGAATGACTGCCAACCTTTTTTTTTTTTGGAGTGTTTGTTTCCCCATATGTTCAGAGGTTAGGTTAAGTGGTAACCCTATATTATTACATTTTTAATGAATAAAAAATTTTGATCTATGTAATAATTATGGAATTTATGTAATATCATTTTGATTTGTATATGCTTTTTTATGTCATGACCTATCTCGGTTTTTGTGTTTATTTTCTGTTCTCTTACTCTTTAAAAGTCTTTGAGGTTTTAGGTGTAGATGTGGGCTCCTCAGGTCCGCCTATGATCAGAATCCTTCTGGTCTAGTCACCCTTCTCACAGGTACTCTGAATAACCTCAGCAACCCATGGTTATTTAACAGCTGGATGGTGCAGCATATCAGTAGATCATCTTTGCTATCATGGTGTTATCAGTCTGTGCCTCACCACACTAACCAGCTCTGCTCTGTATTTGCTACCGTGAGGAAATCTTCATTCACTGCCAGCCAATCACGTTTGGAATCACGTACCTCTAAGGAGAAGGGCTTACCTGAAACTTAGTTGGCTGCCTACTCTCTAATGTTGAACCACTCAGTTCTGGAAACTTACCTGCCCTCCAAAGTCATTTTAGTCACTCAAGACTGTTAGGCTAGAGTTTTGTCTTTCATTGCATGATTCATACCCACCTTGACCCTGTTCACAAAGACCATAATCTTCTAATGTTGTCAGAGATTGTTAGTTGATTTTTCTTTTTTTTTTTTTTTGGCACACTACACTCTGGGCATCCATTGGTTGGTGCTGTTTTTCAGCCTGAAAATCTGCTGCCATGGACCAACATGATAAAGATGAAATATGGGTGGACATTTCAGGAAGACAATGATCCCAAAAACACAGCCAGGGAAACTGTCAATTGGTTTTAGAGAAAGAAAATAAATCTTTTAGAATGGCCCAGCCAATCACCTGACCTGAATCCTATTGAAAATCTATGGAAAGAGTTCATAGAAGGGGCCCACAAAACCTTCAGGATTTGAAGACTGTCTGTGCAGAAGAATGGACCAAAATCCATTTTGAGCAATGTATCTGATTAGTTTCTCAATACAAGAGGCATCTTGAAGCTGTCATCACCAAAAAAGACTTTTGTACAAAGTATTAAATGAATTTCAGTAATCACACTTTTTCCTTGTGTCATGTCCACAAAATTTATGGACATTTATGGTTTGATTTCTTTATATGATGGGTTGTTACTGACATCTGGTGAGAAATTAATGTCAATACTACCTTTAGTATGTGCTTAAAAAACTGGTGATGTTTTCAATACTTATTTTACCCTCTGTATATTACGTTTATTATTGTGTCTTTGTCTTCCCTGTTTGTTACCTCACTTCTTGTTTTACTTTGAGGCTTAGAATTTCTTATGCTTTGTTTTTAGTTTTGCTCCATATGTCTTTTCTTCTGGGATTCAGTTCACCTGTCTCTCATCCTCTCCAGCTGCCTCCATTTCCCTAGTTACTCTTCTGTGTATATGTTGTTGTCGTCAGGGTGTCCCCTCATGTTCCGGTGCTCCTAGCCCCATCGCTTTCTGATCCCAGTATCTCTTTGCCATGTTTTCTAGTTTTGGTTTCCGTAAAGTTAACATTTTCAGTCATTCTTTAGTACTTTATGTCCCAGGTTTTGTATAGTTCTGCTATCAGTCCTCAATAAGCGGCTCACTTTTCATTCAACTCGGTCTGCCTTCACATCCTTTGGGTCCTCACTTCTCACATTCCAGCCAAATCAAGGCTCTGCCTCTTTTGCCACATATATTGACCTATACAGCTCCTTCCAGTTGCCCCTCTATCAACCAGCATGCTTTACAGACTCTCCTGGCTGAAGTAGGAATCTATGGAAAAATACATCAAAGACTCTCTGGCAGCTGGGATCATTGAACAATCCTCCTCTCCACTGGGTGCAGGGTTTTTCTTTGTTGAAAAAAACAAAACAGAAAGATCATGGATAGAGGCTTGAATCAGATCAAGAATAAACCCCTTGCCTTTGCGACAACCTCATAATTTGAACCCTTGCATGGAGCCATGTTTTTCACCAAATGAGACCTTAATTATGGCTTTTGGATTAACTAATTGTTTACACTAGTTTCCAGGCTCTAATAAATAATGTGCGGAGAGACCTTTTGAACATCTCTTTATTTGTGTTCCTTGATCATATCGTTGTCTTTTAACAAAAGCTTGATTTGACCTAGTAATTTTTCTCGAAAGTAGTCAATGCAGAAAATTGTGTAGTAAGCCATAAAGCTAGTTCTGGGAGAGTGGAGAGGGCTGAGCAGCCTTTTGTGGTTTGGACTGACCACAAACAGAAATAAGACAGACAAAAAGCCATCTTACCTCCAGAATACCAAATGTTTGGCAGATTTCAAACCCCAAAGAATTTTTGTCTCGTCTATGAAATGTATAATGTGTAAACCATTAAACTATACTACGCCGGTTACTATACATATACAGTATATATATACATATACATTTAAATTTACAAAAATATTTTGATATTTTTAGTGTTGCATAACTTTATTAGAAAAGTGTCTGTGACATATTATTAAATGACATTAAATGCATTTTTAATGATTACAGTCATTTAGTATTTATTGTTTAAACTCACTAATTTCTGACTGGCTTTTGCAATGAAGCTTTATATAATATTCATTTGTATTATTATATTATATCCCATTTTATTATATTATATTGTTACTTTTCAGCAGTTTTACCAATTTTGGCCAATAATTTTAAAAATATACAGAACTAGTATTAAATTGAAATTATAAATTATAAATTAAATTACAGTAATTATAGCTATTTTCATCGATATATCTGGTATTTTACAGTCTACTAACAACTGTGAATGGTATAATAAATATTTTGCCAAATGTTTGTTTGGTGAAAATTTACAAAATTACATATCTGTTCATTAAAAAACAAGTCTTAACTATTAAGACTTACTTAACAAACTATTTAAAAAACTCCCATCTATAATCATAGAAGGGTAAAGTACTGCACATGCTGATGGATATTATTAATGTTTCAGGCTATACAATGAGGAAATAATTATTTGATCACCTGCTGAATATGTAACTTTACTCACAAAGAAATAAAAATTCTCTTCTTTTTATGATAGTTTTATGTTAATGAAGAAAGACAAACTCTCAACCAAAATACCCAGGAAAAACAAAAACATTGCATCGATGTTTGATTGACTGATATCCATGTCTTTAAGTGAAATAAGTAAGTTGATACTCCAGCAAAACCTGACTTTGTGTTTAGTGGAGAAACCTTTGTTGGCAAGCTTGTGTATGATTGTGGTCTGGAGACTAGCTAGTGCATCTTCTTTAACCACACCTTTGTTGTATTGGGTCCATGGTTTTGGTCAATGTCACGCTGGAAGACCAATTCATGATTCATCTTCAGTGTTCTGACTGAGGCAAGGAGAATCTCCAAGATTTTACAGTACATGGCCCCATGCATTAGCCTCTCATTGCAGTGAAGTTATCCTGTACTTTTTTGATCATTTCTCTTCCTCTAAGCACGAGTTAATGCCAAAGAGCTCAGTTCTCCCAAGCATTCACCGAATCATTTAAATGTTCACTGGCAAGCTTAAGATGGGCCTGTCCACACAGGGGGGATCTTGGGGCGCAAAACTACAATCCACTATAGTATATTGTTACTTTTTTCCCCCTCTGTCCCGTTTGATTCTTTTGCCATCAGAATTATTGTCTAAAGGCCAAGAAAGATGCCCAACGGATTTACTTTACAAAATGGACCATCCCGGCCTTGCCGTATTAGTCCATTTGATTGACCTTTGTTTTTATTTTTTATTTTATTTTATTTTCACTTGCTACACACGGGACAGACATGACTGGGGGAAAGAAAAGGGAGAAAGAAAGAGAGGTAGGGAAAGAAAAACAGTGGGGAAGAGGAATGTGATAAAGGGCAAAAAACAAAAACAAACAGACAAAAAATACATATATCAATCACCTGGAACACCTGTTGAAAAAGAAAAAAGAGAAAACAAGCACAAAAAAAAGAGCAGTATAATAAACAACATCATCGCGATAATCTATGTGAATATACCAGTAAATACTAAATATTGAATATTATTGTGCAGCACGTAAGATCGACAGCGCACAGTGTGCTTTGAGGTAGGAGCCAAAGAGGGTGTAGTTTGTGTGTGTGAGCACCCGTGTGTACACCTGTGAGCATGGACGTGCTTGTTTTTAAAAGGTTCCTTCATGTAATGATCTTCTAGAGGGTGTGGGAAGCCATAGCCCCGTCCATCAGGGCATGAAACAGGTATGGAGGAGATCCAGGCTCCAGACATCCAGAGACCCCCAGAACACAAGAGACCAAGGAAGACCAACGGAGGGGCAACTGTGCCACTCCCCCGGAAAGAGCTGAGGAGTATAGTATATTGTTACCAAATGGTGTTCTTAGTGACTTTGGCAACTGCTTTCAGACCATTAACAAGCTCTTTACATGCGCTTCTGGGCTGATGCACTACCATTTGTTTGTTTGTTAATTTATTTCAAACAATATACAGGTACATTTAGTAACGTTCTCATGATTGTCCTCACCCCATGAGGCAATATCTTGCATGAGCTTCAAACTAAGGGTGACTGATCATTTTATATTTCTACTATGTCTGAATAATTGCAACAACAGTTGTAACCTTAAAACTAAGCTTCTTGCTGATGGTCTTGTAGTCCATTCCAGTTTTGTGCAAGTCTATAATCTTCTCCCTGATACTTTGGTCTCACTTATGCTGGTGGAGAGGTTGGAATGGAAGAACTGATTCTGTGGACAGGTGTATTTTTTTTTTTTTTTTTTTTTTTTTTTTTTTTTTTAAACCTGTCCCGTTTGGTTCTTTTGCCATCAGAATTATTGTCTAAAAGGCGAAGAAAGATGCCCAACGGTTTACTTTACCAAATTGACCATCCCAGCCTTGCCGTAATGGTCCATTTGATTCACCTTTATTGTTTATTTTATTTTCACTTGCTGAATACGGGACAGACTTAACTGGGGGAAAGAAAGGGAGAAAGAAAGAGGAAAGAAAAACAGCGGGGAAGAGGGACGGGGAAAAGGGCAAAAACCAAAAACCAACAAAATAAGCAGACAAAAAAAATACATATATCGATCATCTGGATCACCTGTTGAGAAAGAAAGAGAAAGCAAGCAGAAGAAAACGAGAGTAATAAACAACATCACAATGATCTATGGGAATATGACAGTAAATACTAAATGTTAGACATTATTGTGCAGCACGTAAGATCGACAGCGCACAGTGTGCTTTGAGGTAAGAGCCAAAAAGGTGTAGTTTGTGTGTGATCACCTGTGTGTACACCTGTGAGCATGAACAGCTTTTTTTAAAAAAAGGTTCCTTCATGTAATGATCTGCTAGAGGGTGTGGGGGCCACCGCCCGTCCTCCAGGGCATGAAGCAGGTATGGAGGAGATCAAAACTCCAGACATCCAGAGGCCCCAGAACACAAGAGACCAAGGAAGACCAACAGAGGGGCAGCCGCGTCACTATCCCAGAAAGAGCTGAGGAGAGTCCCAGATGAGGGGTCACTCAGCAGCCGCGAGCAGAAGCCGGGGGTTGCAGTGACGTGCCCGTGAGCTCCGCCGGCAGCCAGCTGTGCCTGAGTGACCGAGCCCGGGCCGAGAGGCCGAGGCACCCGCCTCGAAGTGGCCCGAGCGAGCCCCAGGCTCCCGGCCCGATAAGCAGCCGCCAAGGAGTGAGCCGGTGTGTACCTGGGCGCCCACCCCGGACACAGAGAACCACCAACGCACCGATGTCTGAGGGAGTCCACCACCGGCAGGGGAAGTGGTGGGGGAGATAGGCCTCAAACCTTGGAGGGCCTGAGATGTCCCCAGAGAGGTGGTGTCTGATACCCAACCTGACATATAGACACAGACATACAGGCACACACAGATACAAACATCCATTCCCACCCTCATGCTCTCATAGGCAATTATTCCACACTCAACCAACGCGAGACAGACATAAAGAGACACTGTACACACAATCACTCTCCCCAAGCGTACTCTAAGAACCGGGTCCGGGTACCCTTCCCCTGTGGGGAAACTGCACCCAGACCCAGGTGGTGTTACCCTTTTCCCTGCGGTGGGGAGAAGCAGACCGCCCGACTCCGCAGCAGCAGGGAGGCCCCATTCCAGACCCCAGTCGGACGGCCAACTCCTCCTCCTAGCCCCCCCGCTCCAGCAGGCCGCAGAGAACGGGGTGTGTGAAGACTCAAACCTCCCTCCTCCCGCTCATATGTAGTGTTGATGTATGTGTGTTCTAAGGTGCATTTAAAACCCAGGAGGGCATGGAGCTACCTGCCAGAGCAGCAGGTAGGCGCATAGCCCCTCCTGCTAGCCCTCAATGTCTCGTGTATTTAAAATTGAGAGGTGGGCAACGACGCCAGGGGTGAGGTGTACACCCTGATGGTAATTTGGATTCTGTGTGGCGTGCCCACCCCAAGATCCTATATGTATGTGTAATGAGAGTGTGAGTAATGTGAATGTCTAAGTTGTGGGATAAAATTGAGGCAGAGGCAGCCAGAAGGGGACAGAGGGGGGATGCCTCCCTGCACCCTGGTGACACACCCCTACCCCAAGGCCCTGCATGTGTGGGTGACTGTGGTGGAGCGAGAAGAGGGAGGCAGCTGAAGATGGGGAGGGAAGGAAGGGAGGGGCAAGTGACCCCTCCTGGGGCCAGCTCCCCGCTGACCCTAGTAGGCACCCCATACTCTGCAACCCGCCAGGAAAGGGGCCCAGGCCCATCGGGACCGGGGCCCAGTGCAGCAGTGCCGCCCAGCCCCACAGAGCCCGGGACAGTCCACCCGACCCCACCACAGAGAAAACTACACCCACCCCATCATCCACTCATCTTCCAGACTACACAAGACAATAGACGCCCAGGCTGAGAGCTTCCTCCACCTCTCCTGTATCTCCCCCTCCTGCAGAGAGAGTTCCCGAAGAGAGGAAAGCTCCTGCAAGATGTGACAACCTCCCCCACCAGTTGAAGAGCCCCCAGGTGGCTCGATGCACCAGCGGCACCCTGCGCCAGGGCTGGGCCCCATACACCCACCCGCCCACAACCCCGGCAACACACCAACCAGGACCCAGGCCCCTGAGGCCCGGCCAGGGCCCCAGCCCAGAGGCGGGCCCCCCCAGAACCTCACGCCCATCCCGGACCCACCCAGGGGCAGCCAGGCTACCAGGTCAGTAACCCACGTCCGTCAGCACAGACCCTCCCTAGCCCCGCTGCACGCAGCCACGAGGAAACCGTCACCCAAGAGCCAACAGAGCCCTTAATTGGCCATGACCGCTACCCGGGTTGAGCCCCCCAAGGAAGATGCTCCTGGGGAACCCCCCGATGCCCTAAGCCTGTCCCTACCCCCACACCTATCACAACAGTGAAGGTGGGACCAAACTATGACCCCCCACCCCCACTAGGTGATGGAGCTGATCAAAGGAGCCCAGAGCAATTGATCTGATGTGGTGGCAGAGGCTGTATCAAGACTAATGTAATCTATTAGATAATTTCTATATTGGTTAAAATTAAGATTATTTTTATTTTTCCAGTTCATGAGGACTGTTTTCTTGGCTATGCATAGGGCAGTGAAAACCATATGGGCTATATTCTTTTCCGTAGTGACATTATCTAAGCTGCCCAACAAACACACTAAAGGCGAAGTTGGAATGTTACATTTCAGACACTTTGATAAGTCTTCACATATCTCGCGCCAAAACTTCTGAACTGGTGGACTGAACCAAAGAGCGTGGATATAATTGTCCGGTGAGTTGGTTTGGCAGTGTGAGCACTGAACAGGTGTATTTTATAATCATAAATTCAGATTAGGAATATCTTTAATTGATCTGTGGGATTATAGCTAGGTTGTAGGGGATCAAATACTTATTTTATCACTTTATAATTTTGGAATTTCTGGATTTTTGGTTGATATTCTTTCTCTCTCCATTACAATTACAATGAAGCTTTTGCAGCAACAAGGAAGATCTGTAATCACCCATCTGCCTGCTTTTCGGGATTTTAACTGCTTTTCTGTTTACATGTCTACCACTTTCCCTACTGTCAATCTCAACATCATTACTCTAGTCCAATCATCTTCTCGCCCACCTGCTTTGGGCCAATCAGCCTCTGCTTTGCATGATTTTAAATTGTGCTCTCCATCGTTGTCCCTTCAGAGTGTCTTTCGTGGAGAACACCTGCTCCCCATCTCCATCTCAGACACCTCAGCCAGAGCTCTATCAAGCCTCAATTTTGATCTTCACCACCACCAGTGTCTAGACGCTGGTGGGCTCTGTTCTAATTCATATCACCACTTGGATTCCATTCTGCCATGATGGGTCATCTGAATCTAATCAGGAAATACATTAATTTCTAAGTCTCAGTAAATCATTTCAATTCTTCCAAGTGATCTCTCCTTATTGAACTACTATAAAAAAAATAAAGAATATTAATTTCTTAGTAACAGAGCAAACTTACCAATTCAGTGGGAAATCAAATCAAATCAAATCAAATTTATTTATATAGCACTTTTAAAAACAACAACTGTTGACCAAAGTACTGTACAATAGAATAATCAGTTAAAATTTAAAAGGAAAAGATAAGAAAATAGTACGACTAAAATAATGACAGACTCATCCAGACTTAAAAGACTTAAAAGCTAAGGAGTAAAAATTGGTCTTTAGACGAGTTTTGGAAGTATACAGTGTTGGAGAGGTCCTGATGTGTAAAGGCAGTTTATTCCACAGTTTCGGAGCAGTCACAGCAAAAGCCAGATCTCCTCTGTGTTTTAATCTGGACCTAGTGTCAACTAGAAGCATTTGGTCGGCAGACCTCAAAGATCTCGCTAGAACAGGGGCGATTTTAGCCCATTTTGGGGGGTGCTTCAGCACCCCCAAAATGAATCAAAGCACCCCCAAAGATTTCTTACTTCTTTTGGACAATATTTGCTGTCAGTGTGACACACTGCTAAAAATATAAAAACCATACAGTTCTTGGTTTAGACATAACATTTTAACAACAAAAGTATAGATAACCCCCCCCCCAAATGGTTCGTTCCAGCTCGGCTCTTCCCTACTCTGGCTCTAGCTCCGTTGACGCAGCGGAGCTGAGGTGTAAGTGCCTGGCTTAAAACAGGACATATTAGCTGCATTTAACCTTCAGTTACTCTTTATATAGTAGGAGTCATAACATGTTTCTTTTTAGCTGAAAAACCTTACACCCAGGTAACCTGCAGTGTTGAAAATGTTTTCCGACGATGTTTGCTACCCTACAATCCGTCCTGCTCTGTAGTAAAATCAGCGACATTTGACCGTCCTGTTGCTCCCACTGAAATGTATATAGCCTATTTAAAATCTAAAACTTAAAATTGTCCATAGCCTACTGTTGTTACCACTGTCCTGTTTGAAATGGATACTAACTAGCTAACTGACTGAATGCCCATTAACCTTATAACTCCTGTTGTGTGTGTCCAGACAACTCCTGCTCATCCCTGCTTCCTCTGGTCTCAATGCACCAATTGCATTAACTGTCATTTTCGCTCAGCTTCCTTGTGACACCAAACTGCAAAGAAAGGAAGCTGCACTTTTGCAAGATTTCAAGGTCAAATGGACCCCAGTTGAGGTGGGGCATTGTGGGTTTCCCAAGTTTATAGGGCCCAGCTAAACCCTGATTGGTAAGGCTTTTTCTGACTGCTTCTGCTCTTCCTTTCTTTGATTGGACAGCCACTTGTTTTTCACAGAAAGACGCTTTTATGGAGCCACAGCCCACTGACGGGCAGCAAGCGTGTGTTCAGCAGACTTTAATTGTCTGTCAGTGGCAATAAAAAAGCCCGGGAAATATAGAACCATAAAAAGAGCTGCAGGCTGGAGCCCAACGTGTCCTAGGAGACTGAAATGAAGAAAAAACGGGCTGAAGGTTGAAGGTGAATAACTGGATGCATTTTAGCTTGAAAATGACTAGGTTTAAGCATTCAGCATTTCCATAAAAGCTGGCTTCACATACAGATAACAGTCACAACATGAAATGTAATTAAAAAAAAATATGCTCCCTTTATAAGTAATACATTTTATATCAACTAACTAAAGACTGCAACTTTAATACTTGTGTAACAAGCTTGTCAACTGGGATACAAGACACTGAATAATTTAGATCTGACACTCTTTTTTTGTATCGGTATTTACGTTTGTTTTCAAAGTTTCTTTCTTTGTACCACGGTGCCATCTGCTGGTTGCCTGTCCATAATACAGGAGTAATTTGTTTTAGTATTTAGTCTGAGTTTATAATTGATGTGTCTATAGTGATCCTTTTTTCAGGTGGATTAATGACTACATCTTAAAGTAACCTACTCTGCATAGAATGCCTCTTTAGATTTTATCCTGTTAAAATGTTTCAGTAACGTAATCTCTGTTATTGTGATCTGCTAAAAGCCACATGTCCAGACTCAATCTGGATACATCTGGTCCTCGTGGAAATAAAATTCAAACATAACAGCATGCAGTGTAAGAAGAAACAGCAAAATATATTTTCCGTTGGTGAGAAGTCTTGGACAGCATCATTCATGATGTTTTTCGCAATATCAAATACTGCAAACATCTCCACATATAGGGATAACAGTATTAGCAGTTTTGAAAGAATTTGGTGGAAATATAAATGACATGTGTGATTTGTACATTTTAACAAGGTAAAAAGCAATTAGACCCTTCACTGGGATGAAGTGTACTGGAGCAGATCAAAGTGCTGATCTTTGAAGAGTGCATTGGATTCAAACTGATTGACCTTCAGACACACAATGTCACCATGGGCTGTGTGTATCTTGCCTGTAGGAAATGCAAATCCAGCTCCATAAAAATGTTTTAAATCTCCTAATGCGCCCACAGCCTGTTTAAAAAACGGGGGGGAAAAGCCTCAATCCCCTCACAACTCCTTTTAGAGAAAGCAACTAATGAAGGCATGAGAGGGAGAAAGGGATTATAGTGTGTTTTGACATGGATTCTTTTTTTTACAATTCCTCTCAGTGACACACAAACACACAGAAAGGGGGCAGAGTGGGAGTTTGGGGCCTCTTTCTGTGTTGTAAAACTTTATAGCAATCTGGGGCCTGGCTGTCATGGTAACTGGTTATATGAGCTTGCCTGGGGGGGTGGATTGCACGGTGGGGTGGGGAGGAGGGGGGCACCATTTTCAAAAACGTGTGTGTGTCTGCAAGTCTTCCTCTGTTTATAATTATGGGGAGTGAGAGAGTGTGCATATATCCATTAAGAAATTACAAAAGACAGAAAGGGAGGGAGAGAGAAATAAATGAACTGTCATTTTTGAAAACAGAAGGCCTGTTACTTATTTAGATATACACAGATTGAAGCACACACTGTCAACCACCGCCAACCTTCTGTAACTTAAACTAGGATCTTTCGGGGAACAGGAGACTGAAAAGGAGTTTAGCTACTTTACTAGTATCTAATGTCGTTGTAGGTCACTGGCATAAGGTGGGCTACTGAAACATACCCAGTGAGGCACATAATTAATGTAGAAAGAAGAATAATCCAAGTCATGACCATCTCTTTGTGTCCTAAAAAAAAAATACTTCAGTACTCGTCTTATTTAAAGACTGTCTGACTATAGATTACAGGGATATATAGACTTTAGGGATTGTGGATAAATCTAAGGGTGTGTTATCCACAGTAAACCCCTGCCCACATCACTAGTAAATTCAGCCTTTGATGATTTAAAATTTCAGCAAGGCAGAGAACAGAGCATGTTTACAGACAAGATTGTACTCATTATAAGAAAGCTGAGGATGGCATGAGATTATTAATAAAAGTGTATCTGGACACCACATGTGTTCTCATCTGCAGAATTTGAGAGACTATTTTTACAAAGCATCCATTTGGACTTCAGATGCAACCCAGATCCATGTGTTTTGTGATCCAAATGTGTGATAGTGGCCGTATTCCATATTGATCATGTAATAATTAGGCAGTTTAAGATGCTCATGTTTCTTCTGCCTTCAACACTAAACTTTTATTATTTATACTGGGTTTACATTCTGGAGGGCAATGAGACCTCTGTTTTGGATTACAAAGAGTCCAGCTCTAAAACCTGGTTAAAATAAGTTGGTCATTGGTATGGACAGATGTTTATCTTGCAGCTTCTCCCACACATCGGTCAATATTTCTGTTACATCTTCTTCATAAGTGCCCTAAGAACCAGTGCTCCTACATAACAATTTAACATTACTAGAAAAGGATGTACTTGTTTGCATGTTCATTTTCCAGTGTTCACAAAACCAAGTGTACATGGACCTCCAGTTATTCAGTTTTCTTCTACAAATGCATAAGTTGTAGTCAGCAGTGTACACTGAAGAAAAAATGAGCAATTTCACAGATTCTTTGCTATAAATTGTACCGAATTTTCCTGCTTTTTTCAAACATGAGCAATCAAGAAACTTAAACATGAGCAATCAAGAAACTTAATATAAGACAATTAATTCTGTAGATTTAAATAAATGTGTTTGTCATTGTAACAGGGCGGCCCTTAGCGGCTGGAAACACAGTGAGATGGACCAAGGCAAGTGTAGTGGAACAAAAGTTTTTATTTGCTATACAGCTCTCCTTACAACAATTAACTCATGAGCTTCTTCACAGCACAAATCCACCCTCTCTAATGACAACTGGCAGCCTTAAATATGTTCAGCTGTCACAGACTAACCCATTCTTCCACTCTTAGGTAAATTCTTAAATCCCAACCTTCCACCGAAGTATACAATATATCAATTAGAATAAATAAATACATAAATACATTTCACATTTTCATATTAATAAATAGTTCACACTTTAATGTTACACCAAACCCAATATTATAAAAACCCAGAAACCCCAAGCACAAAAAGATTGACCACACTGTCTTTACCAATGGTCTCTCCCGGAACCTTTACATGGTGTCTAGACCCCCAGGGAAACATTTGCCCAAACACCTTGAAGAGGACACAGGTAAGAAAGGTGAGTAATCATTATCTTACAAACACTTATTTGCACCACTTTTATTCCTAGATTTCACACATACACATACACATTTGCATTAGCTTTCCTTACTGGTAAACCTTAATCACAATCTGTGTGCTCTGAAGTGCTATACAGATAATATAATATAAATAAATGTAGTAAGGGAGTCCTCTTCCTTACAGTCATTGAGCAGATGAGTAGTTATGGAAGTTTTCACCACAAAAATGGTAAAATAAATTAATAAATATTTTGATTTTTTGAGAATATAATGTCCTCATCTAATAGTAAACCTTTAAAAGTTATAGGTACTGTAACTGTTTATTAGTTGTGTGTCTTTAAAAATTGCTGACCAAAATTGGCAAAATTACAGAAAAGTAGTAACAATGGAAATGCATATTCTATATTATTCTTAAGGCATTCACAGATTTAATGGGTTTAGCAAAATGTTAAATACGTCATAAAAATACAGTCAGGATCACTTAATATGATTTATCAGTAAGTAGAGACTGTTTCCTGATTTAACCCTGAAACCTGAATTTTTTTTTCAAATTTTATTTTTGAATAAGGAAATCAGGCCAGCTACTCTACAGTGAAATGTCAAGAGAAGTAGACTTTCAAACCTGTAGTGGGCGAAAGCAGACTTTACACAGAGAGGCCATTGTGGTTGCTGGGACACATACAAGGGGATAATGTAAAAAAAAATATTTTTTGCAAGGGAAGATGAAGACTTTTACTCATTTTTTGCCAGATATTTGAGAAAAAAGGGCCATTTACACTTTTGAAGTTCAACATATTCGCTTACTTTCAGTTACTTACCCTAACAATGAGAGTCACGATGAGTGGTCACATGAGGCTCGTTATCATTTCATCATTTCAAAAGTAAAAAGAATTTGATTGATTGAACAGGTGTTCTTTGTGTTTGCTTTGCAGATGAAATTCCAGCAGTGTAAAACAGATTTAACAGCAGATTAGAATCGGGTGTAATAAAATTTTATACATTTTCTATGTATATCTATCTATAATGTGCCTAAAACATGTTATGAATAACATAATGAGTTAAGCTGTGGTGCCTCCAGATTATTTTAAATCTAAAAACTATAAATATAAAAATACAAATATGAAAACTGTCATGGACTTCACCGCGTTTAGCTCCTGTTGGCCTCTCATGCCATGATTCTCTGTTGCTCCTCTTCTCTGTGTGCTGCTGTTGTCTTTGCCTGTGGTTGAGACTCATTCTGGGTTCCCCTGTAATCACCCACCTATCTCCAATGAGTTTATCAAAGCCATTACTTAAGATAATGGCTGGCAGTCAGTCATTGGTGCATTGGTAAGGTATACAGTTAGTGAAACTGGTTCACTGTGTTGTTGTCTTGCTTCTATTTTCTGTGGATACTGCCCATTTGTCTCTTCTGCACAGATTCCTGGATTCCTTTCTCTGGTGTTGGGTGAGCCTAACCCGAGTTGAGAGAAGGAGTTTCTTGTGTATAACTTGATGTTTAGACTCTTTTCCTCCATGGATTCTTGGATCACTGTTTCCCTCCTTTGGCAATGTGTTGTTGTTGACTTCACTGGAAATAAAACTGAACTTTGAGTTTCCAAGTCCAGCATTTGAGTCCAGCTGGCCTATATTGGCTATGACAAAAACTCAGTTATAGGCTTAGTTTACGTACAAATTTAATATGAAGGACAGTCTGGGTGTCCTTTTTTAGGATCATATATGTCAACATTTATAGAACAACTGTTGTGAAATCATTTGCTGTAGACAGAAAAAAATTCAAGCAACAAAATGTCTGAGAATTTATATTTATTACCAATGCTCATCGCGGAAATACAAATACAGAAATCAAAGAGATTCTTCAGGAATGGTGATGCTATTTTTCAAACTTGTGCACCCACTTCTTGTTTTTAAAGTCATTAAGATATATGCTGTTCAATCACTGAAGTTTGGAGCCACATCTGATTTCTATATATTTAGTAGGATAATGAGAACTAGTTGGGGTGAGAGGTGCAAATATAAATGAAAGTAGATTATATAGTATAACAACTAACTTTTTGAACAAGATTTTAGGTTAATATTTGGAATGACTGTGTGTATTTATTGATCTAGAGCCTGAGCTTTTTTAGGCAAGCTTTATTGTCATTTCTTTAAGTTGCTTCTCCAGAACTATTGGTTTTCTTCTTTGTACGCTGGCTGCCTTTTGTTCTGTTCGCTGTCTGCTTTGTTAATGATGAGAATGATAGTGTTCCATTTTTTGGTTTTCTATTCAGCTAATTTTACAGCACTGGCAGTATGTTTGGGATGATTATCATGCTAAGAAATGAACCTGTGTCAAGCAGCCATTTCTTAGATGGCATTGCATGGTGTATCAAAATCTGATGGCACTTTTCGACATTCATAATACAATTGCGTTTTACAAGATTCCCAACACTATTTAAATACAGCCTCAAACCAGCTTTATCTCCATTTCTCTGCCTTAAGAACGGGTTCTTGACATCATCCCTTCCAGGTCCTTGGTCATTCTTTGCTGGATTGTTTTCCCTGTTTCTTAAGGACATGACATGCACATACTTCAATTCAATTCAATTCAATTTTATTTATATAGCGCCAAATCACAACAAAAGTCGCCTCAAGGCGCTTTATATTGTACAGTAGATAGCACAATAATAAATACTTGTGCACATGATGTAGCACATAATGCTGTAGATGTGCCAGCACAGTTTGACAGCAACGGAGCTGTGAGATAGATGGATATATATATATATACAGAGAGAAAATGTTTATATGAGGAGAAAAACAAGTCTTGCCTTGGCAAGACTTGCTTCAAGTAACCACTGTATGTCTGTGTTTGCAGTGGCAAAAAGGTATATTTTAAGCTGATGATAGAGTGATTAATATCCATGAATTCTGAAAGTTGTATTTTATTGTTTGTATGAATTATTGGCAATTCTGTAAGTTTTGATGAATTGTTCTACATAACACTGCATTTAATCATTAGTTATTATTAATCTCTGGCTCTCTTACACAGTGTGGTTTTGTTCTGTCTTCTTCCCCTCACCCCCAACTGTTGTGGCAGATGGCTGCACCTCCCTGAGCCTTGTTCTGCCAGAGGTTTCTTCCTGTTAAAATTTTGTTTTTCCTTCCCATTATCGTCAGTTACTTGCTCTTAATGTTTTGATTGGTGGAGTCTTTTTGTAGGGTTCTAAAAAACACCATCTACAAAATCTGTGGACAATAAATGCTGATATTTCTTTTTTTCAAAAAGATATGCCAGCATTTACTGAAATGTGTGTGTGTGTGTGTGTGTGGGGGGGGGGGGTGTTTGTGTGTATCATGTTTCCAGCTTAAAAGAAGACCCATGCTGCTACACAAGCTTGGAGGACTGCACACTTGTATTCGGTGGGGAAATTCCACTACGGGCTGCAACAGTAATTGGATGCAGCTTGACAGTCAAGGCGACTTTGCCTCAGTCTCCTGCCCGCTTATAAGCGGTGAAACACGATTGGTTCTTGATTGAAGTGACCGTGAAATATGAACATGTCGCAAAAATATTTAATGAGGCCTGCAGATTAGTTAATAATATATAAGAAAACGACGTCAGAACTTCCGAGCGCCTTGGGCGTGGTATGCCCGAAACTGTCATTGGCTGCCTAATATAAACCCTTTGTATGCCTCTCCCTCTGAAATCCTTCCTTAGCTGAAGGTTTGTGTGCAATGGACGACCGTCCTCGGCCCTCATCATAGCCACCTCGGAAATCAAATCACCGGTGCTCTCTAGCAATCCATCTTCAATATCCGTTACGATAAAGTTTCTAGATTGTGCATAAAGATGACGAGCCTGTATCAATGGCAGGAGAGCGCTACAAGGTCCTGGTAAAACCCGTGCCGTCGGGTGAGATCATGACAGGATTAACAAGTTAAAGATCCCTGGGGAAAAATGTTTGGTGGACCCTAGCCAATTTGTTTAGACTACCAATCTTTCTCTTTCTGATTAGAGCAACCTGGCGTTTTCATTTAGATCCAATGAAAGTTTCAGGTCATAAATCTCTGCGACTGTGAAGTGATGAAGGCAACCTCCGGAGCAGCTTGCAGTCAACTTCACAAGAATTTTAAAGTTAAATGCAATGTTTTCATACTGAACTGGTTGATCAGAAATGTCAGTTTTCATAAAATTTGGACATTGCTTTTTTTGCTTTGTCCCTTTTTTTTAAGCTATTCTCTGTCGTGCCTGTTTGATCCATCTTGGGAGTTTGTGTGTGAGTTTCTCTCGCTCTCCATATGTGTGTGTGTGTGTGTATATATGTGTGTGTGTGTGTGTGTGTGTATGTGTGTGTATATATGTGTGTGTATGTGTGTGTATATATGTGTGTGTATGTGTGTGTATATATGTGTGTGTATGTGTGTGTATATATGTGTGTGTATGTGTATATCTATCTCTATGTATATATCTATCTCTATCTATATATATCTATCTCTATCTATATATATCTATCTCTATCTATATATATCTATCTCTATCTATATATATCTATCTCTATCTATATATATCTATCTCTATCTATATATATCTCTATCTATATATCTATCTCTATCTATATATCTATCTCTATCTATATATATCTATCTCTATCTATATATATCTATCTCTATCTATATATATCTATCTCTATCTATATCTATCTATCTCTATCTATATCTATCTATCTCTATCTATATCTATCTATCTCTATCTATATCTATCTATCTCTATCTATATCTATCTATCTCTATCTATATCTATATATATCTATCTATCTATATATATCTATATATATCTATCTATCTATATATATCTATATATATCTATCTATCTATATATATCTATATATATCTATCTATCTATATATATAGAGAGATAGATAGATAGATAAATAAATAATGTGTGTGTGTATAAATAAATGAATATATACACAGCTTTGTTTGTTTGTTTTTTGGGATGAGCTATGGTCGGATGGGCTATAGTAGGATATTTACCTTTTTTTTTTTTTCGTATACTATCAAGAGATCCCATGGCGCCCTCACCTGCCCACATTACTCGCGAGGCAAACCGGCAGCTCAGGTAGTCACCCGACACATTCCCCCTCAAGGAGCCTGCTGCTCATCATGCATTGTTCTCATATTTGCCGCGGGTCCGGCTTGTGGTCCGCTCCAGGAGTGTGACTTGGGTATCTAAAACTACAACCAGAGAGGTCCTCCTTCACTACAAACGCAGACCTTTACTTCCAGTGAGAATGTATGACTGCTACAGACGACGGCTGCTTAATTACATTAGAGAAGAGGAAGGTGGACGAGGAGTGGAGAACGGATATAACATAAAGAAATAACATGTCATTCTGTTCTGGTCCAATTTAGCCTTAGAAAAAGCAGTATCGCTGGATGGGACAGCCTGGTGGGGGGGGACAGCCTGGTGGGGGCAGCATGGTGGGGGGGACAGCGGCCCAAAAAAACAAGGTATGGAAGAGTGAACGTGTCGGATCGAGAGAAATTAGAAAATGAGAAAACTGAAAAAAAAAAATAGAAAAGATTTAGATAATGAATAGACATAGCAGAAGAAGGGTGGGGATACATCAATTCAGAGAGAGGAGGGCACTCGGGAAGGTGTGCTAAATAGAAACAAACGGGGTGTAGCTAAGGGCTCTCTGGCGGGTAGGTGGCACTCTAACTTCCGTGTCGCTTGGCTGGCTGGTTGTTATGAGAGAATAACTTAAAAAGACTAACTTATATAATATACGTATATTATAACTTATTTCCCCCCACTACTTTTCTCCCTCAAATGGATATATTGCTTCTTTAGAATTTAATTACTCACTTCCCGCATACAGCTGGCCACCAGGAAGGCAACAATGCAATGCCATCAGATTTAACAAACGGCTGGTTGTAGCTCGCGAGGTTGCTGGTTCGATCTCTACCTGCTCCAGTCTGGATGCCACGTATCCAGGATCCTAACCCTGCTCTCGGATGCATCAACTGGAGTGTGAATGTGTCTGAATGTTAAATAGAAAAGCACTTATGACTAGAAAAAAGTGTGTGTAAGGGTGAATTTTGCATAATTATAGCACTTTGAGCGCTCAGGTAGAGTAGTAAAAACCATATAAGACCCAGTCCATAACAAGTAAAATGAAGGGGGAAAAAAGTACAATATAATAATATAAAAGTCCTGTGAACCAAAACGCACGCTCTCGTTGTCTCTTGTTAACGGTTTTTAAATTTTACTAATTCAGGAAGTAGATTCTTCTTTTTCAAGGAATCGATAAATGATTCATTTTTATTTATTATTTTTAGCTTCTAACACATCTACTGTACTTCTTGGAGGGTGCAGGAGAGCAGTATGTCGCTACAGAAGTCATCAGTATTTTTTGACCATACAACTTTTCCACAAACTTTACTCTAAAAGTCTAAAAGAGATGTCTTGCAGAAATCGCGGAATGGAGGGGACATTATTGTGAATTATCACTGTTTAAGCCAGAGGTTTCCCACACTGTGACCAGTGTGCATCCAGGTGGCCGGTACCACAGAAAGCGAATGCTAAAGTGTTTTCTGCCATTTATACTTATGATCTATACTGATACCTCTGACTGGGTATCGATCAGTGACTGTAAAACAGTTGAGACACCCTGTAGCCTAATAATGCAACACGTTCTCACTCCCCAGGCGTAATATTTTACGCTAGGTGACAAAGTCAACATGTTACGCTTCTGGGCACCCAACACGTTCCTAAATGACGAGATCGGAAAAATAAGGAAACATGAGAACCGTTTGGAATCAGTCCACACATGTTCGTTCATTTTCCTCAAATCGCTTAAGTCTGATACTAACAGCCATAATAACTGAACCATATATTTTGTATTTAAGTTTTTATTTAGTTCTTATGCCGCGACAAGCGTTGTTTTGGTAAGTACGACTGTCGATCCATAACATCTGTAACATTAGATAAACTGACGTTACTATAAAATTATACCCTGTTATTCCGGTTAAATTGTGACGGTATCTTAGGCTGATGCGTTTGGCATCAACAGTGTCAGAACACTGAATAATGTGCTGAGTTAGTAGTAGTAGTAGTAGTAGTATTAACTCAAAGTTCTTCCCAGAGTTTCTCCTCCCTGTTTGGTAGAATAACACTGTACTCTATTACAGAAGACTTTGTATGACATTTGACGACAATTAAAGTAAATATTTTTTAGATTTTAACTTTTTGATTTTGTTTACCCCATGTACTGTATTACAACCGCTACTAGTACTGATACTAAAACTACTAGTAATATGAATAATGATAATAATGTATTATTTCATATTTTCTTACCTTGTTTCGACTGTGTCTAGAAAGGTTTTGGTCGAATAATATAGTGATACAAGGATACACAGTTGCCCTTTTTAATCTTTATTTCTTATCTGTTTATATTTATTCAAATTCATCAGAAAAAAATGTGGTATGGAAAACAAAAAGGAATGTTTACTCCAGTTATACATTAAATGATGAATGGTATTTCTTTCAAAGTCACTACATTATATTTCCTGCTTCTGAAAGCTGTATTGTAGTAGTATTAATTAAAAAAGATTAATACATTAACATGTGCCCGATGTGTGTCGCCTTTAAGTCTTCTCCAGATGAGCCCTCTGGTTGTTGGCATGACCTGAGTGGAAAAAAAGCGTTGTCCTGACACTGATCAAGTGGAGCTGGAGAACTTGTTTTATCAGTGCCTGACTCGACAGCGCCGCCTCATGGAAATTAACATAAACATCGACCTACCAGCCAGGCGACGATGAACCAGAACCTGAGAATTCAGGTAGCATAGTATAACTGGAGCTGCAGTTTTGTTTCAGGTCTGATGGACTGTTGGAGAAGAGCTTGCAAATCTCGAAGCTGTGAAACTAATGAAGACAGGGAACGTGTGAACTGTCCTCTTTGTATACATATGTGCATATACATTATGTACACACACAGTACTTATTTGGACTCGTATGTGTATTGTGCTGTTTTTGCCTGCATATATGGTCAATGAATATGAATCGTATTTTTTCCCAGGATGCATGCAACCACTCCCCAGTGTAGTGTAGAACTAAAATGCTCTATTGATTTTTTTTTTTTTTCACAAACTACAGGTGAGTGTGTCTAACTGAACCCGAGGGTGTCTTTTCTTTAGATTTTAGATTGTATTAGTTTTGTTTTATTTTTTTTTGTCTAGCTTACCGTTTTGTTACCTAACATTTAATAGAAAACTCATGCCTCACATGTAAGGTCCTTAAGTTATATATTTAATGTAGATTAGATGAATATGTGAAAAATATACTAGAATCGGTTATGAAGCACATAAATCCTATATTTAGATACATACAGATTTCTGATCATTGTTTTATTCCGTTGCATTAGCACTGTTTTTTAAGAACAGTTTCTCTAAATCTGCTTTGTTGGTTCCATGGCTGAAGCTTGTACCTTTTCTTTCCTTTTTTTTTTCCTTTTTTAAAAAAAAAAAAAAAAAAAAAAACATGGGACAGTTTTCCAGATGTAGTGTGTTATTTTAGAATGGAAAGTTTAAAGAATCTACACTGTTTTCAGATTTTTAATTTTCAATTTTCCCTTATATAGGAAGTATTATTTTTAACATGCATCACTTGACATTTCCCATTATTTTAGTTTAATTACACTTAAGATAATAATAGTCTTAATAGTATTTGTTTTGTTAAAAGTTGTGTTTAGATACAAGTTTTGTTGTGAAAGCTTAAAGCCATAAACCAGATTAGTGGCCTGTTAAATGGTTAAAGTCTAGTTTGGCTTTGTTAAAAAATAAAGTAATTTTAGCCTGTCATTCTAAAGAATTAAGTTAAAATCACAGCTGACTTATATAAATTCTACAAGACAAGCTGAGTAAGTAAATACAAACAACGGCAGTTTGATCTGCATTTCTTGAAAGATCATATTCCACAAATTTAGTTTACAGGGTCCACACTGTCTACACTGTATATAGTGAAGTCTGCAAGTTTTTGAACAGTGAAATTTGTTTTGTGCCTAATTTATTCTGCAGATCACCAGGATGAAAAGTTATTGGCCGTGTTTCCATAGCCCTTTTTAAAAATATGATTTCATGACATTATTGTGTCAGGTGGTGGTCAGGGGTATCCAGACTGACAAGCGGGACATTGAATGTCACCTCTCCGGTGGGGAGAGAGCCTGAGATTGTCTAAATCGGCGTCTGTTCTATAGAAAATGCAAAAAAAAAAAATGTTTTAAGAAAGCAAATAAGTTGGTGTTCTAAAGAATATGATTGTTTGCTTGCAGGACACCAGGAGAGATGAGTCCTCCATCACAGATGGTGTGGTCAGTGAGGATGGTCACCTGCGGGTTCAAGGTCATTGCATTTCCAACCCACATCCACTTCCACTGTACTTAAGGGAAGTTGGGACAATGTTAAAGACTTTCTTCTGCACTTACATTAGGATCACCTAAATCCATGACGGTCATTCAGGCAGTAATACCAGGACCACAAGCCATCATTAAAATATTACAACATACAACCTTCTGTGTTTGAATGCAAAACAAATATGTTGTTTGATCTAGAGACTGCACTTGTGGCTGAACAATAAATACATTTTATTTTGATTATATAAGAAATGTAACTTGCAATACAAAGTAATCGGGAGTATAAACATAGTTTCACAATAATTAAATCTGAGACTTTGCCATCATTGTTTCAGTATAAGGTTATTAACAATGTAATTGTTTGTTGTTCAGTAGAACAGTGTCCAGTATGTTGGCTGATATGCGTTTTTGCATTTGAAAATAAAAGTTGGGCTGATTTTAACACCACAAGAAGTGTTAATTAGTCTTTTTGAATCATACTTACATTAATATAACAATGAATGTAAGTGTTGTACTAGAAATTTCAAGGATGATAAAACATAATGTGATTTTTTTTTTTTTTTTTTTTTTTTAAAGTTACCACAAATTGTTTTTAATTTAGTAGAACTTGAAATGTTTATCAGTGGGTAAACAATTAATATTGCACAGTCAGAAACATCGAGTTGTTCTTAGTACTTGAAATGAATAAGTTGTCCTAATGCAGTTATCTTAAGTAGGCTTTACTTAGTTTTTTTGAGGCAACGAGTTTACATAGTTTTTTTTTAAGTTCTGGGAACTAAAGAGGTTGTACAGTGTACACACATATACATACATAGAGAAAAGAGGGGCTGTTGGTAGACAGATGGCTGCCATTTGTTTGTTGCGGTTTTCTCTGTATTGTAGATGAATTGAACTGAATTATTATGATCTATGTTGGGAGCTGTATTGAAATGTAATTTTAAAATGGATTTTTAAAAAATGCAATAAAATAAAGAGTTGGGCAGGTTATTCACTAAGCATCTTAAAACACTGTTTGACATCATAACTTCAAATTTTGTTGAAGAAGAAAGAATGTGTTTTAAGAAAAAAAGACTTTTAACTAATATTGGTAAATATTATTAAGCACCCAAATAGCTGAGCATGAGTGGTGATCACAGTGTTTACATAAAACACACATCTACAATAAGAGCACAGCTTGGCAGTAATTGTACAAGTTTTTGTGTTAACTGCTCTGAGTACATATGTAATGTCTATAAAATAACAGAACAAGATATTGCAGTTTACAAATGTAACAAATATTTAACATGAATTGTAGTTTTTCTGTTGTTTTTTGAAATGTTTTTTTTTATTCATCTGTTTTTTATCCATTAAATTATTACAGTCGAAGTAGAGATTAACATAGCATCAGACTAGTGATATCATCATCAGTATTACTGTTAATGGTAAAAAAAAAATGTATTGTTAGCAACGTGGTTTGTTCCACAAGGACTGTATTTAAGTCTTTCATAAGACAACTTCAGGATGACATCATGTTCAAGTAGCATTTTCACTATAACTGGCGAGCTCCAGGAATAGTGGTCTCTTCATAGATACTAAAAAAGTATTTGTCCTGTTTCCTGACTTATCTGGGTTAAGGGTTTAAGACAGATGGTAGAAGGTAAGGTCAAGTATAAAATATTACCTTACAGTAAATATCTAATCTGCTTCGCCAGTTGGGATTTTTATTATTTTATTATTATTATAAATTATGTTTATTATAATAAAAAATTGATGGAACATGTTAAAACATAATAGAATAGTGGCAGTCAAAAGTGGATGCACTTTCCTCAACATAAAGATTACCCTGTTTCATTACAGGCTAAATCTGACACCCTGGGTCACATTATTTTGCATGAGAAGCAATCCACAAGACTCCAGTGTGGAGCTTTAATCAGAAACACATGCTGTTGCAACAACCAGCGCCCATTTGTTTTTTAGGAGAGGAGAGGAGGAAAAGAAAAGACACTGAGGAAAGGAAAATACTCACTGGGAAAATATGGTAAACATGGAGTGCAGGGTAAGAAGGGTGGAGAAACAGAAGGAAGTAAACATGAGCTTACTAAAGGAGACAGTAAGGACTGTTCCCCCGCTGCAGGTCTGCAGGCGCCATGTTGAGACAGCAACATTTGTGTCCCACCACATCGTCTCAAGCTTCATATCTGCTCTGACTCCCTCCCTGCTCATCTATGTATCTCTTTCCTTTTCCTCTCTCTCTTTCCCACTTTTGACGTTTTACCAAGGGGTAATTGGCCATCTTGTTTATTTGTGGCTAGAGAAAGTAGAGGCGGCAGCTGTACACGTTGTGTATATTACGGTAGAGTATTGTCTTATGGTGGCTGAATTGCCTTTTATTGTCTATTGGTGGTCAACAAAAGATACCCAAAAGGAAGGTTTCTACCCTATGGAATGTCTGCTTTGTTATCCTTCCTGTCTGTAGCATTCTCTTTTAATACCCTCATGTCAGATTTTCTGAGTCTGAACTGAAACTTTTTGTCTGTGTATGCTTTTTTTTTTACAGGCATTCTAGTCTACAAAACCATCCCTAGACATGATTTCAAATTTCTTTTCATATCGGAGTCACAGCTGGATATTCATTAAGCCAAGCAGCAACCTGGTCTGAATGGATTTTACTTGTTAGATATGATTTATGGCAGCAGGCTGACCTCCTGCTGCTGGATTTAACCACACACAATCCAGTGATTTGATCAAAACCAGAGAAAGGCAATACTCTAAGGCCTGAACCTTTCCCAAAAAAACCCTAAGCGACTTATTATACTTGCGTGACAGCTAAAATACTGTCAATTAACATGGATTTACATTCTGAACAAAGTCATACAAAAGCATGCTGTCGCATGTTGCATGCTTGCCCAGAACAGATGTCTGTAAAGTTGACACATTGGATATTGCAAGTAAACATAACGAGATATTAAAGAATTTTTTTTTCTTATTTTCTTCTTTATTTTATTTTTTGTTGCTGGTGTGACCATCGGTTCTTCTAGTATTATAATATTGTAATATGAAATTTGTTTGAGTGGCGCCAGTGTCAGACTCAAGAAGGACTCGGACTCGTGTGAGTTGACAGTTTAGGTTGATATGAAGCACAAAAATAAAGCTAATTTTTAATTTTGGCACATTTCAATCCTGCCTGAGTCACACCAGCTGCATGCCACCAGCCCGAAAAGAGGCGTAAACCAAGCACATCCCAGCACTAGTTGTAGCTGCTGTTTATTGTGTGCTGGTAAAAAAAAACAAACAGAAAAAAAGTACTTTGTCCTGTCCCATTAAACAAACAGTCTATTGGATAAAATGATTGTAAATACGAGCCTTCTTTATGTGGTATTGCTGTTGTGTAATGGAATCACCCATCATCCCATTTGGTGATTATGTTCTACCACAAAAAAGTAAAAAAAAAATAATGAAAAAGTGGATTTTGTGAAAATGATGGAAATAGCTGTCAATA
The DNA here is from genome assembly GCF_013358895.1 of Oreochromis aureus. Taxonomy (NCBI): domain Eukaryota; kingdom Metazoa; phylum Chordata; class Actinopteri; order Cichliformes; family Cichlidae; genus Oreochromis; species Oreochromis aureus. The sequence continues at coordinate 34,079,334 of NC_052945.1, read as the reverse complement.
CATACTTCAAGGAGAGACAGAAACACAGCATGATGCATGAGAGTGGACCACATTTTGCATTTATGCAGAAAGTGCAATCTGAAAAAGATATGAGACTGTAGTTGCAGGGGCAAATGTAGCTTTAAGGAGAATGTGGACCCATGTGCAGAAGTGCAGCTATATTTAAGAAACAAAAATATAATCTCAACTGAGGCTGAGACTTCTAGAAAAAAACAGAGCCCAATAAGCAAAGTAGTAACATGGAGAAAACCAACAGGGAAAACATGCAGAAACAGATCAGCAGGCAATCAGAGTAACAGAACAAGAACAGACTAACAAAGGATTCAGATAGATCGGAGGCTAATCCGGCAAAAGCAACATGGGTGGGGCAAAATAGTGAAAAAGTTGAAACTAATCAGATTAACAAAATAGGGGAAGCAATACAAAATACAACAGAAATGAGTCAAGAGGTTAACAAAATAAAACAGGATGTAACTAAACACAGAGACATTGACAGACAAAGTTGATACAAGTAGGGAAAGACTAAGAAAAAATAGGAAAAGACTAAACCAAATATGTTGAAGCAGAATATTAAGTGAGCCAAAGAACTTAATGCTCAAGATACCTAGGCAAGTGTCAACCAATAATAAGCAAACTAAGAACCAAATGGAGAATAAAATGATAAAGAAGAATTCAAAAGTCCACAAACTGAGTCCAAAACCTAAAACCATGAGAGCAGCTCGATAGCATTGCACAGTGATCTGTAGGATGACTTTGGAAATGAAGAAAAGGAAGTGAGTGAAGGCACAGGCAAGGATTAAGTGGTGGAAGCAGAAGAAGGAAAAATGTTGCACAGAGTTCAGACAGGAGTTGAAACAGGCTCTCGGTGGTGGGGTGACTGGGAAACTGCCAAGAAGGTATTTGGTGTGCCATCTGGATACAGGAAAGAGAACAAGGAGACTTGGTGAAATGAGGAGGTACAGGAAAATACTCAAAGGAAGAACAAAGAAAAAATGGGACAGTCAAGGAGATAAAGAAAGTAGACAAGAGTACTCTGAGGCAAGGCATACAGAAAAGCGATGGGTGGCAAAGGAAAGTGATTATAGTGATTTGTATATGAGGCTGGATACTAAAGAAGAAGAAGAGGACTTTCATAGGTTAACTAGACAGAGACCAGGCTGGAAAGGATGTGCAGCAGTGTTAGAGTGATAGAGAGGATAGAGATGGAAATATACTAATGAATGAATAGAGCATGCTGAGAAGATGGACAGAGTTCTTTGAGGATGTGATAAATGTGGAAAATGAGAGAGAGCGAGAGAGAGAGGACAGATAGAGGACAGTATTTAATCACAAAGAGCAGAGGATTAGTGAGGAGGAAGTGAGGACAGCTATGAAGAGAATGCGGAGTGGGAATACCTGTGGAAAGGCTGCAGACATTTAAACTAGCCTTTGGGTTGGTTTGGGGAAGTGTAAGAAAGTTGATGAGCCATATTATGAAGCTATGGCAAAGAGTTCTTCAAGCTAGATTCAGGGGAGAAGAGCTGATCAATGAACAGCAGTAGGTGCACATATTCAATTTTCCTTTTTCCGGGCAGCGAATGTTTGCTTTGAGAGCGCTGATGCTTTGAGAGGGCAGTATGAAGAAGGTCAGAAGGAGTTGCACTGTAGCTCAGGCAGTAGAGCAGGTCATCTACTGATCGGAAGGTTGGTGGTTTGATTCTTGGCTTCCCCTTGGGCAAGATACTAACCCCAAATTGCTCTCCGATGCATCCATCAAAGTATGAGTGTGTGTGAATGTTAGTTAGAAAGCACTAAGAAAATGTGATTGTGTGAATGGGTGAATGCACAAGTTGTATAAAGCGCTTTGAGTGCTCAGAAGAGTAGAAAAGCGCTACCATTTACTGTGTCTATGTGGATCTAGAGAAAGCATGTGATAGCCCAAGAGTAGAACTGTGATACTGCACGAGGAGTAGCAGAGAAGTAAAGATTATGCAGAACCTGCATAAGGGCAGCGAGATAGTTGTGTTGTAGGAGTGAGAGATGTGTTCATGGGATGGGATTACATAAGGGATAGGATCTCAGTCACTTTCTGTTTGTCATGGTGATGTACCAAAATCAGAGTCTGTGGACTCTGATTTTTGCAGATGACATTGTGATCTCAAGACAATAAGAGTGAAAGTCAGTAGAAGCAATGTGTGTGTGCATGAGAGGGAGACAGATGGAGAGGTGAGACCAATAAGTACAGGTAGTGAAGGTAAATGAGTTTAAATACCTTGATTTAACCATCCAAAGCAATGGGTAGAGCACAAGAGAGGTGAAAAAGTGTAGGCAGGTTGGTGGAAACGGGTTTCAGAGGAGATCTGTGACAGAAAGATACCAGCAAGGGTGAAAGGAAAGGTCCTGTATGGTTTGGATATGGTAGCACTAAAAAAACGACAGAAGGCTGAAGTGGAGGTGGCAATATCTGAAATGCAAACATTTTCATTGGGAGTGACCAGGATGGACAGAAGAAATTAATTATGAATATGTCAGAGGAACAGGTCAGACTGAGCAGTTTAGAGACACATTTTTAGAGGTGAGTTTGAGATGGTTTGGACATGTGCAATTAATATGAAGCTGCTAGAAAAGAGGAAGGGATTCGGGGATGCAATGAAGGAGGACATGCAGAAACATATAACTTTTTAAAACTTAATGTGAATCATAAAACATCTCCAGAGCAATGTGCATCCCTTCAGAGTGAGTCTTGAAATATGAAAAAATATGCATATATTTATGCATTCTATTTATTTTTTTGACTAAGAAATTCATGGTAAAAAGTATTTTACATATTTTTCTTTGCATTATTATGTATTATTTTCGTTTAATTTTATTAGTGTGTGCTAAAATATGCGACTACACAGGGCGGTTTTATTTAGTCATTTATTTCCACATTTTAACTAGCCAATACTCACAAATTACAGATCCTGATTTAATTTTGTGGTGAGAGAAACCATTGAAAAATTGATTCTTTAATAGTTTTTTGAGATATTCATGATCAAACATTGTCTAGGATTTCAATACTGCTGGTAAAAATGTCCTCTGAGGCCATGTATAGTAGAACAAATGTTAGCAAGAGCATGCATTTAAGTAAGCTTTATAAATCTCTATTCTCAATACAAGAATGGTTGTAGGTATTGATGGTACCAAATCATGAATTACTACGCCAGGCAAAAAATAAAATAAATAAAATTCTTGCTTTTATATTGTGCACCCACCTTAACAGACCCATAATGTTTGTCTCCTGTAAATTTTTAAGATACTATAATTACATCAGCAGATCGACTATCATCCCTGCATAGAGCAACGCAGTGCCTGAACGTAAAAGATTCCGTGGACTTATCAACAAGGCTGATGGTTTTTATCCCTGTTTGAGTCAAATGATACAAAATGTATCATCAGCAGCTGTACTGTAGTTAAGATGTTTCCAGACATTACTTCGCCGTGAGCCCATCCAGCATAACGATATGTTTCTACTTTTTTCCTGCTGCTTAACTAATGATTAATACTGACTTCACTGTGCCTGTAGCTTAGGAGGGAGAGCGGTCATCTTGTAATCCTAACGTTGCTGGTTTGTATGCAAGACATGGGCACGATACTAACTCCAAGTTGGTCCGATGCATCTATCAGTGTTAGATAGAAAGATTTAAGCATAGAAAAACGCTTGTGTGAATAGGTGAATGAGGGGTTATGTATAAGACGTATTAAATCCTTTGGAAACCTCCTTAAGCTTTTCAGCTGAGAAATATAATGATCTACGAGGTTCAGCCACGTGGTCGTTGTTAAAATATATAGATCGCATCAATCACACAGGTTATGATACTCATCAGGTTTTATTGTAAGGTAACAACCGTTACCTTTAATAAGAATATAAAGCCTAAATGAGCAATTGTAAATCACATGAGTAAGTGTTAACGATTTCTTTTAATTATTTATTATTATCTTATTTTATTTTTTAGACTTATTATTACACCGCTATTACTGGGGTTATAAACGCTGACCTCCACTGTAAATATGACTTTATTACATGGCAGTTATTTTACCAGAAGCATGTATCAGTGTTAATCTCGGAGTTTAATTTTTGCAGTATCTGTTATCACATTTGGGAATTTTTTTCCTTTAGTTTCAGAATTAACACTGAAACAGTCTGTTCCCCTGGTTTTGTACTCAGCGTTCATAATATATGAGTTGTTCTTGATTTTTAGAAATAATTCAAAAACATATGAATTATATTACATTAAAATAATAATGTGACCACGTGATGCATGCCTATTTTAACAGACTACTTCTACAAACAAAATAGAAAATGCAGTTTGATATCAGAAAGAACTGTTCCAAAGCCAGGCAAACAAAACGACAGACAAAAGAGGAAACGATGTCTCTATGTGTGTTAACTCATTATGCATATTCCATGAAAAATGTTATTATGTTTCTTTTAATGCAAAGGAGAATACTTGAGACCCTCACTCTATTTCAGAATATAAATGTTAGTGCCTATTTTGCGCTCCTTTCAAAACGTTTCCGCCGTTTAGGAAGAAAAGAACAGCGGATGAAGAAAAATTGCCAGTATGTGGGGAAATTAAATATCTAAATACTAAAAGTTCATGAGACAGAATGTTGAGACCCCTTTTCCCCAGGGAAACTAACCGACTGAACAATTAACCGACTGATTCTGTATTAAATTAAATACAAATATCACAGGGAGTAGTTGATCGGGGTTTTTTAAATTTCAGATCAAAGGGCCAATGAATATATTTTATCTAATTAAAAATAATAAAAAAAATTGAAAAGCAATTAAAAAAATATTATTTACTTTTAAAAAAAGAAAAGAAAAAAAATCTCTCCAAACCTTTTCTCTAATATTAAATGTCTGCATAATGACATTTTAGCTGGGTTAATGCTCCATCTACATATTATTTTTTTTTTTGTTTTGGTTTGTTTTGTGACAAAATAATTTAGAAAATTGTTAAGTTCATGTTATTTTTCTTACCCCACCGACTACATTTATTTAATTTTAACTTGATTGTGATTAACAGTCAAAATACTTTTAGCTTTAGATCTAATTTGTCATTGGTTACAATATGATGGTGGAGCGTTCGCTGTGGGAAAAACAAACTAGGTTTACTTAAAAATATTCACTTTAGTATATCAGACACACTGCGATCATTTTCTTTGCAATTTCAATATCTGAAAATACAGAAATGCATGAAGTAAAGCCATCTTCATCATGCATTTAAATTGCTTTCTTACACTTTATTTTTTAATTGACTCAGCCTGCTTCATTCTCACTAAATGACTCCTGCGATTGATTTTAATATAATATTTAAATGTTAAATTATATGCCAGAAAACAGAAAATGGGAGATATTGGAAATGGATTTAGTGCAATGTAAATGCATGTAAACAAAAAAGGGTTAGGGGGAAAAGCCCAATTAGTTTGGTTACGGCTTCAGCTTTAAGCGGAATCATCGGAAGAACTTTTTTTTCTGTAAAGTTGCCATTAAAGCTCGGCACTTTGACTAAAACGAAGATAAAAACATAAAGATTGAACAGACGAGGCTGAATTCTGCACATGTACTTCATTATTCTCAGTTTTGGCAGTGGAATTGTGTTTTTTTGGTCACCGACGTCTTCCCAGTTGTTTCATGCTTTTGTGCCAATCTATGCCATGTCAGATCGGAAATATTTTCTCTACAGGATATTTGAAGAGAACATCTAAATGGATATGGGCAATGTTAAGAAAACGAGCATGACGGTATTGGATTTTGTTTGTGTGTCCATGAAGGTTATTTTCCGAAACTCTCTTTAGTCATAGCACTGAAGATGTTGAAATTTAAGGTGGTTTGCAGAAAAATTATTTTAGCTTTTTCAGCACGACTGTCTCCAATTAACTTCTCGAGCTGGCAGAACGCCCTGCAGGGCGGAGGCCCACCGACAATTAAAATTCCCACAGCCTGTGGTCTGAAAAGAAAAATATCCCTAGCATTTATGCCTGCAGAACAGTATGTATGTTTCTACTCTAAACATATCGAAAATAATGCTAATTATTGCTTAACAATTTGAAGTGTCAGGTTAATTGACACTTATGTGGCAATGTGCTACACTGCTTCACAACGCACCTCATTACTTGTTCTTGTAGTGCATAAAAGCGATCTGGGTCACAGTAACTTTATCTAGAACCTATTTGATTGAGCATGAACAGCTAGAGTTTTTAATACAGTTTATATTTTCATTTCTTTTTCTTTTTGATTTTCAAACGAAGCTGTAAACGAGTGCTTTAACGCAAAAGCTCAGAGGAATGTGGTGAATTCAAGCTCAAATACCAAACTGTGCGCCAGAATCACCAGTCATGTTTGAAGGACTCTAGGTTTGTTGGGTTTATATTTGCATTTCTTCTCCTGAGATGGACATTCACCAGCCGTCGTTCAGAATCGTACAAGTCATCATGTCTCCTCAGCATATATGAAAGCTGCGCTATAGTCCACCTTTCACCTTGTAAATAACAGCTTTAATAAGAAGCAACCTGTATTTCATATTTAATTGTAGTAAATAACTGTGTTAGCTCCATACGCGATGCACAGTTCGGATTTATACCCTTGAGTACTAGAATGACTTCCTGAACGAGTCAGAGACTCCAAGTCTGAAATTGTAAATAAATGCAAAGACTTACAAGCCCGGTGACTTTGCAGGTCAGCTGCAAGTCAAATGTTAGGACTCCCGATCAGCACAGACTGCAGCTGCTCTTCAGCGTCCTGGTTTCGAGCACACGGGCGGATTTTATCCCAAATAATTCAGCCAAAGAGGTCACGGCCGGTTCCATGAAATAAAAGTCCGTTCCAGCTTCTCTCCCGGTGCCCCCATTGAGCTCCGGACCGAGCTATGTTTACCCATAGCAGGCTGACCGCTGAGTGAAAAGTACCCTGTACCGGAGTAGCAAGAACGATTCAACAGCCCCAGTTGCGTTTACAATCCGCACCACCACAGGCCATATATCAACTCAATAAAAACCAAAGCAGCCGGCCCGATCTAGGATTTTATTATGGTATTAAACAGACTCAAAAAAGTAGTTGAAGTAGTTTGCGCTATAAAGACAAGCGACCTAACCACGCAGGACCCGATTTAATGACGCTCGTTAACACAACTGGCTGTTAATCTGTCAATAAAAAAACGCTCTAGAACTCTCAGAAAAGCTGCCAAGTAGATCCAGGAGTGAAGTAAACGATGAAAAACACACATAGGTGTGAATTTTACCGCCTATCTTGTCTAGGATAGAAAATATCTGTGTTAACTCTTCTTAAGTGGAGGACTATTGGCACTTATACTACTGGTATTTTAAAAGCACACTCCAAGATCCACGAATTGATTTAACAAGAGCCAACGTTGTTTTTTTCACTTAACATCTTGAATATATAAATTAAAAGTATTTGGCACTACTTATTTGTCAGCCATTGTCTCTGCTTTACAGTTCATACATACAGTCCAGACATAACATAATTAACGGTTTTGAAAGCAGCAGTAGAGAAATTGACAAGATATTCGGAAATAGCCTTCATTTTGCATATTGCATATAAACATCTATTGGGGTAGGGGGTGGGGGCTTGTGCATGCGTGATTTACGCTTCATTGACCCTTTTTTTCAGGTTAGAAGAAAAAAAATCGGCCAATCACTTTGCGCCTCGCTCACAGCCTTGACAAACCCCCGTGCACAGTGCTAGGCTGTAGGGCTGTAGCACTTTGTTTCGAAAGAAAGGGACTAGGGGAGGGATAGAGAGGCAGAGAGACGAAGTAAGAAAGGGAGGGGGCAACCTAGCAAAGGACAGAATTGAAGAAGAAAAAGAAAGAGGGAAAGGAAGGAAATCTCGTAATGTCTCTTGTCTTGTTTTCTATTTAGTGAACTCGAGGCGTTTCACAGATAATGCCAGAGAATGTCCATTTCTGGGACTTTGAGCAACTATTACGTGGACTCCATCATAAGTCACGATAGCGATGAACTGTCATCCCAGACTCGCTTTCCTAGCGCCCAATATTCCGGCTCGAGCTCCGCTGCGTCCGCGAGTGGGAGGCTGCCGGGTGGCGCTGCTGGGCACACGGAGCATCCCCATCCCGATTCCTATCCGTCCTGCAGTTTCCAGCCCAAGCCTCCAGTCTTCTCGTCATCCTGGAGCCCGTTTAATCCTCACCACGGTGCCAGTGGCCTCCCCGCTGTCTACCATCCCTACATCCCCGCGCAGCACGTGCCCGCCGCGGACACACGGTACATACGTTCATGGCTGGACTGTGCGCCGCGGAGCTCTGAGTCTGGTCCGGTACAGGGCCAAACGGGTCAGGTCAAGCTGGAGCCTCAGCTTGGCCATCTCGGTGGGGAGATCGCATCCAAAATCATGGGACAGCATCAGCACGAGCCCACCACATACATCTTGGAGTCAACGTCCACGGCAGCGCGCGAGCTTAGCCACCATTCGGCCGCCATCCAGGCAACAGGGTTAGAAGAAAACAAGGACATTTGTGAAGGGAATGAGGACAAAGACGGCCTGGATCAAAGTAAGTTATTAAAGCAGGAAATAACGCGTGATAGTGGGAGAGAAGAAGCGGAGGGAGGGTGATTGTAAATGCTTTTAATGCCGCCATAAAACTAGAACAAAGAACTGGAGAGGCCGACGTGCCCCCACCGTCTGCTCTCTAACTTTACTGTGTTTTTTGGCTCATGTCATCCTTGTATTTGCAGCTGGCGCCTGTAGTAACATTTTTTAAATGGATTCTGTGACGCAACTTTTTCAGAGTTTAACAGTTCTTTAAAAATATATGTCAGTGACCAGCAAGTGATGCATACGATTTTATTAACTCTGTTAAATTAGCTAAAAATATTACGAGCAACACTCTGTATTATAATGCTGTGTTGGATTTCTTGTTTTAAAGGTGACCCTGGTATGGCCGTAAAAGAGACCGTCAAAGTGATTCATAGTGCTTACGATAGTGTTGTCCATCTGGCAAAAGCTTGTCACAGCTTTGCGCAAATGATGCGTATGTATCATATACAAGTAAAAAGGTTTGGAGCGCGCGCGGGGAGGGCGGTGAGTCCAAAAAGCTTCGAAGTCAACTTAGGAAGAAAGATTATTAAGACTAACAGTTGGAAAACTTCTGGCCTATTTGGCACTTTTTATCCTCTTCGTCCTTGAAGCTATCAACCCGACAGAAATCACAGAAGGTAGTTTGTTTGTGTTACATCCAGATTGACATACGCATTACTGTCCTGTTTCAAAAAGACCAAATCCTCTTTGAGATAGGATATGATGTTATCTCTGACCCTTCTGCTCCCAATCCTTCGCCTTTACGCATTACGCATTACCCATTTTATGGCCCCCGCGTCTTCCGTTTTTCTTTTTAGTTGTACGCTTATAAATGGGAAGAAGAAGAAGACAAAAAACTAAAAACCAAATTGTCGAACCCGGTTTCTTTTTAAAAATAATGAAAGCTCAGTGACCCAGCCGCAGAGCTCCGAGCCGCCAGCATCTATGGAGCAGAGGCCTCTAAGTCAGCCTGCAGCAGGGTCTGGCTACACTTTGTTAGACTCGCATCAGAGCTGGACAGTGAGGACGTGAACTCTGCCTTCTTACAGCGTGTATAAATCGTCCCACCTAGGCTCATGTAAATTCCACAGTGGCTTCGAGCTTTGCCAGCTAAGTGTACAACGTGAAACACAATGAATATAAGGGCGGAGCATAAAATAATTATTTTTGTCTGCATCCTAAATTAATTTCATTTTGTGTGTTCTTTATGTAGTAGCGAGTTTTATTTACTGATTTATTTATTTACTTTTTTTTTTTTTTTTTTTTAAAAAGCCAATAATATATAAATGACTGCAGCCTTCAAATCAGGTTCATCTCAAAGCATCAAACAAAAAGCTAATTAAATTTGAACTTTGTTAAAATTACGCTTTCCTGCTGCGTAATACTTCAACACAGGCACAGCTCTACTGACCTCATTATGGTCTGTAGTCTGGTGGTTATACGAACGTATATGTAAAAAATACCACAAATCACAGTCATCGGTCATCTTGTTATAAATCCGCTGGTAGTTTGACAAGTGCAGGACGGTCTTTTTTCTCCCCTATTCTTTTATGTGTGTGTCTTTGCTTTTGTTCCTTTGTGTTTTGTTTGATAGTTTGCTTTTTTAACGACAGCATTTGACCTGTCATATGCTGGGTCTTTTCAGAGTTATCTTCCAAAGTTTCTTGACTTTTTGGGTGGGACAGAAGAAAATCGCACCCTAGAAAGAGGTTCAGATGAATGTATAATTTCATTTTAAGTGACGCCGGAGTTTATTTCGCCTTCTCAACTCCCTCCTGACAAATCTACCAGAGGAGTCGGAACCATCGGTGTGCCGATGCGAAAAAGAGCGGGAGACCTGTGTCTCTATAGTGGCCTTAAGAAGAAAAAAAATGATCACAAAGAAACACACATTCATGTATACACGTTTAGTGTATATATACAAGAATGCTACACTGGAGTCACACACATATGCATACACATGCAGAGCCAGCTTATTACTGCGATTGAGCACGCTATCCATCAGAGCAGTGAGCTAGTCTAGGATGGAGGCTAGCAGGCTCCAGTCTGAATTATTAGACTTTCCGTTTGTGTTCGTGAAGGTGCTCCTCCTGAAGAGCTCCTCTGTTCCCCTGTTTAAATGAGTAATAGAAAAAAAGTTTCTCTCTGAGTTGTCTTACAGGGTTCAAAAAGCAGCCATACAGACTTTTTTCCTCTGGTTGATTTGTGTTCTCTTTGTGTCTGTATTGCAGTGTCTTAATGTTTCAGGTAGTGGGAGCCATACCAAGCAGCATGTGAAAGCCTTTTCTCTTCTTCATAACGTGGACATTTCAAAATGGTGGCGTCAACATGATTGAGTCCCCCCGCAGGACGTTTTTTTTTTTTTTTTTTTTTGAGTAATTAGTAAAGCAGTGGTAAAGCAGTTTGGCTGGAAACACACTTGGTGCTTTGCATTTGTCATTTTCAAAACTCTTTGGTTTGGAATACATCTTTAGGCATTTTAGAGACATTCTTAAAAAGGTAAAATGAGTAGACTGAAACCATGTTTATAGGATACATATTAGGTTTATTAGCTTAACTTAGCTTGGAAACAGGGAAACAAGGAGCCATTAATTTCCAAAGGTAGCAAAATAAAAATTTCAGTACCTCTAAAACCACAAACTGGCATGTTACATATTGTGTACTCATGAAATTAGAACATTAAAGTGTACTTTCTGTTATTAGTCACGGAACACTGCGTCTTATACCAGATAGAAGTGGTCACATATAAATGCCTAACAATGCAGTCCTCCACAGTAACCGGATTCCCCTGACAATTTTGTCTTTATATACTTAAATGTGTTAACTAGACATTATAGCATGGCGAAATTCCTCTCCTATTTGATATTAATAAGGAATTTTGAACAGATGGTTGGTGTTGGAATAATTCTGAAAAAGGTTTTCTTTTTGGCACCACAGAAACATGGACATTTCTTTTTTATCAACACGAAAAACCTGACTGTTTCCCTGATCCAACCTTGTAAATCCAAAAATGAACATGCTGTGATAGCCAGATTCTAAGACTAGCTTGGCTTGGTGGAATCAGTCTAATAAACTGTACCTGTCCTCTTTAACTTGTTTTCAGGGAGGAATATATAAAAATGAGTGTCTGCATGATGTAGTCTATCTTCAGATTCTGGCTGAGTATTTAAAATGGTCGCCATGTGAATAACATCACTGGAATGCTACCTTTGAAAACATCCTATCCAGTTAACGCTAGTCTACAGCTACAGATTTCTCTTTATGCTGCTGGTACTGGGCAGCCTTCCAGAATAAACTACAAGATTACACTTCAGTCTTTGTGCTTCTGCTTTTGCTGCCAAGCAGGCTGAGAAAGTTATTACCTTGAACTTTATTAACTTATAACACAGAGTAAACAACCCCATTAATTGGCATGTTGCTGTTGGTGAGATGGGGGATAAGTGTTGGTGGTGGATGGGGATGGGGAAGTAAGGGAGCGGGATAAAATATGACTCTGGGAAATGTAATAACATGCCTTTGGGATATATGAGAGGTCAATTTCTGGAACTATTAGGGTGAAATTGCAAAGGGAGGAAGACACACAGAGAAAAAGAGACTGGATGGGATATTTATCTTAGCTGTTTCAGTTGCTGTTTCCATGCATTCATCAAAGTAGACACACACACACACCTAGGCAAAGACACACATGCTAACAACTGAACATCAGCTGCAGTGCCATGGGCTATAGCAGGCAGCTTTAGGGGAACGTAAATCTTTTCATCCATGCGCCTGTCCATGAACACCAAGCGACACATTGCTTCTGCAACTATGTAGATGTAGCCTAGAGAAAACTTAAAGTTAACATACAAGCAAGAGTTACCATTATACAAGCAACACCCCACCCCAGCCTTATTCTTTCTATCAAGATACTCTCTGACTTCCCATCTATTAGAAAAAGATGTCTACACTAACTCAGCCCTTTACAAACTCTCCCACTCCTCAATCGGTTTGTCATCCTGGGTGACAGCCATCGTCACGGCACAGCTCTGAGGGTAATGAATGGTCCTAGAGGTGAATATACACCCAGGGAATGGAAAGCACACACTTTACAGTGACAAAAGCTCTCACCCCCCTAGTTCCGACCAGCCTCATCACTTTTCTGGACATTATTTTGTTCTGCATTGAACTAAATCCTCTATATGCTGCTTTTGTTGAAGGAAATTAATTCCAGAAGGTATTAAGGACATATTTACTGACAATGGCCACTAACTATAATTCAACTCGCAGGGAGAACACAAGAGAAACCTAAATGGTATATTCTGTCAAATCCATGCAGAGACAGATGCTGGATAATGCAATCATCTTCAAAACCCAGACCTTCAAGCATTGCAAGATTACTATAGACTGTATACAAATGACGGCCATAGCCATCATGCCACCCACTGGTTATATGCAGTGTCAGTTCACAACACCAGGCATCTCAAGGAACTTTATATCTGATGGAAGCAGTTATGGAAGAAAATATCTGCCAACAGATCAGCATGGGAGCATATTTTCTTTCTAAACAATTTTCTCAGAAACTTTATACAGCCCTGTTTATACCAGACTGAGAGCAGCCCCATCAAGGCTGGAGACAGAGCAGTACTGGAAGAGCATATGGGACAAGGACGCAGCACATAACAACAATGCTCAGTGGCTAGTGTAGCTAAGAGCTGACCACAGGAAGCTCCCTGAACTGTTTCCAGTAGCCATCACAGTGGCAGACATCCAAGAAAGCGTTTCAAATATGAAGAGTTGGACAGTACCAGTCCTTAGCGTGGTTCACACATACTGGCTAAAAAAGCTAACTATATTCCATGAGCGTTTGGAAGCACAGATGAACCATTTAGTGTCAGGCATCATAGGGGCTAAGATGAACAGGCATACGGCTCAATAAATGACTCGACCCCAGAAAGGAATTGGCAGAAACATCAAAGGGGCAAAACACCAGCTACTGGTAGCTAGAGTAGTCACTGTCTGCAACATGAGACTGACCAACCATACACCACCTGGACTGACTGCAAGAAAGCCTATGACTGACAGACATACATGGATCCTGGAATGCCCAGAACTGTACAAGATCAACCGGACCCCTTAATCAGGAAGTCAATATGGATGTGGGAAACAACACTAGAGGTCAACTTCAAGCCAATTGCACATGTCACCATCAAATGCAGGATTTACAAAAACTGATACTTTTTCTTCTGGGTGGAGTTACATGTTCTCCCTATGTTTCCATGAGTTGCCTCCAGGTACTCTGGCTTCCTGGCTACAGAGGGTACAGAGTTAATATCCTTATTGTATTTACTCATTTCAAACTCAAAGAGTTGCTTGATATCTAATAATTAAAACAATTTATTTCACATAAATATAAAATGGGATCCAGATGCGAATGTCAGTAATCACAAGGTGTTTTATCTTTTAAAGACTCTACACTATTGCTTAGATGATTATATAAGCAAGCACTTAGTGATGGTGTGGAGGAAAAACTCCACACTGATGAAGAGAAACAGTCTCAGGGAGGAGCAGCCACCTCAAATGTTAAATTGGGAAGTGCGATGGTAACAGGAAAAAAAAAAGACTAAAGAAAAAGACTAAAGAGAAATTTCTTGATATGAAATATTTCTTATTTAATGTATATGAAGGGAATAACCTTGTCTTATTAGAATGAGTTGAGTGAGTTGTCCTTTCGAGAAATGGCATTTTACTGTAATATAGATGACTGTTCGTTTTGTCTGCCGTGTTCTGTAGATTCTATTTACCAAGTTGTTGTACCTACTGTCTAAAACATGTTCTGATGTTAGTCCGGGGAACCTCTTGTGTCATTGACTTGTTATTTTTTATTTTTTTATGGTGAACAATAACGAATTACACTCTGATGATGTATTAGGGCAGAGATTCAATAGTATTATAATTATCTGCCCTTACTCTGACTTCCACTATTTACTCTCCTGACTAAGGAACAACCTTTTCTGGAGGTCGCAGTTCCAGAAGTCATTCTTATAGAACCACAGGGCTTAACTTTATATTAAGCCACGTGTTTTCAAGACAAAATCAAGCCACGTGAACACAGAGGTGTAGAAGTGTAGCAAACATGAAAGGAGGACGCATACAAGCAAACAAACACGAACCGGATAAGAACAGAATGAAAGGACATAGCACCTCCACACTCCAGTGGACCTGAACACCACGTGTGTGTAATACAAGGTGCTGAAGCTCAGTGCACACAAAATCCTCTTCATAGCCTAGGAGACGTGCTGGTGGGTGCGAGGATGAATCAGAAAGATTCAGAAAGAGTAATTATTTCCAGGTCACACTTTGTCTTGTTTGGAATTTTAAGGCATGACTTGGTAACATTGGATGTATTTTTTTCTTTGTTAAAGTTTAGTTACTCTAACTGGTGGGCGTTTCCGTTTGTTGGTTTAACGTAATGGAGGAAGACTCTGACCTAACCACAGGAAATGCTTGCACTTGGTTAAAGGTTTTATTTAGAACATATAAAAATGGAAATGTACCAGAACGAGCTATGGATGCGCACAATTTTCTTTCAGATGAGCAAAAGCACTATGAACGATTTTAAAACTGAGTAGGGGGCTTTGTTTTGATCTATAATTATCCTTTAGAAACTTGAGATACTTAACCTGACAGTTAAAGTTTCTGCAGTCCCCTTCAGCCTGTTACCCACTACTCTCTACCTCACCTTTGGACTGGGTGAGGTAGAGAGTACCTCACCCAGGGCATTGCTTTGAGCCCTAAACCAAACCCATGCCTGCTAAAAGACAATGTAAGGCTAATTACATTGTCCTGAAAGCTATAAGCGGGGTTGTGGTGATGGGGAGAAGGGGTAGTGGAGGCACAGTGGCCTGGCAAACAAGGAGGCGAAGCAAAGACGGCTAGGGAAAAAACTGAGAGAAATTCATTATGTTCTCATCGAAAACAAAAACATCCAGTTTTCCTTCAGATTCCTGCTACTGCACTGCACTCCAAAGAGCCAAATCTCAGTACGCTTAATGAATAGCAAAGGATAACCTTGTTTTCTGGATTATAAATTTCCCCCCGCTAAGAAATTTAGGAACAATTGCTACACAAGCGATGGACTTACCACTCTATTGAGATCGCAATCCTTACAAAACCCTAAAAGATAGAACACTTTCACCAATGTGTGTTTGTGTGTTTGCTTTCTTTTTGTCATAAAATTAGATTAAGCTGCGAATATACAGACAGTGCTTACTCCTAGTGCATTCAACTTTGCTTTGCTTTTTTTTTGTTTTCTTGTTATCGATAGTTGCCTCTTTGACTGGCGCGTGAAGCGCCTACATGAGCAAATTTTTACCAAGGTGAGGTAAAAATGAGTTCAAAAATAATTTTTAAAAATTAACCAAAAAGAAGAAAAGAAAAAAAAGAAATAAGCTTGGTAGTCCGAGTTTGTCTTTTATTTTCTCTTCTTTTTTTGTTTTGTTTTTTTCTTTAATCCTCTGTCATTTTTAATCTGCATACTGGAGGGTATTCATGGAAAGAAGGCCGCCTGGCTTTGATGTGATGCCATACAAAAGGGCCATGGTTTTACTTCTGTCCAAATTGTGTGTTATTAATAACGTGCATAAATGTGTCATTTGCGGAGTCGAGTGTTGTCTTCAAGATGCCGTGAACACAAAATAGTGTTAGAGCGACTGGATGGATTATCAATTATTATTTTTTAATCGATGAATTTTTTTTCTGTCGTTTCTTCCTGCAGATGACCCATCGGCCAATTGGCTTCATGCACGTTCCTCCAGAAAGAAACGTTGTCCGTACACCAAATACCAGACGCTAGAGCTAGAAAAGGAGTTCCTGTTCAACATGTACCTCACGCGCGATCGGCGACATGAGGTGGCGCGCGCACTCAATCTGACAGAGCGGCAGGTGAAGATCTGGTTCCAGAACCGGAGGATGAAAATGAAGAAACAAAACAAGGACCAATCCAAGGACTAGCAGGACATAAACACTCAGACACGCATGCACGCACACATCTCACATATCCAAGAACTGCAAAAATGTACATGCATATCTACTGCTTCAATTTCTTTTAACATTCCGAGTGAGCCAAACGTGATGTCAGTCTCTAAGTATGATCCCTAACAAGCGCATATGACGCCGCAGCTGAAGTATTAGGAACATCTGATTTTCAGAGTTGGAAGTTTCCTGGAACTTCTGGATGATTTTCTATTAGGCGATTACGATAGTAAAAATTTGAGTTTGTTTCGGAGGTCAATCTTTCAAAGCACTCAGACTGACTCAATCTAAACCTTCCGATCAGACTAATAGATTGATGAATTCATAGATTTTGTTGCAATTACTTTCTACCGAGTTCTTATTAAGCTAACAATCATTATACAGTAATGCAATCTGATATCGGATTAAATTCTTCAAGATAAAATGTGCAGAAAGCTGATTTATTGTTTATTGACACCAGAGGTGTGTGTTGAAGTGCTGAAAATGGGATTTCACCCGGTCATTAACAAGCATGAAAAGCACGCACAGCTCGCACAAAAGCGCGTTGCTGTTCATTTGTATTTGTACTCCCTCAACCCCACCCACTCTTTTTTTTTCTGGCAGGATTTGATTACATAGCGCCTGATAGTCGAAACTGATACAAGCAGCCAATAGCCGTTTGTTTTCCGGTTGTCTGCCCATCGGGTCTGTCTATCCCTGGGATCTCGGCATTCGGCTTGCTTTTCGGGTGGCTCATGCGCTGCAGCGGCGACTGATCTGTAGCTTGAAGTCACAAGAGTTTAGAGTTAGTTAAGAAGAGGACTCACGACAGTTATTATTTATTTATTAAACCAACCCTTTCCATCAAATTAAACTTCTAACAATTACATTTTAAATGTCACAGAAACACGTTTGCTCCCGCATTTCCAAACAATATTCATAAGCGTCATAAACACTTTTTAATCGGACTAGTCACTACGAATTCAGCAAGGGTGATACTTCAGCAGAGAACTACTCCTTCCAGTCTTTAGCACTCACAAATCTGTGCATGCAGCACAGATTTGTGCTGCATTTGTGCTGAATTCGTAGTGACTAGTCCGATTAAAAAGTGTTTATGACGCTTATGAATATTGTTTGGAAATCTGTGCATGCAGCACAGATTTGTCAGTCTTTTTTTTCCAAGTTGCTTCTGATCGTTGGATTCTTAAAAAAAGTCCAATCTATTTTTTATGGATTGTCGTGTATCAACTGCTATGCAAGGCATTCTCTCTTATGAAACGAATTATGTTGAATGCGTGCGCAACACTGGTTTCTATTTACGACCAGAATCTTGCTGCAATAAAAATAAATAAATAAAGCTGAAAATAAATACATGTCTGCAGGTTCCATTACAAGTTTAAGTCTAGAGAAACAGACAGAAAGTTAAAAAAAAAAAAAAAAGTCTTAGGTTAGTGTGCAGATTTTATATCTTCGAGTATTTTCTTCATTTTAAGCAGAATTTTATTGATTGGGATGTTAAAACATAAGTAGGCCGCGTTGAAGAGCCGGACTGCGTTTTTGTAGTGTCGGCATACTTAAATGGCGTCCCGTAGCAGTTTTATGGATGGGAAATAAACGTGTGTGTGTGTGTGTGTGTGTGTGTGTGTGAGAGAGAGAGAGAGAGAGAGAGAGAAATAGTTTGAGTGTGAACCAAGATACATATACAATACATGTACACCTTTATATGGCCAGATTTTTTTAACAAGAAGAGAAATCTGCTGTTTCTCCGAAGCGTCAACAAATCCTCTATTCACAAAAAATGTTTACATGGTTTGCGCATGCCTCAAAGACTTCATTTCGTCGTACATTGTTTTGTGCGTTAAATCTGTCAGAGGGGATGCTAATAGGAAAAAGAACTAAAGAGAAGTTTCTTGATATGAAATATTTCTTATTTATTGTATATGAAGTGAGTAACCTTGTCTGATTGGAATATGTTGAGCGAGTTGTCCTTTCGGGAAATGGCATTTTACTGTAATATAGATGACTGTTCGTTTTGTCTGCCGTGTTCTGTAGATTCTATTTTCCATGTTGTTGTACCTACTGTCTAAAACATGTTCTGATGTCACTCCGGTGAACCTCTTGTGTCATTGAATTTTTCTTTTTTTTTCTGTTATGGTGAACAATAACACTCTGATGATGTGTTGGGGCAGAGATTCAATAGTATTACAATTATCTGCCCTTACTCTGACTTCCACTGTTTACTCTCCTGACTAAGGAACAACCTTTTCTGGAGGTCGCAGTTCCAGAAGTCATTCTTATAGAACCACAGGGCTTAACTTTATATTAAGCCACGTGTTTTCAAGACAAAATCAAGCCACGTGATCTCAAGAGGTGTAGAGGTGTAGCAAACATGAAAGGAGGACGCATACACGCAAACAAACAGGAACCGGATAAGAACATAATGAAGGGACATAGCACCTCCACACTCCAGTGGACCTGAACACCACGTGTGTGTAATACAAGGTGCTGAAGCTCAGTGCACACAAAATCCTCTTCATAGCTCGTCACCTAGGAGACCACATGGCTTAACTTTATATTAAGACATGTTTCTTTAAGACAAAATTAAGCCACCTCTACATAGAGGTGTAGAGGTGGAGCAAGGATGAAAGAGGTCACACACACACTCACACAAACACACACACACAGACACACAGGACTTTTTTTCCTCCAAAAAATGTATGCACACACTCTGACTCCTTAAAGACTCTTTAAAGCCCTGGTTCTTTTTAGCTTGGTTTGTTGTCTCTTGTTTCTTTATGCGATTGCATTGCTGATGCTGGACTAATATTAAAGAAGATACTTTATATTAAGAACATATTTAGTTTTATTACCATGTTGGTATATAGGCTTATGTATTTAAATGTGAGGAGGTTCAGAGTTAGCAGTTTGTGACGGAAAAGACGAAAGACAAAGAGACTGACTGATGAAAGCAGATGAAACAGCATGTGTTTAAAATATGTGTCTCTTCAGTTCTACACTGCAGCTGAAAGAAGAGGGGCGTCTGTTTGGCTGCAACACCAAAAGCCTGTAATAAACCCCCCGACACACACACACACACACACAGATGATGAGTGCATTCATTAGATAGAGGCGTCTCATCCGTCCATTAGGGGCTTGTGAAGCCGCTGTGGTTCCTGTGTTTGTCTCTGCTGCACCAAATGATTCCTACAGACACAAAGTCTGATTATACATGCAGAGTCTCTATTTCCTTTCTTATTTATCACACATACAATTATCATAGCTGAAACTGTAGAAATAGTTAAAGTTGCCATGGTTATCCTGTTAATGCAGAAAGTTACAAAATAGTAACATGAAGCTCACGAGTGCCTAGAATACTTTGGTTTACTAATACTAGTACTAATATAAATTTAATTTCTCCTTGTGTAATTTGGTATTAGTGTAGCAAAGAGTTATTTAAAAAAATGTAAATTATATATTTAAAAATTGATATCCAGCTGTTGGGAAGTGTGTTTACAGTTGGGTTTGGGCAAGACTTTATAAATATTACTATTTGGGGCTCAGTCTCGTGAAATCATGCTAAATATTTCCCCAGCACAGATCTGGCCTACCCTCAAACCCCACCACTTTTTTTTCAAACAAAAAAAAGAAGAAAAAACGAAGAAACAATAGGTCGGGTGTTGAATCCTGGCAAGAGGATGCATCCAGTAAAGGGTCACCAGGCTATCCCCCCATGCTTACCTTGGAACATGAAAGAGATACATAACTAGAGTCATACTTACCCAGATGTCACCAGGCTTAATATCATCTGTGTCACGTATTATCAGGAAATAGCAATGAGAAGTAGGCTACTGGGAAAAACAAACAAACAAACAAACAAACAAAAAAACATACACATTGCTATACTAGCCATCCCAGTGAGCAAGGCTGGTGGGATCTATGGATAAGTAGAAAGCTATCATTCTCCCTGACCAAGACAAAAAAAAATCTATTATTTCTATGTGTGTTTGCGTAATTGTGTGTACTTGTTTGTATGTTTTGTCTTTCTTCTCCTCCTTTTCCCACACAAGGCTCCAATATTGTTACATATTCAGCACTTAGATCAGCATGTTGACCCTTTCCTACATTTTACTTTTACCCTCTGTTGTCTGGATATGTGTAACTCTGTGGTGGGACACAACAAATAAATAACTTTGCTTGTGTGGCTCCCTAATAATAAAGAAAAGACTCTCTGCTCAGAAAACCTCAGTATTTTCAGGAGAGAGAGGATCTGGAAGATGATAAAGAGTAAGAGTTTTCAAAACACAAGTTCTTTTGTCTTTTTTGTGTAGGGCACTACATAGGAAAGTAAGAGACTCAAGGGGAGTGGAGCATAGGAAGCAAAGGTCCTTGCAGTGTGGTATAATCTGATTGTTAGGGCTTTCTCTTTTTTTTTTCTCTGTGTTATTGTAGGGTCTTTACCTTACAGTACAAAGCCCTTTGTGGAAACTGTTATTGTGATTTGGCACTATATAATTAAAACAGAATTTAATTGCTCTAATTAATTCATTTGAATTGTACAGCAGCACTGTCAAATCATAGTCTGAGAGTGACTTTGAAGAAGAGGATGAGACTGCCTATCAGCCAGCTCCAAAACAAGCCTGCTAGCAGCTAGTAATATAAAGAAATATTGTATGTTTTCGATCCAGCAGTACCAATAAAAAGAGCAGCAATGTACAATGGAAAAAAGCATTTTTGCTCAATTTGCAAGTTTGCTCACAAACAAAAGAATGGAACAGTCTCTAATTGTTAAGGCATTTTAACGGAGGGAGGCGGAATATTTAAAAACACGCACACATGACATAAACGATATAAATTGAATTGCATGTGACAGAGTGAACAATGTGTAGAGAGAGAGTGTATTTGAGTGCCAAGCAAAACAATACTTCAGGTTAGCACATATCTCAGGAATTATTTTGACCCACCCATGCCACGTTGTTGAACAATGAGCTTTACAAGTTATTTAAAAAACACAAACTCCGTCCTCAGATTTTCTATAGGATTGTGGTCTGGAGTGGCTAGGTCACTGCTTCTTTAGCCACACCTTTGTTGCTGAATTTTTTGGGTCATTTTCATGTTGGAACACCCATCGATGATCTAACTTCAGTGTTCTCTAAGAGGTTCTACATGGTCCAATGCATTGGACCCTCAATGTGCTGAAGTCTTCCTGTACGCTTAGCAGAAAAAACAGTCCCAAAGCAAATTGTTTTCACCTTCATGCCTGACTGTAGGGATGCTGTACTTTGGGTCATATTCAGTATTTCTCTTCCTGCAAACTTAACATCTTGAGTTGATGCCAAAAGCTTGATTTTGGTTTTGTCTGTACTTTCTCCCAGGCCTGTACATCTTCACAGATCCTCCAAAATTTCAGTCTACGATATTAGAGGTGCTGCAAAATGTCAATCCATGATGACACAATGTATTGCCAATACCGTGCTTAGTGACTGTGGTCCCAACTGCCTCAGATCATTAACAAGCTCATCCTGTTTAGTTTTGTGATGATCCATCACCTTTGGAGCTCCAGATCCAGGGCGACTAAGCATTTTTATATTTCTTCTATTTCTGAATAATTGCACCAATGTGTGGCAAGGTCAGATGTTAAACAAATACAAGACACCTTGAAAAAGTGTACTAAGTCACATTGGTGTTGTACAGGAAATGGCTGCTGAGAACAAATAGGGATTAGATTTAATTTAATGTATTTTGACAAATCAATTCAAATTTCAAGGTTATTGATTCATATACTATTAAAAGCATCTTGAAACTCACTGACAAATGTAAATATAGGACAAATTATCTAGAAACCCAACTGCCTAACCTGTAGTAGGACAGTTAGTAAGCTCAGCACAGCTTGTATATGAACATATGTAATGATAACACTTTAGCTAAAGCATTCATAAGATATTAAATTGCTTAAAACACCACTGACAACAATATTTTACCTGTAATTAGATAAAAGGCACTTTTAATGTGCTGAAGTCTTCCTGTAGTATATGTTAAATGTTTTCAATCAGGAGCACTACAGTCAAATTCAGACAAATTCCATTTGTAGTAACATATATTTGGTCATGTGGCTCAGTTCTGGGAACTCTGCAGAGTTATGTGAATCCTGGAGGAGCAGCAGCGAGAATCCTTGTGCAGAGCAGGATAACTGACAATATATATGACACTGATTAAGACAAAAAGGAAGCGCTTGGAGGAAGGTAGGTTACAAAATAGCTTGAATGCCACTTTGTAACGTAGCGTAACCCAAGGTTTTAGCTGGCACTGAAATTAGCTGATGTGTTGGAACTAAATTCATGGCCTAAATGAATTAGTCAAAATGATAATAATTATAATCATATAACATTGGCTAACAGCATATAGAATGCATGACAGCTTATAGTTATCAAAGGAAACATAACACAGTATAATAAATATATTAACAATATTTTGTCTGCTGATTTCTTATATATTGATTGCATTCATTAGATTTGCGGGGCGATCGTGGCTCAAGAGTTGGGAGTTTGCCTTGTTGCCGGTTCGAGTTCTGGCTTGGACAGTCTCGGTCGTTGTGTCCTTGGGCAAGATACTTCACCCGTTGCCTACTGGTGGTGGTCAGAAGGCCCGGTGGCGCCAGTGTCCGGCTGCCTCGCCTCTGTCAGTGCACCCCAGGGTGGCTGTGGCTACAATGTAGCTTGCCATCACCAGTGTGTGAATGTGTGTGTGAATGGGTGGATGACTGGTTGTGTAAAGCGCTTTGGGGTCCTTAGAGACTAGTAAAGCGCTATACAAATACGGGCCATTTACCATTTAGTTTTTGTTAATTAACATATTTTCGATTTAATTTTGAGTATGCCAATGAAATTATTACATACAGTTTAAGTTAATAAAAATAAAGAATTGTAATAACTGTTGATAATTTTGTGATGGTTCTAGTATGAAAGGCTTCTAGGAGGAGCAGTGGAAACAGCTTGTTGGAAAGGGTTAGAACTGTGATGGT
This sequence comes from Oreochromis aureus, assembly GCF_013358895.1. Lineage (NCBI taxonomy): Eukaryota > Metazoa > Chordata > Actinopteri > Cichliformes > Cichlidae > Oreochromis > Oreochromis aureus. The sequence continues at coordinate 34,055,746 of NC_052945.1, read as the reverse complement.
GACTGCAGTTTGAGCACAGCCTTTCTGCTTCCTCTTGGCCCAACCAATGAAGCCTGGGGATTTAAGCAGATTTAGACTCTGGCCCCAACAAAGACAACCCATAAAACATCTGTGAACTCGACAGCAGATGATTGTGATACTTCTCTGAGGTCTGGCAGGGTCTGAGCTTCATTAAATCCAGAAGTGCCTGGTCTCCTGCATCAGGCCTCCTTCCAGTCTCAGCCTGCTGTCCCAGGGAAGGCAACTGCAGACTGTTTCAACCCAGTGTGTATGTGTGCGCACTGAGGGGAGAACTGTGACACATGGCACAGTAAATCTAAGAGAATACTCCAAGCAGGAGCCCCCCATAACAACATGCACAAAGATGGAAGTGCAGAAACACCAGGGTGATATTATGGTCACATCTAAAGAAGGAAGCAGTACAGTTATTGTGGATAAGAGAGACTTAGTAGCAAAACTGGGCTTTTTAAGGAATAAACTGCAGGTAGTGTACCAAGCAAAACATTTGCAGTAATTTTTCTGAGATTTATTAAAATTTGCACTGCCTGTGTAGATTTGTGCACCAATGGGAACCTGCCTCAGAAGAAATTCCTTTTCAAACTGATCTGTTTCTAATAAAAATCCAACTCTTTAGTCTGGAGTCAATCTTGGTCATGGTGTTGAATTGTAATCCAAAAGCGATCCACTCTACCATACAATTCCACCGCTAACTCTACTATTTTGTCTGTAATGTATCCCTGCTGTTAGATAATGTAGAGATTCAGATCTGCTCATTGTGCAGTGATTTAGCTGTGTGGCTAAATCAGGCGCAGGCCTCATCATTTCAATGATATTTTCAGGAACTAAATGGGCTGAACAAGACAAAGCACGTGGTACTACTGCTGGCAAGAAATCATATTTCAGCCCACGTGGATGTGGCCAATCCAGTACATCTTCACTTTATCCTCTCATATTAAGCCCACAGATAATAACTGCCTCTGCTGACACATTCTGGGTGGATCTGAGCGCGTAGCAGACCTGCCTCCCCCCCTGCTTTGAGATTCTTCTATAATTCATCAAGCTGTAGAGAAAATCATTCATATTCATAAATTTACTTGAAAAGAGTTATGGTCCTGCTGATATAAATGACTATATGGATCACATCGCATCAGCCATTCTGGACTCATTTACAGTTGGACAGTAAGCCAAGTGCTGCTGGCTGTGCCTCACATGTCACAGCTGTCTCTGACTATGCTGAACAACAATAATAATAATAACATCAAACACAGAAATAATAACAGTATGTGCACATGTGACAACTGCCTATTAAAGTGCAAAAAAATAAATAAATAAAGGACAGAGGAGTTAAGAACTGCTCAGAACGCTGAGAATGCTGCTTGTTTCTTACTGAACAAAAATATTAAAGAACTAATAGGACCGGGGAAAAAATGACAAAAAAATAACAAGAACAATGAAAATAACAAAACTATTAACACTACTACTACTGTTTTGACAAAAAGTAACAATAAGAATACCAAGAGCAATAATTATAGTGCTATGTTTATGACTCATAAATAAGGAAAGATTTGAAAAAGGAAGTTTGAGAAAAATTAGCCATTCATGTCAAACTTCCCAGGACAGATTTCATGTGCAGATTTCATCATTTATCATATTTTCAATAATATTTATTATCTGAATTTTTAACCTCGACACGGGGTTAAAAAAATACAGTGCTTTACAAAATTATTAGACCAAGAGTAAGAGTTATCCCCCACCTGCACTAAATAAACAGTACTGGGATTTACCAAGATCGTTTTTATGTTTTTGTCATGGTGAATCCACCAGTATGTGCAAGCTCTTTACACATACACAATACACAATAATAATAATAATAATAATAATAATAATAATAATAATAATAATAATATTATTATTATTATTATTATTATTATTATTATTATTATCATTATTATTATTATTATTATTATCTGTCTGATAGACAAATAGATATCTGATCGCAAGGTATTTCTCATTTAAGGCCAATATTGTCCGAGCAGCGTTTTTCTATTGCAGCTCTTTTTCTTGTTTGTCACATAACTTATTTTATACACTTCCTATCCTCAAACATAGGAAGCAGCACGAGAGGAGCGGGATGTGCTACGTGTGTGCCTGGGGGGTGAATGGGAACGGATGTGTTAGAAGAAGCCGACACCGACTGTCGTAAAAATAGCGAAGAAGAAGATGGAAAACAGGAGAATAGGCGGGACAGAGTGAAAAAAGATTCAAGGCGGTGCGGCGCAATAAAAGAATATGACGGCAATAAAAGTTTATAGCTTATAAATTTCTGAAAGTTAAGAACTAAACGACTGTAAAGCAAACACACCTAGAGAAGAAGAACAGCGAAGCAAGGAAAGCCACAAAGACGAAGAAAATATTAGAGGAAAGTTTCAAATCTCCCTGCTTGATAATTTATTTGAAGCCTTTTTTTGAACTGATAGAAGCTGGAGTCATGAGATGAAGGCAAATGTTAGTCCAAACGTTTAAAAATGGTAGCTATATGTTAGACTTCCTGGCGTATAGATAAAAAACAACAACAACAACAAAACTTAGAAAAAAGACAAAACAATAAAAATAAAAACAACTTCCTTCTTCTCATTTTTTTGCTTTCAGCTTCAGGACTTTTATGGCTCTGTAGCCGTTTGGTTCTATGGGCCTATTCCGGCAGCCTTGTGTGTGTGTGTGTGTGTGTGTGTGTGTGTGTGTTGTCTTCAGTCCCATCTCCCTTTGTTTCTCTCAGATGCATACTTACAGCTGAAGCCATGAAAGCCACCACCACAAACAAAATGGAAAAAAAAAAAAAAACGCAGACTGCAAACTCCGTCAGACAGGGTGAGACCAAGTGTCGGGCTTCAGCTCGGGCTGTACAGGCTGGGAGGGCAGAGCAATCTCCGCATGTTGCTGAACCGATGGAGGGAGCTGATAGAGAATTTTTGTTTGTTTCTCTTCCGCTGTTTGTTTGTTTTTCCCTTAGGGGGATTACAAACTTGTGATACATGTGCTAAGCTATATTCAGAGACAGAGTCTTATGCTTTTATTACTTATGCTAAGTAATAATGCTATGCTATTCCTTTCTCTGTGGTTTTACCATTCGGCAGCTTATAGGGTTCACATTTCCACAGAGGTGAAATTGAGGATCTGGGCGGCAGTCTCTTCAGATAATGGTAACAACTGCTTTTTACAGTCTGTTTACAACCTGCAATTTAGCCGCCACGCACACACAATCACGCCACAGGTCCCGCCAAACATAAAAGAAGCAATAATGCGCTGTAATAAAACCGGTTTGTCTGCACTGAACTGGATACGCAGTGGGAAACACACTGTTTACTTTACATCACTGCGGCTTTGCTCATTTGAAAATAGAAAATCAGAGTAACCAAAAAACAATTTCAAAATACCATTGAAAATTAAAATAGCTTTCTATTTTCTTTGACGCTTCATCATTAAGCTATACTTCCTCTCTTAATTAACTGTAAATAGTGGACTGAAGTACAAGAAAACTATAGTATTACGATCCACATAGTATCAGTCATTCATTTATAATCTAAGAGAATCTATAACTGACGAGTAGGTCTGAAACCTTATATGTACAACAGTAGTTATTTATACATTATCTTATGCACATTTTTGGCAAGTTACATGCCTTTGTATTTTTATATATCGCGGTTATGATAAATAAAAACCTCTAACTATATTACAAAGAAATTACACATAAGCTGTATATTTATGTGTACATTAGTAAATCTATTATATGCAAACCGTTACATAAAGACTAGAAGCTAATAGTCCCGGGATTAAACGTAATCTATTTTAGGTGGGCTATAAAACCTTACATAAAAGAAAAGTGTAGTGTGGCGTACAGAGCACAGATCAAAAGCTGCAATCGTTTATATCATATTTCATATTGATCTAAAACAAAAAAAGATGAATAGTGTAAATGCAAATGCCCAAAAACTGACTCTTAAAAATTATAGTTTTTACTGGTGTAACATTTAATGTGGAAGTTGCTGGTTTGAATTTATTCGTTTGCTGTTGGTTAAAGAGGTGTCCTTGAGACAGAAATTTAAAAAAAAAAAGCTGTTATCTTTAGTCCACTTTTGCTTTGGGGGCAGTGTTTTGTGGTATGAAAGTAAGGCAAGTACAGTAAATTTCATAATGCCAGAAAAAAATGACATAAGTATATAGGCTACTGACGGCTTTAGGCGGATTATTTCCCCTTTAATTTCCAGACACACAGTGACGTGCCACGGATCTGTTTTCATTTCACTTCATTTTTTTCGCCACAAATCCCAAATCGACCCTCGCGTCAGACTCCCAATTACGACGCACGGTTTTATTTTAAAGCAGCTTATTTAGCTTTATGTGACGACATAATAGAACCATAAAGCCACATTAAAGGCTGCCTTCCTCCCCTGCGGCCTTACTGTAGCTGACCGCTTGATGGCACTCTTGCTTCACGGACATTTCAATTCTCCCTGAGGCTTTTCCTGCCTTCACGGCAAAGGATTCATTTAAAGGGGGCGAAACTGGGCCTATTCCATTTTAATGTTTTATAAAGATTTATTTTAAAGAAGAAGATGATACTTTTTTATTTTGGTTTAGGAAATTCTGAAATCTGAAAACATTTTTTTTCACTTTGCTTTAGAACAAATAGTGAAATTTTAAGTAGTTGTAGGGCGTTTTAGTGGGCGAACAGGAAGAGGTTGAGGCCTTGAAAAAATAATAATCCATAGGTATGCAGGACATGTATTGGGAGCAAGGAAATGTTTATTTTTCCCTTTTCCGAATTCTCATTGAAGACCTTGCTGCGGGGTTGTAAAAGTTTGCTGTAAAAGGTGGATATGATATATATGTTTTTCTTAATGGAAACTTTTAAATTATTTTGTATATCATCAAGGCCTTACCTTGTGCGATCATATTCTTCTACCCATTCTCTGATGTTTTGATCAGAGTAGATTTGATACGTAGAAATTGTGAGCATTGTTATTTTTCATTTAGCTAATTCCGCTCTAAATGCGCTGCTGTGAGTGTGAACGCAGATGTATAGATGTTTACGGCAGAACTGAACTCTATTTTTCTTTGAGCCCTCGTGTTGTTTTGCCCAGTGTGTGAAAATTTATTCAGCGGAGTGAAAGCTGATTTTTTTTTTTTTTTTTTTTTTTTTTTTTTTTGAGGACCACATTTTCATCTCACCATTCAGATAACAAATCTCATAATCAAACTCTTTATTGGAAGTCTAAAGCACGGAGTGAAGAAGTTTCAATAAGATCATATTCGGGATAATAAAATACTGCAGCAATTATTCCTCGTAAAGTCAGGCAGGCAATCAGCTGATTTAAAGGAGCTCAGTCTGTAATTCAGGCTGTTGCTGGAATTTTGGCCTCTTGTGTCATGGCAGTGAAACGTAAATAAAATCAATTCTGGTAACTTTAATTCATTTCATTTTTATTTTGGCTGCTGTTAGCAGCGATGGCTCGAAAATAAAATAATATTAACCGAGTCTGAAAACGACTTTAGAGTAGCTGTTGTACTGGAACTCCCACCACAAAGTCCTCACATGTGCATAGGTCTTGGTAATTAGACCAAACATTTATTTATTTATTGTTGTTGTTGTTATTGTACCGGAATTGAAGGAAGATGAGACGAAAATAACAATTAATTACGTAGCAAGGATCAGGCGTTTATGGCCTCTGATTGTGCAAAGGGCGCGTCGTAAAGCCCCTTTTTGTTTCTCTGCTGAAAGGACATAAACAAGCAAACCAAGCCCCTCCGCTTTATAATTTGTCTCAGCGTTAGCAGCCACTTTCTCCTTGCCTGTTACATTTGCTGGTCACCCTTGCATATTTATAAAAGCACATGATAATAAGAAGACGAGCTGTCTGAGCGAGTTTACTTTCTGGCCACACGCATACATCAGCAGTCGAAAGAATAATTCTAAAACCTCAGTTTAATTTATAGGGAAACTCTGGTCTACTCACCCCCCATCTACCCTCCCCATCTCTCGTTTCATTGTGAGTTAAACACTCTCTGCCGGGCTCCCAGATATTTTCACGCCTTCGCTTCCACTGCAACTCCACTTGAAGGAATCAGGATGAGAAATAAGAACGATGCACTAATGACACACATAAACATAGCATCACACGTGCAGCCAACACTAACCTGTGCAAAATTCAAGTAAGGCATCGCTTTTTATTTTGTTTCGATTGAGGAGCGGTGTGTGCGTGCGTGCGCGCGTGCCCTCTTTTCTTGCTTTCTCTTTTTCACCTTCTTCATCCTCTTCTTCTCCTTCCCCAGTTTCTTCTCCCATCTTTTTTCCTTCTCTCATTACATTTTATAATCACAGGCGCACAGAGGCTCCGTCAGACGGAAACTATCATCTATCAGTTTATAAGCGCGTGCGTGAGCAAAAAGAAGTGGGGAAATTGAAAAAGACTGCGCATGTGTTTGTGTGGTTTGCGCGCGGGCTGGTGCACACTTGTCTGTATGCCTAGAAAACCCAATGGGATGAAGAGCTGATAACAGATGCAAATTATCCTTGAAACACACACACATACACACACCCGGCCCAGGAGGTGAGAGAAAGAGAGGGCGCGTGAGACACAGCCGGAGAGAGGGGGGGTGAGAGCGAGAAAGAACGAGCGAGGGAGAGAGAGAGAGAGAGAGAGAGAGAGAGAGAGAGAGAGAAGGAGAAAAATATGAAACAAGTCATTTGCAGGGGAGTAAATCACGGAAAAGCCGTTTGAGAGCGCGACGGGGCTTACAGCGCAAACACCGGAATTGTGATGCGCACGAGCCCTTCCTTACCCTCTCCTTCTCTTTCCTCTTCTTTTTCTTCCTCTGGGCTGGAAATTCTATGGAATCACTGTGATTATTGTTATATTATTGTTGTTGTGGTGCTGGTTGTGGTTTTCACATTTCCGGCTGCCGTCACCGTTACTCACACCGCAGCCGACTCGTCTGTTGCCGCCGTGAGGTGGAAAACACTACAACAACGGTCACCTACACCGGCGGCGGACCTGCCTCACTCTCCCTGCTCGCTGTCTGTGTGTGTCTGCGTGTGTGTGTGTGTGTCTGCCTCAAACCGTACCACAGAAGCAGCAGAAAAAAAGAAAACAGTTGAAAGCCACTGGTCTCTTCCTTCACCCTCACTCTGACTCTGCCGAGCCGAACACAAATTAAAACAGAAAACAACACAAAAGATGAGTTCATATTTCGTCAACTCGCTCTTCTCCAAATATAAAAGCGGGGACTCTTTACGTCCGAACTACTACGAGTGCGGGTTCGCGCAGGACCTGGCTGGCAGCCGGCCCACCGTGGTGTACGGCCCGAGCTCCGGCGCCACCTTCCAGCACGCTCCGCAAATCCAGGACTTCTACCACCACACCGCCTCGACGCTGCCCAGCAACCCATACCAGCAGAGCCCGTGCGCGGTCACATGCCACGGTGAACCGGGGAACTTCTACGGATACGACGCCTTGCAGCGGCAGACACTTTTCGGCGCCCAGGACGCGGATCTGGTTCAGTACAGCGACTGTAAGCTGGGAGGCGCGCCCGGACTCGGGAGCGAGGACGCGGAGGGAACCGAGCAGAGTCCATCGCCGACACAGCTCTTCCCTTGGATGAGGCCGCAAGGTGAGGAAATGGCGAGTCTAGTACATTTTTCTCTTCTTTTTTTTCCTCCAAACCATAGAACTTCATTCCTACAAAGCAGTCTGCAGTAAGAGCAAAGCTGTTTGTCCTCCAGGAAGCGAGGGCAGAAAATATAATCATACAGGGAGCAGGAAATAGTGGGGGAAAGTTGGAGAAGTTGTTTTGAAAGCAGCAATTTAGGGAGAACAATTAGAGGTTCCAGCGTTCAAATCGGGGAAACAATAGCACGTTTATGGTTTTATTGGTAGCAGCAAAACTTGTGTGAATGACTTTAGGGTTTAATTGCACCGTCCCAAATAGAGAGAGGAAAAGCCCCGAGAAGAGAAGGGGGGTGATGGAAAATAGACAAGAAAGGGGGAGAAATGGTGGAATGGTGGTTGACGAGGGGGAACTGAACCTCAGTGCCTTCAGTTTAGAACTAAACGCAGAAAATCTTAGTTTCAACAGACGGGAAAAAGATACCGAGATGTTGAAGGTAGTTGTTTCCAACCTCACCGACACATTTTGGACATGCAGCTCTGGCCCCGGTTAAACTTTTACTAGGCTTTGTTTTTTTCGGTTTACGACTTGCCTGTGGTGGGATTATTGGCTACACGGTGGTCAGTTGTCTACAGAGCTCAGGGAATGCATGTGAGAACAGACAGAGCATTTTTTTGCCCTTGGACAGCGTCTGTGGTTTCTAAATTCACAGACCTCGCATAACAAAATTATCCCCCAAGAGAAGTCCCTCGGATTCATATTTAATTCGCTTTTGTGTTTTGTGACGCAAAAAGCCATTAGATATATAGATGAGGCCGGTTCGGTTCAACTCCTTCGCATTATAAATCACGTAAGATGCATAAATGTGACTCTCTTTGAAAGAACTGAAAGCAGAGCCGGGTTTGTAAAGCAGCACCACAGTCAGACCTAAAGACTTGTGCAAGTTGCCATTTTTGGTTTTTTGTGCTTTGAAGGGAGAGAGTGAATGGACTGGCATGTATAGTAGCCTGTTTTGTCTGAGTCCGTATTTCTCTCTCTGGCTGTGTGTGTGTGTGTGTGTGTGTGTGTGTGTGTGTGTGTGTGTGTGTGTGTGTGTGTGTGTGTGTGTGTGTGTGTGTGTGTGTGTGTGTGTGTGTGTGTGTGCGCGCGCGCTTATGTTCTCGACTGTATTTTCAAAGTAGGGCTGCAGACGCTGTTATGACCTGTGCTGAACTTTTGTAACTTCAAGATTATGATCATAAAATTAAAAATAAATAAATAAAACAACAACTGAAATGTGTATTAATCTGAAGCTACCCTCTCTCCATCCTTACAGGATGCAGCTTTTTACCCAGCTGCTAAAGAACCTAGCAATAATAATAGCAGGTAATTCACATTTACGCACGATTTAGTAAAGCGTTTCCTACAACATTTCCGCCTCAGCGTTAGTGTAAATTCTGGTATTTAACATCTTAAAACGCCTGTTGTACTTTCCTGACTCACTGCTTGCCATAACTGTGTGTGTAAGGTCTCTTTACAAAATCAAAAACAAAATAAAATAATGATAAAATTGAGACGCACCTGAGACCGAACGGACTGAGGTTAAAGTTTTAAGTAAAGTTTTAGGTTTTAGTCTCTTACTCCTCTTCCCCTTCTATTTCATTTCATTTCATAGATATAAGCTCCAAAGGAGGGGGTGTAATATTAGAGTTTGACTGTAAACTTGCGAACATGAGCCAGTTTTACGACTTCACTCCTGTGGTTGGAAGTCTTGATAAATCATCTCTCTGTACGACCTTAAACATGACACAAAGAGAACAGAAATGTGATTAGGCCAGCTAATAAATGTCTATGTGTAATGGTATTAGCTCCTGTTGGCCCAGCTTTCACTGGCATCTGCTGTCTCCTTCCTCAAATGTCAACTCCCGTACATTTATTTAGTATTTGTTCCAGTGGCTTTGTAAAGGTTTCGTAGACAACAACTTCATTTGTTTCATTACTGTAAGCTTATACCCACATTTCAACAATACAGCATGCCACTAAAGTAGCATATATTCTTAATGGACAAAACATAAGCTAACATTTATATGAGAAAGATAAGTAGAACAATAACATATATTCTTCAAACACAGGCTGTACGTAAACGGCGAGGATTGAAGGTTCAGTTCCTCGTGGTGTTGCGTCGTAAGAAACTGTATAGCGCGGCCACTGTCACAGTCTTGTGACAACACACACAGAAGACCTCTACACCGCTCACAATTTTATGCATTTCCATGTCTAATCTTCACGTGCGGCCTGTTCCCATACTGTGGAAATGTAAACTTTGTGCGCTTTTTAAAAATTAGACCGCAACCTGTACGACTGTTTTGGTAAGATGTGTTTTTGATACAGTATACTCGAGGAAATTTAAACATTTACGTCCACCCACACCTAGTGTCTCCCTATATCAGAGTGGTCGACTACTACTCAAACTTTAGTTAAACCCTTACATTTTAGTGTTGCGGAGAGATGGTTCTGGGCTTGACGCCCCCCCCTCCCTTCAGAGCCTTTTTTACTTCAAAGCTGTTATGGCATGTTTTGTCCATGGCACGGCGCTCCCTTTTTATGACATAATAATAAAGGCGAAAGGCAAACATGTTTATGGAAATATAATCACTTACACAAATGTCCTCTTTGTATAAACCGTGGAGATACTGCTGCCAGGCTGTCATGGTTAAATGTGTTGTTTTAATCGTCCACTTTACACTGAAACAACTTGGAGTTTATTAACAGCCCCGAGAAGTCATGTTGGATGCATTTTAGCTCAACCTTCAGAGATTATTTCAATTTAAAACATCGCCCTGTTTGCTGAAAAACGTACCTTGCAAGGGTTTATATAAAATGATATGAATGCGCAGAAAACAACCAAACCATATCAATAGACTACATCACAATGCGGACCTGTATTTAGCACATGTTTTGAGAAATAATTCCTTCTTATTCCAAATTTTCATTGTGGGCATCTTTAAAAGTCTTTAGAAAAGACCTTTAGCCTCCTCTCAAATACTCTGCGTATTTTTCACGTTTGGAAATGCAATGGAAATTACGATGCATTTATAGTACTGAATATTTATATGCACAAGTGGAAGTCTTCAGTTGATTTGTCTACATAAGAGACGTTTTAATTACTGCAGTTAAAGCGGCTGAGCGGTATGGAGTTACAGTTTTTAGACTCGTGTTTAAAGAGCGCGTGCGTCCATTTTTACTGTGCTCTTGTAACTTCACGCACCGCTGTCACATAATTTCACAGCGCCTGCATTAAACTGTATTTTTTTTCTTTGGCCCATGCGTATTTGATCCAGATTGCAAATTGTATGACACTGGACGATATCTCGCTTTGTGAGTCGTGTTCATTTCTGTTTGTAAATGAGCCTACTGTAATTGGCACGAAAGCTAATTCCCCATCATTAGCAGAACAAAGAACTAGTTGGAGGAAAAGCGATGACCTGGGAGTGTACATGCCAGTAGACGCCTCCAACAAGATGAGGTTTAGACGCACAATGTGGCAATTTGTGTATAGTGTTGAAATTGTTATGAGAGATGTATTTATTGGCAATATGAATATAGACATGCAAACATTATCAGTTAAAGGTCAACACGAAACGAGCCATAGCGAGTAGACAAAAAGCACTGATTTAGATGGGAGAATTTAGCAACACTTTGAAAACTTATTTTCATGCAAAGTCATCAAACGTTTTTTGTTTGCTTAAATTAAATTTCATCCACATCCACCACTCTTTTGTGTATCAAAATCAACTGAGTCCCCAGAGGCGTTTCAAGATGACCGAGGAGACTTTGCTAACAACACGGTGCACTCATTACAATATTCGAAGTCAGGTGATATTGGTAAAGGTACAGTAATACGTCAGATATAATGAGAACATTACCAAATCCATAAGAAAAAGAAACACTCAAAAATATCACTGGCGAAGGTAAATTTTCACGAAAACCTGAAAGTTCTGAAGGTTTCCGCGCAAGTGCATGTGAGTGCGTGTGTGTGGTGTTAAGTTGATTATTAAACATGGAAAAATGAAGTTTTGTGTCTAATAATTTTCTCTCTTCACTCTCCCACCTCCCCCCAGTAGCTGCGGGCAGGAGGCGGGGCCGCCAAACCTACAGTCGCTACCAGACCCTGGAGCTGGAGAAGGAGTTCCTGTTCAACCCCTACCTGACCCGGAAACGCCGTATCGAGGTGTCGCACGCGCTGGCGCTGACGGAGCGGCAGGTGAAGATCTGGTTCCAGAATCGGAGGATGAAGTGGAAGAAGGAGAACAACAAGGACAAGTTCCCCAGTAGCAAGAGCGAACAGGAGGCAGTGGAGAGGGAGAGGAGGGAGAAGGAGCTGCGGGATGGCGGCAGCGGCGGAGGTGGCGGTGGTGCAGGAGGAGGAAGTGGAGAAGGAGGTGGTGGAGGAGGCTCGGTGGCGGGCACGGCGGGGTCACAGGCTTCTGTGAACGATGATTGCTGCGAGAAAAGCCACAAGCAAATGTAGGGGGAGAAAGAAGATGGGGTAGATGGGGACAAGGTGGGTGTAAATGTTAGGCAGGATGGGGTGAGGGGTGGGCTGTTTTTGTCTTAACTGAGGCCACTGGACTCCCCTGCTGTCTCCACGATTCAATCGTTGGAAGGGAACTTGAGTTTCTAAAAATGGTGACTGGCTAGCTAGATGGACTTGAGAGGAAAAAAACATGACAATGAAGCAAGAAAACATAGTCTACACTAGTGTTTAAAATAAACGTAAAAAGAAGAAAAAAAAAGATAGCTTTCTTTCTTTGTGGAACAATTATCGTGGAAACATTTCTATATTGTTAGAAGTTAATCATTAACAATTTTATCTTTGGCAGCTGTATAGTTTTTAAGTTAAAATGATGATGATGACGATGATGATAATGGTGCACTTTTTACTGTACTTCTCACTTCTATGTTGTTGTTATGGCAATGATTGATGATGATGGTGATGACGTAGCAATTAATGAAATTTCCAACAACATGAAACTGCCTATTTATGCCGTTTTAGTAGGTCGGGTCTCTTTTTTACACCCTCTAACTGTCGTTTTTTCCCTTTGTTTATTTGTTTGTTTTGTTTTTTGATTGGTGGTGTTTGTCTTATGTTGTTTTCTCTTTGGGGAGGGGGGTTAAACGCATGCGCGCAGTGCAGATTCAAAAGCAAGAACATTTATAAGAATAAAAATGGGAAAAATGTGATAAACAGTCGAAGCTGAGGGTTCCTTTTATGTCTGCACTGTTGAACTTTCTGGTTCTCTCAGTTATCATAGGTTATCCTGGCATCGTATAATCCCCGCCTTTCTTCTTTTGTGTCGCACACTCTCCATTTCCTCTCCTGCATCCTTCCATCCTTTTCCTTTTTTATCCCTCTTCACTCTATCACCACGCAGACTTGCCAGACTTGAAACCGCTCAGTTCACGAGGCCAAACATTTAGCCTTGACTCGGAAATCTCTTCTTAAAACAACAGACATCCACCCTCTTAAATCTTTACGGTGACACACTCGCGCACAATCCTCATCCTTCCAAACATCACTTTATTTATGGCGTGCCCCTCCACCTCCATTTACATTATTAGAGACCTCTAAAGTTATCATTACACCGTGTTCCATCATCATCACGGTGATACTTGAGATCCGAATGTTTCCACATGGGAAGATCAAATTCACGGAGCATGAGCTTGTCCGCATTCACCTAAACTGTGGAGTATCCGTGAAGTCTGGGTTTGAATGCAATCAAATCACTGAATATTTGACTGGTCGGGTTTTTAGGCGTTTGCTGGAAGACAGATTCAGAGTAAAGCTTTTATAGGAAGACAAATAGGCTTCGAATAAGTGCACAAATCTAACAGGCTTTGACATCTTGAGGCAAAGTGGACCACATTTGCATGTCTGAATACAGTTTCCACAATAAAAGTACATGCACTAATGTATACCTAAATGTTCGAAATATTTCATTCTGTTTGTCATTTTTAGTTTTAAAGTAATGAACCACAGTCAAGAAGCTTGTACTTGAAAATATAATTTCAGAGTACATATTTACAGGCTGCACTTGTTCATTTCATTAGCTGGGCCTATGTCCTCATTTTAGGTTTGACAGCGTTTAAGTAGATAAAGGCGAATGGCTCAAACATGAATTAACCTGCGGTTTGGAGAAGGCCTCGGAGGGGACTGGTGGCGGCTCCTGGGCCTGGCAGATACTCATGTAGTAATGAGAAGTGAAGCCGTGAAAGGATTGAAATAGGGGAGGGAGGGTGTGGCACTGTAGAACTGGGGGTGTCATATAATGATGAGGTCCCGCTTCTGAAATTCAGATATTTTATCTCCAATAATATTTTACCAACAGGAGATAGAGACACTGTAAAGGAGGGATATGGCAGTTGTAGTTGTCAAAATATAAATGTATATCAAATATATATAGGGAGAAATTGGCTTTTTATAACCACATTTTGGGGCACACAAAATTTCCAAGGAATTTTTTATCAGATCTGATTGGTGAGCTAAGTAATACTGACTGATATGTTTCTGATTTGATAAGCACTTTAAGTATGATCAAAGCATACTATTAAAATATCTAATCTCGGCGGGGGGTTCCTGATGTTAAACAACTGCCCATGTGAACATCATAGCCATGCTTTGCGATCTTGTCCTGCTACATGAACAGTTAAAACCGAGACAGATGCCATCTTTTTTCAGAGGTGTAAGCGTACTACATCCGACTGTCTGACTAGTCACTAAAAACAAATCTTCTTTTTCTCAATCCTCAAACTCTCCCTCATTCTTCCAGTTCATAACTCTTATTTAGACTCAACGCGCAGATTCGATCCTGCTTGAATTGAATGCTGCGTGGAAATTGAACATCTAAGCACGTAGCAGAGCACCTGCACGCCAGGTGAGTTTCTCTGAATGTAGTGCGAGGGCGCAGGATTCATTAAAGCTGAATTCACGTGTAAAGGTGATTTATGAAACGGCCTGGAGAGGTCCGCTTTGTGTTCTTCGGTGAATTTGTAAAAGATCAAGACTCGGTGTGCTAGTTCTTGAAACCATATCCATTACTTGTTAACTTTTGTTTGCCTGCTTTATAGCTGGTGTATTTTAAGAAGCCTGATACGGTATGAGAAATATTAACCCGTAATTTTTTTATTTTTTTATTATTAGTGGAGAGATTTCATCTTTCACCGTGGGCTCACAGAATGATTTTCAAAGTGACACTTTGGACTGCTTCCATTAAACGTTCTCTGTTGTTTGCATTACATCCTCATCTATCACTCTGCCTGTACTGACCAGACAGCCGCGGTCCACTGCAGGCACACAACAGCTCGTCTGTTCTGCTCTCTGCATGTGTGGTCCCCTCAAACCATGAGCCGGGACAAGACACTGAGAACAAGGGAATTCCGTTTTCTGTTGAAGTCTACTCGGCTGCTTCGCTTACGTTCCAATTAAACCAGTATTCTTCTTCTAATAGTGTCCTCTGCTGTTTGTTTGAAGCCCATTTCAAGTATGGCAGTTAATGATTCAACTTTGAGTTGAATATTTGTCAGATTTCAGTCCTTTTGGTTTCTAGGTGATTGGTGAAGACTCTGAGTTGCCCCGACTTTATTGTATAATGCTGTACATGTTGTAGGAGTCACTCCCTAATTTTGCATCCCGAGGGAAACCCCGTCCGCGATTGGACATCTTGACATCATGTGGACCTTCCGTCACGTGTTCTTGGAGGCAATGGGAGGTGGGGGATGAGAAATACAGGGTGGGGTGTGTGTGTGTGTGTGTGTGTGTGTGTGTGTGTGTGTGTGTGTGTGTGTGTGAAAATCTAGACAGTAATACCCCACCAATAATTCACTGTCGCTCCTAAAAAGATCGACCTTAAACCACCCAGGCCCACAAATCACCGGAGCCAAATTATGAGTTCGCTGGACTTTGCCAACGCGCTGTTTACCAAATACCAACAATCCGCAATGACCTGCCCTGTTCTGCTTTCAGCGGACGCTTCAACGTCTCACTGTCCGTCTTCCTCTTCTTCTCCCGCCGTGTCTTCTTCGTGCGCCTTAGTGTCCAGAGGATATCGCCACCATTATGCATCCAATGAGAGAGGCAGCAGTAGAGTCCAGTTTCCTCCCTCTTCTTCTTCTCCTCCCTCTTTCTCTTCTCCTTTGTCATTTGGTTCTTCTCTTTCGGGACTAAACGGGAGCATCAGAGGTGTTGAGCCTACAGAAATACGCTCAGAAGGAGGTTGTAACTCACTGGGAGTTCGACCGCTGAGGTGCCCCGCAGAGCTGTTCCCACTCAATCGGACTCAGTTATTCTCGCAGGCTCCGAGGCTTCCTGAGCCGACCTCCAGGAGGCAGAGCAGCCCCGATAAAAGAAGGCTAAACCATGGGAGACTGTGTATTTACCCCTGGATGAAAAGCTCAGGTGAGGAGAGATGGGGATAGAAAGTTATGAGAGGTGATGAGGCGCCCTCCCCTCTCGTCAGCTGGGAACACGGGGAGGTGAACTAAGAAAGAGAGCTGTGTGTGTGTGTGTGTGTGTGTGTGTGTGTGTGTGTGTGTCCTTGTTCGTTAAACGGTCTTTAAACTGTTGGCCCGGTTGCGCAGCGGCCACTGTGGGTTGATGAACTATGCCTGTCAGGGTCTTTTTGCAACTATTTTACAGCACCCCTACCCACTCTGCAGTTCTTTTATGGCTCTGCCATAATGCCATAAAACCAGAATTTAAGACTTTATGAATATTCATGAGGTGATATTGTGTTTAAAACGGGGGCAGGGTGGAGCTTTATTCTGACTGTTTGAAAATGAAGAAAAATAGTTTTCACCTGGCCGTCACGAGTGGAATCATCACAGTCAGTGTTTGGCTCAGGTCACCTCATCCTTATGTTTCACTGTCTGCACAAACCACTCCGCTGAAAGCCCATTGTGCTATTGTACTGTCACACAATAAGCTAACCACTATAAACACTATAAATTAGCAGATCCTTGAATGCTTGCTCTTTCCCACCGACTGATCTGGAGTGCCGACATCGAGCTGTATGCAAAATGGATACTGGGTCTCGAACTATAACAAAGATACAGCATACAATATTTTGGTTTTATAACTGCTAAAATGGAACATGCGCTACAATATGGGATGCACGTTAGGAATACTGCTGTGTAAACCCTCCGTAAAAGCGCTGAAGATATCTTTGCCCCCCACAGTAAACAGGCACGTGGAATCATATAGGAGAGAAGTCAAAAAATGTTCAAGCTTGCCTTGCTGAAGGTTCTCACCTTTAGAAAAAAGCAGGTAAGAAAAAAGCAACGACAAGGTTCGTGTGTAGAGGACCCAGGTTTCACTATTATTTATTGTCACCATACAGTCCTCCTGTCCCACAGCCCCCGTGTGGGTGCTTGTCTGACTGACAGGATAACAAAAATTTGAAGTGCCTTTCATTTCAAGAGCTCCATAATGTCTAAACATTAAACTGAGATTTATATTGTAAAGAATGAAGAAATTATTTTGGAGTTTCACGTTTTCAGGCAGGAAAGTGACAACAACATGTGTCATATAGAATTGTAAAAACTTAGTAATGGACAAATAAAATACTAGCCCACATATTGTGGCCTACAAAAATAATTAGAATAATTAAGCAAACACGAAAAAAAACTAATGGTAAAATCCGTATTCTTGTCATTCCCAGTCTTCTCTATTTTTATTTAATGTGTGTTGAGAGAGCGAGTGTTCCGAGGTCGAATCAGCCAATGAATTTATAGATGTTGATTTAGATCCAGGCATCCGAAGATGACTGGACAGAGAAGACCCGGATGTTCCCGTTGATAATGTGGATTAAGGAGACTGTTGGCCTCTCTCTTCGACTGTGTATGTGCGCACAAGCACACCAACAGACTTCTTTTTAATTACTTCGTTTTGGTTTTCCGTGTGTGTGTTTGCACCAGAGAGAGACACTAAGCAGCAGCAAATCCCCTCGTTGTCACTGACTGCCAGAGAATTCGAAATCTGGCTCAATCAAATCACTGCTGACAAACCGAGAGCAGAAAATATTACCAATGAAAATGGAAAATGGATTTCTCTCTCACTCCCCCCCCCCCACACACACACACACAAACTAGCAAAACACGTCTAGGTGCTGACAGTTACTCACACATACTGATCTGTGGCACAAACCCAGAGGATACTGCAGACACTGAGATACTCGACAATATTCTGGGTGAGCCTTTAAATGCAGGTAATCGACTTTCTCTTTAAGGACAATGAGAGCAATTTGTATGTAGGCGTATATGTAAACATATATGAGTTTACATATGTAATTAGTCTCCTTCAATCATTATTAATTATTGATATGAACTGTGAGTTAGGAAAATATGTGCATATGTAAAACAGGAGAAAACGGTGAGATATCCACTGACATGAATAACAATAAACAGATAAACACATGAACCAGCCAGTTAATACAATATCATCAAATACAAACAGTAGCTGCAAGGATGGAAGTCTCTGGAAGTCTTTTTTTTAAAATTAAATGTATTGATTACATTCATAAATACATTCCCTGAAATGTGTATTTAAGAAAAAATAACCGTAGACAGGAAATAAACATCAGAACATCATATTCTCTTTTAGCATTTGAACGTGACAAGGTTGGTGTCTGTGTGTGCGAGAGAGAGAAGAGAAAGAAAGAAAGAACAACAAACCAAAAAGAGAGAAATTTAGGGCTTTTGGCTGAGTGAGTTGACATTTCGGGTTAACGGTGGTGCAGTGGTTACCACTGTTGTCTCACAACAAAATGGCCCTGCGCTTGAATCTGCTCTAGGGACATTCGGCGTGATGCGCGTTCTCCGTGTCTTTCTCTCTTGAGATACTCTGTCTTACTAAAGCAGTGCATGTCATTATGCCATTTTAAATCGACCACAGGTGTGTGTGATCATGAATTGTTATTAGTTATTTGTCTGTGTTGACTTGTCACAGATTAGCAGTATTTCCAAGCTATACCCGTCTTCTTGCCCCGTGAGACCTGGAAATCGAATAAGTGGAAGGAAATGGATGGAGTCAAGATTCTTTTACAAGCTCATAGACTGATTTTTACCCAAAAGATTTTATTTCCTAATTATACATAATTAGGAAATGAAACCATATCATGCATAATCACACACACACACACACACACACACACACACACACACACACACACACACACACACACACACACACGCCTTTCGTAAGTATGTATTTATTTTGCTTGCTTTTTGGTGAAATTAAGTTATTATATACACAGAAAGGAATGATGGGAAATCACAGGCAGACACTGCAAATCCTTTTGTTATAGATTTTATGATTGCACATCTGTGATATATGATTCTTGTACAGTAACAAGTACAACAGACAAAGATTCATGAGCTGTGCTTCCATATCATACAGTCAATGTCATTTAGGCAGAATAAGAACGCCTTCATCAGAAGACCAGACATTCCGATTTAAAACAACCAACCTTTAATAGATTTTATGTAGATATAGTCACTAAAAGTATTTCATTGTCTTGAATGGCATTCAAGCTACAGCTGCAACTTTATTGGGTTCGCCTACAATTCACATAGTAGAAGAAAACATTTAGTCTATCCTAGTTTTATTTATTTTTTGTATGGTCATTTTGAAAGAGGTAGTTTGTTTTGAAGCTGTACAGAACACATTACAATAAGGGGACTAGATTTGTCTAAAGGTTTTTCACAAAAATGATATTTTCAGTACATAAAAATACTCAGTAATTCCTAATGATAAATATATATTTGCCCTATTAATGACGATAACAATTCACAGTCTTTACAGACAATGATTGTGATACAGATTGTGATCCGTCCATCATGTGTAAATATTTTACAAGAACCATGTAAAATACCTTATCGGTTGCTACACCTAGATTTTCACTGGGCACACCTAAAAATGTAGTGCACTGCGATCCCTATTGAAAATCGTCCAGTACACAATAGATTTCCACTGATCTCTAAATGTCATGGGTGCAGTACAAGAAGCTTTGTTTTACTGAGATGTGCAGAGGAAATGCGTTGGACGTTTTTGTGTCCGGCAAATGACCTTTGAGATTTAAAAATGTGACCTAGTTTCTCTTTAGCCTTCAGGCGATGTGTGACCTCATAAACACAGGAGGTCAATGCAGTTTCACTGATTCATGAATTTTTCACAAGAAGAGACTTTTTTCTTTAGCTTTAAATTGAATTAACAGTTCTCTAGCCCTGTTTCCATGTGCATGTGTCCGTTTACACTGATTGTATTAATTAGTTAAAAATTACACATCAATGATCACAGTCAGACTGATTATTTTTCTAAATTCTTTCATTAATTTTGTAGATGAAAAGGGTAGAAGTATAGCCCAGACAGGTAGAAGCTGAAAAGCTTTTCCCCAGCATTTAGAGGTTTTTCGGGTTTGCTAGAAAGTGGAGTCGAAGACTAACTGACAAGTCAACAAGCGACTATATTTGATCACATTATGTGACGTCAGACTCCCACGTTTTTTAACCTGCATCACATTTCCTAATCTTTTTAGGAAGATTTTGTTTTGAAAGAGAATATGTTTTCTTCTGTCCAGGCTCTGACAGACGAAGAGGCCGACAGACGTACACGCGGCACCAATCGCTCGAGCTGGAGAAGGAGTTCCACTTCAACCGGTACCTAACACGTAAAAGGCAGTTAGAGGTCGCGCACGCGCTCGGCCTCACAGAGAGACAAATCAAGATCTGGTTCCAAAATCGGAGGATGAAGTGGAAAAAGGAGAACATTGTGACCACAGCAGTGAGTCGAGAAGAAGAGGAGGCGGTCGATGAGGAGGACTGATGTGTGACTATAGATTTTAAGAGATAAGACAAAATGTACCAGAATTTACAGGATAGGGTGATTTTCTACACAGAACTCTTCTGTTACAGTTCAAGAATCCTAGACTCCTTCTTGTTATTGCCTCAAGTGATTTCCGGCAGAAAGGCACAAGATGGTTGTTGATGCAATGAATGAAACAGCAGCACTTGTGACTTCTGTAGATTCGTGTTAATAATATCTATTCCATGTGCAATTATGTATGTATACATTTTTATGTTTGAAAAAGTCTGAGCCCATATTAGCCGGTATACAAATCAAAATCCAAGAGCTATACCTACCTAGCTTTTTGTTTGTTTGTTTGTTGTTTTCTGTCTTGGCTATCCATCAAACGAAATCTTTTTGAGAATTTACAGCTATCAATATCCAACACTTTCTGGTATTACTGTTCTTATTATCAGTTCAAAGCGAAAGTAGGCAATCCCCTCCTCAATATTTTGATTTGTTCCCTCAATATTAAGGAGAAGAGGTTAATTTTTACAAAAAAACAAAAAACAAAAAAAACAAAAAAAAACATAGTTTAATGCTACTAATAGATTTAACAGTAAGATTTGTTTTAAATGACTCACCAGGAATTCTGCTTAATGAGAAAAACTCTACGGTAGGAAGAATTGTCAGCGAGCAGTACTGCATTATACTTCTCTATGTTTTGTGTTATCTAGTGTCTGAAAGTTCTGTTTTACCTTAGAAGACGTTGTTACCATAAATGTATAAAGAAAAGACAAACTTGAAGGGCAAGATTCGGAAGTGTTTGACTCTTCCAGGGGGATGACCACCGCGATGTTCAAACGAAACGGACACCCATGTATTATTATATTCATCCAGTGATTATACGTCCAGTAAATATGGATCTTTAGTGTGGTGGCAGATACAGAACCCTACCCTACAGACACACAGGTAAGTACTGCATACCGAGACATTTCATATGAAACATTCATGTGGTAAGGTGTTCCAACAAATTTCGTTGCAGCAGAAGGCTGATTTTTATCGTAAATGATCACGTTTTTAAAATAAAATAAAAATTAATCGACTGTTTCCACCAGTGCTTCCTTACTTAGTTGCTCATATACAGTTTATGTTAGCGCATTACACTGCTTATATACTGAAAATATCATTTTAGTGACAAATATTTAGAAAAATGAAGACTGAATATAATTTTTTTTCTAAACTTCATTTTTAACAGTCACTTATTCTAAAAGATGTGCTTGTAGATATAATTGATGCTAGCACATTATTCTTCGAGCCATGTAAAACTAAAAGATTATAATGTAATAAAATACAAGATTTGGTATCTAGTGTAATAAAATATTAGTACAAAACGCAGTTGTTTTGTTTGTTTGTCTTATTTTAAAACAAACAACCAAACACTATTGACTATACATCGATCTATAACATCAATAAAGGCTAACGCTTTTCCTTCATCACCATTTCAATATTTAGAAATCTCTTTCAACAGATATATGTTACTAAAGAAAAGGGTTTTTATTTACAAAAACGTGCTTCAATAATCCAGGTCCTTTAGCATCAGCAGAAATCTTTATTACTTAAGATAAAAACAGACTTTCTTGTGTTGTTTGTACATCCATTATTTTTCAGCCAAAAATATCCAGTGTGTGCCTTTAGTTTCATCAGACATTTCAAGGACTGTTTGCCTAAAAAAAACCCACCCAGTATTATGGCATGAGTGTGTGTGTGTGTGTGTGTGGGGGGGGGATGGACTAATTCCTCGTCCTGCTCTATGCTGTTGTTTTGTTTTCAGTTAAAATTTAACTCGAGCTATTCAGATAGAGGAAGCATCGGATCCGCTTCTCCTGCTAACCAGACAGTGTGCTGGTTTGGAAAGGTCACACATGGGTCAGTGAGGGTTTAAAGGCAAATCTGAAATCTCCCAAACGTCGAGCCTGTAAATAGGACGCATCATACAGGGGATCACAGCGACAAATGGAGACTGACTTGACCAACAAGACAGAAAACACTAATTCTGCTAATATTGGCGCTTTTGATCATATGTGATATGGTTCCAGTCTGCTGTCAAAGCAAATACGCTTATAAGCTGGGTTTTAATATCAACGAAACCTAATTTAAACGTTTGAAAGGTCTTTTTTTCTTTGAAGAGATCTTCTTGTAGTAGACGCGGGGAATGGTTCGTCATACTGCAGCAATTTAGACTGCAACCTCTTTAAGATTCAGGAGGCGTTGGATTTGGACTTCTTTGTGGGAGAACAAGACCTGCATTACCAAATAAAATGATGCGTTCAAAGACTTTATGTCAGGTTTAGTCCAGACACTCGTCGTTGAAATGAAGCTCTGATGTGCTTGAACATTTCCGATTTCTAACTGTATATCTGTAAAAACATTAACATACTTTCGCTGCAGTTTTTGACTATCCTCGGCTTCGGGCCTGCAGGTTTTAAATGGTGACGCCTTGCCGCATTGCGAAACCACTTTTACGCACAGCGTTTCAAGCCGGGACAGGTAGTCCACTCCGCTGATGCTGATTTATGTTTTTGTTTTTGTTTGTCTAGAGATCTCTCATTTAACTGATTTTCACTTTTACATTTCCACAGTAGGCTAGGATACACTGCGTTCAACCCCTTGTGTCATAACACTTTAAACGCAAAGAATGACGTTTAAAATAATTCATTAATGATAAAAAAAAAAAAAAAAAATGTCTCATAGGCGGCTTCAAAAGATGAGAGATTTCTGTTGATTCAGCTGATTCATATTTCAGCACCAGGGACGCAGACTTTACGTTCGTGCCCCTTTCACAAAAGAAAACTTGTCTGTGTTTTGACACCCAGCGTAGGTCTTCTTACAACAGCAGAACACGGAATATTGGTGTTGTACTAAAAAAAAAAAAAAAAAAAAATCTCAAATGCAGTATGGAAACAGAAACTTGTTTCCTCCACATTATTCCTCCTACCTTGTCTTTATATAGCTACATCTGGCTTCTGAAACATTTTGGGTCTAAATATTGTCACGTGTTCTCAATGAAAATGTCATGCAAATATGCCAGTGAAGATAATGAGGAAACTCTGTCTAATTATCTAAAACGAACAAAAATCAAACAAATATAAAGCATGAAATGAAAAATCCAAACGAACGCGTGGCAAAATTCTTCACGCTCTCCAGTGTTTTGAAAGCTTTCAGCTTGCTTTTTAAGAAGCGGTCGAGGAAGAAAATGGCGGCCTGGAGAATGAAATAAGAGAAGGAGCAGCTCGGTTCTAACAACACTCCATGAAGAAATGCAATAAATTCTTTGTTGTTTTATGAAAATTTACAACTTTGTGATACAAGTTTATGAGTGACCGCGCGCGGGGATTGGCCGACGGGCGGGTCATGTGGACGCGCTTAACGTGAACATGAACTTTTTATGATTTCCCAAGTGGCTATATTGCTGCAGCACTCCTCTCCGGCCCGAGCTGCCGCCTGTCCTTCCCTGCTCTACCCGGAGCCTGCTAGGCTCCACTCGGAGTCCGGCCACCGCCAGGAAGTGAACACCCGGCTGTAATTAAACGGACGAGTTAATGAGAATATTTGTTGTGACTGTGGAAACCGGCACGGCGAGACGCCGACAACAAGCCGCCCCTCCCCCTCCTGCTTCTTCTCTTCCTGCTTCGCTATGGCTTCTTGCTCCGTCTGGTCTCGTGCTGCTGCTGTCTGCTCCAAATTGGCTGATCTGGATGAGGACAGTTCCGCTGTGATGAGACAAAGAAGGGGCGAGCAGTGGGACCCAGCCAGGGGAACGCATCCCGGAGATGCCCTCATGATTTACATTTTTAATTTCAATTTGACATTTGATTTGATTTGTCACTGCAAGGATGATGAAGACTACGGTGGTGGGTTGACGCCTGGGTGACAGCAGTCCCCCATCCCCAGTTCCTGCTCTTCCTCAACATTACATCCATCTAATTACCACCCAGTGCAGGGTGGTGTCTCGTGCCATTCCAGAGTGCCTGACTTGTTCGAACGCAAGGAAGTGACCGGCAGGTGTGTGGGCTCGTGACGGATTATCAACAAACGGTAAGAGCCGTTCACGCACGTTTAACTCAACCCTGCAAGATGCGCATTGTTAAAGGAGCAGTGAAAAGGAGTCAGAGCGCAGCATTTCTCAATTCTGCAACATCTAGTTGATTCATTTGTTTTTTGTTTGTTTGTTTTATTTTATTTTATTTTTCTAAACGAAGCGTTGCTCCGCCATCTCAGAATAAACCGTTTCCTAGCTGGATGTATACAGATATATTGGTTAGTTTAAATAGCGGTTGGCTGTCGAGGAGCCATCTATTGCTCGAAACTCGGCTGTTTGAGAACTGGAAGATTAGCTTCCAGCTTTTCCACCAAACGCTGCCCATTGTGTAGGCAGGGAGGGGGCAAATATGCACATGAAAAAGACCGGCTTTGATCTGATGGCTTTGGCAGAATTTGAAGTCCCTCATTTAATATGACTTTTAAAGATAAAAGCAACATAGTTTTCTGGTTTGGGGGTTTGCATCTGGCTGCAGGTGAATTGAAGATGAGCTTCTGCGGTTTTTGTCAGTGTTTTACTTCCAGCGTGTAGGTTTTTTTGTTTCGTTTTTTTGTTTTTCATTAGATTGACAGTGTGTGTGTGTGTGTGTGTGTTTGTGTGAGAGAGAGAGAGAGAGAGAGAAAGAGAGAGAGAGAGAGAGTTTACAAGCACAGGAATGTTTGTCTGTCTCACTTATGGCTTTGGTTCCCTTCTCATTTCCTCCCTGGAGCAGACGTTTTTTTTCTTTCCCTGCAATCACAACCCCACAGTCACAAACACATGTGTAGGTGTCATCTCTTTGGTCTCCAATTTGTTGCCGTCTCAAATATCAGAAAGCCAGACTTTTCATCTCAGAGCACACACACACACACACACACACACACACACACACACACACACACACACACACACACACACACACACACTTGATCACAAGAACAAAAAATGAAGATTTTATTTTAATGTTTTACCTTGTCTGACTGACAAATCATTATCACCCAATGTTTAAAGCTTATATGGTTTTTCTTATAGTAACATGTTATTTTCTAACGCTCATATGTGCTCACATGTAACCTTGATATTCCGCCTCATACAAAACAGGGTCTGACTGTTTGTCTAAGAACATTGCAAGGCTGCAAATAGCTGTGGAAATTTTCGCTGAGCAAATATACACTTTAACAACTTGTATTTTACCTTATAGTAATTTATTTGGTTGTTGTCTAATTATTCACAAACCACTCATAGAAATGTATACACATGTATTTTTACAGTAAAACCACATTTCGAGTCGCTTCCAATTCCGCTTTGTGGATGAACAGCTAACACAATCATTCTTATGCGGTAGGATGGTTTAAAACACACAGTAGACACAAGGATATCCTTAATAGTAAGCTATAGCATGATGGACATATACCCTAGAATCAACAGTCTTCCTTTGTGAGAAATTCAGTATTCTCAATAAACACCAGTTTTTTAAGATAAAGTCAGTGCCTCGTTTTAGGGATCTATTGTCAGCCACATGCAATACGCAGTGCCGGATTTTCTAAAGCCACGATCACACTAAGTCGTGCCTACAGATTTTTCAACTTTTCAAATTCTTTATTCCGTCTGTAGTCGTAAATGGAACAGAAATTCGTCGTGCATTCGTTAAGTTACGGGGTACGCTGAACGTGATACATAAAACAAATGCAAACACAGAACAGAGGAATAAAACTTATAATAAATGATGTATATATTTGTTAATGTGTTTGCGATTAGAAGGGATTTCTATTGTAGGGCCTATCTTACAATATAAAGCGCCTTTAGGGGACTGTTGTGATTTGGCGCTGTTTAGATAAAATTTAATAAAATTTGAAATTTAATTTCTTTTTGGTCCCAGGTACCGTGAAACAATTGCTTTAAAAACTTGACTTTGCTGAAATGCATTAAGCATACTTATGGGTTGTTGTGTCACATTTTACCACGACACAAACACGTATGCTAAAATATGCATATTTTTGTCGCAGATATCAATATCGTATTGAGATTATTGAACAGAGAAAGACCACACAGAATCTCGAATCTGTTATTGACACTCATTAATGTCAGCACTGTGGTATTAGTTTTATTATTATTATTATTATTATTATTATTATTATTATTATTATTATTATTATTATTATTATTGACTAGGTTTTAGAGCAGCAGTGTGCGCGGACTCGAGAGATGTTTACGGTCGTATTTAGCATAATTAGAAGTGCCGTTTTTAGTGATACATTTATTTAACCGTCAAACAATTTGGATCATATACAAATGTTAATGTATGTCTTAATTCTGGAACTAAAATGGATAATTTAACACAAATAGAATTGTTATATAATACTAAATGAAGACAGTAACATTTGGAGAGTGGTATATAAGGTACGAGCAATGTGTGTCTTTCTCTCTTGTGTTCTCTGTTTTGGTAGATAAGTTCAAGCCAACAGTCTGTTTTCCTGTAAGGCTGTGATCACGCAGCTCTGGGAGCAACGGTTAAAGACAGACACAATCCGGAGGCTGTTTGTGTTCGAAGGCAGTCCTCACAATGAAGCTTCAGAGCAGCCCAGAGGCCGCACCTAACAAGAGACTCTGGTGCCATCTAGTGTTCCGTTAACAACAATACCAAAGAGCACATAGACACATACACAGGTTCTTTCTCAAGACTCGGAAACACAAGTTATACGTCCCTGGGTCCGTGTTAATGCGTTATTAAGTGTGTCGATTTACAAAAACCATGCCCGCAATTTTACTTATGTATTATCTCTAGAAAAATAATACCAGGTCAGCCACAGCGAGTGGCGCAAAAAGCTTTTGTGTGCTTTCACAGGAGTGTATGCTGAAGGATTTTTTTTTTTTTTTTTTTAATCTTTGATGTAGGGTTGGAAAGGTCGACTTGTAGCACTGAGGTAGAGAAACGGGTGTTTCTCTCAGTCCTGGTTTGTCTCCAAGGTTAGACCTGGCTGCTGTTACAGTGGTGAATGAAACGTGTAGAAAACCGTGTGTGTACAAAATCCCAGAAGAATGGTGTTGTTGTGTGTGTGTGTGTGTGTGTGTGTGCGTGTTTGCGCTTGCGCACGAGCACTGGATGTGCTCACGGAAAAGTAATTCTGGATGCAAAATTTATGCTGATTGGTCAGGAGGGCTGTTTCGGAATAGAGCGGCAAGCAGGGAGTGCATGTGCTTCACTGTGTTCGTGTCTGTGTAAGCAGATTAATTCGTCCTTTCTTTGTGGTTTTATCACTCACGCTTATCTGTAAATCTGTTGTGCAGTCCCCCTCAGATATATGTTTCCAGTTGTGAACGTGTATGTAATCATCTGAAAGACCCTCATGGAGGGAAAACTATGATGTTCAGTTTAATTTATGATTTTAGCATAGTCTTAGTTTTATTCAGCATTCAACTTCAGAGTATTGAGATCAGACAGAAAATTTGTTTTCCCTTCATCTATTTGTGGTTTGCGCAGCGGACAAATACCTCGACAGGATTTTCTGTGCAGTTAGATAACGATTGCCAGGGTGATAGTATCAGAAGTTAATTTATGATTTTTATTATTATAATTATAATTATTATTATTATTTTTCGTCTGACCTGACCAAATAATGTCGAATAAGACTGTTTGAATAATCAAGCTCGACTCTTCTTATTTAGCCGAAAAATATGGGTCTCTTTCTGATGCTGCATTCACCCACCGTTAAACTTTAACTGGTCCCGAGGCCTTTTGTGGCTGAGGGCTCCCGTCCACCGGTAATAGTCCGGTGAACTGACCTGGAGCGCGTGCTCACAGTACCCTGAAGGACGCGGCAGTCGACTCGCGCTGCCTGGAAACGATTAATATATTAAACAAGAGAAAGTACTAGTCAGGCAGTTTTTTGGAGTTTGTCATTAACTGGTGCAGCAGCAGAGGTCTCCTTCGGCGCGCGCGCACACACACACACACACACACACACACACACACACACACACACACACACAGAGAGCGAGAGAGAATTAGCAATAGGAACTCTATTTATCTAAACTCTAAACACGTGAACTTTTTATCTCCAAGCATCGCAACTTCTGGAATCTTCTATACGATCCAAAGAGCGAAAGTATTCTACTTATATCAAAAAATGTCACTGTTTTTTCTGAGATTGGCAAAATCCATATAAAATTTAAATGAATGACATTATAATAGACCACTTACTTAACATGTCATACAGTTTAATCGCATATTCTTTTTACTTTTTTTATTTTATTTTTTTTTTGTTTAGTCACAGTTTCTCTTTAAATTACACTGATGAGAGACAGGGTTAAATTAAAGGTTATTTTAGTGGTTGCAATAAACGCGTCTGCTCTGCCAGAAGAGGGCCAGTCTGATGCGCTAAGAGTTTTAAACTACTTTTTACAAATAACTCGAACTAAAATGCTACATAAGAGTACTTTAGTAGGATAAGCAGTGAATTTTAAATTTCATAGACGGTTAATTATTTAACCCGTGAAATGCAGTCGACCCTATCACTGCCACGGCTGAAATAAACCGCAGGTGAGCTGCACAGTGCTCGTTACTTGCGGAGAACAACACATTTGTTCATCTGCCGGTTTGCTGCGGGGCGGTTTTTCAGATCGTAGCCATTCCTCGGACTCCTTGTAAAGAGTCATAAAAAGTCATAAAACCATAAAAGTCCTGAGTTCTCTCTCTCTCCTTCGCACATACCCCCACCCCCACACACGCGCGCAAAAGGTGAAAGGGATCCATAAAGCCATAAAGCAGCCGCCTGACTCTTTCAGCTTTAATTGTCGATAATCTCTGAAGTTTCCCGGATTCCTGGAGTTCCTTCAGCGCCTCTCGGCTATTTACTCTGAAGCTGCACCAGAAAGATTTACTGTGCAGGAATACAGCAGGCTTAAAACACATATCCGTTTAGAAAAAAGATGAGATTTGCAATTGTCATCCTACCAATTTTCAACGTGGGAGAATGTCCCACAATATTAACTTTTTGCTTTCTTTGTTGTCTGATATAATCTAGACCATTCCATCTCTCTACAGTTTCTATTTATTTGCGTCATTGTGATTCATACTTCTAACAGATTTCGCTTCTTGTCATTACCCTGTTATTAGTGCTGGACCAGTGGTAGAAACTTAATAACTATAGTGCTAATGACTGGAAGGCTGTTAGCCTACTGATTTTGGGGTGGTCAAAGTAGCTAACAAGCCATCCGAGGTAGCTTATATTATTTTTTGTCTTTTAAGTCTCCCATTTTTTACAGTATTGTCGTTACTCGAATGAATAATTCGTCGAACTGCGGCACAAAGGTCTAGCCTACGCAATGTAATGATAATGCTCTTAGCAGCGTCGGTGCACAGCCCCGTTCCCTTTTTTTCAATACTGGTGGACGGCAAGTTAAAGTTTGGTAGACTTCAATATCCCCATCGACACAAGGAAATATCAGGCACAACAACAAATAACAAATATCAACACAACAAAGCGTAAGGTCATGTGACATAAAATGTGACTTCTTTACTAGCTTTAAAGCAGACTATGTCCTTCTGCTATTCCTTTATGTCCAGCCCCCACTCATCTCCCTTACACACACTCACACAGGGACCAACCATCCGGTTCTCAAATAGCAAAACGTTTCCAAAGTTTAGGTCGTTTTTTTTCTTTGCTCTGCTCTTTCGTCTCGTCTGCCGCTCGCTTCTCCCAAACTGCATTTGTATCTGCAATGACACATAAATATATGTCCACTAGCAACATGGAGGACAATGTCATCATGCAGTGTTGCCTATGAATATTTCCACGCAGTCACATGATATAAGAAAAATGAGCCGACACTACCTCATTCATTTCCTGCTGAATCATAGCCATTCACATTAGCCATTGATAGCATTAGGGTTAACAGAAGGGTTACAATTTGGGGTAATACTAAGCTATCCTGTTTCATGTTGCTTTTCCAGCATTAGAACCAAACTACAAGCTCGTGAGATCTCCTCTGAAGTTATTCTCAAAATGTTACATTAATCTATACATTAAATAAGCTTCTAATCTCTTCAAAATTGTCATATAAAATACATAGAGGCTTCGTAACAAAACTTTCGGTATGTTACTATACCAACACTTCAATTGGCTTGACAATATTCTTAGCTTAAGTCGAGCTGTACCTCGAATCAGGAAAAGCTATGATTCTGCCTGTATATTATTATTATTATTATTATTATTATTATTATTATTATTATTATTATTATTATTATTATTATTATTATTATTATTATTATTATTTGTGTTTTTCAAAGTTTTCGTATTTACTCTATGGGCTGCTGCTGGTATAGGCCTACCACAGATATAATACCAAAGCCACAATCACGTTAATACCGTGCTAATGCAAATAGGCTGTATATATAATAATAGTATTACCGTCCTGTGTGTGTCCCAGGCTGTAGGCCATGCCTGTCCTGTCCCGACTGTTAGTGCTCATTAATGATTACACCAGTCAGCTCCAACACAATGCTGTTGCTTCCCGTTCCCACAAAGCGGAGAGGAAACGGAGCGTCCTGCCAACAAGAGAGAGCGAGAGAGAAAGAGAGAGAGAGGTCAAAATAAAAGTTCAGAAGACAGATTCTCCATCAGTCTGTGTAATCCTGCATAGGACGCGCGGCTCGGGGACTAAAATTCATATTTGTTCTCCTACGCTGAACAGTATTACTTTAAAACGAAGAGATTGAGGAACTGATGAAGTGGGGAGGTGAAGTAAAAGTAAAAATAGGCTTTGTCTCTATTGGTAGTCAAACTGTCTACAGTTCGGCCATTCAGACAAGTCAGAGCCTGTAGAGGAAGCACAGAAAGACACCGAGAGGGGGGGACTTCTTTATGACTGCGGTTATTTTACGACCTCAGCGACACATATTCCGTTTGTGACCGCGAATGAAAAGCACGCCGAAATACCCCCACCCTCCACCCAGCTCGACCCTATTTATTCTCCTCTCTAATTTTGAAGAAGGAAAGGGAGGTTCTAATGTTTCTTTGCAAAAAGAGTGCAAAATGTGTGTGTGTAAATTTAGTTTTTATTATTCTAAGGGATGATAATAATAATTTGTGACACCAGTGTAGCAATTCGCTACGTTTTTTTCTTTTACATTTATAATTATCGTTCCGTATAGTATAAAACTGAGAAAAAATATAATTGAACTTTACAGTATGTAGTATGTTTTTGTTAGTGGTAAAACTAACAAATCTATAATAACGGCTTTTTTGTTGTTGTTTGTTTGTTGTTGTTTTTTATTTTAAGACTTTATTCTAATTGTTTTGTTTTTTAAAACAATGCAGTATATTTGGGTTCAATATAAACATGGACGTGATGGCCATATATATATTGAAAGAGCTTCAGGCGCGTGGGTCTAATGAGTGTCAAGATGACCCTAAAAAAAAAGCAGAAAGAAAAAACTACTTCTTTTCTTTTTCCTGATTTACATTTCAGGCTAATCAGTGTCACGGGAGAAGAAAAAAAGAAAATAATAAATCACTGCACACACTGATTAAACCCAGCACACTCTGGCACAGTATATGAGTTGCATTTTTCTGACTGAGTAGTGTTATGCTACTCATATAGCAGTACATATATATATATATATATATATATATATATATATATATATATATATATATATATATATATATATATATATATATATATATATATATATATAGAGAGACAAGGGTTTCCCGGGTTATCTTTCACATTTCTATCAGATTATGTGCCGAAAATCCCTTCTAGATTGAATTAGTCATATGCTTGAGAAAATAGCAGCCTGCGATAGGAGTAGGACACACACACTGACCAAAGAGGGGACATAAACTACCCAACCACCAAATATACCAATTGCAAATATACAACACTCCAATTACATGGCCCATATTATATAGTAGGCTGAATCAAATACTAGCATCACACACACTGCACACACAAGACGCGCGCACGTTCCCGGCTGTGATTTACGCTCCACAAATTCATTTTAATGCGGTCGGTATTATCTCCAAAGCGCCGGGAAACATATTTTATTGTTCGGTTGCCTTCTCTCCCAACCCCAAGGGGAAAACGCGCATACGTGTGAGAGCTGCTGGTTTTTATGGGTCCAACAACAGACGGAGGAAGACACACGGGGAGAGAAAAGAATCAATTTAACGCGCCGAGGATTCCGGTGTGATTGCGCAATGTCACCGAGAACAGAGGGAAGATTAGAAAGAGAGATTAGATACGAATTAAAAAGGAAAGAAAGAAAGAGACCGTGTTTGTGTATGGTGGTGGGGGGTGTATTCGGTAGTTCCCAGACCTCCTCCTCTTCCTCTTCTTCTTCCTCTCCAACGAAAGGAAAAGAGCGAACGAATGCCAGGCACGGACGATTCCCATTGGTCAGTTCGAGGTCAGCTGGTGTCTGCCCCCCCAACCCCCCACCCCACCCCAATACCCCTTCTCGCCCCATCCCATGTTCTCCGAGCGCATACACACACGGAGAGGTTCTCTCTGTTGCCCCCCACCCTCCACACGCCCCTCCGTCCCACACTGGCACTCAGCCCACGTAATACACCCCCCCACCCCCACCTCCTCCCAATCTGCGATACACTAAGTGATAGCGGCAGCCCGTCGGACTGTCGGCTATAAAACACAACAAATCATAAAGTGCAGGCAGGGGAAGGCAGAGGAAGGAGGACGGGAGGGAGAACCGTTAGCTGCTAGCCGTTAGCCTCTGCCTACTCCTCCTCCTTCTCCTTCTTCATCGAGTGAACGTTGTTATTGTGTTTGTTTCGTGCCCTCCTGTCCTCCCCTCTCCTCTTTTCCTGTTTCTCCTCTTTTTCTTCTTTCTCCTGATGAATTCCTATTTTGTCAACTCCTCTTTCCCGGTGACGCTACCGGGAACGGGTGGAAGCGGGCAGGCGGCGGCAGCAGAGTCATTTTTGGGTCAGATACCTCTCTACTCATCGGGATACGCCGCCGACCACCCGCTTAGGCACTACCCGGGGGCAGCAGCCGTTACCGCAGCCGTGGCATACAGCGCCGGCGGACCCGGCGCACACCAGGACAAACCGTACCCGGCGTCCACCTACTACCAGCAGGCGGCCAATGGAGCATATACCGGACACCGGGCGACAGCAGCAGCGGCGGGGGTCGGTGTTGGGGGCGCGACCGGAACCGGTGCCTGCGACTACGCCACGGCAGCGGCGGCAGCGGCGGCCGCAGCTGCAGCCACGAGTTTCTACAGGGATAAGGAACACCCGTGCGCTCTGGAGGAGCATCAGCTCGCGCTCAGTCAGGACGGCGTGCAGCGTAAAACAGAGTGCGTAGGGCTCAGTGCAAAGGGGCTATTCGGAGAAACGATGGAAGACAAACAGTCGGCGTCAGTGCCCATTTATCCATGGATGCAGCGGATGAACGCCTGCAACGGTGAGTGTCTTCTTCTTCCTCTTCCTCTCTTTCTTGCATATTTTATGATCCCAGTCATAAGAATGACATTTGTTTCCTCTGTCAGCCTCTGTTAGATTTCCTTTCCTTTTTCCCTCCTCCTGCCACAGAAGCTGCTTTATGATCCCCGTATGTTGACCTGTCAGTCAGTCATGTGCTCTGTATTTTATTGTCCGTCATAAAACGGGTTTGTTTGCATTGCGGCTCCTTTTACTGTAGCCTGTGTGACCTGCGACGATGCTACCGAGTAAAGCGAAGTGTGGGGGAAAACAAGGAGTAGATAAAAAATTAATGATGTAGATAGAGAGGAAATACAGAGATAAGTCAAAATATCCACACTCAGTTATTCGTTTATTCAAATGTGTCTGGATAGTTAATCTCTTTTATTTTTGAAAACTGTTTTCCTCTCAGACATACTCTGCTTTGAGACATGACCAATAAGATGCGATAAAAACTGTTTTGTTTTTGCAAACGTTTCTTTTCTGTGCTGATAAAGATATATCACATTTCCTGTTGCTATTATTGGTCTTGACCTTTTCTCCCTTATCGTTTATTGAGCCTCCGGAGTTAACTTTGCAGCGTAGACAGTGTTATTCACTGTTGATTCAAATCGTATATAGATATAGCCTAAAGGCTCCTAAGTTTAAAGTGAAAGTGAGGCAAACCGTCGCAGAAATAATGTGAAATAGTTTCATTTAGCCGGCTCTCCTAAAAGTTTGTGCTTTTACACTCTTGCATGAATTAACCTAAAGTGTTAAACACCGTCCTGTGCTGCAAACCATCTTTAAGAGAGAAAAACGGCCTGTTGAGGGTAGAATGAGTAATAGCAGATGATGCAGAGCTAGTGTTTTATAAAGCCCTGCAGGACACTCCGAGTTATGACAGACGAGGTGGTAACATATTTCGCCGCAAATAAATATATATGGAGGAAAACAAAGAGCGGGCTATAAATGACAGTTAAAGGTGCAAATAGTAGCCAGAGAAAGGGGAGAGTTATTTGTGGTCATTTGGATTTAGATATGAATAGCTTGTGGTTTGCAATCCATGCTCTTACTTTCAAATCAATACATAAACTGAAGTTGCCTTAATTATTAGTGAAGATCGGTGGAGTATACAGCCCACAACGGGAAAAATTATTATTATTATTATTATTGTTATTATTATTATTTTCTTAATTTACTGCTACTTACCACCAGCAACTTTATATGACATAGTTATTCTGTGTGTTTCATAAACCACGACTTTCAAATTTCCTGTAGAATGGTTGTTATTTTTTTTAATTAAACAAATTAAAAAGTCCAAGTTTTCACTTTTCACAAATCCAAAAGTAATCTGCGGCTTCGCAGTCAGAGTAAGTAAACCAAACATTTTACTAAAACAATGTTAAATTCACATTAAAACAGTGTCCTTAAGGGATGGCGCACATTGTTAGATGGCAGCCACTGTCTGCAGTGTTTTTTAATGTGAACAGTAGTGATTCTTAATTTCAGCGAGGGGCAACATAGCCTAGAAAATACTAAACAGGCACTGTTGTGGAAACTTAGAATAGAATAGAATAGAATAGAATAGAATAGAATAGAATATGCATGTGATGAACTTTTCTGCTAACTTTTGTTAACAGAATAGTTAACGCCTCGGTGTTGTTATCTTGGTTCAAATGTATCTGTCTCTTTCTTTCCTTGACTCTCAGGGACCTTCAGTAGCCCCGGGAGACGCGGTCGGCAGACGTACACTCGCTACCAGACGCTCGAGCTGGAGAAGGAGTTTCACTTCAACCGGTACCTCACGCGGCGACGTCGGATCGAGATTGCGCACGCGCTGTGCCTCACGGAGCGACAGATTAAAATATGGTTCCAGAACCGGAGGATGAAGTGGAAGAAGGAGAACAAGCTGATTAACTCCTCTTCTACATCCTCTTCTTCTTCCTCGACGGCGAACGGAGCAGATGAAGAGGAGAAACGGACTGAGTAAAACAGGACGAAAAATAAACTGATGTAAGACACGTAAAAGGAAGGGCAGAATAGAAGAGAAGACATGCTGAATAATGTCATGCCTCCAAGTTTTTCAAGAGTACCCCCCCACCCCCGCATTTTTTTCTCTCTCTCTCTGTTTTTTTTTTTTTACCTGAGCAGTGGTGAAACAACGGAATGGGGGGATTTATTTTTATCCCTCTTACATCAACTCTTTCTGTAGGCTGTACTTGCCGCTCTGAGTGGTCTGATATTTGGTAATAATTTGTAAAACACTCTACAGCAACGGTTATCTAACAGTGGAAAGGGACAAATACGATAAAAAGGGGGAGGGGAAAGGAGCATGGCATTAAATTAAAGAATACAATAGATGAATAAAACTTTTTTAAAGGCCACCAACACAAGGCCACAAGTAGTTTTGAAACACAATTTATTGCTGCATTCCGCCTCCGATTTTTTTTACTGTACTTTTTTATGGCTATGCATATTTAATTTATTTTTTATTCTTTCAAAGACATCATGTAAGGCACTTGTTTTAGGGTTTATAACTTGTTTTGGGGGCTTTAGAACTTGACTTCCGGCTGTTTCCTTCCCGATTTTGTTTCTTATTATTTGTAAATGTGTGTAGCCTTTAATACCTTTAAGTACACGTGCAAGTATGCTCTGCATATACACAAAGGGAGGAAAAACTATTGGAGGTATGTATGTCTTATGGTGTTCATATTTAAACTGTACAGAAATAAGCAAGGGAAAAACGCCTTGTATGGTGAAAATAATGTAACTACGGTTTCGGGGAAATTTTCAATATCGGGAGACCGGTTGAAGCTTAGGGTGGGGTGGCAGTTGTTAACCTACTGATGTTATTCGCCAAACTACCTAAAAACATTCAGGAAAGTGTATATTTTATCGATTTTTACATGTTTTGTTTATGTGTTATTGTCAAGTAATTACCTATACTACCTATGACAAATGTTCAATAAAATGTAAAGGAATTTATGGAGAAAGGTTATTTTTATAAAGGGGTTAGGGTTTGTTTGTGTGTGTGTCTTTGGGCCATGAAATGAATTTTCATTTATTCTAACATTAATTAACGAGCAGTAAAGGTTGGTCACACTCAGCATTACTGGATTTGAGATTAGAAGAATATAGAGGGCACCTTTGTGGGGGGGGGGGTATGCCCCCTCACACCCCAGCACAAACTTCTGCTGCTCCTCAGCTGTTTTGACATTTTTCGGGTATCCAGATGCCTGCTGCATGAATTTCAAAAATGTTTTGACATAAGGCTTAAACAGTGTGTCAGTCTTATTAGGGAAGTGCCAAACCTCAGCGATGCAGACAATCTGATACCGGAAAAATGTCAAAACAGCTGAGGAGCAGCAGAAATTTGTTCAAGACTATTATGAGAGAGAAGGCATCAGACTAGAAGGCTTCAGACTAGACCCTGCTAAGATTTGTGTAAACAAAGCAATCAGAAGTTTTAATAAACTACTTCTGAGCTCTCTGTGGGGTCGATTCTGCATGCGAACAAATATGCCATCTTGTGAGCTGATTACAGGCCCTGCCAGATTCACACAGCTGATGTTTAGTGACCATTATGACATACGTCAGTTTTGTTTCATCTCTGATGATGTTGCAATGGTTCAATGATGTCACGCTGATGGTAGAGGGTCACGGGCCTGATTGCCCGCAACATCAAAACGGACGACGTCAAAGTCGGCACAGTGGCGGAGACTCTCTTGCATGAGCTGAAATCAGTGAGGAAAGTCTTTTACGCCATCACCGAGGCATACGACAATGTAGTGGGGGAGGATGTGGTGAAAATCGGACAGCTGCGGATGGTCACAGAGTGTTACAAAGGAGGCCGCTAATGTTTTCTCTGAAAGATTGATTCTTTCCAAAAAACACGTATTGTACCGCATCTTTCAAACAGTTACCATGTATCCTGTTTTTTTCTTTCTTAAAACGTGTAATCTGCATTTTACCACATCTTTTAAAAGCATGTATCCCTTTTCAAACATGTATCTTACATTTAGCGCATTTAAAAAAAAACAAAAAAACATGTATCCTGATATGGCCACCCTTCCAAGCCCCTGAGGAATTACCCGAACCACTATGGGTTAAAGATGAGGACTTACCCTATGTACCTACGTAATGATGAATTGTAAAGTTACAATTCTTTTATGTAAAAAGGCATTTTTATTTTTGTATATAAATACATGTTGATGTTGTGCTGACGGGATTGTGTGCTTCAAATTACTTATAATGTGCCAAATCACTACAACAGACGGCCCAAGACAATGCGGTCAAGAGTAAGGATCTTGTTAGACAGTGTTTCTAAGATTTTTACGTCCAGTTACAATAACTTTCTATAGTGTTAGGATAAAAAGACAAAGTAATTCCTGTTTGTATAAATTTACGATGAAAAAGCCAAAATACACACAGCGGATGATGAACCTAATTAAAACGCACCCCGCTAGGAGAAGACAGAGCGTGCATGGTGGGACCGCATGGCCCGGAAGTGCCACTTTTTCGGATGAGTGAACGCGCGTGCATGAGTGTGCATGTGCGCATCGTCGTACGTGCGAAAGGTGCCAGTTTTTAAGCTCGGCAATGGGCTCCCCTCACCCCCTCCACCCCTCACCCCCACCCTACCCCGCCTCCTACCCCACAAAGGTGCCCTCTATATTCTTCTGAGATTGGTTTATTTTAAGATTTAGAGGACAACTTTAACACGCTTGAGCCTTTTAGCCTCTTACTGGTGTTAAACACGAGGCCGCGGCCAAGCAGGCGCACGCAACGATCTGGAAGGGAAGCGACGAGGAGAGTGAGCTGCTGATGGCGGGCTCAAACTAAATGATGACCAGAACGAGACAGAGAAAGTTGACCTCTCCTCGAGCCCTGCAGCCAGACACGTTACACATAGACACACACTTCACGCAGACAAAGTGGACAATGTCCCCGTGACCTTTTAACTCTACTTGTCCCCTGAGTGACCGTCGCGTTGTATCTATCTTGGAAGTTTCACTGATGCGGGTGCAAACGCACACACACACACACACACACACACACACACACACACACACACACACACACACACACACACACACATTTTGCACATTAGCTTATCTTATGAAACATGAAAACCACAAAGACAAATGTGGTCTAAATCAGCGTTACTTTAGAATGATTGCATTTGTTGGCTTTTCATTCGGAACATTCGAGATATATTTCTGAATGTTCAAGTTATGCGTATAATAGCACATATAATAAGCATAACAGAAAATATTTATTTATTTATTATTTGACGTTCTTAGGTCATATCAAGCAGGTACAATTATTATAGCATGTATCTAACGCATGCACATTTTAAGTTTAGAAATAAATTCCTGTTGGAATACTGCCAAGACAAAGATGGCATAAGCTGGTAGTAAATAATTAATAAGCACACCTAGAAAAACCAGCCTCGGCTAGCACAGAGGCCAGGAACTTAAGATTTCACATGATTTAATTAATGATACTTTTAGTTATTTTTTTAATTTAATACTTTGAGAGACAAATTGAGAATATAGTGAGACTCGCAATGAAATTACCTCAAGAGAAAATCTATTAAAGTTTATTCTGCAGCACAGACATATTCAGTGTACTTTGGTTTCTTTTTGTGTCTTTGGCTATGACTGGATTGGCGATTTCGTTCGCATTTTAAATCAGCTGTATGACTACGTGCTGGCAGATGTTCTATGTTAAACACTGTGGAAATGGTTTTACTGTGAATCACGGGGACTTGTCTTTACATATTGCACATACGTGCTTGGTGTTTAACATATTTTAAGGAGAAAAAACGAAGAGGAAATGTTTCATGCTGTTTTGTTCTTTCTGTCTCTAGTGAAAGATGTTCTCTACTGAAAGTTTCATTTTTGAGTTTTTGTTTGTTTGTTTGTCTGTTTAAGTCAACTGAGCATTAGTTAGAAAGAGTTTCTCTTAGACCACAATTTATAATTGGTTAAAATATCAAAATCTCCAAAAATGAAGCATATTGAAATCTGCGTGGCTCAAAGAATGAGATTATTAGAATAAAAGGAACTGAATCTGTGCACAAGCACTGGTTGCAAAATGTTCTCTAATCTGGACTCATGCCTTAAATTCTGACGTTCCTTTATTCTTACTCAAAATGCCACAAAATCAATATAACATAAAGTAAACGAAAAACATGTACAGCTCAAGAGAATGGTATGTTGAGCGAAAGAAAAGGGATGGATGGATGGATGGATGGATGGATGGATGGATGGAGGGACGGATAGTTTTATTCTATGCTAAAACTGAATGATGATTGTCTTCAAACTGGCCTCATTGAAATATTTCGATGTATTTCGTTCAGTGAGCTATTTCATGGAACAAATTCAGTGCGATGGCGCTGATCTATAAATACCAAGGGCGGTGTGCTGAGAGGAGTGTGACAGCTGGGTCTTTTGTGGCTTTAAACCCCATGTTACTGTTATGTGTGCTTGCCCGTGTGTTTTAAATGTGCCTGCAACTTTGTAATATTCAAGATGAATTCCATTCCAACTGCTGGTTTCTTTAGCCGACACTCTGAAATGTGGCCTGCAAACTGCACACATTTCCCCACTGAGTACATCCATTTGTATCATTTCACACATACACACAAAGCTCTGGAATTCTTCATCTGTCCCCTGTTCTAGCTGCTGTGCCGGAGTTACAACAAAGCGTGTACACCCGAGTGCACACTGAGGCCTACTTCAAACACGCAAACGCTTAGACACACACAAGCACTCCGGCGGCTGAAATGCATCCAAACCCGGGAATCAACAAATCATAAATCAGCAGATTTCCATCCAGTGTGGACGTCACAGATCAGGTTTAACATTCCTCGTATGCAGCTGCAAGGGAGGCTGCAGTAAGAAAGAAAGAATGTACAGTCGCAGGCCAGTCGGACTTCCATAATTCAAACATTTTGTGTAGTGTTGACTGTTTAGCTTGGTCTGTGATGTATTTATTTATTTATTTGTTTATTTATATTTGCCTAATTGTTGTGATATTTTGCACAATATTTCCTACTGGTGTTTTGTATCTGTGCCGGAAGTTGAGGTACAAACAATTAGTGCAGCAAGGTGAAACACTGCATAACACAAACAAACGTGTATTTTATCGGTGAGACCGCTTTCTGGTGGAACTCTGGAATAAATATCAACAGCTCTCAGATGTATGTGGAGACAGGCTAGTTACTATTGTTTTTTTTTATACCATTGTGTTCATTATTAACGTTTGGTTTTATGGTTCTTACGGCTCTTAATTGCGAGACTAAGCAAAAGGTCACTTAACAGAGCTTAGTGATGAGCACACACACACACACACACACACACACACACACACACACACACACACACACACACACACACACACACACAATGTTTTTTTTATATAGCAGTTGTCTTAGACTCTTTTGAAGTGTGTCCTTTCTCCCTTAACACTTCTTTCTGTGCAATAAATTATATCTGCAGTAGGTGGCGCTCTGAGCTCACCCCCGACGCCTCTAGCAATAAGGAGAGAGAGAGACCGAGAGAGAGAGACGGAGAGAAAGAGACGGAGAGCTTCCCCCGCCCAATCTTTATCATTTGAAACCTCAGAGCATAAATTACCTCTCCAAAGTCATCGGCGAGAATTTACGACTGGTCAACAAAAGCACGTGACCGTCCCCCTCCTCCTCCCTCACCGCGTGTGTGTCTCTCTCTCTCCTCCCTCACCTCACCCCTCACCTCCCCCATCACACACACACACACCTCCATCCAACACACACACACCACCCCACCCCCATATTTGGACGGCGCATACATAGCTAAAAACGAAGTACAGTGCAACGCCATAATTCACTAATACATCATAAATCGTTGAAAGTACCAGCGTTATAACGACCCAGAGAAATCTAACAAATCAAGCGCCCCTTAGTACTCAACTATAAACCTGCAACTCTCTAAAACAACCTAAATGAGCTCTTATTTTGTAAACTCGTTCTCGGGGCGCTACCCAAATGGCCCCGAATATCAGCTGCTAAATTATGGAGGCAGCAGCGGCGCAATGAACGGCGGGACGTACAGGGATTCTTCCTCCGCCACCATGCACCCTGCGACAGGCTCTTACGGCTACAGCTACAATGGCATGGACCTGACCGTCACTAACCGGGGAGGGGGGAGCAACAGTACCGCCAACGCTGGAGGACACTTCGGGAGCGGCTCAGTCGGTGGGGACTCGCGGGGTTTCGGCTCCCCGGCCCCGGACAGGGGCTTCAGACAGCAATCTAGCTGCTCCCTTGCCTCTGTGGCGGACTCCCTGCTGTCACCCGGCAACGAAAGCACAAAACTGGGCGCCCGGAGTTCGTCTCCTCGCTCGGATCAAGCAGGAAGCGGTAATCTCAGCTCACCAAACCTGTCCTCCGCCTCCTCCACCGGCGGTGGCGGCACAGTGCAGCGTTTCACCGAACTGGATGATGCGTCACCAGAGACCGAGGACTTGCAGCATAACCGGGACACTAGTCACGCCAGCAATCCGCCACCCAGGACCGGGCATAAGCAGGAGGGCGGCCCGACGGGATCAGCCGCTGGCAACACTGGCAGCGAGGCGCAGACACCACAGATATTCCCCTGGATGAGAAAGCTACACATTAGTCATGGTACACGTTGCTCTTGTGTTTACAACTTATTTACCATGTATCCTAGAAGTTTCAGGCGATCGTATTCATATGGCTGGTTCAATAGAATAGCCTCCGTGTTGACACATGGGACTGGTAACAGTTTAGTGCTTGTTGGAGCTATATCGGGGCTTCTTAAAATACACATTAATGATTGTGCAGAATTATTGCAGCTTTGATCTGTGTAAAGTGGATGCTCGAGAACAGCAGGGAGATACCCAATTAGCCACGGTTCTTCGTTTTTGTCTGCACCCTACCAGGTTTTTTTCTACTGCGTCAATTTCATAT
Organism: Oreochromis aureus; assembly: GCF_013358895.1. NCBI lineage: Eukaryota > Metazoa > Chordata > Actinopteri > Cichliformes > Cichlidae > Oreochromis > Oreochromis aureus. The sequence continues at coordinate 34,012,775 of NC_052945.1, read as the reverse complement.
TTTCATGTGGCTGTCAGAAATCAGTTGTCAAGATTATGAATCTCAAAGGAATGCCGTTTAATTGCGCACATTGGGTTAATATTGATGCTTTCATTTCAAATGATGTATTCATTTTTTAAATACTGATATGAAGATCTAAAAAAATCGAAACAGTACACCCCAGAAAACTTCTCAGTTGAAAATTCCCATTACATTTTCGTGTTTTAGAAATCATAAACGCCGGACAATTGCCCCTTCTGTCTCCTCTTTTTTTTAATTTTAGCAAATTCCACAAAAGCGTCATAAATCTGTCAGGGGAGAGACGAGGGGAAGAAAAACTCAACAGGGCTGGGAAGCTGCAGACAGAGCCGGGCAAAGAAAGAAAAAAGAAGCCGAAAGAGAGGCCAGGAAGGCTTTGGAAGCTGCTTGCTCCTTTGAAAAGTGAAGCTTTATTACGGGTGGGAACTTTATTAGAGAGGTGAGGCAGAGGACGGGGCAATAAAACCCTGAAGGGTGTAAAAAATGGGGCATATAGAGAGGTGATGGTGAAGACGGGTGGTTAAAAAGGGGGAAAAAAAAGTAATGTGACAGATAAAAGCAAATGTTTTAACGCAGGCTGTGGAGTGGAAATAGCAGAAATAAAATGTGTCAAGAAAGGTTGTGGTTAGAATGATGGACAGTTTTACTCGCTGTAGGGCTGCCTTTACGCTCGGTGATTTTGATAAAACAGTAAGTTTAATTCCTTGTGGGGGCGTTAGAGGTTGATACAATAAAACAAACACCTGTGGCTCCAGTCTATGAGAATCCTTTGACTCATAGAAAACATCAGCCTAACAGAGGTGTTCGTGACTTTAGATTGATATTTTCAACTATTTCTCTTATACTGGAGTGTATTTTAGAGCGCTGTAAAATAGTGACTTAATATTGCGCACTCTATTTTTGTGTGCACTCAATAACAGCCCGTTTCTGTCGCGTGTTGGCGCATCTTTAAAAGCCCTTTGTCCTCTCATCACCCTCAGATATGACGGGCCCGGACGGGAAACGGGCACGGACGGCGTACACCCGCTATCAGACGCTCGAGTTGGAGAAGGAGTTCCACTTCAACCGGTACCTCACGCGGCGGAGGCGGATAGAGATCGCGCACGCGCTCTGCCTCACCGAGCGGCAGATTAAAATCTGGTTTCAGAACCGGAGGATGAAGTGGAAGAAGGACAACAAATTGAAAAGCATGAGCCTCGCCACTGCTGGAAGCGCCTTCCAACCCTAGAAATGTCTTTGTTTTAAACCAGAATCTGTCTTCGTCCATCTCTTTAGAGATGATACTACCATGTACACGCTTCCCTGGAGGAGGAAAGAAACAAACCAGAAATAAAGAAAACTTGAAGAAAACAACAAAAGAGAGGCCAACAAAAGAAGAAGACGAAGATGAAGAAAAAAATTCCAAAATGTAATCAGAAACATTTAAGAGTACTGTACAGCAGCGCAGCACTTTTCATTTGTTTGGTATGTCGGTCTTTGGTGTTTTAGGGCAACGTAAAAAAATCATGACTGTGGTACTTGCTCTTGTAACAAAAAAAAGTGTTTCTTTATGTTGTCCTCTTTAAAAAGGAGGGGAGTCACGGATAAATATGCTACCTACCTTATGTCCTACTTACAACATTGCTACCTACCTATTGTTTAATGTCTAAGTATCGTTTTGTGTCAAGTGTGAATTTCTGTAACTGACCAAATGCTTTCTAGAAAAGTTAGCATGTGAGCTCTTATTGTAAGTTATTTACATCCAGTAAGGCACGTATACCCTCGCATACCCCAAACCCACTATACTCGCTGTCTTACCATTAAATTCTGCGCTATTTTGAAGCCGAAAAGGTGTGTGTGTGTGCGCGCGCGTGTGTGTACGTGTGTGCGTGTGTTCGAGTTTGAAACTTAAAATGAATCCCTTTGCCTGAATCTGCTTATCCATCCAAAAAGTTGTGTACAGCTCTACTATTCAAAAAAGCGGAACTGTATTATATTGTTATTATAATTGTAATTATCGGTTCTATGCTTCTCAAATGATGTATATATATATATATATATATATATATATATTGACATTTTTAAATGTGACCAGTTGGCTATTTGTAGGTGCAGTGTGCGAGTTCGTGTTTATATGAGTGTGGTTATGGCTAATGGCTACCGTCCTTTAAGGCCTGTAACCTGTCTGCCAGTGAGCTTTTTGTATTTGTTTGTAGCTTCAAGTAAAAAAACAAACAAAAAAAGCAAACAAAAAACCCAATAAAGTTCATTGTACTCATTAAACAGAAAGACTGAAGCAACTGCTCATAATAGAAACTGTCGCAGAAACAGTTTAAGAGGAATCTAGATTGATACCGGTATGTTTTTTTGTTTTTTGCTTTGTTTTTTTTTTTTATATAAGATACTGAAGAAGTGATTCGAACATATGTCGTATTTGCATATTACCTAATCTATACCATATTTATATCATATATCTTTATGCAAATTTTGGGCTTTGGTTAGCATCAGTTGCCAAACACTGGTGTCTGTGGCTCCTCCAAACTGCACGCGGAAGTCTTCTTTGGCAAGATACCGAACACCAAATTGCTCTCTTTTCATATCCATAAGTGCTGTACCGATATGCCTCAATAGTTAGTAGTGGCGTGTGTGGTCATTTACTAAAGCAGTACTACATATTTTGCCAACAATACCAAACCATTTATTATTTTTACCTGACTTCCAATATAGGCTGAAATCAAGTTGTTTGATTTTACATTATGTAGATCTGGCCTAACTCTTCAATCCGAGGTTAAGTCTTTATTTTTGACTTTCGCCTCTTTTTGTAGTTTTTTTTACTCACTTTCTGACATATAATGCACAATAGGTATACCATGCATAAAGAAGCAACACATCAAGCATGATTGGTTGCATCAAGCGCGCAATCACTAAGGGGGCCACACACACACACACACACACACACACACACACACACACACACACACACACACACACACACACACACACACACACACACACACACAGAATCACTGGGTTTACTGACAGTTTCTTTTTCTTTCTTTTTTATGTGATGAACATCAAAAGGGGTCAACACACACATACACACACACACACATACACACACACACGGAGAGAGAGAGAATTACAAATACAAGTATACACAGAGCACACACTCACAAACCAGTTGTCGACTCTGCTGACCAACTCTGACAAGACAACAAACTACCCGCGGTGGACAAATTGGTCACTTTTTTCTCCTTTCCGCCCGAACGGAGGCTACTCCCGGGCAAATTAAGTTTCCTCTCCTGTAAACAAGCGACTGAACTTTTAAACTCACCGGCTTGTGGTGCTGCCGTTTCCCTACTACTACAAGGCTTTCCTTCTGAGTTGCTGGGGTGGGGGTGGGGGCTGGACACAGCCTCTATCTCCTGCTTCTCCTCTGTGTGTGTTGAGATATATTTTAAAAGCTAACCCCTTTCTGCTTTGAGCTAAACTGTAAAAAAAAAAAAAAAAAAAAAAAAAAAAAAGGCAGCTTTGACATTTACATGTCAAACAAATGAGGGTTTTTATCTCCAAGTTGGATCGTAAAGGTCAAGCCTGGCCTCAGACTGATACCTCTCACTGGTTCGCTTGTAGTCACGTGGGGTCCCATAAGCTTAGTTTTATGGTTTTGGGGAGTTGACAATGTACTATATATTTCGCATTCTCCAAAGCAAGTGACGGTTTAACTGCTTCGCGGGGATCCTAAAGGGGTCAGTAAAGTAGACAGAGAAGGGGAGAGAGGGAGTATGTGTGTGTGAGAGAGAGCAGGCTACTACTACCGGCCGCAACTCCAGCTCCGGTTCACACTACACTGGGAGACCGCTGATCTCCGCTCTGCTCTGCTCTGTGGACGCCGGAGAGAAAGATCTTGGACTCACAGCACAGTAAGTAGTGACGGCTGCCTGCAAGTGGGGGCTAAGTGGGGAGAGGAGTCGGTAAAGTGTGTGTGTGTGTGTGTGTGTGTGTGTGTGTGTGTGTGTGTGTTAGAGAGAGAGAGAAACAGAGAAAGGGAGAGAGAGAGCGGGATGGGGGGTGGAGGTTATAATTACCTTGTCACTCACTATGTAGTTCTAGGATATTAATGCGCTGGCGGAGTGCCGCCAAGCACCGGTGCATTTGCCAGCGACAATTAGGACTCGGAGAGACTCGGAGAGTCCTGGTAGTCGCCGGTTCGGGACGTGCGATAGTTATTACCTCACAGATGAAGCAAGATTAGAATTGTCTTTGTATGTGCCAGTATCCACACATATACGCGTTTTATTTGGTGCATAATGATGACGCGCAAAGTAAGAATGGCAATTTATGTTTGGTTTTCTGTGGGGAGAGGTGGTTGGTAATAAACACAAATAGACTAAATTCATACAGTGATACTAAATGTGTGTGTCTGTATACAAGTATGTGGGTTATATGCTGAACTTTAAAATGATAAAATAAGACGGAAAACCATGCGCATTATTTTACCACTTCCTTTTTGCATTTTCGAATTTACTTGAACTATTTGGATAATGCGTTAGCTGAAAGGCTAATGAAATCCCACCGAACAGCAAATGTTGCAGATTTCGGTTTATGTGATCTTTGAAAGCGTAAAAGTCTTGTGACTCATATGTTCACTCTGTGATCAAATAACATATTTACCCACAGCCAATGCGCGCGTAAAATTGATTTTTTAAAGGATTATGAGTTGGAAAAATCAACCATTACACTGATGGAGAAGAACACACGCAGGCGCGTATACACAGGCTGTGCTGATAGGCGTTCTTGGGCACAAGACCTTGCCCCCATGTTTTTCTGTTTTTTAATGCGGGACGCATGTGAGTGAAACAGCTTCGTAGATGAAAACAAGGTTCGCCATCCAAGTCTTTAGAGGTATTGGTTTTACGCCGTGGCTTGGGCCACACACACACACACACACACACACACACACACACACACACACACACACACACACACACACACACACACACACACACACACACACACACACACACACACAAGGAAATGCTCGTAAATTAACCCAAACCTGCTAGACCTCAAACGAATTCTTTTACTCTGACCAAAGTGTTACCAACTTTCACAGGTGCAGGCGCTGGAGCAAATATTGGTGAAATTGTTGACACAAATACAGACGCTTAAAAATGCAACATCAGTCATGTATTCCAGTACGAGCTAAGCGTTCATCACATGACACGAAAGCACTCTTGATGAAAATATAACTTTAGATTTAACCAAACCGCACAGTCTCTATCAGTCTTTAAGTTAAACGGATACCCAAATAAATACTCTTATATACAGAATTATTGCATGTTTAAGGGAAATGTTAACGAAGGTAGATGACACAAACATGATTTCTTGTATGAAAACATAAAATTTATACAAAATACAACATGAACTAATCGATTCAGCACGCTATAGCATATAGCTGTAGTTTATCCTCTAAAATGAACAGTGTTATACTTCTGTTTTATTTGTGACACGGAAAATCGTACTTTAAACCGTTCATTGGTGAGCACTAGCACAATTTTATCAAGAAATATACAAGCAGGTCGTGTTGTGAGTAAACTAGGCGAAGAGTGGTAATAGTGTAACTCTATTTTCGACCCTCCAAATCTAGCTCTTCTTCTGTCTAGAGTGAGACTGAAGCTGTCGAATAATTCGGCTACCGGTCACACGAGCCGTCCTCTGCCCCGTGCACGCACTCACCCTTTTGCTTTGAGCCATCGTGTAAATTGTTTAATATGTTATGTCGGGACTGAAGCTCAAATTTCGATACACATAGAGTCCAAGCTTGTTTCTATTCATTCTATTTTTTGAGAGGTCAGTGTCTACTGGTTTAGATCGCCATGCGTCAGTTAAAGCAGCGACGCCATAATAACTCCATAAAATGCATAGATTTCTGCATTGAAGACGGTGAATACATGAGGAAGATGATTCCCAGGCACAAGAGAAAATGCTGTCTGCAAAAAATTTCGTATCTGTTTAGAGTTACTATTACGCTTAAAGAAACATGTCACATTAAGAAACCATAATTTGGAATAAAGCAGAACAAGGCCAAGATACGCTGTTTATTTTCTGACAAAATGTAATCTGTTCATAGAAGGATTTATTTTATGCTGGTTTTTTTTAAGTATTTAGTATTATGAAGTTTGATATTTTTTTCTATTTTTAAGCAGTTATTTTGTCTGCTTTTTTTAACTAATCAAACCTCTCGAAGGAAGTATCCTCCACTCTGCTTTACAAAGTGTTTTGCAGTGGAAGTAAACCTGAACTAAACCTATTCTTACAATATTTATACATACAAGGCTCCTTCAAGTACGAGCCTATTTCTCCTACTCACCACCACCACAGAGTTAATCCTGTGGCCTCTGTGCTGCTCTAATAAGAGAGGAGAATTCCACTTTTCGGAAGTCCCTCTCTCCGCTCAAACTCTCATTTATTATGTTCACTTTACATGTGAAGTAAGTCCGGCTGGCTGGCTGGCCCGATGTATTTTCAGTCTAGGGATTCCTGGCGCTGCCCTCCGCCATCGCAATGATTTTTCATGAGCTTCACAAGAATGTTATTTAAAGTCATGTTTGGGATGCCATAAATTATTGAGGCACCAGTTGAAGGAGGAAGACAGGGATAGGGGAGTGAAGCAAGAAGGCTCTTTCCCTCACTCTAAACGTTTATCTGATAAAAAAAAAAAAAAAAAAAAAAAAAAATTGAATTCCTTTTTTAGTTAAAAAAATATATTTAATTAATTACCTTAAACTAATAGAATGTTTCCTAAAATCGCAATGTTTTTTTTTTCAAGCCATTTTTACTTTATGTGCCAGTTAAGCACAGTCGGACGTAATTCCAAAAACAGAGAAATAAGGAAGAAAAAATTAAATAATGACATAAGGATCAGCTAAGTTACTTTTAAAGCCTTTAACCGTATTTTATTCAAATGTAATGTAATGCAATTTAATGTAGGTCCATTTCATTTGGTTTCATTTATTATCATTATTATTATTATTATTACTATGTTGCTTCTTTTTTCCGTCGGTTTATAAATACATACGCACGAGCGTTTCGGGAACGGCCTGGGTCCTTGAGGAAGTTTCAGTTCGGTAAACAGGAAGGCAAAAAAAACTCCCTATTTCATTTTTCATCAATTTCCTCCTTTTAGTGATGATGCAGGAACACCTCCCTTTAGCAACAAGAGCCTACACTCTCTCTATAGCTCCATAGCCTGTACACACGCAGGGACAGGACATGACACGCGTGACACAAAGTAGTTCCTTTTCTTGTCCGGGTATAGAGGCTATGACATGGGAAGGCGCAGCAATGGCTTTGTATGGGCTCCTTTGTTTTTGGTGTGTGTGTGTGTGTTTCCCGTTTATGTACACAGGGCAGCTCCAGTGTACAGACGCGCTTCTTTTCAGTATTATGTGTAATATGTGTATTATGTGTAGGGACTTGCTGCTCCTTTGAACCTGTCCAAACTGTCAAAAGGCGCTGAGTTTGGCTTTACAGCCTGTGTGTTGGTGATGATGAGTGGGGTGAGTAACTAATGCGATCGGCCCTTTTTTTTCCTTCCCATTGCGCTGCAAAGGTGTGTGTGTGTATGCCTGTGTGAGAGCGGCTGCTTTGTGTAGGAGTAAGTGGGGTGTGTTTTTCTGTGTTTGGTAGATTTATTGGAAGGGCATGAGAGAGCTATGTATATGTGTGAGTGAGGGTACAAGTGAGTGTGTGTGTGTGTGTGTGGGCAAGCTAGTAAAATAAATAATAACTGAAAAAAGAAACAACAACAAAGTTTGCCCAGTTTCCACAATCCCCTGTGTCTTCTCTTTCCACGTGTCACTTCGTGTGATTGCATTACATTTAAACAGGCATTTGCGGCACTATGCTAGTGTTGGGGTGACCCACGCGGCCAAGCCTCATGAATAATGCATGCCAAGAAGTCACCGCCAGGTCAACAGACAGGCTCCAGTCAAGCACTGCCCCCCGCGCCGCAGGTGCTTGTGGAGGAAGAAAGGCTTACAGGTCGGCGTTAACATCCCCGCCCCCACCCACTTTACAGAATTCAAGTGTATGTATGTTTACCTCACCAACATAGTGGGCGGGTGGAAATAACAGGTGGTTGCTTTAAAGTGTTCTCCATTTTGATGGTAAAAGAGGGAAATTTGCCTAAGCCAGACGTCAAACTTCGACAATTTTAGGGGGAGCACTGGGCAAATAGACCGTTCAATTAACCCACCATCAAAAGGTTGATTATTTAACACACTACCAATAATAAAATAGCCATAATACCAGCACTTATTTTGGATTTAAAGTTGCTAATTGAAAATAGCCTGTCTAAGTCACTGAACGGCACCTACAATCAACGCTGAATGCTGGGAATAAACAGAAAGATGCTCTCACTGACTTGTTAGTTTCCTAAGTATTTGCACTATATAAAAAAGGCCTTTATTAGTGCCCCTTTGTGCAGCTTTGAATAAAGCCTGGATAACAGCAGAACGGACTTGTTTGGCAATTGGTTATGAAAAAGTTCAGGTTATGTCAATATTTGTTCTTTTCAAATATATAATTTAATTTTGTTAAAAATTTATGTATAGAAGTTGCGATCATTTTATATAGCTGAGTCACATAATAGTAATCATAATGGAGAAGTACGCATTTAAATAACAGCAGATAGGAAGTAGCTTATAATAACATGCAACATATGGACAATGAAGGAAATATACACATTAACTTGTTGCAACATTCAGTGTGTCCCCATCAAGCGTTTTGCCTTCACAATAATTCCTACCTCTACTCCCCAGTGTACCTTCTGTGCTAATTCATATTTTTTAGAGCGCTTTGGGGTGGTGGTGAGGTTGTACTCTTCTTTCTATTTACCTCCATTCTGTGGTTTCAACATGCTTGGGAAGTTCGTATTTTTTCCCTGAGAATGCAGCTCTCTCGCGCCGCCACCAGAGCCCGCTTTAGACCACTAGGACGACGAGAATGAGCTCAAAAGACCCCCACGAGCCCTGCTCTGCCTGTACCTCTCTCCCTCCCAGCACGTGTACGCGTCCCTTTGAATCCTAACTGACGATAACCTGCAACAACCTCCCGTCTATCTCTCTCTCAGTTAAAATACACAACTGTCAGAGCGGTCGCGCTTCTCTGAAGCTGATTGATGGTGATTGTATAAAAACACATAAGTAGCCTGTGCCATTAAGTGTAAGGTTCAAAAAGTAAGATTAAAAAAAGTCATTTAAGGACTTAATGTTCATTTCCTTTAAACTGCATTGCTAAGTCGCAACAGACTCAGCTAAAAACACAAAGCCAGGCAACATTCAGTCTAGCAAGCAAGTTATTATAGCCTTTAGCTACTATAGGTTTCCTCTGTCTCCCTCTTTCTTCCGGCCCAGGGCAAAGACGAGGAGTCTTATTATCAAGAGAAAAACATAACTGGATGTCCGAGCTACTACCCAGCCTGCAGAGACAGGTTCACTGAGTTGAAGGGTCAGAAGTTCACCGTCTTGCGTGAGTTCCGCCCTCGTCTCTACTCACTCACTCCACCCTGGACCAATTGCTGTATGTCAAAGGCAAAAACGGGGGAGGGAGTCAGAGGAGCCAAGGTTGGGAGGGGGTACAGATGAGAGAAATGATAGCAGGAGGCAAAGGATAGGCGAAGGCCTGACCTTGCCTTCTCTTCCCCAGTAATAACAGCAAAGCTCCTCCTGCAACAATAATGTGCGGGCGGGCAGAGAAAATGGAGGAGTCAAGGTGGTGGGAGGGCAGAAGGAGGTAAGTGGATGTCTGGGGGATTACAGGTGTTTGGTACACATTTTGTTCACACCAGCTAGCGTTTGTTTCAAGTATTCACGTTCTTTTTTTTTCTTTTTTTACACCCTTATATTGCGATGAATTACCCTTAATACAGTCGCAATAATAAATGTAAAGATTCCTGAATATTTGGCACACGCGCGTGTGCGTGCGCGCGCGTACTTCCATAACTAGATATTTGTGGTCTTTAAGCTGTGGTTTTATATTTGATAGTAAGACTTGTTGATATGTGTTTGAGAATGCAAGTTTAGTAAAGCAGAGCTCTTCCTCTCCGGAGTCTTATCGGCACAACCCTGTCAAAAAACCAAACTCTTATCTCGCTCTACATCCCAAAAAATATTACTCCCCTTATCTGATTTTTCCTTTGCGAGATTAACGTCCTGTCCCGTTTGCTTCGATTTCCCCCCGACCTCTTTTTCATTTTCTCATTCTTTCTTTCCGCTACTGATAATCATAATAGCGATAATAATAATAATATAAAAGGAAATAAAGTTTTTATAGAAAATCTAGCGAAAGTTAGTAATTGTTGAAGTGTTACATTTCGATATTCGTCCAACTTGAGCGATGCTGCTCAATCATTTGTCATAATCTAACAAATTTAACCTTAAAGATGATAATTAGAAGTCATCTTAAACAGAAACTTTTCTTTTAGAATAGGGCAGTGTAGAGAGGGAAAGGATGTGAACTCTTGGAACAGCTGATTTTCTCAATAAATTAAAAAATAAATTAATGAATCAACTTTGGCATAAAACAGGCTGACTTTTCGCCTTTTCCACCAATACACAAACGCACATTCTCCGAAGGTAATGGGGGAATAACTCAGGTCAAAAATGTTGCGTTTCTCTGGGTTCATCCAGAGTTCACCTCATTAATTCAGTGTATGTCGCAGCGCGCGCGCCTGTCTGCCTATAGCAGAACGGTTTTAATAATCTAGCTTCCTCATTTTCCCGTTCATAAGTACTAGTTTCTTTGCCTTGGTCCTTGTCTATCCAGATACATACGAAAACATAATCCAAATTGAACAGGTACCGGACAGAAACCTACATTCTACCGATAAAATGTTCAAATTTAAGCGCTCTGTGGACTCGTGGCTGCTGTGAACTCGATAAGAATCTATTGGCGGGTTGCAGAGAGTAATAATATCAACATAAATTCACCTGATACCCATGTCCGCGGGTTCCAAGACGGCTAAGCACAATAAAAGCATCTGTTTATACTAACCCCGCTGCAGTGCACTGCATTTGTTTGGACAAAATATTCTTTTACAACTCTATGAAGAGGCGGTGTCGTTATACGATCTAGGTCCACATGTCACCGTGCACCATTTATATATATGCAACAAAAGGAAAAAGAGAAATGATCCTGGAAGAAAAGACTCATCTGTGTTTGTGTGTGTGTGTGTGTGTGTGTGTGTGTGTGTGTGTGTGTGTGTGTGTGTGTGTGAGGGAGAGAGAGAGAGAGAGAGAACCCCCCTTCTTCCTCCACATGTACTGGCCATTTTTCTTCAAATTAATGACTCCAACTCAATTTAGTATGACAGAGAGAGAGGAGGAGAAGAAAGACAGAAAGAGGGGATGAGGCACAGAAAGGAGTGAAAGAGAGGTGGAAATGGCAGAAGAAAGGGTGGGGAAAGGGGAGGGAGTGAGAGAGTGAGAAAGAGAGGGAGAGGCTTGGCTTTGCTCGGGGTGAACGGGAGGTCAGCGAGTCTCACCAATATTAAAATGTGTACCGGGGACACGGGGTGACACGCCTCGCCCGTTAAACAAAGAGTGTGCCAAACTGGCAGATTAATTTGAAAACTTGAGTTCATGCACACGCACACAACACTTAATGCCTTAAAGAGCCCAGAGTCTTCACAGAAGCCCTGCTCTCGCGCTTTCTCAGCCCCAAACAGCTCCCCGTAGGACCGGAAAACACGGGGAACGGCCACCGGTGATGGGGGAAAGAAGAGTGCTTTATCACTGAACATTTTTAACGCTTGGCTATGATGTCGCAGGGTGAAGCTTTGCCGTTGTTTGCGCTGGATTGTCGCCATTACACTGGCCCTTGCTCTAACAGTATCACCGCATTTAGGCACGGATTGTGAACCGTGCTTGTCTGACAGTCTTATTTACTCTCACCACAGGGTCTATCTCTGCCCGTGTGCCGGCACGCTCGTGAGCGGGGTGTCCGCGGAAACGACAAGGACTTTTTTTTCTTTTTCGAAGAGGTCAAAAACATCTGTGGCTTCGAAAGAGAGGAGAGAGCGAGAGAGAGGAAAGGGAGACTGAGGTGTGAAAGCTGAATTAGGAGGGAGGCTTCGCAGTACGGAGGAAACAAAACGTGGAGCGCAGCTGCTGAATTATTGCAGATGTAAAGAAGAAGACTATAATGGTAACATAAAAAAATGGTTGCGCTTGACGTGACGACGCTAGAACGGAGAGGAGGATCCGCGAGCTTCAGAAGAGTGAGTACAAATCGCGCTGTAGAAGAACAAGCTGCCTCATTTGCATATGTGTATGCCCGCATTTTGCTCGCACCGTGTATTTGTGTGGCAGGTGCTTTGCCCACGCTGGGAGGGAAGAGGGGAAGACCACGTGTAAGAGTTGGTGCAAAACCCCCTCCTTACCTTCCATCACTGCCACCCTTCCTCCCCCCTCCCACCCTACTCACCCTTCGCAAGACAGTTTTTTTACGATATAGTGACCTTATCAATTCATATTTTTGAACTGTTGGAGGCTGTGCACATACCGTTGCGGGGATATGAACTGCGTGTTTCATCTGTGCGAGCTACATTTCTTTTCAATACCCAGGCTATTAATTTGTTAGCCTAATTAAGGCGCTTGGAGCTACCTGACTTGAGAGTGCATTTTATACGATTTAGGGTGACTGAGGTTTTACATATCCAACCAGATAGATAGACATTCTCAACCAGATAGATAGATAGATAGATAGATAGATAGATAGATAGATAGATAGATAGATAGATAGATAGATAGATAGATAGATAGATAGATAGATAGATCATCATGAAGGCCCACTTTCTCGACATTTGAGTTCCAATGCTTTAGTTTACTACAGATGTACTACAGATATACCACAGATACTACAGATGCATGTGAGTTATTTTGATTCACCATCAAGCTTGGGCCGGTAAATGTCACAGTTTTTCAGGTGTCTATTACTGCCCGCCTGTTTCTCTCTTCCTCTGGTTGTGAGCTTGTATGGGGATAAATTGCTCCGATTATGCAAGGAACATTTGTTTCTTTTCTGCTCCTCTGTCTGTACAAACACTGTGCTATTCCTGGTCCTATATCATATGCTACTAACAGGACAAAAAAGTAGCCTAATTTACTGTAAGCTTTATATTAATAATAATAATAATAATTATTATTATTATTATTATTATCATCATTATTATTATTATTATTAGTAGTAGTAGTAGTAGTAGTAGTAGTAGTATTTGTCTTTGTAGTGTATTGAGCCCTGAGAAGGCTTGTAATTTCGCTGTATCAGGGGAAGAAGAAGTGATGCTTTGGAAATGTGAGGGAAAAAATTATATTTGCTCTGGCTCAACCCACTTCGCTTATCTTGTTCTGTTAGCACTGTCCAGTGGTACCTACCGTCAGTTTGTAAAATTACTTTTTACTCTCACAGACGAGCGTTTGTTTTGTTTTTTTCTCCAGACGAATACTTGCCACAGGGAGGGACGTGCTGCAACGCTTCATTTTTTCCCTCTCTGTCCGTTAATTTGCATGACAATAACCAGGGGAATGGAGCTCAATTTATTTTTCAAACTGCACAAAGAAGTAAAGCACATTTCTCTTCTTCGTCGTTGTCCCTGTAGCTTTGTCGCCTCGGTAATATTTCAGAACACTGACAAATCCGGTCGCTGCACATAATAGGGCCGTTTAACCCTTCAGTATGTTCGCTCTAGTTTTCTCTTACCAGACTTAAACCATATAAGACCTTGTGTTGGGGGAAAACTCTTAGTAGTTTAAAAATGAAAAAGAAAATGGGCAAATGAAAAAATAAAATAAGAAACAAACTAAAAAAACCCCTAAAAATAGCAGTTTTCTGTTAAGATAGTATTTTATACAAAGCGCAGGATTTTGTACTTCTGGCACAAATATAACCTACAAGACCTTTTCACCTGTCTGTACTGTGAAATCTCACTATTGCTATCCCTTCAATGTGAGGTCATACTTTAGTGTCCGTTTACATAACTTTTTCAAATAAGAATTTAATCCCAGTTTACTGTTAACTACAAGCATTGTGCGACAGGTGTTTTTAACAGTTTTCAGCGGTAGCTGAGATTGTGGGCTTCTGAGACGAAGACATTCGAAAGTCGTAAATTGTAATGGGGGCGGCTTTTAAACGTATTTATTCTCCTGCTCCCTGAATATTTTATTGCTCTTCATTTCACCCCTAACTTCTTGAGCTACCACTTGAGCCTACGTGGTGTTTGAGCTGTAAAAGGAATTGACCCGCAATAAAACTCAAATGCTGAAATGCAAATCGCTGACCTTTTCCATTCTCTTCATTTCGCACTACTGCGTGCTGTCCTCCTTTAGCTCCACTCTCCCGCTTGAAATATGCACTGATATTACGTTTACATGCTATAGCTTAGAGAGACACCATGCATTTTAATTGTTTAACTGTGTAGCACTAAATGAAGTTTATTCGCGGACTATTCGTGTGGACTGAAAACAGGACGGTCTGGTTGTTTTAGATGGGAGTGCCGCAGCTAGTGAAGTGGCCCTTAGCATCAGACAGGTTAGGATTTATAATGTTTATCTAAACTGTAAGATCAAATCAGTGTATTTTACAACTAGTAAAATAGGCGAGACGGATGCGTATCATGTTTTGCTACTATTGCATAGCAAGATGTCTGGATCATAAGACTCTTATCTGGCAACAAGATCGCTTTGTTTTTGTCTCCTTGTATCTTAATACCTGTGAGTGTGTCTGCATCTGTGCTTCGCACACTAACCTTTACCTGTAGCCCCAAACAATGGGCTCCCCGACTACTGAATGGCTTACTGCTGACAGACTTGACAGAGGGAAGGGAAGTGCCCCAGTCAGACTTAACACACCTTGATCGATACCTGAGATGACCTGCAAAGCACAGAGAGAGGTCAAGGTGACAAAGGAAAACACACACACACACACACACACACACACACACACACACACACACACACACACACACACACACACACACACAGATAGATAGATAGATAGATAGATAGATAGATAGATAGATAGATAGATAGATAGATAGATAGATAGATAGATAGATAGATAGATAGATAGATAGATAGATAGATAACATTATTTAAACTGTAGGTATTTACCCATAAACCATAACTAATCTTCCTATCATATAACAGCGATCAGTTCCTATAAATAAATCATAAATAGATCATAAAAAATAATTTAGTTATTTCAGTTATTGTTTTAATTAGGTGCACATCGAGCGTTAGAGTCACAAAACCTACGTGGGAGCAGCGTGACAGTAAATACCACTACATCAGGACAAACATGTGACCGAGAACAGCATGCCACTCCTCTATAAATTTCATTTAAATTATTTATTTATGATCTATTTATGATTTATTTATAAGAACTGGGTTTCCCATTTACAATAAATACAATATATATATATATATATATATATATATATATATATATATATATATATATATATATATATATATATACATACATAAAAATAGGTCCTCCCTATACAGTCCTTTCATTTTTTGATTCATTTAAATCAGACTTTTGAAGTTTGATTGCAATTCATTTAGTAAAGTGAACCGACATTCATCCATTTATTCACCACTCCATTCATTCTTCAGTCAGATGCTCAGAACTATTTCTGATAGGAATGTGTTTCCCTGTGCCAAGTGATTTGTCTTTTCTTTCATTAATTTGTTTTCATTCTGTTAGTCGCTGCACAGTTGGAGATGCCAGGATCTTTTTTCTTCTTCTTTTTTTCTTTTTTCCTCTTTGCCCCCTTTTGTGACTAATTAGAACTGTAGTTCTAATTAAATTTTATCTGAGTTACTTTTGTAGAGAGTTCATGAATATTTTGAGATTCAATCAAACTTTTCTTAATCACAAAGTACAAAGAAAAAAATATCATTCATTTACCAAAAACGTCGTTGATGAATATATATATATATATATATATATATATATATATATATATATATATATATATATATATATATATATATATATATATATATGTAGGCATTTATTAATAAAAATCTGTTCGTTAAATAAAACCATAAATCACACACAAATATAATACGTAAAATCATTTAAAGCACATCCCATTAAAACAAAGTATGGCCGTTTTGTTTTTGTAGGCCATATTTGTAGGCCTTCTGTCTGTATTTCCTTTTGCTTGCTCCGACCACATTTACCTTATTTCACAACTTAATATATATATATATATATATATATATTATAATTATTGCTTGTTTGGTTTTGGGTTTCTTTTTGGTTTGTTTGCTTTTTTGGACACTGTCGAGTTACAGGAAGCGTGAAAGTATTATAACTTCATCTGCCAACTCCCCACCCGCGGTGAGCGGGTCACGGGTCAGAGATAGTACTGACGAATGGAACTGTCCTATAGTGGAATTTCTCTAAGCAATAAAATCCTGTGGAGGCGTAGATCTGCGCCCCTACAGCGTCAGTTAATGTCTTCTATATCTACCCTGTAGATCCGGATTTGTGTAAAAATCATTAATACAATCACAAATTCGCTTCTAGGGGAGTATATAGTGGATTTACACACAACGGCGTCTAAGGATCCAACACAGTGAGGAGAGGCCTTCAGCTACGGTTCCTGGCTGGTAGAGCTTTTGTTCAGTTAGATTCTTATAGAATTCTTTCGATAAAAAAAAAAGAGAAAAAAAGAAATAGCGGAAGGAAAGGGGTGTTTTGTAATTTTTAAAATGCTTTTGGACACATAAATACAGACGTGCACTTGTGTCTGTTCGGTGATGAAACTCAACTATTTTTATTCCGATCATCAGAACGCTTTGCTGTCTTCAATCCCAACTCCAGGCTGAATTGGACTTTTTATTTCTTGTTGAAAAATGATGCTGTCTGCTCCACTGTTCATTCGAGAAGGCGTGTGGGGGGGGGGATTTTCTGGAAACAAAGGACTTTGATATCTACATCATCATTCCTGTGTTTGTGTGCGGGTATGAGTATGAACCTTTTATCGTATAACACCAGCGAAAGCGGACTGCAACTACTCCAATCTACCCACCGCAATATTTGTTTGTGTTTTTGTCTTTTATTTAAATGTGTTTTTGCCACGTTTTGATGCTGATGATTGTAGAAAGAGCAATTCTCTGCAAAAGGTGGTTATAGAGAATCATCAGATTAATCAGTGGTGCATGCTGGAACGTGCCTCCCCTGTCTGCAAGCAAAAACCTTTGTTTTTCGCTGTTTTATGAAAGTAAGAAGAAGCGACACCAAGCAGAGATTGAGACTGTGCTACAGACACTGTGTCAGTATCTGACACGAGGAAACAAAACTCTCAAAGTCTGCGGCAGCTTGTGTGAGATGGTCAAGGTTGGCAAGATGGGTTCCCTTGAGGCGGAAAAACAAAGACCGTCGTACCTCTGTTCAGTAACAGCTCAAGGGCAAACGCATTGGGTACGTGGACTCAATATGCCACTGAAGTTGATATTAGGAAGTGCGTGGAAACAAGTCCTGTTTATTCATGCAATCTCGGTCCAGGCAGAATTACTATGCGAGGCCAGTTAAAATGTGAAATGTGGAATGGAAGCCTGTAGGAGCAAGTTTTTCTCTTTTCTTTTTTTAGGGGGTGGGGGTCTCGTCTCTAATGCAAAGGTCTGCCGGTGATTTAGGAGGTATGTAACCTGAATTAGTTGATGAATTTTCTATCGATCCCAAACAAGCCAAATTTATCTCTGACACAGTGCTGCTGCTGGGTGGAGGCGCAATAGAAGAGCCGGGCCGCTCTCCAATTCTCGTTATTAGCGATTAGCGAAGAGCAGGAAAAAAAAGGGGGAAAAAAGCACATCCAAACACACACATACAAATATATACACATCAGATATTTCAGGCGCAACTTTAAATCCCCCCAGCATTTTCTTTCTGTTGCCTTTTCCCCTGTATTTGTCTATTTAAAGTTCCAGTCGGACGCGTCAGAGGCAGAGAGGGTTCAGTTGCAATGCTGCATGGGGCGTGTGTGTGTGTGTCGGGGTGGGGGGGGGGCGTACTCTTCATCTGCGCCGTACTCTTTTGCTCGACTTTGTCAAAGCAGAGTGGATTTTTATCGTCAGTGACGCGCTTTATTAACGTGATATCTGTCTCTGTCTGCTGAGGTGGAGAGATATAGAGAGGAGACATATGGAGAGAGACGGGAAAAGTATTGAGCGCCCACGAACTGAGGGCATATAATAGTGCGTGTGCTGGGGCCGTGTTTATCCTTAATCCCATTTCCTTATCCGGGGTTCCTCCTGGACGTGCGCCATTGGCCGACTGTAGTCACGTGGTGTCTTAACTTTGTTCACTTGACAGAAAAGTAGGAGGGTTCAACGGAACAGGAATAACCGAAGAGTAAAGGGATGAGATATAAATTTTAGTTATATATTTTCCAAGTAGGTGCAGTTCCACAAAAAGACTGAAATTAATGGCCATGAGCTCCTATTTGATCAACTCCAACTATGTGGACCCCAAGTTTCCACCTTGTGAGGAATACTCACAGAGTGACTATCTGCCCAGTCACTCTCCGGATTATTACAGCTCCCAGAGAGAGGAGCCTGCTCCCTTCCAACCAGACTCTCTTTACCACCACCATCAGCACCACCCGCACCAGAACCACCACCAGCAGCAGCGAGCCGAGCCGCCATACACACAGTGCCAGCGTGGATCGCAGACCGCTTCGGTGGTGATGTCCCCACGAGGTCATGTCGTCGCCCCGACCGGACTGCAGACCACTCCACTCCCGGAGCAGAGCCACCGCTGTGATTCCGTGACACCGAGCCCGCCTCCACCTCCGTCTTGCGGTCAAACACCCCACAGCCAAAGCAGGTCTTCCCCAACAAGCACTCGTAAGGACCCCGTAGTGTACCCGTGGATGAAGAAAGTTCATGTAAACATCGGTAAGAGAAGCATGCAAACTTGTTTCTCTCCCCCCTCTCTTTTTCTTTGTGCCCGTGTATAGTCAGCTAGGTTTCCACCGTCAAAAGCTCCCCCTTTTTTTTCCTTAGGAGTAGTAGGAGAGTAGCCTTTGGGTCGAGATTTACGATCGTCTGTTTGCGGGGCCAATATAATTACACCCACCATAAATTTTTATTACACCTCTCCGCTGAGGTGCCCTTTGAAGTCCGATCTCTCGCTCGTCGGCTCTAATTCGTCGCCTTATGACAACTCAGACCGAGCCCATAAGTTAGCTTTTATGCTGTGATAATTTGATTTTAAGTGGCCGGGTTGTATAAACGGTGTACTTTACTCTGTCTAGCCTTCCTTCCCCACTCGTTGTTCCATGGGAGGGAAAGTTTTATAGCAGCTGAAATATTCATGTTTATGGATCCGGTCGTAAAACACTAATGCAAGACCGAATAGCTGCAGTCTATTATAGCTTATCTGTGATGTTCTAACAGACTTGCTGCATACTGGGATAAGCGGAGTCACTTTTGCACCGTAATGCACTCTTATACTTGATAAGAAAGAAGAAGAAGAAAGCTTTGTTTCTTTCATTTTCATTATCTGCCTCTGCTTTCTCTGTTTGCTGGCTGCGTAAAAACTGTATGTTGAAGTTTTTGAAATTTGTTGAATCATTACCTAATCTGCCACTGACTGTCGTACATATTACCCACCCCTTCACCCCCACCCCCAAACGTTGCTGTACCACCACCTTTATTCCTAAACACCAAGTAATAGACGATGATACAATCTCTCTGTGCATAACATGCTGAAAGGGACGCTGCAATTGGCCCTGCTGCTTGTCTTTATATATGATCCTGTATTGCAATGCCGGTCGTACGTTGCGCAGAC
Source organism: Oreochromis aureus (assembly GCF_013358895.1). Taxonomy (NCBI): domain Eukaryota; kingdom Metazoa; phylum Chordata; class Actinopteri; order Cichliformes; family Cichlidae; genus Oreochromis; species Oreochromis aureus. The sequence continues at coordinate 33,992,909 of NC_052945.1, read as the reverse complement.
GTGTCAGTACAGCGCTGCTTTTCAAGCTTACATCACAACATTTGGACATCAATTGCAGGCTGGCAGTATTGCCAGGATTCCCACCGCCGCAGGGCCCAGAATGACACCTGACAACACGTTTCAAAATATAATCTCCTCCTAAAAGGAGACACTGTAAAATAAACCAGTCAGGCTGTAAGCTGGCGTCTGACAGGAAAGGATGAAAGGACTGCAGTCATGTCCCATTCTGTAGATCCAAACGCAGTATTCTTCTTCTTCTTCTTCTTCTTCTTCTTCTTCTTCTTCTTCTTCTTCTTCTTATTATTATTATTATTATTATTATTATTATTATTATTATTATTATTATTATTATTATTATTATTATTACATTTCAATGCTATAACGTTCATTGTTATTATTTCTCTGCAGTGAGTTCAAACTACACTGGGGGTGAGCCGAAGCGCTCGCGGACGGCCTACACGCGCCAGCAGGTTCTAGAGCTCGAGAAGGAGTTCCACTACAACCGGTACTTGACACGCAGGCGCAGGGTGGAGATTGCGCATACGCTGTGTCTGTCGGAACGGCAGATCAAAATCTGGTTCCAGAACCGGAGGATGAAATGGAAAAAGGACCACAAGCTGCCCAACACCAAGGTCCGCTCTGGAACAGGCAGCAACAATACAAACTCCCAGGCTCTAGCCGGATCCCAGGGCCGTTCTTCCGGACCACTATAGCCCATTCTTTGGCTGTTTGTCTGATGCAGGCAATTTGTCCTTCCCCCTTTGCTCCCTGAATCCCATACTGAACAGACGGGCCAGCCACGCTTGCAACCACCGGAACCTGCACTTTGGGCCGGAATGTTTTTGGTATGGGGGGAGAGAGAGATGTCATAGCCGCCGTTCTGGCCCTGATCTGCGCTGACGTTTCTCACAATAATATGACGTTATGATGTAAAAAGGGGTGGCAAGGGAGATTTCCTTTATATATGAAAATGATCAAAACTACCCGAAGAAGATGAAAGAACTAAGAGAACGTTGCTTTCGCCCGCTTTCCTTCTTTGCCTTCCTCTCTGTGCTCGTCTTTTTATAATCCTCTCTCTCCATGTCTCTCTCTCTCTCTCTCTCTCTCTCTCTCTCTCTCTATTTATCCATCTGTCTCTCTCTATTTCTAACTCTTTCTCTCTCCTTCCCTCTGACAGAGCAGGGGGTGGTAGGCTGAAGACAGTGTTCCCAGCGCGTGTGTGGTTCTTTTCCTGCTCCTTTTCTATTCAACACTTTTTTTTTTTTAATTTAAAGATGTATCCTCCTTTTCATCTTTAATCATGCCAAATTCTGCCCCCATTTGTCATGTTTACTTTGCGGGTATATAGCAAAAGGGTGAACTGCTCTTCCCATTACACCACTCCCTACGACATCCGTACTACTACTACTACTACTAGTACTACACACACACACACACACACACACACACACACACACACACACACACCATCACCACCACCCCTCTCCACAGTTTTTACACCCAAGGCGCACGTGTAATATATTGAACTCTCCTTTGGTCAAGTAAAGCATTCTTGCACTCCACACTCACTCATAGAAAAGCCACACATGCTCGCTTACCTCTATGTGTCCTTATAGTACTTTAACATAAGATATAAACCACGATATGATCCAAAGTAGCACCAGGCAGTTTGCCGTCTTGCTGTTCAAACTTCTGGTGCGTTTGTTTTGTTTAACGGCGAACTATAGCTTTTCATTTTTAGTTCTAGTTCTTTTTGAATTTAGTGTTGAATGTAAAATGTTGTTGATGCTGAGAGTGACGAGGAGCGTTTTGTGGTCAGTTGATTGTTCGTAATATGATGTTGTAAACAAGCAAGCAGTGTAACAGGGTTATTAAAGAGAAATTAAGTAATTAAGTCTCTCAACTTACAAAAGACACTAATGATCACACCAAAATCCCGGTACAGATACTTTAATAATGACAGAAACACAGCACTATACGATGTACTACTTATTACCTCAGTTCTGTGTGTGTGCGTGTGTGTGTATGCGCGCGTGCGTTTGTGTATCTATCTATACGCGCTGGATCGGACGATATTGATAAGTTTATTTTTTTATGTTATTTTTTTTTCGCTCGTTTAATGAAGTGACAGCTTTCTGAGCTCCTATATTTTTAAAATTGTGTAAAAATCTATTATTATTATTATTATTATTATTATTATTATTATTATTATTATTATTATTACCTGTTATTACCTGTCATTTAACACAACTGTTCAGTAAAGAGACATTCATACAAACAAGTATCCTCTGCATGAAAAGTGATTTATTTCTTTTTTAGATCCCCCTTTGTTCTTTCTCCGCGCATTAAATGCGCGCGCACTTCATTTTCTCTTTGTCCCTTCCTCGTTTATTCTTTCACTTTGTGTCGCTTTTTAGATATTTTATTCTAAAAGTGTTATTTCTTTCCACTGATGCCCTTTTCTTAACATTCCAAAGATCCCTTTCGATCGTTATTGATGAAATGGTGCTGGTGAACATGTGTTACATCCCCCGATGTGTATGTTGCTCCGTCCTCTTATTTGTAAATAGTTCATAGAAATTTAAATAAATGACTGAAAACGTACACTTTCTATCTTATTATTATTACTTGTTATTTTTCTAGTTTTTATATGTAAAATGGATTTTCTAGGACTAACAGTTTGGAGTCCTGTTGAAATTTACTGTCTCTGCTCACCTCCCCAGATTTGAGTAGCAGATGAAACGCTTCCATACACAACAGTTTCATACAATTTCACTGTTGTTTTTTCCTGCAAAGGCAAAGCGACCTGTCTTTCGAAATCAAGAGCCTGCGATGATTAATCTGTCCCGGCCGTGAGTGATCTTGGTACATTACATCCTGTAATCTCGTTTTAAATCACAAACCGTCCCTCCGTTTCGCGGCCGTCCTCCCGTTAATTTAACGGCTGCTCAGATGCGCTTGCACCGGACCGACACAGCATAGGTGACAGCCCCCCTCCCTTCTTCCGTTCTGTGTGTAGTTCTGAAGAACAAAATTAAATAGTTTCTCGGTTCGTGGTCTCTTAATGTGCTAATGAGTGTAATTTTTGCACCACACTGTTTTTTTTTCTCTCTGCTCCTTTCGATGTTTTCTGGACTGCTTCAGCGCATATATATATATATATATATATATATATATATATATATATATATATATATATATATATATATATATATATTACAAAAAGGAACGGGTCCGCGCCATAGCTCAAACCCTGACAACCAAATAGATAATCAACAAGACGAATGGCTTCTTTTGTAAGGCGCGGCTCCCGTATTAATTTTCATTTTCTTTTGTTACAACAGGTATCGAAAAATATAGAGAAAGAGGAGGGGGGTACGAGAAAATAGCATTCTTCTCGATGAACTTTAAACAAAAAAAGTGTGCCCCCCAAATTGGTTCTCTCGTATTCCTCGGCCCACAGAAGATTCCCTATTACTTGTTGTTTGATTTCTCCCTGGGCTTCTTGCCACACAGACTCCCGTTACCCATTTATCTGTTTTCTTCCCATTTATGAGAGGCTTCTCAAGCGCAAAAAACCACCTCCAATTAAACTGTACCCCTAGATGTGCTCGGGCACCCACTCGAGTAGTCAAAATAGTAAAATCGTACATTTCACTGTGTCATTAGTGAAACATTTAATCTCGTATTTTGTTTTTCTATATTAAACAACGTGATTTAATAGGCCTTCATCTCCAGTTGTTAAAAGCAAGCATACATTTTCCTCCTATATTGTGAGAACAATAGTGGTTTAATACCGCGTCCTTCACCCTGAGGCTGTATACCTCTCCTTATAATATGATATTTGTGTCCAAATGTGGTAATATCTGCTACACATCAGTTGTCCCATATTGGAAATCAGAACATATTCGCACATGTTCGCACACACACACACACACACACACACACACACACACACACACACACACACACACACACACACACACACACGCCCTAACACAACACAATGACGCCCTAAAGCCCCTGAGCACTGAGCAGTCTCAGTTAAAATAAATGAATTTGCGTGCAGGCTGACAATTATGCATAATAAAATCCACCAAGAAATCCTTATTACTATTTATTTTTTTATTTAGTTATTTATTTATCTTCCTTTATCAGCCGGGACGTTCAGCTGCTTCTGTGAAAGCAAGTAGATTTTTGTGAGGATGCCAAACCCCCACCACACACACATCAAATCTCTGTGGAAAAAAAATGTTCACCGCCATTATTTTCTGGACAGGACAGAGGGGACAGCCCCTTAAGAAAAATGCGAGAATTATACAAGAAACAATCATTAATCACTTGTTCTTCTTTAAACAGTTCTTTTACTTTTTTTCTTCTCTATTGTCATCCGGCAGCCACACACAAGACCCCTTCTGGAGGTGGTGGTGGTTGGGGGGTTGCCAGAGAGACAGAAGAAAAAAAAAGGAGACGTCTTGGAAGACACTACGAAGACACCCCCCCCCCCTCACACACACACACACACGCGCACACACACACCCACACATACACATACACACACCAGCTACCCTTGCCCCCTCCTTTACACACACGCCTCCCCTTCACACCCAAGCTATTTTTTACTCTACATAAATATGCTTCCATAAGAAGAAGAAGAAAAACTTTTTTTTCTTACTCGTTGGAAAGAAGAAAATCTCTCCAAAGAAACTCCAACAAACCAGTCAGAAATCCCTCACGGCGAAGCAGAAGATGGCTCACGGGTCGATAAAACTAAGAAAGGTAAGGGCCTGAGACAAAATTTTGTATTTTCTTTCTCTGCTTTGACTTCTGTTGCCTTGTGGTGTGGTGTTTTATGGTTTTATTGCCCCCAGCGCATTTGGCGAGGTCAAGCTGTAGGGGCATTTACGGCCGTGGGGTCTTTGACTTTAAGCGCTTTAGGAGAGTGTTTGTGTTGGAATCAGCCTGTGTGTGTTTGCTGGCGACCTATACGGCCACAGATGACGGGCGGGTGTTGTGCTCTTTTTTTCCGTCAGTTTATGCAACCATTGGTGTCAACTCTGCGTCTGTTTGTCACCCACGAGATCTGACGCTTCCTAAACAGCTGTTGTTGTGCGTTGAATGTGCTACGGTACGTCTTTTACGCGTGGTATTTTTAAAGAGCCCGTTTTTGTGTGCTTTTTCGGAAGGCTGATCTTTAACTTTTTATAGGTTATATAATATTATCGAGTTGCTAACTTAACAAGGATGCCTATGGAGGCTCGCATTACTCAAGGAAAATTATAAATGTTGTTGCTAATATGTGACAGAAAGGCCCACGTGAATAATTTCTGGTTCCCGGAACTTATTATGCATTTTGTCTTAGCTGCGTTTCTGCGGTCATAAAGTGTTTCTGTGGTTTAGGACCTATACCTTTTAATGAGATATTGTTAGTGTATGTGTGTGTGTGTACTTTGTTTGCCAGGTGCAGGCTACGTACACTGCAGTCGGAATATGAATAATACAGCGTTCAGTTGCGCGCTGGTTAATGGATACTCTCTCGGTTGCGCTTCCAAACAATTTAGCTCGAAAACAAACGGTTCGGGAGGCTTTTCAAATGAACTGCCAATGATCGCCGGTCGCGATGCGAGCTCAGGGCCTCCGCTATCTGCTGAGCCTAACATCAACGGCCTCAAGAAGCGCCTTCACTTCAGTTTGACCCCTTCAGAAATCAATCTGCCAGCGATTCGAATTAAGGGGTAGCGTTCTGGTAGATGGGCCTTCAACCTCTCAAGGGGACGTGCGCTGCAGCGGGATTCGATGCGTGGAAAGGAAGGACAAAAAGGAATAGAAAGAAAAAAGAGAAGGAGAGGTGGAGGAGGAAAAAAAATCAATGGTCATATACGGAATGGCCAGGCTAAGGCCACAGAGGGTTCAACCAGGGGACATGTTTTTTTCTGACCGATGAGGTCCAGTGGCTCTGAAACCAGAGGCTGACCTGTGGCTCCCCTCTTCCTCCTCCACACCATACCTACCCCCTCTATTCCCTGTCCCCCTTGACCTCACTGGGTTGCGCTCCCTCGGACATTCCCAGACCTCCAGAGCCACCAGGCCATTCAGTCATAACAGACTGAGTTCAGGGCACTGTAACCCAGGGGCACAACAGCGATATCTCCACTCCCACACCCAAACAGACAGACAGCAGACAACCCATCCACCTCTACAGGGGTCAGTAAGAGGCCACTGCTGACTGGGACTTCAACTGACGTGTGGTGTAGAGGTTTGATTCATCTGAAACTAAAGGAAATGTCTTTCCTTCGTTGAACCCTCTGTCGTTTAGAGAATATAAGACCAGGGTTCTCTGCGTCTGGTCCTGAGAGCTAAAATGCGAAACTGTGTCGTAGATGTGTTAGTCCTGATGTTGCACAGACCTCGATGATAATGTAAACATAGTGTGCCCCTTCTGTCTGCATGGCTGCTAAAGCTGCTAGTAGTCTTTTAACTAGTGGACGTTCTCGCCAGTGTGTGTGTGTTTGTGTGTGTGTGTGTGTGTGTGTGTCTTCAATAGTACTGATTCAGCAAAGCAACCAGTATATAAACAAGAAGTTGTGTATCAGTCATAACAGTGTCTGTGTATATTTATTGAAATTATAAGACATTTCAATTACATTAAACGTCAAAGACATTTTTAAATGAACCACAAAGAAGCAGTCAGATATTTATACATGAGCTGCTGTGTATTCACTGATGGCGGGATCCTTAAAACTGTGCTATGCACTTTGCCTTGCTCAGGTCAGCCATGTGCTAAAGAGTAACTTGGAAAAAGATGTGTCCATGAACAATCCCAGTTCAGTTTCACACATTTCCATTGAGATAACATGATCGTTAATTGACAGTTTTTCCACTTACAACAAATGTGAAGCTGGAGTGCTTCAATGCCACATTTTACAAATAGTTTACGACAGGAAAGGTTGAAGTTTATAGAACTGTGATATTCTGAGCATTATTGGAAATCTTTGGAAACTTCTATCATTTCTTTTTCCACAATCTGTTTTTTCCCTGTGACCCAGCTGATAGTTAGCAAAATATATCTTTTTAAATGAATTGGTGTTTTCTAGTTATTACATAAGGTTTATAGGGTTGGCAAGGGTTTGTATAATTACAGTTAACTATAAAAGTATTCAGAGTAACCATTTCAATTTTTAAGGTTCAAAATGTTCAAAGATGTTATGCTTATGTTGGTAGTAGTGCAACATTTGGTAAGGATTTCACAGATGAGTCAGCAACAGAACATACAGACACAGATGTGGAAAACGTACAAAAGCTGTAGACCAGCTGTTTTGTTACGATTCTTTGTTTTTGTTTTAACTGTTATGAAGACTACATTTCTGTTAATTCCTAAGAACTAATGGATGCAGTTTTAAAAATAGGCAAGCCATTCCAGCATGTGACAGAAAAGTGTTTTTGTGCATTATGTGGAACATTTTGGTAAAGAATATTGCAGTCAGGTGAATAAATCTATAATACAATATTACAATTATGTGGGAAAATTCAAACTTGACCGATCCCTCGATGTTAATGTTGAGTGTAGTGATGGATATTAAAATACTATAATATGATTCATAAAGGACCAATTCTTGAAGTGACTTAATGCAATTTCTACTTTGAGCTCTTGCAGTTTCACTGAAAAAAAAAACAGACAAACAGCATCTCTCTTATATCGCAAAGGTCTGCTGAGCTTTCCTTTACTGAAAGATACTTTGTACCTGTACGCTTGTGTGAAGTATTTTCTCTGTAGCTTGACTGGCAAGTAGTCAACCTGATACTTCTCTTAATCCAAAAGAAGATTTCTTTTGTAGTGTCAGGCGGATTAGCATGTAAATACCTATAAAGTAAAAGCATGAAACAGCCGGGGATCATACAGGCAGATGTGACCTGCAGTTTACAGACAAGCAGCTCTTTGCTTTGCACGCTGTTTGGAGGCTCTGAGCCAACCGATGGAACTGATGTTTCAACAGCAGCTTTGCACAGGAAACAGAACACTCACACATGCAGTGGAACATCAGTTTTCAAGTGCCAGGCACCGAATATGAGCGCATGTGTTCAGCGATCGTCATAGACTGGAACACACACACACACACACACACACACACACACACACACACACACACACACACACACACACACACACACACACAGATACACAAAAGTTACACAAACTTCTGTCTTTTTCTCCCTCCCTCCCTCCTTCCCTCTCTGGCCCGCGTTTGCTAATTGCCAGACAAATCGCCCCCCCCCCCTCTCTCTGCCTCTCTCCCTCTCTCCCAGCATCAACGTTGCCTGAGAAATTTATTATTCTGGAGAGCTCGAGGAGCCGAAGAGGTCACAGTGTAGGCGCGCGGGCTGCAGGAGGAGGTCGTCACGAGAGATATATGGTTGCCAGGTTTTTACTGCTGCACGGGCTGAGCGCGTGCATGAGCGCGTGCGGGAGAGCCATTTAAAAGTAGACACGTATTAAGTATTAAAAAGAGAGAGCCAAATAGCGGCTGCCAAGTAGCAGCACGCGCATACACGTTCTTTTTAGATTCCAATCTGCAGTGGCCGTGCCTTGTTAGTCAAAGGGTGTTCTAAATAATTAAATACTTTTTTTTCAATAATGTGCCAATTAATCACGAGCTCAAATATTATTATATCGTTAACCCAGGCAATGAAGAATTACAGAAATTGCTAGTGTCTTGCCTTTATCAGCACTAATAATTTTATTAGTAGCAAGGACGGGAGAAGAGCTTTCGAGTGGACTTCACTGCAGAACAAAAAGAAAGATGGAATGATGATTCTAATGGGGTTTAAACACTTTTGATAATCATTTGTTTGCTTGTTTTTTGTTTCAGCTCTGCAGCTGGCTCGTATTCAACTCCAATGTTCCCGTCCCTGATAATAAATGTATAATGAAGAAATCACGTGTCAATTTGTGACCAAGTGTTGTCAGATTTCCAGTGAAATTTGGAGACAAGCAGGCCTGCAATCTGATGAAGTTACCATTGTACGATACAGCATGCAGCGCTCATATCCGTTACATGTGAGTGATAAATAGGTTTCTGTTGCCTGTATGACTAATGGCGGAGCATTAGGCCCATACAAGCCTATTTATACTGCTGGATTAACCAACTTCTCTTTACTTTTTACTGCAGCATCCTAATGACAAAGACTCACTGCCTGTTCATATAAAGTATAGCTGGAATAGCGCGCTGAGAGCAGCAAATCGGAGACACGTAAGAATGAGGATTTGGTCAAATGTGCCGGTTTTTTTTAAGTTTATTATAAGTCACTTATAATCGTCTTCCAGCATTTTAGAAAAAAAGATATCTGAGTGTCATGTTCTAAAGATCTCAATCATTTACACGCTGGCTTACCCTCAATTCCACAGTGACGATTTCAATTAATAATATGTCTTTAATACAGCTAGAACTTCACAGGGGCAACAGAGACAGTTGTAAATGTGGGACATTGAGTAGTATTATCAGTTCTTTTCATGCTATAATATTTATCATTGTTTCTAAAATAAGTCTGAGCATTATAATATTGTTGCAAATGGCGCGTTCGTGGCAAAATATTTATTTTGGTGTGCGTGCAGGTTAATGCTGCATTAAATACCCTGTAACAGGGGGATCACTATAACTGTCTATCGTCAGTAATGATGATAGTAAAAATCAAATGTGTATGATAAATGATATGATAAATAACTGTCTAATTGTGCTTTTTGCGTGTTTTTACCTTTTGGATACTTTCTTTACGGACTCGCTGACCACCATCATGTGTTTGTACTTTGAGTTTAATTCATTTTTCCTAAAAAAAAAAACCAAACACACATTAAGCGAAGTTGGACATTAATTTGAATTTAAATTTATTGCTCTTATTTTTTTTGTCCAGTTTTCCATTCCATTCCGTTTTGATGTTTTTACAGATTTGTTCCTCACAATCTTGTAAAGTGAAAATCTGACAGCCAACTACGACTGCCCTGCCCCATATCAATCAGCCCTACAGTTTATATCACGCTCTATTATTGATATTTCAACACAATAAATAAACTGTACGCAGATATATTAGCTGCTTGCTAATATCCTACACGATATAAATTACTGTGAAGCCTTAACAGACAACAATTTGAAACTAATCCATACTTTTCCCCTTTTCCCTTTAAAATGAACTAAAGTGAGGGTTAGCCACTAACCCACCTGTCTGATCAAAAAAACAGCCACAGCTGTGGTTGTGTTTTCTAATTATTCCATGCAGGCGAGTTTCGAACAGGATTCTGATGTCAGTTATGGAGACTTCATTTCATAATAATAATAATAATAACAACAATAATAATAATAATACTGTTGGCATAAATAATAATGTGACTGAGTGGTTCATTATATAGAGCAGCGAGGAAGACGAAGAAGAAGGAGTAAAAGAAGATAGTCCTTCGGTTGTAGGATGTTTAAAACTATACTCGTGAAACCGACCCGGGGACGTCAACGCTTGAATCCCAGAGCGGAGGGAAGACCTCACGTCTCGCACGTGGAGAAGAATATTAGGGGGGAAAATGGTTGTATGCGTACTGCTATCTCGAGACAGATTTACGAGGCGCAGTAAAAGGCAACGTGTCGGGGCAGGCTAAATCAATCTCTCTCTCTCCCTCTCATTGTCTCCCGTTTCTCTCACACACATCTACCACTACTATTATTACTACTGTGACTACTGATATTATTATTATTATTATTATTATTATTATTATTATTATTATTATTATTATTATTAGACATTTTATCACCTCGAATGTGTGAGCGCTTAGTCACATCTCGGCACTTTCATTTTAAGGCCATTATCCATCTTAACAAAAGATTTCTCTCTTTTTATTCAAAACTTAGTTAATCATTAACGACTAGGAAGAATCTACCTGTCTTAATCCATCACTGACCTAGAAAGCACCAGGATCTCAAAGAACTCCTTTACAGTCTTTCCAAGTGCTGGCTCTCAGTTTTAATCCGGAACGTTCAATTGATAAATGTTAAACTAACCATTTGAAGCTGGCGTGGATCGCGCGGTGTTGTGTTGTAATGCTGAGTATAAGTGAATTATTCGAGGAGTATAAATGTAAAATAATGCATGGGTCATTTTGTTCTCATGATATCAATGGATAAAGATGCAGATGAGTGAAAATTCCTCCTCCCGTCGCTTTTGGGACGTTTTGAAACGGTTTGGTGTGTTGGGGTAATGGCTTTGCATGCGGTTGTGCCAAGTTTACAGGGCTGATTCGTATGGCTATTGTCAGGCCGACCCAGGTCTCCTCCGCTGCTGCTTATCTTAGCTGTTGTTTCAAACTGTGATTGCTATAATTTATGGCCGTCATTAAAGACGCCATCATCACCACGGCAAATGTTTGATTTCAATCTTGTTGTGGGTAAAAATCTCCGCCGTGCTGGCAGCGTAAATTTAAAGGAGTATCTGCATGTTTTTATTGCATCAGAAAAAAGAAATAAATACACATCCACGCAGGTCTGTCACTGATAATAGTTTACAGCCACATTTGTTTCCTTTTGCCAATTATTTGGAGACGTGTCATGGGTAGATTGTATTTTTAAAAGCAAACTGGCCAGTTGCGTTTCTGTACAGCACTTTTGAGAAAACTGCTCTTTATTTATACACAAAGGCTCCTATAAAAGAGGAGCCTTTGTGTTTTAAAAGATGAACTTCTGAAAGCTCTTTAAAACTCTCTCCATCGCCATGGGGGGAAAAAATCAGCGCTTTCTTGAGGATCCCGAGGCCCATGCTTTGACCTTGAAGTGTTTCTTATTTGCTACTCAGCAGCTAGGTTAGCCTTCAGAGCCTCAACATTTTTTTTCTACTCCAAGTCTCTATTGTTCTGCTGGAGTCGGCTCGAGCTTTGATAGCGAGCAATAGAGGGATTCCAACGTTCTATTGTTACAGCCCAGTCGGCCTCACGGCGGGGTTTTTGTCAGTTGGCTGTTTCTTCATCTACTCTTTTCTTTTATTTCTTCCTCTGTGGTGTCTTTCTCTTTTTTGTTTTGTTTTTGTGAGAGCTCTCTTCTTTTCTTTGCTACTCTAAAGAAGTAATACAAATCTCCTTCTAATCGAATTACACTTCGCCACCGCACCAACAGCTTCTTAATGGGATAAAAAAAAAAGTAAGATGAACGTTTGGATAATTGAGTCCAAGCAAAATATTTAATTCTGAATTTTATTATACTATAGAGTTCGGAGAAAACCCTGCCTTATATTTAGTTTTGGGTTTCCAGACGCGTAACAGGATGTCTGTCCTAATTATCAAACAAACAGATTTAAGGGGATTTGTTCCCACTGACGCAGATGGCAGGTAGTCTTTGCTACCGTTAAATATTTAGTTTAGCTTCAACACTGGTGTGAATATGACACCGAAACAAGAAAAATCAACTCCGCCCGCGGAGTGCTGTATATCTGATAAATTATTGCCGCCATCATCGGGTATTTCCTATTGCTAGAAACACTGAAGTATAGCACAGGCTGAAATGTAAGACGGAGCAACGAAAGGAATCCCGCTTCTTTGGTCGGCTGACGGCGAGCTGAGAAAGAGACGACAGTGAGCAATAACGAAGAACAAGTGTGAGGCGTGCAGTCATTTTTAAAAGACGAATTCATCTTTTATCGGCCCCTCTGTGTGTCTGTCCCAGGCCTCCACTGCTTTACCCTACACACGAACATCCTCCGACTGAAAAGTCAACACAAGTGTTTCCTTTTCTTCTTCTTCTTCTTCTTCTTTTTTTTTTTTTTTTTACTTCATTTGGACTCCTGCGAGCATGCATGCATCCACGGGCCCGTGTGGGTCCCACAAACGGAGAGAGCCCCCACCACCACTACCACCACGCCAAACACCTCCCGCCCCGAACAACACGTCACGTGATTCATTAAATAATTAATGCAGAGGTTGTAGAATAGATATGTATTCGTCAGGAATATAACGGCGAGATGTGCCGCTGCTCTTGACGTAGAACTGTCCTTTCAAAAAAAAAAAAATCCCCAACAGCGGGAGAGAGAGCGAGAAGAAAAAATAGAAAGAGGGGGAGAAGAGTAGACACCAAGAAACACCAACAGAGAGAGAGAGGGAGTGAGTGAGTGAGAGAGAGAGAGAGAGAGAGAGAGAGAGAGAGAGAGAGAGAGAGAGAGAGAGAGAGAGAGGGGAAAGAGAAAAGAGAGAAGGAGGCTGCAATAAAACAAATTTGGACGGGCGTGTATCTTGCGGGTCGTTGTGGACACCGTGAGTATTGCGGAAGGAAAGGAACTGCATGGGGGGAAACCACACTCCTTCCTCATCTTCTCCGCCGCTGCGCCGCCTTCTCCCGCATCCCTCTCTGTGAATCATAGGCTACTTTAACATCGTGGTAAATATTGCCCCCAAAATACTCGTCTTTCGCCGTGTGTTTTTTATATCGTGCATGTTTCTGTCGTGTTGTTTACACATCACCCCCCACCTATCATCATCACCATCAGCCATTGTTTATGGGTTGTAGCGTGCAGCCGAGCAGCCTGCAAACCAGAGAGAGAGAGAGAGGGAGAGAGAGAGAGAGAGAGCGGTGCAATGTTAGCCGACGGCTGTTTATATTTTAAGAAACACTTGGATATTCTTCTCCATCTTTCGTCCATCACTTCATGTCTGCTTTTACATCTCTCTCTATCTGCCTGACTCTCTGTCCATCCCTCTCTCTCCCTCTCTCTCTCCTTCTCTCACCCTCTCCCTCCCTCTCTCTCTCGTTTCCCCCTCTCTCTCCCAGCTAGCTACTTCTCTTGATTTATTGTAAGGCACGGTGTCAGCGTGCGGCCGGGGCTGCCGTTGTGTGTTTGTGAGGGAGCGCTGTTGTTTATGGCGCTGCCCACGATAAATCACGGTTTCCTGCGCTGTGTGTAAGACGGCGGGGGAAAATGACGGTCGATGGACCGACGGTACAGGGGAAAGAGGAAGGAGAGCAGGAAGAGTTCACGCCATGGCTGCGCCACTGGCTCCTCTTCCGGCTCAATTTCCACTAAATCTCTCTCCTCCTTCTGGGCCCCTTTTTTATTCTTTCTGTCCTTTAGCTTTGTTTTTACACGTTATTATTACTCGGGGCGTTTCGGGTTTTCCCGCCTCAGTATGACAGTATCTGGCTGTAGCTTTCAGGTCTCGAATTACTGAGACGACCAATTAACGGGAGATTTGTTTAAATTTGGCACACCGGGGCACGCTCGGCCGGCATGAAATCTCATAAAAAGGACCTATGGGCCAGGAAAAGCTCATCTATCTAGCCGTGAGGCAGAAATGAAACCACGTAACTCAGCCAAGGAAGTCGGACTAAAGATGTAAATGACGCCGGTTACCTTGTTGAACTTCATTAAGTCCCTGGTTTATAAGTGAAATGCAATCATTAGGCTGCTTTCTGCACTGAAAGAGGCTTTGCGGTGAAGATGGACTTTTTACATACCAACAAACCTAACTGCATCTTATTGTACATTTTAAATTATCTACCGTTAGGCGCTTTGTGGCATCAACTTTAACTTAATGCAACAAATAAAGTTTTGTTTCTCCCTTTTCTGTGGATGCCCATCGGAATGGAGATGTTCGCCATTACACATGTCAGAGCTCAGTGTCTCTGCCTTGGCTCAAATCCTTCACCGTGAGTCAGAGCTTCTAATGTGGTGAGCAAAATAAGATGCAGACATGGGAGGACGTTCCTCTCTATTTCCCCTTCCATGTTTATATTCACACGTGTCTGCTACGTGTCCGTGGGTTGCATTTTCGTGTGCCCTCTTGTAATGGAAAGCCAGGCACTATGAGATGTTCCATTTTTAGTTATTGCCATTGCCAGTAGGTGTGTGTGTGTGTGTGTGTGTGTGTGTGTGTGTGTGTGTGTGTGTGTGTGTGTGTGTGTGTGGGGAGGGGAGGGAAGGGAAGGAGAGCAGGCCAGGTAAATGGAATTTCATCGGCTAATCTCATAGCTCAGAATGGCTCTACAGTGTACTAGACTTGCTGCGTTGTTTTGGTGTGATACATTTGCTGCATTGCAAACAATGAACTGCAAGACTGTTTACAGATTTGAATGTTATTAATATTATTTTATTAATACTTTTATTACAAATTACAAAACAAATTACAATTGGTATTGGAACTGATGGATGTGCCCCTCGAATCGTTTTACAGTTAAGGCCGGGCCCCTTCGCATCATGGTACTCTCTCTCCCTCAGTAGTCTCGCTCCCCGCTTGGCCATCAGCAGCAGTGTAAACCTTAGCTTAACCAAATTAGAGCTTCTCCGCCGGCCTCCCATCACATAATAACGGCAGCAGCAACAAAAGGCGGCGCTTTTCAAGATGTGTATTCCTGTTCTCCGCCGCCCTGTCAAAAACAATATCTCGCCTCATTTCTGTAGATAGAAAAGGGGGTGGATGGTGGCACCAACCCCCAACACCCTCACGCATACACGCACAGGCATACACACACACACACACACACACACACACACACACACACACACACACACACACACACACACACACACACCGACTGCAGCATTGAAATAGTTCTTGAAACATTTTATCTTATTTTATCTCAGCCATGTGTCCACAGTTAAGTATGTTTGGTTCAGCAAGATAGTTCCAGCTCAGACTCATCTGAAATAGTTGTTTGAAACAGTGCTGAGAAATGATATCACTCACTGTCTGACATCCATTCAAGCTGCTGCTGTTATCCACGTTTAACTTCTCTGAGACCGAACTGTGTTCACTTGGTCCGGTATTTATGTAGCCTTATGTTCTGTAATACAAATGTGGAAAGAAATTACTATTAGGCATTAATGTGTTACTGAGGCGTGCCTTCTATTGAAAGACCACAAATAACTGACGCTGAAATTAATGTTTATACTGAAACCCGCTGCAGGGCAATGGTAACACTGGCAGCTCATTTTAGCAGAGAATAAAAGAGGCAGCTAAAATGCTATTGGAATAGAAATAAGCATTTGTGTACGGGTTACTTTCCACTTTATAATTACAATGGTCAGAAAAATAAATAGAAAAATTCTAAAAAGAAATCCAAAAGTAAAGACAATATTTGATCATACTATGTTTACTATTAACTGTCTTTTTTGTCCAATTAACCAAATGTGAAATATATATGCATGGAGAGTCCGCAACAGTATAAAACACGGCACAGATGTTCAAAGCTAACATTATCATATTACAGGACGTTTCAATATAACGGGTATTGTCGGTAGCGGTTTTTGTGATACCCGTATTTTTTCTCATTAAGAGCAGTTTGTCGAAGTACCTTCCTTTTCATCCTTTCCATTGCTTGTTTTCTTGTGTTGCTCTTACGTCCTACGTTTCTGTTAACGTTCACTGTGATTGAAGCATCCTTTTATTGCACATGGTCAAAGACAAGGTACAATCCTACGCATCTTAAAGAGAAGCAAAAGCAAGTAGGCACAAGACACAAGACCTCACAGAAGGAATCTTCCCACTCACTGCTGAGACTGGCAGCCATATTGACTGCTTCAATGTTCTTTTTCCCTAGCAGGAAATATTTTCAGTCCTCGGAACGACCATTCTGAAAAGAGTGAATCATTCTTTTAAAAGCTGTATTTAAAATATTTAGTTCAATTTTAACGCCCTCTCTATTTACACACAAACTAGAGATATAGTAGCCACATATTAACGCAATAAAATGACATGTAACCTTTTTGCGGCACATACATCAGTCTGGAGACAGTGCGATTTTGTGAAATTATACATATCTATGTTACATAGCAAAAATGTTTTTGTTGTGACCGCATTTAAAATAACAATCATAAAGTGTATTTAAAAAAAAAAAACCTGTTCATGTAAAGGCGGAATAAATCCAAATGAAGAAGCAGCACTGTCGAACTGAACAGTGCTCAAAATGCGTCCCACTTCTAGCAGAAGACTGGTGCCTAAAGTTAAACTGATTTCTTTTTAAATTTTGAATTGTATTTTTCAATACATCGTGCTCAATAGTCGCTTGCAGACAATCCCGGTTTAATTGCCTGCTAGCGGGTAAAGCGAAAAACGAAAAACGAAAAAAAAAACCGTAAATGGAAAGGCAGAAAAACACTGAGAGTAGGGTTTCCTCGAAAACAGTCAAAACATAAATCCACTCGGCCTCATAAATCTGCAGCCGCTGGACGTTAACGAGGGAGAGATTTAGCGTGGGAAAAATAATGTTTACAAAAACCGGTTACATTCTTTTAAAGGACCCCTAACAAGAAAGATTTATTACAGTACAAACACACTATTAACCAATGTAAGCACGACGGTATAGTATTATTATTATTGTTATTATTATTATTATTACTAACAATAATAATAATAATAATAATAATAATAATAATAATAATAATAATAATAATAAACCTGGAATCCGATATCTCTTACTGGCCGGAGTTATCCACTCTCACGCTCGGTGCGCCAGGTACTTCCAGAGCTCTTTCTTGCGCGGAGATGATTACCCGTTCGAAAATAAATCAGTAAGAATCCTTCTGCTAATTTATAAACGTCTGCGTGACGGCAGTAATTCGAAGTGAAAAATGAGACGCTGAAACCGTATCCAAAGCCCGAGAGCTCCATTTTTTTTCTCCCTCCATCACCCATTTGATCCGGGCCAGAGAGCCAGCACAAGCGCGATAAGAGAGCCCGAGCTGCTGAGCCGGAAATGTTTCCACCAGGAGTGGAGGGAGAGAGCAGGCGCGAACTGATTTCCTTTCTCCGTTCTCTTTCTTCTATCATAACAGCAAACTAAAAATACCGGCTTTACTTTTGTGTAATTGAACTTGTCTCTCACATACTCATTCGCTCTCTCTCTCTCTCTCTCTCTCTTTTTCTCTCATTGTGTGTGTAGAGGGCATGTTTACAAGCGTGGGCAGATGACACACGCATCTTTTACAAGCGTGAACTGCACAAGCAGTTTTTTTCTCTTTTGTGTCTGTGTGTGGGGGGATCAAAGCCAAGTGTATCTGTTTGTATCGGAGCAAGTAAAGATAAACAGGACTTCAAATCCACACGTGGAAAGTTTTACGGTACTGCTGGTTGTCCAAAATGTCCCCAGATCATCCCCAACAAACTGCGCTCCTTCGATGTTTCCAATTAGAATACTGTTGCTATAACGCTTCATTTCCAGTCACCGTTGGTATATCACATCAACATCATAGATTTGAACAAATAAATAGGCCTATATCTCTTGGTTACGTGGTTGTATGCAACTTTTGAATCTTAACATTAATAATGAATTCATCGGAGATCTTAAAGTAATTGCACATAGGCTAAAATCGCCCACTAAATGTGTAAAACCAAGCGACGTGGAAATAGTTCCCCTCTGTGAACGCGCAGGTCAAATCACAGCGGAATTTCTGCTCTCTCGGCCTCCTTCTCCCTCTTCCTCTCCTCTGATCTCGCGCAGTTTGAAGCCATGTAATAACCAACATCTGGCCTTTGCACAGACAGGATGAACAGGCAGGTTACGGTGAACCTCGCTAACCCTTCTGGTGCACCTTAACCACACTCCCCTATTGGACAGGAACAAAACCAGAACTCCCTTTTCTCCCTCCCAGATTCCCCAGGTTGTCTAGGTTGTCAGACCGCAAAGTGCTTCAGGAACAGTTCACGGTGTCAAGCCGCCTGTCCAGAAAAGCAGGGACCGCCGAAAGAAGAGACTATATTCCAGCCGTAACCAAAGAAGCAGTTACGACGCTCCTGAAGATACGTGTTTTAGGCTTAAACGTAGATTGCTTTGGTCTGAAGAGGTTTTAGGTAACCAAGGTTACTCATTGCTAGTAGTAGCACAGGAGAAAATAATAATAATAATAATAATAATAATAATAATAATAATAATAATAATAATAATAATAATAATAATAATAATAATAATAATAATAATAATAAAAGAAAAAAAGCAGAGCCCTGGTGGATTTGGATTTAGTTAGCTTTCACAAAGACGAAGATAGAGAAGGGCAGAGAAGGACTGCGCGACCCTCTTTTTAGTTAAACGAAAGAGAAGGGGAAGGAACAGCGAAAAGCAGCCCAGGGAATACAGCGTCACCCTCAATCCAGGAAAGCTATATCCGTTTTTATTCTGAAGTCCAGCTCAGAAAGAGGCCCACCGGCGCTCAGCACTCTCCCAAACGTTAGTCCGGTGGACAGTGTCAACTCGGACGACAGAACAGACAAACGTGAGCCCTGGATCTGGCTTTGACCAGGAACGTACCAGCCCGCTACAAGGGGAGTTTTGCAGCATAAGGCGGAGGGGGTGAGCGCGTGCACGCGGTGTGTCGTTTAGGGTAAAGTAGCACCGCGAGCCCCAGACCAAGCAGGCTCCGTCAGCGTGCTTGCTGTAGGTAGGCTTGACTGCTGGAGATTTATAGCAGCCGCTCCAGATTTATGTCTTTTCCCAAACCGGTCGTGCAAACGCTTGGCGTCTCCTTTACGCCGTGTCACAGAAGCGCCATAATGAGCTCACCAGTGCTATAATAACAGGTAACGGTGCAGTTTAAACGTCGGCTTTAATTGGCATAAATAACGTTTTAGTGCCATTTTGGACTCCAACCTCTAGGAGCGACTGCTTGTATTTAAGTACAACTAATTTAAAAAAAAAAATACGCCCAAGCCTTTCGGAGAGGATTCAGTGGTCATCGTAACTGCAGCTAGTGTGTCCGTCCGTGTCCAAAACAGACTGCACCCAGGAAAAAAACCGAACACCAGGAGGATATCCATCTGGAAAGACACGCCAAGAGCGCAGGTAAGGTCTGTCGGGTTGCTTCTTGCTCAGTGTCCCCGTGCTTATTCCCGAGGCGTCCCCATTCCACACACTCCACCGCTTGACATGTCATTAATTATCTGTTGTGTGACCGCGGTCTCTCTCAAACTCGCACAGGCATCCATGGGGTGAAACCGCGTGCAAGCTCTATTGCTAGCCAACACATTTTTTCTTTGCCCGCGTGCGCGCGTGCGTGTAGGCAACTGAAGACAGATGCATCCGAATTGGTAACAGAAAATAGGGCGAACTCTGTCTCTTACTTTCTCAGCCTCCCTGCTCACTCGCCCCACATTTGGAAAGCAGTATACCTGCTAGACTAAGTGAGGTGTTAGTATGTGCGTGTTAGCATGTGTGCGTGGGACAGAGAGAATGAGTCTCTGCAAATAGGGACATGGCTGCTATGTATAAAGAAGGAAGATGCATGCTAGCCACGACGAAATTTGGGATAGTGTGACGATTGCTTACTCAAAAAATCAACCCCCATCTCACCCTTTGGCCCTACAAAACAGATTTTAGCTCTAACCAATTTTAAACGAAGTGGTTATCAATACGTCGAATTACAAGTGCAACTATTGTAAAATAACTACAAACAGAAATTATTCGGTCTAATGCGTTGCCTTTCTCCTCCTTACACCAAGACGTAGGTCCATTTATTGGGTGATCACAAGGATATGAAAACACCATAAGCAAAACTGGATCACAATCAAATTATACAATGGCTGAGGTGAGAAATTAAGGTCCATAAAAAGTGCATTAAATATAGATTTACCATGCAGCCATCAGATCTTGAACCCCTTAACACATTTATTGTGAAAGAACAAGATTTCAGAGTCAAAACTGTGGCTTTATTCATTTATGTAGTCTCCATATTATTTATGAACTGTAGATATAATAACGTAGAAATGTCTCAACACACATAACTGCAGTCATCCAAGGAAAACAGCCCACTACTATACTATGCTATTATTATTATTATTGTTATTATTATTATTATTATTATTATTATTATTATTATTATTATTATTATTATTGTTATTATTATTATTATTATGATTAAAGATAAGCACTTAAAGGTTTGGTAACTATAAGAAGAGCTATTCCTGAGAGCTCACATCCACCAGTCTGGAAAGCAAAAAAGGAAAGTGCTGTCTTCTGTTGTTTCTAAGAAATCAGTTATTTCTAAAAACCTAGCTTGTTTGTTCTTGTGTATTTTTACATCTAATGTCAACTGATATATGATTTTAATCAAGTTTAAAAACGGCCATATTCTAAAATGCTGAAAATATCAAATACTCCCACCCTGTATCTTCCAGGCTAAATCTGAGTTGCTTATGCCATCTCGTGTAATAGTGGTTAGATCCTCTGGACTTACCTTGAAGTATTTTGCTAAGTTCCGGGTATAGAGATTTAAAAGTTATGAAAAACCCACAGCAAGTGTAACAAAGCTGCGATTTAATCGATTTCCTCGTGTATCACTGACAAAGTATGGGCAGAATACCAATCACAGTAAAATAGTAGGGGCAAGTACAACTAACACTGTTGCTGTGTATAAAGGCTGACAGGTCTGGCTGGGATCCATAGAGCCGCTTTCTCCCGCTGTAACACACTACTGTCTGCTGCTAGGCCAAGTGGCCCGATTATCACTGGCTTCTTTTTCTGAATCTTGTGTCATAAGAGGACCATGTTGTCAGGAAATGGATGCAGACCTTTTATAGTGGTGGAAGTTGTTCAACATTCAGTGTAATGAGGCCTCAGAGCTATATAATAACAACTTAGGAAAATCCATTTTGAAAGCCCTGCCAAACCCCAAATTACTATAGACACATATCACTGAATGCTCCTGTCCCTACATGGACTAACTCTCAAATGCAGAAAATGATTGTTTTTAACCAACAGGCAGCCACAATGACAAATTCTACAAAAAACATGGTCAGACGAGACCTTGTGTTTATTCTCCTCTAATCCATAATAATACACCAAATCTAATGGAACTCTACAAGTGGCAGCATTCTATTCTGCATTAATAAATAATCTATGTCAAAGTGAGTTAAATATTGATGAGGTACACAACTCTGTGATGTCGATATTTTTGGTCTTCAGCATATGATCCAGAAAGAACGGACTGTGTAATCCCACTACCACCATTCTCCCCGCCCACCACCCACCCATCACTATTTAACTGGTGGGTCTTGTATATATTTTTTGCAGTTATTGACATTTGTTCCACCTGAAACATTCCTCAGAGAGAAGCCCAGCATCAGACCAAACCTGCATGTCACTACCTGTAACAGGTTTCAGCAGTGCACAGTACTGACCAATATAATCACCATCTATGCATCTGTCTTAGATGTGAATAAAGAAATATTAAAAATTAAATATAACCAGGTTCCCCCTATTAGACGTATGAGTCAAAATGAAAATGTTAAAAATTACAGACTGACTCAAATTTTAGGTCACTTTTGAAATCTATTAAATTTGAATGTAATATTTACAGATAAACAATTTCATTTTAATATGCAGCATTTATATTATATGGTGTTTGATTATGAATTGAAATAAAGGTCAGGAAGTCTACACATCTAAAAGTAATGCTTAATTACAATGTAAGAAGTGGAGTTTAATATGCTCAGTAGCCCGCACCACTAGTAGTAATGTATGTCCTTTCCTCCCCTATGAGTAACATTTACAGTGTAATTGCTTTATAACTGCCAGGTGTTATTCCCCCGTACCTACAGTCTACGTACTGTTAAGAGCAATTTAATATTTATAGGTATACATGAAATCTTACATTGAAAAAAAAATATTTGGTAAATCTTGGAAGTTTTTCGAGACATTGCTGACTGTATCATTAACTGCCAGCTTTTTCCTATTGTGATGAGCTTTTGTTCAATATTACACCATCCATTCGCTTCCGCTTATCCTTTTCAGGGTCGCGGGGGGCGCTGGAGCCTATCCCAGCTCTCATAGGGCGAGAGGCGGGGTACACCCTGGACAGGTCGCCAGTCTGTCGCAGGGCCAACACACAGGGACAGACAACTATTCGCACTCACACCTAGTGGCAATTTGAATTATCCAATTAACCTATCCCCACAAGTTGCATGTCTTTGGACGGTGGGAGGAAGCCGGAGTACCCGGAGGGAACCCACGCAAACACGGGGAGAACATGCAAACTCCACACAGAAAGACCCCGGCCTGATGGTGGAATTGAACTCAGGACCTTCTTGCTGTGCGGCAACAGTGCTAACCACCGTGCCACCGTGCTGCCTTCAATATTACACATTTAGGTAAAAATGTAACTTGCTGACCATTCACTTCGTGAATACTACCTGCCCCCCCTAACAGACACACACACACACGTGCATGGGAGGTCACATCCATCCCTGTCCAACCTATGCCTGACAGGCTTGGTGAGCTTGGCACTTTTCATGGCCCAGGAGCAGAAAGAACAATTCGACCCCCACATCATACCTTCTAGTAAACCCCAAGACCCCCCCTTCTTTCCTTCTCCTAGTGTCAGGGCTTTCTTTTACTTTGAGGTCAAAGATTAGCATCTCTGATAAAGATTAACTCAGTGTCAAAGGAAGGCGTTGATGGTATGAGTTTCTGATTTAGGACTGTTAGGGAAATGGGGTTAGTTCTTTGGGAAGTTGTGCGACCCTGCCTGGAGCAGTAGAAGAGAGTAACACTGGACTAAAATGATAGACAAGGAGCTAAGTGTAGGAAAGAAAAAAATCATACAATGAAAGGGTATAAGGGATGTAAGAACTTGTTAGGCTCAGCTCTTGTTGTTGGATGTTTGTGCATAATCCCTGTTTGAGTTTGAGGGGCCATGAAGCAGAAAGCAGCTTCAGCAGAAGCACGTGGTTTAATTAGAGTTCAAACAGGTCTTTTGTACACAGGAAGAGTGTAATGCCTCAGTTATGTGTCTACAGCAACAGACATTAGTAGCTCGTGATGGTAAGCCTTACTAATAAAACAACAACACCAAAGATATGAATTAGTAATTTTCCACATAGTAAAGTTACACAAACATGCTCCTTGGCTGAGATGTTTAAAAAAAATGCTTGTTCATGCACTTGAATTGTTTGAATTTGGTTAATTTAACCTTTCAGGCATTTTGTTCTTGTATTAAATTTAGAATGGAATATGGGAAACAAACCAAAAGTCCTTTCACCCCCTCTGAGACCCACTCCTTAGTTAAACAAACTGGAAGCAGATGAACATGTAAGACTTCTCTCTCTCTCTCTCTCTCTCTCTCTCTCTCTCTCTCTCTGTTTCTTTCCCTGGTGCATATCTGCCCTCTGAAAAATGGTGTTGAAAGTGGCATGTCATCTGCAAGAGGGGAGGAGATGAAATGTGTTGCCTTGCTAGGTTTGTTGTTGTGTCTGTGATGTTGGTATCACTGCTGCATGGCTGTTCGAGCTCATTACACTTGAAGAAACTCTGCAAACAGACTTGATGAAAAAGTCTTTTTTGGACACAAAGAGTATGGACATTGACTGATTTCTGAGGAAGGTGGTGGTGATGGCAGTGGGTGTCCTTATCGACCAAAAGTGACATGGAAGTATCCCAAAGTGATAGAGTAACAGGTATTCCATCTATTCTAAAGAGAGGTGTGTGTCATTGTGATAAAATGTATTTTTATTCATTTTTATTCAACAAAGCATGTGTGAAATTTAAACACTGGCTAATTTTGGGTTTACTGTGGAAATAATGTTTTGAACTTTGAATCTTTTAGAGTAAAATGAGCAAACATGGAAAAAAATC
The DNA here is from genome assembly GCF_013358895.1 of Oreochromis aureus. Classification (NCBI taxonomy): domain Eukaryota; kingdom Metazoa; phylum Chordata; class Actinopteri; order Cichliformes; family Cichlidae; genus Oreochromis; species Oreochromis aureus. Next base: position 33,968,337 of record NC_052945.1, on the reverse strand, counting down.
AGATATAAATTAATTCCGGCAAACAGTAAATCATCATGATTTAATGTGACGTCATAATGCAAAAATTCTGATGTTAATATTTTCATCTTAGAAAGCATGAACTAACAGCTTCTCTTCTGTGACACAATTTTCTATCTAAATAAAATGCTAACCACTGTGATCATTTGAAAAGAATGCAAGTGGCCAGAAGCCCATTGATGTTGCACATGATGTCAAATCCAGAAAGTGGATGCACATGGGGGATGTGCTCAGCAGATAGCTTGTTTAAGGTAAGGTCAGATTGTTTTAAAGTTCTTAGGTACCTCATCATGGAAAGCTCCACAAAAGACTTACCAGCAGGCGTCTAGCAGCAATTGCAGACAAGCGTGTACTAAGCTACTATTCAAATGATGTGGACTTCATTTGAACAGCCAGCTATATTTATCTGACATCATAGACAGAGATTATTTAAAACCTCACATCTGAAACCAAACACTGACAAAGGAAAAAAATCATTGCGATGTGGTTAAATAGATTAATATCAAGCTAGTTTGAATAATTATAGAAACAGGTGGGTTGCAGGCATATTATCAATGACATTCCAACTAAAATAAATTAACAAATCCTATTTAATATGTCCATATGCCAGTGTCAGTATGGATGTGCTGTTTCAATAACTGCTGTGGATTGAAGACCTATACTTTAAAAGTCTACGGACTTATTGAGTCTGCCTCGACTGCTCATGCTTGCAACTTAAAATAAAGCTGAGTGCTAAAGGTTATCAGAGTCTGAGTCAAAGTGTTCAAAGCAGAAACTGGAATTCTAGTTGTGACCAGTTAGTTGATCATTGCAGAGCTTATCCATTGGTGCTCCAGGGTCAAAGGTCACTTTTAGAAAGCTGTTACCCAATATGTCACTGTGTGAGTGCTTAAGCTAGAGGTTTCAGCTTTTCCTGTTAGGCACAGCATTGAAAAAATATAACAGGGTGTGATGTGTTTAAGTTGTGTTTGAATCATGTCCGAGGTCAGAGGAAAACAAGCACTAAGGAAATTGCAGCAGAAAAAGAAAAAGATTTTTTATGTCCAACTAATCTCACTAAACGCGTATCTCTAAAGAGTCAGTGTGTGCATGTGTTTTCTGAAAAAAAAAAAAAACTTTGTGTGTGTGTGTGTGTAAGTTTGGGGAGGTGTGGGGTGCAAGACTGGTCTGGTGATGGCACCACCAGACCCGGCAGAGATAAGAGGAGAAAGCCACATGAAAGTTTTTACAGACCATGAAACTTTGAAGCCCAGCAGTGAGCAGCATCAGGTCCCATAAACCCTCTCAGCCTTAAAAAAAAATACATCTTCATAAAAAGTAGTAGTAGACCTGTAGGATGCAATGAAGTCTCAGAAAAACAAAGGCCTTCGTTATCCTAATCCATGCATGTTTACAGCCAGCTATATGCTGCAGTATTGCTGTATTTATTAAAAAGAGAAAGAGAAAATCACACACTTGTTTCATTTAGCGCTCCTCCTTTCCTTTCCCCCTCTATGTCTCCATCTCCGTGGAGTCTAGAACCTGCTGTTTATATCCACTTCACATTCTGTTAAATTATACGCCAACAGCCTTTGTTGCACACCTTTTTCTGCTGCTTCTTTGTAGCTCCTTTTAAACTTTTACAGAGAAAAGCTTCAATCCATATTGTGGTATTATGAGTCCTGGTTGCAGCCAGAACTCCCCCTCTCTCCCCCAGCCTCCTCTTCCTCTAAAAAAAAAAAAAAAAAAAAAAGGCTCATCAGCTGTTTTGGGGGCTCTAGGGGCTCTGGAGGCGGCCTCCTCTCTTTGTCTCGGCATACAGGCTAGCTGGCTAAGCTAGTCGGCCCTTGCATCACTTTCTGGGCAACTTTAGACTAGTCCACTCCTGCCTGCTCTGCGGCTGCAAATATCAGACCGTAACCGCCGGGGCTGAGGGGGAGGGGGGCACACTGAGGAGACCCCGACTGAAGGAGCTGGAATGGGGATGCACAGTAGCCAGAGCGGTGCGTGAGTTCTTGGATGGAAACGATAAATAACTTTATAGCAGCAGGAGCAGTAGTAGCCTGGTGGTAGTAGTAGTGGTGGTGATGTAGGCTTGTACGGGGAGGTCGGGGGATCCTTTGCGTTTGATTTATGTGTTTGGGTGAAGCTGTCAGGAGGAGAAGCAGAAGCAGAACGACTCTGAGATTTTATTGCAGCACTTTAATAATAATAGCCAACAACATGGAATACGCTTTTCATCCTGTGATGCGCTTATATAATTATTGAGTTCAGCTTTATACAGTGTTTACGGACCCGCACAGCAGCAGATGGATATGTGTTTATCTGTGGACAGAGCTAGATGTGATCTCTTGCTGTGGGTCCTCAGCCCGGCAGTAAGACTGTCCACAGGACTGTCCGGAATGAGTGTTTTCTCACTCAGTGATGCTTGAGTTATTTATGGGCCGCGTGGATCAAACAGCTAATCGCTTTATGGGGCCTGTTCTCATTTTCGTTCGCCCCTCTTTCTCTCTCTCTCTTTCTGTTTTCCCCCTATTTTTTGCTTCTCTTAAGTCCCCGTTTGGTGCTTAACAGAATTTATGACTTTTTTTTTGGGGGGGGGGATGTGTTCAATATTTATGAAGTTTATTTAACCTTTGAGGTTTTTAAACGAGACCCTGCATTAAATTCTGATGATCATTTTTAATAGCAAGAGTCAGGCATTTGATGCACTTGGGGCATGCCTTTCGATTTCGATTGCAGTTTTTAGATTTCATATATATTTATCTCTTATTGTGTTAATTCGTGTGTGCTAACTGGAGCATTATTTCTGTTGGGTAATTATGATTTAAGTATGCAATTTAGCTATTTATGTATTTATTTATTGCGCAAATCCTTCTGACCTAAACAAAGTCTATGTTTATTTATTCTAGGCCATTGCTACAAATGAACAATTTCTAATGCATTCTATATATTCCATACCTCTATTCCCTACATAACTCATTTTCGTACGCATGACGAGATAAGCAAGATCATTATTGAATATTAAATCAGTGTGTTTTTTGTTTGTTTGTTTTATTTATTTAATTAATTATTTTGAGGGAAACAAGACAAATGTGTAATTATGGTAACCAGACTCAATAACATCTCACACCCTCTAGCACAACCTTTATCCTTACTCGTTCTTTGTTGTTGTTGTTTTTTTGTGAATTATTTAGGGTTTGAAGTCAAGCGGTCGCTGCTGACCCAACCATTCGATTCGAGTACAAGTGGTGACCCGCCTCTGTATCTGATTTTACCCAGATGTGTTTCATTGCATATGTCTTCTTTCTCTTTCCTACCTTTTTCCCATTCCCTCTGCATGCCCCTTTTCCCGCAATATACTTCAGTTCTTAGGAGCTTTCTGGAAGCCGTTTTCCTCCATTAAAACATCAGGGGAAAATAGGAAATATTCCGGTAAGTTCGGACTTTTTTTTGGCATTATTTGTCATGATGCAGCCTGCATAAGAACGAAGTCTGAAGTTTGTGCATGGGTGCTGTGCACGCGCTAATAGAATTATAGGATGAGAAGGCATTGACGATTTTACAACCTGGCATAAAGGGTAGTTTTTCCATTATTTTTAGACAATTAGGACGCTGCATATGTTGAAAAAAAAAACTGTATACTATGAATATTGTATTGATGTGTAGAATGTATTACTATTTCTACACGAACTGATTTGTCTATTCATAGTAGAAGCATTCTCTCTATAATTTAATTTATATCGTTTAAGCATTAATGCAGCTACATAAATATGGAAAATATTCATGAAGTTGCCAGTGATTGTAATGTTGAAATTCTACGGATGTGTGCGCGTGTACGTCTGTGAGTGATGTAATATCGTGTAATGACACGTGCTTATGTAATATAATCCTGAGGTGTGAAAGGAAGTGTATGATGGCCGCGGGTTACAGGCAGAAGCATGGAGGGTCAGTTCATCATTTGATAGACAGTTATTAAAACTGCATGTTGTAACTGCGGCAATGATATTAATGGTACCACTGTTCATAGCCTATTAATACTGCTATATTTACATAATACAGCAATTAAAGTGACAGCGGCTAAATTAAATAGCTCACAGTTGGAGTCCTGTGAAAAACAGTCATTCTGTACTTGTGTACAATATTTTAACATTGGCATTTACAGCAACACAGAGTTTTAATGTATTAAAATTGCATAGAAAAATCGTTTGAAAAACAGAATCAAAGGGAATTCCTCTGTCATCCTCAGTGGCCTATATATCTATAGTCCCAAAGGAGAAAAAAAAAGTGGAAAAAGAAAAGAAGATTTCCATGGCTCAGGAAGGCACCGCGTTTTAGTTGTGAAACCCAATATCCGTGACTCAATCCGAAACATGCAGAGTCGATGCGAGTCTTCCATCCGAGAAAAACAGCCGTCCTCCACAAGCACTGGCTTGCTTTTGCAAGTCACTGCATAGGTGTAATCCGTTCTGCTTATTTCTCCACATGCACGTCTCTCCCACACATGAAAAAAAAAAAAAAAAAAAAAAAAGACAAAAAAGTAGCTGATTAGCTGTTTGGTTAATGTGTAATGAGGTTGGTTAGCAGATCCTTCAGTCCACACAAAGGCTGGTTTAAAGGAAAAGTTGCAAAGGGACACATTTCAGGCTCCCACCTTCCACCTACACCGAGCTCATCCTCTCATTTCTGCTGCCCACAGCGAATGCTATCTGTTTTAAAGTCGGGCTGTTTACACACACACACACACACACTGCTGGGTGCGAGAGAACTCATAAATCTTACGTAGCCATAAACGACAGGAGTAGCGTCCTGAATAATAAAAATAGAGGGGAGCGGGAGAGAGTTAGAGAAGGGAATGTGTGTGTGTGTGTGTGTGTGTGTGTGTGTGTGTGTGTGTGTGTGTGTGTGTGTGTGTGTGTGTGTGTGTGTGTGTGTGTGTGTGTGTGTGGGGGGGGGGATTAAAACATCATAGGACACCCCTCATATTTTCATTTCCATTTAGGTCTCTCTCTTTCCCTCAGGGTTTTTTCTCACTCTTGCTTATTATTTGTTGTTGGGCTGTGCACGTCTTCCTCCTCGGTGCTTTCAAGTCAAAACGCAAGACTCGTTTAATGTTTTCTTTAAAGACCTGTTAGTGAAGCTTTAAAACCAAGTTGATCACATACAGTCTTTTTTTGCTACAATGTTAGCGTAATGTGCACCTTCTATGTTAGTCTTGTCCCTCTCACTCTGGCCTCCGTTACTTACGTCTTAAGTGACGTTTATGCAGCGAGGCAGCAGCAGAAATATTGAAAAAAATATTCTGAAAAAATCCTAAAAACTATTTATGATGAAGGAAGTTTACATTTAAATGAATGCTAATATTTTATCCATAGTTTAAAAGAGTAAGATTGATGTAAACAAAAACACATAGCAAAGTCATCCTGCAGAAAGAGAAAACTATAGTAATGGAATTGGCCCAGGAGCTTAAGCCGTTTCCCCACAAACTTTGCATTTGTCGATAATATGTCCCAAGCGGTATTTTCAGATGAGGTCAGCAATTTTAATAAACCTTGTACTTTTATATGTTGACCTCACCACGGGTTGGATTTTTTTTTTCTTTTTTTTTTTGCTTGTTGCCTCCTATAGACTTTAATGTACACAGATGCTCTCTATAATTTCAAAAACAAACAATTAGAGCTAAATGTAATACCAGGTTAACTCAGTCAACAAGACTTTCTAGACCATAAAATATCATTTATGGTTAATAATGATACACATTGTTAGTGACACTGTTTGGACTGTTACTAGTTAACCTGAGCCTTGTTAGAGAATGCCCACGTGGCCTATAGTAGCATACAGACAGCCTTTAAGTGGGATTTTAAAAACATGAAAAAATACTTCTCTGCAAACCCCTAAATATAGGTTTATTGAGGGTATTGCCTCAATACCCTCAAAAAAGTTCAATTTGTGAAAATATAAACTTTTAGGTTATATATAACCAATATAACAGGAAGTGAAAAGCACATTTAAGTCAAAGACTTTATTAGAGTTAAAGTTATGGTGACACGTGGAAAAAACAACCTACATGTCTGGTTGTAGAGCAAAAATTACTGCCTGCTTGCATGGTTAGATCCAGCGCAATTAGCATAATTCTTGAGTGACGCTGACTTTATATTGAGGGAATCATCCCGTCCAGCCGTCAATCTGGTTATTCCGTTCGTTACAGGGCCTGTGAGGGTCTCTGATACTGGGGCGTGTTTTCACCAGCATAATGAGAATATCTAGGATACTACCACAACCACACAGAAGACTGTAGGCTGTAAACTGGTGCTGCTGCTAGCCGTGTGGAAGGCGCACACCTATAGCCTGCCTAAGACCGAAGCAAGGAGCACAGACCAGGGGCAGACGAGAATAATACCAGGGAAAATGAGCTTCGGGGAGACTTAGAGAAGAAGAGCCATAAGGAAATAAAAACCAAGAACAGACAACTACCTAAAATAAGATGAAGTGACATTTTGTGGCGGACATACTCCTCAGTGGCTGTGTGAATAACTGGCCGACCGTGTGAAGGACAGTGGCTAAAAGAGAAAGAAATTTGAGGCCATTGTTATCAGCCAGAAGCGGTGCAGGCAGCGCTGGCGCTGGGGTGGAGGGTGGGTGGGGGATGGGGGGGAGGCGGGGGGATAGCAGGCATGCTCCCCGGTAAGCTCGTTCAGCTCGTGCCCTAACTAGCCTGCCTGTAGCCTGCACCGAGCCCGTCTGTTAATTCTGCCCGCAGACTGAGCCCCCGCCGATAGCCTTGGAACCCTCCGACTCTCTCATCCGCCAGTCGTTCATGCCACAAGGTGTCCTGTTCGCGCAGCCCGGTCTGCCGCTGCTGGGGCTTCAGGAGGTGTTGTTGTGGTGGTGGTCGCGAGCAGCCGTGCTAGTCTCGAGACAGCACCGGAGGAGTAGCGGGGTTTGCGGAGAGAAGAGAGGAGAGGAGGAGGAGGAGGAGGAGGAAGAGGAGAGCAAAACGGACGACCAAACGAGCGGATTCGTTATTTAATTATCTGTTATTATTATTGATTACCCACTGAGCGCGTGCGAGGACTAATCTATGATGCGGTGCTGTTGGGTCCGTGCCGGACTGGACTGGGATCACCGGTGCTAAGGCAGGTAAGGAACATAATCGGCGAGCAAGCAGGCCAGCCGGTCATGCGCGAGCTCAAACAACAAGCCAGAAATACATAGTGTGTTTGCTCGCTGTGCGACGCGGAGTAGCTGGCTCAGTGATTTATGGCCTGTATGACTTCAATCCCGGTTCAAGAAGAGTTCACAATGCTTTAAACTGCCGTAGCTACCCGCCACAAGCAGCCCCCCTTTTTCTTTCGACCGTCCATCTCTGTCCTTTTCTGTTCAGCTTTTTCCGTTCTCATCTCTTCCACTACGCTTTCCACGCCTCTTCCTCACTTAAATTATATTTAGGAGCGATGGCCGGCTGTTTTTCTGTCATGGATGCACTTTTCTCGTTCCATTTGTGTCCCTCCACACAGGCTCCTGTTTTATTATCATGTGCGTATATGGGATGCATTGTAATTATTCCTAAAATATTTTGATGGTGTAATTTTAATCACACATGAATATTTGGCGCTTTTAGCGATTTCAGTCTAAAATGAGACCGTGAACATAGCAACAATAGCTCAGATATGGCCAATCCTTTATTGTTTCTCGTTTAGAGTCTGTATAATTGGTCTCCGTCTCTCTCTCTCTCTCTCTCTCTCTCTCTCTCTCTCTCTGTTAATGGGATAAAGAATACGTGGATTGTCCAAGTTAATGCATTCTCTCTGTCTCACTGTCTACATAGCTCTTCATGGCAGACGCCATTTGTAATTTTATATCCCAGGATAAAACACAGACACTGGACACCAAGGCCGACCCGCCTCCTCTCTACCCCCCCCCCCCAATCTCCCTCTCTGTGTTGTTTTTGTTTGGGTGGCTGTTTCTCAGTCAGTGTAAGTGGATTATTCAGGCAGGCGTCTAGCAAAGTTGGTGATTGTATTAAGCTGTAGCACTACAAGCCAGGGGCAGAGACATTACTTGTCCCGTTTAATGGCGAAACAGCAATATGATTTAATAACATATTCCTCCTACACTCACTCCCATGCCCACCCCCCCTCTTTCTACCTCTCCCTCTCTCGTTGGGACTATTCCTTAGAGTAAATAATTAGGATTCCAGGTTGTCTACTAGAAAGATAAATGGGTGACATGTGTGACGTGCTGAGAGCCGGAGAAAGGCTGGACTATTTGATTTAGAGAAAAAAAATGGGGGCACATTTTTAAAATAGTTGAAAAGTGAATTATATTATTTTAGCACAATTTTACCAATCTATAAAGTTATTGGTGAGTGAACTGGAATTTCTCGGTTTTACTGGTAGAAGACAGATATCAATAAAACAAATTTGTTGTTTTTTGTTGTTATCACGCTGATAGCATTACCATCTCCAATTTCTTCTTCTAGTATCTTCAGCTATGTTGGCGATATATCATTCAGGCCTGTGCTTTATATATACAGTGTGCAGAACCATCAGTATATGAAGTAGACTTTGATACACACAATCCTATTTTCGGTCCAGCTTTCATGAAGCTCGGGCCTAGTATCTGTCATTTTAATGTATCGTCTTACCTTCGCACCTTTTTTATACATTTCTCCTTAACGAGGTCCACTATAGCAGGACTAATACAAAAATATCTTCGACAATATAAAGCGAAATAAAAGAGATGGCTAATAATAGTGAACCGTTCTTGCAATATGGAGCCGGGAACCAGGCTAAAATACTGGTAAGGTTAACTTGGAATGCCCCAGTAGGCCTAGTTGTAGATGTAGCTAGTGCTAGCGCTGCTCAGCTTGTGTGTAATGGAAGAGCTGCTTCATCTCCTCGTCAGACAGTTTATCTCCACTAAAGAAACGAATGCCAGGTGCTCTCTCCTGTCTGTCAAGCCGGCCTTTTGCGGCCACAGGCCCACACCAGCGGTGAGCGCAAGATAGAGTGTGTGGAGGCTAACCCTGCTGTTTTTCCTTTTCTTTTTTCTCTCTTCCTCTCTTTTTAACTAAAGGCGCCGTGACTGAGCATTCTGACCGCTTAACCCTCGTGGATTACTGCCTAGTGAAGTTTCTGCCGGGAGCCTCCTTTCTTTCTTGTCTTTTTTTTTTTTTTTTTTTTTTTCGCAAAAAACAATATAAATCGTACATTGTTGAGCGCAGTTACATTTTGTAATATGTTTCCATTTACTGTTTACCTCACGGTAAATCAATAAATAAATACAAACAAAGTAAATACATAAAACTATCACAGGGACTACTTGTATACTGAGATCCGAGTTCTAACCTATACTTCACCTTTTATATACTTTTCGTCATTAGTAATATTTGTTACTTTTTTCTCCGTTTAAGATAGATAGATAGATAGATAGATAGATAGATAGATAGATAGATAGATAGATAGATAGATAGATAGATAGATAGATAGATAGATAGATAGATAGATAGATTCTATTTTTCAGCAAAAAAAATAAAAACCTGGTGAAACAAAAATCCTTTCCGCTTGGATTCCTGTGAGTGAAGATGAGTGAGGTAACAGCAGAGAGAACACAGTAAATCACAGGCGGAAAGTAGAGGTTGACAGAAATAGACTATCTACATCAGTCACAAAGGAAAATAGATATGGGCCGTGTCCACTGCCGCCATTACACATAAAATGTCGTGTTCAGCCCGAATAACACATTTGAGGGTAACTCTTTATTAGGAAAACATAAAAAAACCCCGAATATCTCTGGAATGTATGGAAGAAGAAGAAGAACAAGTATGGAAGAAGAATCAACATATCTTAAAATTGTATTATAATCGATTTAAATTCATTCTGTTTAAAAACAAATCTAAGTAAATTGCGTAATTTTCCTTGCATAAAAACAGAAAATAATTGGTAAAAATCATAAAATAATAATAGCCATTAATCTACAACTACAGACAGTTAACAATTGATAATAACAAACTATAGCAGTAATAAAAACTGCAGTTAATTACAATTTAAACAGAAATTGCAACATTAAATAATTGACATTTTGTGTGTGTGTGTGTGTGTGTAGTGTGTGTGTGTGTGTGTGTCTGTGCATTTGTACAAGAAAGGCTGTGCACTGAGATCAGAAGAGCATCTGCAGGCTGTGCACTGGCCTCCAAAGGGAGGGGGAGGGGGGCTGTGGAAAGAAAAGCAGTGGTTTCTATTCACGTCACGGTGCCTTTCATTCAAGGAAGATGGATTTATCTTTCTCATTTATTTTTTTCTGTCTCTCCCTAACCTTTTAGGTCAGGTTGCAGGGGACCGTTGGAGAGACACCGTCACGTGACCCCCGGTACCAAATGGTCTTCCGGCAGTGGCTCTCAATAAGGACCGGAGCACAAGAAGACGCCACCACTTCTCACAGAGATGCAGAAAACAACATACTACGACAACTCCTCAACACTTTTTGGTGGCTACTCATCCTACCCAGTGCAGGGGGCAGCAGTGGGAGCAGGAGCAGCTGCCAACGGCTTTGGGGGCTATGATGCCCCGGTCCCAGCATCTCACCACCAGCCGGTCTTCCAGTCGGCTACCCATCTGGATGTGGATTCATACCAGCGCTCTGCCTGCTCTTTACAGTCACTGGGCAGTAATGGTGGCCACCAGCAGCAGCAGCTAGCCAAGACCAAGGAGCTGAATGGCAGCTGCATGAGGCCCAGTCTGCCACCTGAGCACCACCCTGGCTCCCAAGTGTCCCCTCCACTTCCCCCCAACCCCAGCAACGGTAATACTGGGGCTCAGCAGCCGGGTGGCAGTACTGGGGCCTCCTCACTCTCTAAATCAGGCACCAATAAGTCATCTACTTCTTCCTCTTCTACATCATCTTCCACATCGTCTTCATCCTCTTCACTGCCGCCCAACCCAACCCTGGCCAAGCAGATTTTTCCCTGGATGAAAGAGTGTCGTCAGACGACTAAGCAGAAAAACTGTTCACCCAGCAACAACTCTGGCAATGGTGTGTTCCAATACACCTGTCTCTGTCGGTCTTTCTGTCTTTGCTTTGATTGCCCCCATGGAGCACCACAGCAACAGCACAGCCTATCTCTTTGTATCTCTCATTATTGCTTTCCCTGGCTCCCCCAGTCCTTTCTTTCCTCTTTCATTTTCCTTCCTCATTAGCATCTTTGTTCCTATTATCCCACATCCCTCTTTCCTCACCTCTCTTATCAACATCCTCTTTCCAGCATCAGATCCCCAGAGAATTTACAAGGTTTCTTAGGCTCTTATGGCAAGCCAGGTTCCCACAGGCACTAGCTGAGACAAGGACATGACACTGGGCTACTAACCAGCTGTTCTGTTCTCTCTCTGTACCTGGTGACTGAGTTTATTGTAGTTGTAGTTAATTTCGGTGTGGAGTGTGGAGTTTACTAAAGCCATTGATCTCTGAGTATTTTCAGTGACCAGTTCACCAGCAGGATGATTATATAAGCTCTAGCTTTAGTTTGTTTCCATTAGTAAAAGAGGCTAAAGGTCTAATGTAAAACTGTCTGGCCAATATTGAAAACCAAGAGAAGTGTTCAGTAAAATACATGAAAAGGGAGGAAAACCCATTACTTCTATTAGCAGCAGAAAATTCATGTTCTGTGATGTGTCAAAAATGAAATAGTTTAACATAAAGACTTGAAGCAGGAAGAAACAGCTGGCGTGGTTCTGTTAAGAGCAACTATAACTTTAAAAGTCAGGAAAGAAATAAGTTGTATTTTGCTTTGTTTTAAATAGCAGACAGGTAAAAACAACATTGTGCAGTTTTACAGTCATATCCTGGAACTACTTCTTGATGAACAACAGTTGGTATTTGCATTGATCTTTTGGAACCTGTCAGGTATATTTATTCATATTTGACTGAACCAGAAAATTCTGCAGACATTCAGAGATGACAAATACCTGGTTTTACCGGGAATTAGTGTCAAATCTTAGGAAAAGAGTAATAGTTAAGCGAGTTACATAAACTTTGTTGGCAGGTTATCTTGAGATGACTTTCTTATCAAGTACGACTAAACACTTCTCTAAAGACATCACTAAGGTAAAAATATAGTCTACCAACACGCTGCCACAAACCTGCAACCAGTAGCTTATACCTCTCTTCATTCTTTTACCTCCTCCTCCCTATCCTGCACTTCTTTCTCCTTTCATCACTCCATGAAAATGATTTGCTTTCCGATTGTTCGCCTTTCTTCCTTCTCCTCATTCTTGTTGCTCATTGAAAAACCACTTTAAGTAGAAAGATATTAACAGGAAGAATTTAAATGTCATGTATGATAACAGATAAATGGATTTTCAAGGAGAGGGTGAGAGAATGATGAAGAGACATTTGAAATGGAAGATATTAGCATCTGGATGATAAATTTGAATACCATCAGCATGTCTGATAACGGGAAAAGAACACAGTCATTGAGGCAGACAGATATGTTATTTCATTTGGTGGTTATCATTGAGAAAAAATGAATATGAGTGTGATAATCATATTCAAAAACATTTTAGCTGACCAGACAAAAAACTGAAAGGAGATTAGACTGCTTATCAATGAGAATTTCAAACAATCATTCAGAGAGTGTCACTGCTCCAGACTAGTTACTGCTCTCATCTTTCCATCTCTGTTTATAGAAATACCATAACAAAGAAAACATAACGAGTGACTGGATCTCGGTTTCCTTAAGCTGTACTGCATCAGCTGTTACTAATGAGAATGCACTGCTAGCATGCACATACAAACATTTATATCAGAGGCTGCTGCTCCACACATGCACACAAGGATGAGAGAGGTTATGTTGTTTTGAGCAACTGCATAACATAATCAAAAACTCAAGATAGAAAAAAAAGAGGTTGAAGCGATCGGATTACCCTGTGTTACTGTTTTAGTTTAACTACCAAGTACTACAGTTTTAAAAAAAAAAGCACTGCAGTTCCATGGAAACTTCTGAGCTAAAGAAAATAACTTTAGACTCAAGCTATTTCACTTTCATCATTAGTTGTCTCATAACTTCACTGGATCCACAAATGTACTTCCTGGGAGAGAAAATTATAGGAAACAGGTCTTTATCAAATATGCATGTGTTCAATCCCTTGTCTCTAAACAACTTTCTGTTTCTATTAGAATTCACTGTTATAATAACATAAATGAGATGAGAAGTTTGACTTTTCCTGGCAAGCAAATTGAAGTGAGTGCAGGTCAACCTCAGTTCCTGCTCACAAGTCCTTGTGCTGCAGCTGGTGTTGCTGTGGGGGGTTTGTCTTTCCAGCCAAGATGCAATTTAGCTTCTCTCGGCCAGCACTGGGGCCTCCACAGCTTAATAACTGCCACTGTTATGAAGTGTTGACAACTAATATCAAGGGATTTAGTCGGCCTGCTAGACCCCCCTCTGCTTTATTAAGAACCTGAATGCTTTTAATTTCCTTCAGCATGCAGCCTGATTATGTTATATTCTCTCTACCTTTCTCTCAGCTTTTACCTTCTTAAGATGCCAACATTTTTTTTCAATATCTTTGGTTTCTTGCCTTTCTTCCACTGTCACCTTGGTATTTTTCTGTGGGTGGCTATGCACTCATGTTTTCTCACCTTCACTTTTTGTTCTCTTGTCAGCATCAGGAGGAGCTGAGAGTGGCAGCAGCGGGGAGAAGAGTCCAACCGGTGGCTCATCAGCATCATCTAAGAGGGCTCGAACAGCATATACCAGTGCCCAGCTTGTTGAGCTGGAGAAGGAGTTCCATTTCAACCGGTACCTGTGCCGGCCACGACGCGTGGAAATGGCCAACCTGCTCAACCTGTCAGAACGCCAGATCAAGATCTGGTTCCAGAACCGACGCATGAAGTACAAGAAGGACCAGAAGAACAAGGGCCTGAGTTCCAGCTCTGGAGGGCCCTCACCAACAGGCTCTCCTCCTCTGCCCTTGCAGTCTTCTGCCAGCTTTCTCAATTCAATGCACCCAATGGGAGGGGGAGGTGGAGGAGGCAGCACAGGCTATGACGCGCCATCTCCACCATCCTTTGGCAAGCCCCACCAGGGAGTGTCTTACTCCATGTCCACTGCCTATTCAAATGTCCCCATGAAGGGCTGCCCCCCCCAGCAGAAGTATGGCACCCCAGAACAAGACTATGGTGATCCCCATCCCCACCACAGCCTAGTGCAGGCTAATAGTGCTGGCTATGGGACACCCACCAATATACAGGCCAGTCCAGTCTATGTGGGGGGTGCTAATTATGTGGAACCCATGCCTGGCTCAGGGCCTTCCATGTATGGGCTTAACCACCTCGGCCCCACCCCACCCCACCACCAAACCATGGACTACAATGGCGCAGGGCCCATGTCGGCTGCCAACCAGCACCATGTGGGTGGAGGGGGCCCCCCGGGTCCCTGTGACCCACCTACACACCCGACATACACCGAACTGTCGGCGCACCACACCTCGACTCAGGGCAGAATCCAGGAAGCACCCAAGCTCACTCACCTGTAGCAGGTTTGGAACAAAATGAAAATATACAAAAAAGTGAAGACCACATCAAACAAATCATGGCTCACAAACAGACTTACACATAGGGAGACTAGTGCTGCAGCAGGATAGCATGAGAGGCAAAAGAAGACTCACAGGGGCCGTCCAGTGGTTTGTCCTGAGCTCTGAAGTCACAAAGGGGAACAGCCAGTGTTGGGTAGTGTTCTGCTGCCGCCCTGTTTTCACTGCCTTCATAAAGAGCTCCACTAAATGTGATTAGGACGAGACCTTTCAGTTCTACCTTGAAACAGCAGGTAATTTAATTTAAAAAAAGGCAGCAGCATCGAGTATCACAGATGAACCCAAACTTCGCATGTTGTCAAATAACTTGATAAAAGACATATCGTGTATTATAATGCAAACTCTTTTTTAAAATAGATTTTTCAAACTTACTAAACTAACTAGCATAATTTCTATTGCTCTAACTTTATGTGCCACATACAGGGAATTAAGTAACACAAATTTTAAACCATATTGAATCATATTTGAACTTGGATTAAACATTTAACTTTTACTTTAGAGGTATAGTCATTTTCAAAATGAACCCATCTATACAGTATTCCACAGCCCCAGGGAAATGAGGTGTATTGTAGGAAGAGGTCAGGCGTACATTCAGTCCCCTTGCTTCTCTTTGCTGCTACAAAAAATTCATATCAAGGAGCTTGTCTTATGGCACTGGTGCAGAGACACATTGGCAGCTGTTTGGTATGACAGGATCCACGTTGAGCACCGTTGTATAGTCATTTGTCAGATTGAGACTCAAATGAAAACCACCATGTTCGCACAGAAAAAATTAGGAAGATTTGTTCAAAACAGCATAAAAAACCCCTAAAAATGTTGAATTTAAGACACTTAGCAATAAGTAAAACATTATTAAAACAACTATATTTTATAATTTAATATAATGCTTTCCCAGACTTTCCTATACAGGTCTCCTGATACTGTAAAAAATTGAGAACTTAGCTGTGCTTCTATTTTTAGCCTTTTAAATAGAAAGTGGGGTGAGGAGTGTGTGTGTATGTATGTTGGGCACGTGAGCATAGCAAATTCAGGAGTAGTTTAGCTACTGTGTACTAAAAGGACTCTTTTGGAGGTAGCATTTAGTCTAAAATTGTACTTTGATACTTAATAGGACACATATATGCACGCAGCTCTCCCCCTTCTAAATGAAATGGTTGAAATTTTAATGGCCAGTTAACAAGGTGGTTAGATTTATGGTGCTTTCTCTTCCCCTCCAGACAACACATGTTGTTGTCAGCCAAGTTGAGCTATGTGGAGGGCTCTGTCTCTATACCAGCTTGCGAGAGAGAGAGAAAAGAAGGAGACAGAGTGAAATTGAAAGCAGAAATATATAGCTGGAGCTGGCAGAACACATCTTCTTCCGCAAAAACCACTCGACGGTCACTGTCCCTTTCTGCCTCCTGCTGTATAACCATCTCAGACCCAGTCTTTACTAACCCACTGTCTCTTGTCTATGGCAGCAGCACATGGGTTCAGAAGGAGGCAAAATCTCCTACAATCCCCCACAGACTACCCCCCCACCCCCACCCCCTTTCCCAACCACATACACACACATTCATCACCACATGGACAGCCTACCTATCGCTCGAACAGGGTTTAAGAAGCTATGAGCTCAAATGCTAAAGTAGTCATCGACACACATCTGTGCTAAGCTACTTTAGCTAATCACACCTTCATGCACACACAGCAGTGCTAAGCTAGCAATGTTTCATCAACACACCTCCATAGCCAGGGTACGCCAGCTGTTGACACCTTCAAACAAACACATGAGAGGAGATGGAAGAGACATTTAAAATTCCTTATTTTAGCACATTATTGACACAGGGTAAATGCGAAAGAGCAGAGAATATTATTTATTTATGTTGAAGTATATCATTGCTGTCTCTCTCTTTCTCGCTCTCCCTTTCTCTCTCTTTATCACTTTGGAAGGGTTAACTTACAATAGCGGACACCGATGCATAAAAGTCCACACTTTCTCCTGTGTTGTTTTGTTCTCACATATCTTGACTTTTAACATGGATACAGGGTATATATTTGAACAAGAAATGCATGTCCCAGAAGTCAGAGCTGCTGTGTAAAACACATTTTTAAAACTACTGGGTTTATTTACTCGAACCATCAGTGAGTGCATTTGGTACAGCGCACACAGAGCCTTTACAGTGTGGAACAAACACAAGCAGTGTGCGCTCGACTCTCTCTAAACTTGCTGATGTTTAGTAAGTGAATCCCTGGTTTTGTTTTTAAAAGTGCATGATTTACACAAAAGCTTGTCACATCTGGGCATCATTGTTGCACTTAGAGTTTACATTTTGATGGTTAAAGGTAAAAAAAAAAAATAATAATAATGAAATCTTATTTTGAAGACGAAAGGCCCTCCAATCAAAGCGTCTTTTGCCAATGTGTGTTCAAGTGAACATTCATATAAAATATTTATTTGTTATAGCCAGTTTAAAAAAAAGACTTTCTGTTTTGTATGACTATTATTTATCCTTCATGTATTTATATTGAGAAAAAATACTGTACTTTTTTAGTATTTACCTGTTATGAAAGAAAAAAAAACATTGTTTCTTCTTGTCCATTGTACTAAAGTTACATTTTTTAGTTCTTGTATTTTAGAAGAAAATGAGTAGTTTTTATGTTCCTATATTGACCCTTGTACATAAATGTCTTGGCTTGTACAGGGGAAAAGGCAAGTGCGGGGATTGGTGAACCACCCATGCATAGTGGGAAAATATAGACTAACTATTAGATGGAAAAAAGAACAAGTCTTTTTGGAGAAAAAACAAGTTCTTCTTTTGTCCTTTGTAGCTCCTTTTTCTTTCACTGTTGAGAGAGTTGTCTGTTGAACAATTCTTTAATAAAATGTTATGTTATTCAGAGCTAGCCTCAGTGTTTTAAGAATCACAGGAATGTAAAGCTTGATTCATGCTGTTTTGGTAAAAAAAAAAAAGAAAAGAAAAAAAGACTGAAATGTCAGCATCAGATAATGTTAAAACAAGCAAAATACTACTATCACAGTAAAGGTATCAGCAGAGAATCCTGCTCCTCTTATTTTGATTATTACGGTAAAACAAATGCTGGATTTCCTTGGGTTAATATGAAATATAAAATTTACAAATAGGAGATTTGTTGCTAAGCTAAAGTCACAATTGCTATGATTATATAAATATGTAGAATATTGATTATCACAGCATATTCAGTATGATTGAAAATTCTTCATCCTACTAAAACCTTTAATGTCAAACAAGCAGTTAAAACACAAATCTTATAGATACTGACATGTGTGAAAGACATGCTTGTTATTTTACTTAAATAACGCAAACACAGTGCCTCAAAAATGTCAACACAAAAGAGGAATGGATTTTACTGGCTTTTTTCTAGATGTGCAGTATTTAGGAAAGGTGTCACATGAAATTAATATTCCAAGTAAATTTGCTTTCTAATTCACTTCATACAATCATTGTTTTTAGGTGCTTTTATAAAAGATGAACTCAGAATGTATTTATGATTAGCCTAGACTTTTTAGTTGGTTAAAGGCACTTTGTGTTGTATGTGTTAAGAGACACTGATATGAGTGTTTGTAACATTCCATACAACAAACAGTTTTTACTAAGGTTGGAGCAACAGTCCTGACCTTTTAATAGCTAAATCTTCACACAGTCTAAACAGCACTTTTGTTGCATTAGTTATAATCTCAATCAGTAAGAATTATAAGTTAAACATTAACCATCCCATCAGTCTTTCACTTGCATTCTGTAAGATTCCGTACTAAAAAGTACCAATTTTTAAATTAAATACATATGCATAAAAATACTCTTAAAGATGAAAGTAAAAACTGGAACTCAGAAACTCATAATAGGACTTGGTACTTGTTTCAAAAGCCTCTAGAGTGCATAATAGTGTCAAAAGGTTAAATCAGATTGAAAATTTGACTGTCAAATTTGATAGATAGTTAATATAGTATAGAATATATATAATATATATATATATATATATATAATATAGAAACAAATACTGCTCATAAGCCACACCTTAGGTGTGGCCGTGACTTAGTTCAAACAGCTTGTCTCTGATTCAGGACATGACACTGGGCTACTAGCCCTGACCTGACTCTGGTGCCAGTACTGAATACTGGGTCGGTGTGTGAGGATAAAGCATCACTGTCAGAAAACTTACAGAATTGTCCGAAAAAGAAAAGACCTTTAGCTTTCAGAAAACCTTCTCACTGCTTCTCTTTGCTGTACAAACTAAAGAGAAGAAGGGCTTTATTATCTGATACCACTGTAAAAATAGAAAATGTATGAATCACCACCTATTACTCTGCTATTTAGTTGTTGTCTGGTATTAATTGCTGGGATAGCAGCAGAAGCCATCCTTTTTGCTCATATCAGATGGTTTTAAGGTTGGGATTAATATTAAAGTACAAAAACTTTCCCTACAAAACCTGAAAAATAAGCACCAGATACTGTTCTAATGTGTTTTGAGTTTTTTTTTTTTCTTCTGGCAGCTGTTTTTTTTTTTCTGCGGGCTCAAAAAGTTGAATAAAAGAATGAGCACCAGTCCCTTCAGTCAGATGCATTTTCGTGTCATGATCAGTTAGCTGTCCTCTGGCAGTTTGGCTTCTGACACATGTTCAGCAGTGATTATTGTCACTAGTGGTGAAGAAAACATTCGGTTTTGGTGTGCTGAATCCAGTCATTACTAAAATGATGAAGATCACTTTATAGCAGGCAGGCAGTTGAGTGAAAAGTATTCAGTAGCCAGTTGTACAGGCCAAACAATTTGATTTATTTTGCCTCACTGCAGCTCTCCTTATGTATCAGTGTTTATCCAAATTAAGTAACAATTTGGCTTGATGCAGTACCAATACTAAGAATTCTCCATTCCTTTTATGTATGTATGCATATACTTATTTATTTAGTCTTGTTCTTACCAATTTTCCAAGGTGATGAAGAAATCTTTTGATATTAATTTAATGCCCCCAGCTTTAAATCAAAAGACAGATAAGGGCACTGACACCTCAGGATGTTAATCAGTCAGCAGAAAATACTGGCTAGTGTGCATCTGCACTAAAAATACTGAAATCCAGTGAGTAAAAACTCCAAACAACAGCTATAGGAACAATGAAGTTGACTAGGAGGTTGCCGGAGTTGGGCAGGCTATGTATACCCATAGAGGAATTTCAATATTTTCAACAAATCCTCTATTAGGCACTTTTTTTTTTTTTTTTTAGATTTGTGGCTGATATAATTCCTAATGCTTTGCTCTTTGAAGATTTCTCCTCTTGCATGCAGCTCAGCTATGTGTCAGCTGTGTGTTTATGACTAAAAAAGCCCCGAGGACTGCGCCTCGGCTCTATCACGTGATCGACCCCCACCCCTCTTCTCTCTCTGTCTCTCTCTCTCTCTCTTTTTCCCTCTAGCACCCGCGTGCTTGGAGGGCTGAGAGCCACATAAAACTTGAGACATAAATCAGACTCCCATAAATAATGGCCGCACTTCCCTTTACATCTCCGTTGGACTAACAGACAATAAAAACACCTATAAGCAGAGATTGGATCTAATTTATTGCCTCATAAAAACAGACGGAGAGCTCGGATCCGCTTTAGCAGCGCAGGCACTACTGAAAATCGTACAGTTATTAGTGTAGCACACAGCAACGTAAACACTCACACACTAGTTCGTGGGCTTCAAAAGATTCCAAGCGGAGAAATTTTTAGGTGTTTTGTTAGACAGAAGATGTGACAGAGCCGTTATCGTGTTATCATCCAGTATTAAACTATTTGACTACAGAAATGCTATACTGCAAATAGTATTTGTATAGTCATGATTGAATTAGAAGTGTGTTTACTGTAGTACTGGTAGTATTAAAAGAAGGAAAAGTACAACAACCTGGTCATTAGTGAACTATGAAAAATAAAGAACTGTTATTCGGTAACTTCTAACATATTGTCTTTTCTCACGTTACATATTTAACCAGAAATGGGGCTTTAGGCCAATCAAAATCTCAAATAATATTAATGAAAAACTGTATTTGAGATAAACAAATAAAATATTAATATTGTCAGTGGATTAACTAAAAATGCATTTTCATAATAATCAATTGATAAAACTAATCAAATAACCGATTGCCAAAAGCGTTATTAAAATAAAATAAAATAAAATAAAGTAAAATAAAATAAAATAAAATAAAATAAAATAAAATAAAATAAAATAAAATAAAATAAAATAAAATAAAAATTACACGTTCCCATCTTCAGTCGACCAATCCACGCTCTTCAGGTCTTTACTGGCATGTGGAAAAACGTTTTCTGCTCGCCACAAAATCTTCAAATAAACTCCCGATTCTTTATCAAAATTTAAAAAATATACATTTATATATATTATTAAAAAAATAATTAAATTAAAAAAGAGAGAGAATGAACGCTGCTCGCTCAGCAACTTGTGTCTGCTGTGTGGGCTTGTGTTTTCTGTGCCCCTCGGCCTACTCACTGCCTGCGCTCAATGGCGTTTCCTCCCACACACATTTCTGCCTTTTTGCTGCCTTTTTCTCTTTCTTAGAGCCTGGGAGTGAGGCAAAGCGACTTGGAATGAAACGAGGCAAGGGGGGGCGGGCGAGCTAAGAACTTTTCAGTCTTTTATTTCAGTCATATCTATAACACGTCGAATCGAGCTCCTAAAGGAAGAGAAGGAGTGAGGCTGGATTTTTCCTTGTTATTTAGGGAGAGAGAGAGAGGCTGCTGTCAGACTCTTTGCAGCTAGAGAAAGATTGATCACCGCACTTCGTTTTCTTCCACTCGGGGCTATTCGGGCCCTCCCCAAAATATCCCCAGCTAAACAAATGACCACTTCTTGATCTCTCGCAAAATCTACATGTACGTCCTGTTGAGTCTAAAGGGCGCTCTCACTTACAGTTACCATTTATACTGCTGCTGTATTCTTTTTATTATAAGAAGTAGCGGGAGGCCCGCAGCGCTCTCTCCTTTTTTCCCAGCTGGGTGAAGCGACCTCGCTGTGAACTCTCCCTCTCCCTCTGCGTAAACACGGTGAACATTTTAACACCGTGGAGAGAGGGTGGGAGAGGAACCGTGGTATCTTGCAAGAAGACTTTTGGAGCCTCTCTGAAAAGGTTATTTTAGGGTAAGATTATATTTAGACCTTGTTTAAAGTTTCCTCCCCTCTCATACACACCTTTACGTAAACGTGATATCTATTAGATATAAAAATCGCACACTTACACATCAGTAGGCTCCCCTCACTGTCTGTCCTCAAATCTAAGCTATGCTCTTGTAAACTGTTCCCTCTGCACTACTGCTGAGCAGAAATCTCCATCGTCCACTCCTCGTGCGCTGCTGCGCCATCTAAAAAATTCTCAGAATGTTCTAAGCGTGACATTTCCACCCTCTGTCACACCTTCTAAGATTAATGAGCAGCGCGTTGTAAACAGGAGACATATTGTAGACGGTGCTGGCCGGCTCCATACACCTAACCGTCACCACATCACCCAGAAGACGGGGACAACATGCTCAAGAAGAGGATGCTCTATTGTTTGTGCAGCATCACCGGGCCTGGATGCGCCGGCCAGTCGCCCACTGCGCACATGGCGAATGGCCACCGCATCGTTTTTTCACGCCCTGTTAAAACACAACAATGGCAGCTACCCTGCGAAGTAGTATCCTGACACGACATTTGATGGAAAAAAAATAATAATGCTGCTTCCCACAGCCATCACAGCCGCCTGGCCTGGGTCCATGATTGGCTGATTTGGATCATGTGACCAGGAACTGGCTGCAATTTCCCCCATAGTTCTTCAGTTTAGACTACCCAGGTCCCCACACGCTAGTAATATCACCAATATACACAATTATTATATAGCCACGGTGTTTACGCCATTGCGGTCGGGAACCTACATTTTCGTGCGTTTTTTTTTTCAGTTGATTTTTTTTGTGAAACCATAGTGTGTTGCGTGCGTGTGCAAGGGTGCGTGCGTGTATGTGTTTTTGTTGTTGTTTCTTCTTATTTTTATTTTTGGGGAAGGGGCTGTTCGGAGGGTATCGCCGTTTCGGGGTAAAAGCCCGTTTGAGGGAGCTATGAATTTTGAATTTGAGAGGGAGATTGGTTTCATAAACAGCCAGCCGTCCCTAGCAGAGTGCCTGACGTCCTTCCCCGCCGTCCTGGAGTCATTTCAAACTTCATCAATCAAGGAGTCGACAGTAATTCCGCCTCCCTTTGAGCACACCATCCCCAGCTTCAACCCCTGCACAGCCAGCCAGCCGAGACCAGCTGCGAGAAGCCAGCAGAACCGGAGAGCCTCCGCCACTAATGGCCTCCAGACGCATCACGGAGCCGCCCAGCAGCCATACACGACCGGCCATGCCCCCGCCCCGGCCACGGTCACCCCGACCGGCCCGATTGCCCACGAGTTCCCCTGGATGAAGGAGAAGAAATCATACAAGAAGTGCCCTAAGCCAGGGAGCAACTCCAGCGGTACCGGATCCATCATCCCCCCCGCCTCATCCTCCCCGTCGTCAACTGCCTCTGGGTACGCTTCGGCGGGCATCGAGTCACCCACAGGTCGGTATGGTGGGATGCCGGGTAACAGCATGTATAGCTGCGTGCATGTGTGTGGTAGTGAGTAAGAGAGTGTGCAGCATGTTCTGTTATTTTGTACTGGCATCACATTTCCAACAGTTATTACACGCTACGTGGATATACTTGAACGACATTGTCTTTTTCCCCATCCGTGTGTGTGTGTGTGTTTGTGTGTGTTTTGTGCAGCGCTGTGTCAACAGGGAAGCCATATCTAGACCACTGCATTATGCTGCAGTGCTTTGCACACTCTTTCATCATGCATTAAACAACCCATTAACGTCTTACAGATGATCCTTGTCAGTGCGGATCAATACGTGCACGCCAGCCATACTGAGGGCAGATCTTTTACATAGGCACTAAATAATTTCAGAACTTTCGAGAATCGAAAATGTATAAATTCCATGTGAAATTATTTGTCTTGCGTAAAAACACACACAAGGGAGTTTTTTTCTCTTTTTTAAAAAATTTCATGTTCATCGCTTATATATTTGCTATAGCCTATATCGCTTTCAACCTTCTTGTGCAGTAGTAGCAGCATGGTCACGTTATTATAGATTCATAACACAACTGAGAATGTCGCCATGTTGGATGGAGGTGGGAAAAAATAATGGCGAGATGAGGACAAAATACGTTTGGGTGTGGAGGTGGTGGTGGGGGGTGTAGGTTTCGTCCCCACAGGAAACACACTGCACACTATCTGATTTTGTGTGATGCAGGTTATTTCTGTCTCTCACACTGAACTCTCTAACAGTCAATGCATTTTTCAAAATAAATACATAAATTTGCAAATAAATAAGTAAGCAAACAAACAAACAAATCGATGAAATAATGAAAGAAAGAAATTCCAGTTTTCCATTCTTATTCCCACACATTTAGAAATCTACCTCGTATCATTTTAATGTGAATTTCTCGGCCAATTTCCTGGCTTCTTTTCTGAAGTATGAAAAAATCAAATCGAGCTTTCAGTTGTGTTTCTGACAGATACCGCTACATTCGTTTCAAAAAACGTTCCCACATTTCCACACGCATTTCCTTCTAGCTCCGTGATTTATTCGTGTTCCTCTCTGATCACAGAATGCAGAATCTCATAGCCCTCGCTGATTTACAGGATTGATGACATAGTTATCTTTCACTCTTCTGAGTGATGGCTGCTACTATAAGTGGAAGGTATATTTTTAAAATATTAGTATTAGTTCTTTTTTATTACAGGCGAAGAGCCAAGGTGAGATCGGCGGCGAAGTAGCATATTTCTTGCAGGAAAAAAATTTATAAATATATTCGTGGTTTCATTTGTCTTTGTTCCTGTCCAGACCCGAGTCAGGCGGGCCTAGACGCTGGAGGAGCAGGCTCCCGCCGGCTGCGCACCGCCTACACCAACACGCAGCTGCTGGAGCTGGAGAAAGAGTTCCACTTCAACAAGTACCTGTGCCGGCCCAGGAGAGTAGAGATTGCCGCCCTGTTGGATCTAACAGAACGGCAGGTGAAAGTTTGGTTCCAAAACCGGCGGATGAAACACAAGCGGCAAAACACGCACCACCGGGACGGGAGCGGAGGAAGCCATGAATCCAGCGACACGGGAGGCTTTGAGCCGCTCGAAGGCGCTGACGCCTCCTCTCCGTATTCAAGCCAGCCGCTGGAAGCATCTGGCACAGGGGAGACTGCCTCGGAGGGAGAGCCGGGGGGCGGCAATCCATCTTCGGCCGCCTACGCGAATGACAGCGGGGACAATGCACAGCCCACACTAGAGGAGGGAGGCCGTTTGAGTATCCCCGAGCGGTCACCGCTGTTTACGGCATCGGGGTGCTCTGACTCTGCGGCGGCTCGTCACTCTCCGCCGGCGTTGGCGGTCACCAACTCTGCTGACAACCCGGGCCTGATGCAGCTGAGAGAATCCGTGCCTGGATTAACAGCAGCTCCCGAGCACCAGAACTCCTCAATTACACCCACAGCTTCATCTGCTCCTTCTGCCGTGTCTTCATCGTCTACCCTACCAGACATCACCTTCTTCGCCGGGGACGCCTGCCTGTCACCCAGCCTGCAGAGCACCCTGGACAGCCCTGTGGATTTCTCAGAAGAGGACATCGATCTGTTCACAAGCACACTGTGCACCATAGACCTGCAGCACCTCAACTTCTGAGACCTCAACACAAACTAAAAGTAGGGTTAAATAAAAGCGAGTGGGGCAGTGGGCAGAGGGGCCTGCGTTTATGAGAAATCCAGCAGAGGACACAACACTTATATAAAACAGAAATAAAAGAATATTAAAGCTTTTCGGCAACATTCCTGAAACTTTTCTCAATTAAAAAAAAATGTTTGTTTGTTTTTTACATATTCTTCTTGCTTTTTTGGAGGGCAGAATAGTTTCAAAGAAAGCCAATTCATTTTTCACTTTAAAACATCGAAAGGATTTTTTCCCCCTCCTTTGAAAATATGACAATATGTGGATGTATTTTTTGTACTGACTTTCTCGGTTTGGAATTTTATTATTTTTTTTATTATTTATTTATTTCTTTTTTTAGGGGGGGGAGTAAATCAATCCTTATGAGTTTGTGGATTTATTTCCTCTAGTTCATCCTGGTGCAGCTTCATGGATTCTTAAAAGCTTCTCAGGAACTGTTCACGGAGTCTGTAGGCGCAGATATCTGGACCGTTTTGACAAAATCCAAATGGAACAATGAATGAATGAGTTCTCTCTTTGAACGGCACGACGCAGAGAGAGGGAAGCCCTGCTGATGACCGGAGGTTTAAACACTAGTTTATTTATTGAGATTGTTTAATAGTGAAAATTCAAATTATTTATTGTACATATATTTTCATAGTGGAATAACAATAATAATAAAAACACAAACATTTATATTGTGCCCCATGTTTTTTATAGTCTCTGAATTTATAAATTAGCACAATTACGTGTGTAACTCTAACACATACTATGGATTAATTTATTTGACACCACTAAATAGGCTAGAACGTTTTTATACCAACAGCCTACAAAATTATTTTTTTACAACACATTTTTTTTTTACTTGACTTGATTTATTGCAACTATTTTTAATTATTTGTATTTTTATATATAAAGCCTATATACTTGCTGTGTTTTTTGCACGGATACTTTATACATTATAACCACCTCCAAAGCAATTGAATCCAATACACTTTTCAAATTTCTCATTTCAATTCCAGCTTCAATTTATTTATTTTTTATTAGATAAGGATTAAATAATTGACCTGTTAAAATTCCTAAAATGCTTGTTTAGTTTTTCCACCTTAAAGACTATAGCCTAGGAAACTATGTATAGCTAGTGTGTTTACATGGAGATAACCTTGATAAATGGGAACAAAATAACACATTTTCCGCAGCTGCTTGCCTTCATCAGATGTTAGCTCAGCACGGCTAGCTCTCTGAGTACAAGCTAAGGGTTAGCATAGCGTGGCCCTCCTCCTCCACCACCACCACCAGCAGCAGCTATTACAAAGTAGCAAGGACAGCAGTGCTAAAAAACAATGTAGCCTTTTTACTGACAGTGAGTGGAAGAATAGCAAGGCTCACCTGCTGCTGAAGTATGTAAACATGGAAGTTAATCCCTGATTGGCGTCCCTTTATTAAAATGTGAATGTGAAGTTAACCATGAGTGTGTCTGCCATTAGTGTGTGCGTGATTGCAAAGCTGCTCCTCCTCCCGCGGAGTCAAAATGGCGCTGAAGACAAAGCAGGATGTGAACAATAAGCAGTAGCAGCCATTACAGGATGATCAGCTCAGTGTGACAGTCAGGATGTTTGTGTGAGGACAGCGAGCAGAAAGGACAGAAGAAACATTTTATATTTATTTTAACACAGGATTATGGTTGACTGTCCCAATCTTATAAGGAAAAAAAGTAGAGTATAAGATCATAATGGCAAGAAAATAAAAAAAGCTTAATAATTATTTGAGTGTAGAAAACAAAGCATATCATACATACATTACATACATACACGCACACACACACACACACACACACATATGTATGTATATATATATATATATATATATATATATATATATATATATATATATATATATATATATATATATATGAATCATGCAATGAGATAATTCACCATAAAAATAACAGGAAATGGGTCTGGTATAGTGTGTAACTGTCAGCAAAAAGACAACACTGTTTTCACAGTGTCTTAGTAATGATAAAATAAACAGAGACAGAAGCAAGTGAAGTCTATGCATGTAAGTACAAGTTGTAAAATGGATAGAGGTATAGGTGTGATTCCCATGGAAACCAGCACGTACAACAAACACCATTCTTCTAAAAATAGTGTTGGGTGAAGACACTGACACTGGTATCAAAATGTTCTGCATTTGGATATAAACTGGTTATCAGCTATCCAAATTGTTCTTAAAACTCTGCTGAATGGCATACTGATCTGAGCAGCAAATGTGTTTTCACTTTTTGTAATCCCAAACTACAGTGTCACACGCTGAAATTATGAGGGGGAAGATGTAGGGATTATTACAATGTCGTTACACAGTCAACATCCACCTCAACATCACCACATCCAAACATCATATCCTTTATTTTTAAATTAAAGGAAAAGTCTCAGTTAAGGAATCTGACACTTATATAGCACTTTTTATTCTAACTGTGCACTCAAATTGTTCTTTTCTTTTTAAAAAAAATTATTAATATTTAATTAAAGATTTATTGGCTAACATCATTCCATTCCAACAGCACTCCATTAGAGCCTTACCTAGATAAATATAAACACCTTTACAAAAGTCTCCCTTCTTCTTTCATTCAGTTCCAGTATGCTGTTACTTTGCAAAGAGTTTGTCTATATAATATCCGCCCAGATGCATTGGTTTAGATTATAGAAGAATCAGACACTGCAGCCATGCTTCAAATTACAATTTATAACAAATTATCCCAAAATACAGATGTTTAGAATGTGCAGAACATTTTGGACATAGGAACATATCCTGTGTGTCTGTGTGTGTGTAAACAGATGACACATGCACATTTTAGCAGGTTACCTGACAAACAGACAGAAGCAGCTTAATAGATGTACTGACCATTACAGTCCATAGTTCTTATCTGATCATACTGAACTCTCAAGTCCTTTTGAACCTGCATAGAAATCCACAGGAATGCAGGAAAATTTAATTTCAAATGCTCAGAAATTGCCCAGAGCAGAACATCTACACTCCTACATGTGTCACCACTAATACCCAAACACAGTTCCATGCCTGTGCCCTGCAGCAGCACGTAGGAAGAAACACTTGTGGCTCCAGAATAGAGCCATGAGGAACATGACTGATTGAAGGCACTGTGAGTTTAATTTGACTGCTTTGCTGTTTTAAACAAACTCTTTTAATAGCAATGCTAAAAATTGTCCTATATTGCTTAAGACACTCGGGTAGAATTCATATTGTTTAATTTAAAGCTTTGTTAAAAGCTTTTTGATTGAGCAACTGCTTAACCCTCTGAGGTCTAGAAGCACTGTCATCTATAATGACTCCAACCCCAACTCTAAACATATCCCTAGGAAATCAGAAAAAAATTAAATGTCATTTTAATAAATTGTTCTCCCTTGTCTTGGAAATCAACGAGCAAAGAAAATAATCACTCTGACACAAATCTCAAATTATCCACACTGTATAAAAAAATAAAATAATCTGTTTTCTGTGATACAGAGTTAGTGTAGGGTTAGGGTTAACATCTGTGATGACTCAGACATCAGATGGGTAAAAGAAGATTCCCAAGAAAATCCTTAGGTGTCTTTGTTTTGTTAGTCTTTGAGGAAAACTAACATTAAAACAGTCCCGATCAAACTTTTAAGACTACTTGAAAAAGGTCAAAAAATCATGTTTTGCATGGTTGAATCTTAACAAGGTTCCAAGTAGCGCTTTTAGCATACAAGAAGAAGAAACCGGAGTGAGATAAAACAAAAAACCCATGCCCCCCCCCCCCAAAAAAAATACAAAAAACAGAAATCAAAGCTCCAAACACGAACTCAGTAATGAGTAGCTCCACCATTATTGTTGATCACTTCAAAAATTAATTGGGGCATCAGTGATGCAAGCGTTTCCATGAGCTAAGTGGGAACATTTCTCCAAGTGGTGAAAACTGTCTGGAACTGTTGTCCATTTTTGTAAACTTCCCTTGCCATCCATCCCCAAAGGTTCATGAATCAACATTTTTGCACAGATTTTGCCTTTTAAAGGGATGTGATCCTAAACTTTTGATCAGCTGTAAAACAGCTTTTTTCAGTTTAAGAGTTGTTTTCAGTAAATTGCGTGCTCAAAAAAATGTCTTGTCTCATTCCCATTTCTTCTTGTTGCATGTTGAAGCTCTACTTGGAACCTTGTTAAGATCAAAACATGCAAAATATGATTTTTCAAGTGGTCTTAAACTTTTCATCGAGGCTCTATAAAGACCAGGCACAGGCCTTATGCCAAGCTAAATTTCACTGTACAAAAAATTAAGAGATGTGCACACTAAGCGGTTTTGTGCTTTAAAGTTCGTTTGTTTTTTGTTTGTTTGTTTGTTTGTTTTTGGTAAGAGCAGTTTGAAAAAGTTCCTGGTATGTGTGGTTGTTATGATGCTTTTGTCTCACCCTTCCTATATTGTGAATAGTGTATCTGTCAAAATATCCAATCTTATCTTTATGTCTTAAAAAGAAAATGGACTGGTTCTTTTATAGCGCTTTTCCACTCTACCTGAGCACTCAAAGTGCTTTCATACAACGTACCTCGTTCACCCATTCACAGCCACTGTTTTTGTGTTTAAGTATTTACTATTTAATACTCACTGTCCAATAGATGCATTGGAGAGCAGCTTGGGGTTGATTACTTGCCCAATGATATTTGGCACCCACAGTAAAACAAAAAAATAAATAAATAGTTAAAGTTAAAGATTTTTTTATTTTTTTCAAAGTTAAAAAAAAGTATACTGCTGCTGTAAGTGATTTTATATAATTCTTCACCTTTCATTACTACACAGTGGTTGAATGACAACAATTAAACAATCTTAAACAATGAGAGCACACTTCCTGTGTCTCAATATTTAATTCTGCTAGGTTTACTGTGAAACAGTGCACAAGTAGTCTAGCTGTACCAGGATGGCATGTCCATAGGTCCATTTACAAGAAATTCTTCTGTGTCTCGAAGCACAGTCTCAATACTGTGGTAGAGATACCAGGGGATAGGCTACATGGGGAAAGCAGGACAAGACAGAATTGTACAGAGACATCAACTGAGCCTCAGGATCAATGTCTTTATGCAAGGAGGAACAGAGCAAATACTGCCAGTTTTTTAGTGGGACATCTTCTCACAGTCCAGCACCATGCAAATTGTCTGACATTCCCCAAAGAATACTGGAGCTGCCTGGTCTGCCACTGGTATCTCGTTCTCTTCATAAATAAGAAAAGGTTCACGCAATTTCAGACAAGATGAGCTCCAGCTACTTGCTCAAAGTGTTTTTCTTCCTTTTATAATCTTTTGCTAGGATTTATTTGTTGAATTAAATTCTAAAAAAACAGTAGTCAGTGACTAAAACAATGTACTTTACATTAATATATATATATATATATTTATATCACCAATTAAAGCAGCAAAATACTGGCAAACACCAGATGGATGAATCTGTGTAAATCCAAAAAAGCATTTGTACTGAATGCTAACTACTGTGTATAGGTAGCTGAAAAGCTAAACATCACCTCAGTCATTAGCTTTGCTAGCAAGCCCACTCCCCTCTTAATATAAGAAGAGGGAAGAGTTGCTTCAATAGTTCAATAATAGTTAGTGGACAGCTGTGTTAACTATATGCAATGTGTCAAGTTATATTGCTGGAGTAAAGACTGTATATTACATTAGTAAGCTATTGCTACTGAACTTAACTTTGGTATACTTGCTTTGCAGATGCAGCATGTTTTGTTGTGCCTACTGGGGATTGTAAATGGTACTTTTGCCTCTCTCAGAATTAGTTACTGATGTTTTTACAACAATTTTAGATTATTTTTTCTGAAAGTAAACACTGGTTGGTTTTGTAAGGTCCATGTGCGGTCCATTTCCTAAAATCTGCAATACTGCAAAAAGTCTGCAAAAAGTATTCCCATGTCCATTATTATTATATTATTATGTTAATAAAGCACAAGGTCCAGTTAGCTTTGCAAAAAATAGCTGGTACAAATGTCCCCCAAGAGTTACTTTTTACTTTCTTACTTACATTTCGTAACGTGTACTTTTTCGCTTTTACTTAAGCAAATAATTTGAATCAGTACTTCAGCTTTTACCACAGTATTTCTGCCATGGGTGTCTGTAAGTGCAGTGTCTGTACTTTTGCCACCTCTGGTACCGATACCATTAAAAGATTATAAACAGCAGGAGATTTGTGTGGAACTCCTGTTTTCATCTCCTGTTTGGATATTCACTCATGTGTCATTCTACATACTTATTATAAAGTGCTTCATTAGGAAGGAATGGTTTCTCAGTTTACTCTTCTGCTGTACATTAGTAGGCAAGTATTGCATGAACTAGAAGGATAATTCAAACTATTCTAAAAAATATTTAACTGAAAAGCTATTCGAATCACCATATAAGAAGTATATTAACTATGAGACTAGGCTGTGCAACATGCAGTTAAACACAGTTGCAGTTACCCACAATCTCTCTTTCTTCTGTAAACATTCATCTAAGTGTGTCTTGTAGACAAAGAGATTACAGCAATAATATGTCTCCCAGCATCTCTATGCTGGGAGACATATCTTACCTTCTGAGTGGCTGCATGTGTGTATTGGGGACAGAGTGTGTGTGTGTTCCAATAATCTCTCTCTCCTGGCTGTCACCGCCTGTCGGCCTGCTGCCATGCTGTAATATGCGGGCTGCTCCTTTATCTCTTGCATCACCATTGCCATCATTATGATTTCTGCCTGTGTGTATGTGTGTAAGGGTACGTGTGTGATATTGCATAACTCAGGTGTGATAGATCACCCACTTAGCAGCAGTGGTGAAATATGTGAGTAGTGGATTTTTATCATCCTGGTTGTCAAGAGGAAACTTTCCTCTCAAAAGACTCTCATGCTATTGATGCTCCTGCTGCTGCTTCGCTAGCTTTGCTGCTGACCTACGAGTCAAAGGGATGGGCTTAAATAGAAAATGAAACACTCTTTTAAATCGCAGAAGTTTTATACTTAACCTTCTTTCATGTAAAAAAAGAATCAGTTTCCTTACTAGTTAATACAACAACATCACACCTGAATGAAAGCATTATTAGACAGCAAGACACCAAAGAGACACCAACATTCATAGCTAAAGACTACGGCAAAATTAGTTTCATAACCTGGCAATCAAAAAAGTTTACAAAGAAGTGAATATTTTATCGGTATCACATTACTGTGCAAACTGGTTTTCTCACAACACTGGAAACCTCTGTTACATAGCTTATCATTTGATATATTTATACATAATCTTTTCTGTTTATCCAGTTCAGGGTCACAGGGGGGCTGGACGCTATCCCAGCTACCATAGAACTAGAGGTGGGGCACCCTGGACCAGTCACCAGCCTGTCTCAGATAAGGAAATCCATACAAGTATCCATACAAGTATCCATACAAGAGACCGGTGGGATTGCTACATAAAATAGTAGAAATTCCCCCTAAGTTACATATTGAATTGAATAAAACTGTATTTTGTGATAAATCCTTTAATTTTGATCCAGTAATGGGCTAAAATGAGATAAGTTTTGCATTCTAGAAAATTTCTACCACCCCTATTTTCTATTTATTTATTTGTTTGTTGTTGTGATTAAGCATATCAACTAGCTAACAGCGTGAACAGGGCAAACAATACTGTAGCAGGGGGATGTACAACTAATAATAAATAATAACAAGTCCTCCATTCTAATCACCTTATTGGTTGTATATCTCTGTCATAGGAGAATGTAATAATTGCAGGGAACAGAAAAATCAGTAAAATAAATAATCCTATGGTAAAGACTTTAACTATTTATTTAAATACTAATATTATGTCAATAGTACATTTAGGGAATTATGCAACTGTCCTTCTTCTCTGCTTTGAAAAAATTATGTACTTATGTAAGTATTTTGAGTCTAATTAAATTACCAAAAAAGCCAAGGCACGATAAACAAACTTAGAGGTGCATTTCACTGATAGTATCATTGACAAAAGAAAAAATTCTTGTTCAAATCCACTGTTGTTTGATGACCCT
Organism: Oreochromis aureus; assembly: GCF_013358895.1. Lineage (NCBI taxonomy): Eukaryota > Metazoa > Chordata > Actinopteri > Cichliformes > Cichlidae > Oreochromis > Oreochromis aureus. The sequence goes on along the minus strand of NC_052945.1, from coordinate 33,934,944 downwards.
CCTATCCACCCTGACCTACTCTTTATGCTGATTTTGGGGATCTAAAGACAAAGTCACCTGACTTCATCTTTTGTTCCCATGAAAATTGCTATGGCCACTAGAGGGTCCTGTCACTTGAGCCAAACCAGACATCATTTCAAGGCATTCCTGAAATGACTGATGGTCACATAATTGTTTTCTTTTTTAACCCCTTCAACATTTGCTGTGACACTGTAAGAGTTTAAAACAGAAAACCCCAAACCTACCTATTTATTATAATAGGATGTTAAGGTTATTTGGAGCAGTTTGGAAGGATAACCTGCTCTGTATACAGCTCCGGTAAACAAAACTACACTTCTGCTTGTGGTGTCAATGAGTGCAGCTTTTGAATTTCATTTGGACCTGAACATTTGGTTTTAGCAGCTTTTCTATGAGTAACTGTATGATGAGTTCCACTGCTGCTAGCCTAGGATATTCATGATTTACAAATTATTTATAGATGCTGTTCAGGTTACCGGGCACCCAAAAATGAAGAAAGCTAAAAATAAAGAAAGTTTTATTAGAAACAGAAAACACAGAGCCTGTATTGAAGTTCAGTATTTTATTGGCCTCAATATCCACCCTGACCTTCTCCTTATTCCAGTTTTGTGGCTCTGTGACTGTTACTGGATTTCCTCTTTTGTCCTATCATTACCAGGGCCACTGGACCATTCTGTCACTTGAGCCTAACCAGATGCGGTTCTGAAGCATTCCACTGCTGGAATGGCTTATTATGTCTTTCATAACTGGAACAGCTTACAAAAAACAAACAAAAAAAACTCAAAAAGATAATTTTGAGAGTTTTTGAAAACTGTTTTGAAATTCTATTTAAGCACAGTTTCAAAACACAAGAAGTTCTCTGCACGACTGTCTGATAAACTGACAGCTATCAGACAGTCTTGAGTTAGATTGGTTAACTCAAAGTTGTCAGTTTTGTTAGACTGCACGGATCGGTTCCTAGATTTGTGCTAGCCACATGTCAAGCTCTGAAACTCGTGTACATGTCAAGTTTATTTGGTATTGCCATATTTTTGCCATAGATTATTTTCAAACCTAATTTTATCATCTGATATGATCAGATGCACTTGTTATTATCTGCTTAAATATACAGCAACATATTTGAAATCATATATCACAGCACATATCCTATAATGCCAGAGAGGGCAACATTCTTAGTACTAGATAAAAGGCACTCAATAATGCAGGTATAGAAAATGACTTTCAAGATTGAAGCTGTTTGTTTTTAATCTTACAATAAGGGACAACATAGGGGATTCACTGAAAGTCTCTCCAACCTGCCATCAGGTAAACTAATGTGCATTCTTGGCATAATTACAACTTATTTAAACAGTTTTGGGACCTGAACAAAAGGTCTGTCCAGTTTGTTTGAAAGCAATAAAAAAATAAAAAAAAAAAAGGTGTTATAAAGAGCAGAGTCACAACTAAAGAAAACAAATGTGTAACTGGGGTTTAGAGTGTGTGCATGCTCTGTGCTTGAGTCACATACATGTGTACAGTGACAGAATCAGTTCCACTGTATGTTAATGGTAGGTAAACTACCTTCCATTCACTCTTGTATGTGAGCCAAAGAGAGGTGAGCAATACCTATGAGGGTGCCATCAATATACAGTTTGTTGTGGATGTGAGAGCAAAGATTGGACAGCTTTCCCCCCACCCTGCACAGACACACACACAATTCTGTATATTGAATTGTCAAGTGGTAGCCTTGGAGGACACACACCAAACACAAATCACTCTCCGCATGTGCACAAAACTCCCTCATGCACTCTCTTGCTAATAGGTCAATAAAGAGCCATTCCATGGGATTACTGGTATTTGCCAAGGGACCAACACAGACAATTGTCAGTCAATTCAACTGCACTAATTAACTGCCACTAAATAGACTGCTGAGTGGTCGACTCATACCACTAACCAGCAGCCAAGAACTGAGAAAAATCAAATAATGATGATACATCTAAAAATGCATGGTGGAAACACTATGATGTTTATGTGTGATGTATAACATCACACATTAAAGGGGTGCTCCAGGTTTTTATAAGACATTGACAGAGTTGAAGGTAATTAACCTTTTTTTGAAATACTATACTAGATAAATTGTTTGTTACCCAAAACACTCTTTTTTTGCAGAATTTTGAGTTTTCATAAAATGTCTGTTTATGATGTCTCTCTGTCACAAGGGAAAATTCCAGATTATGTGATTTACTATAGGTGCTTGCTGCAACTTTTAACTGTCCTATTAATCATAGGACACAGATTTTACCTGTGCTTTGATAGCTGTGTCCATCCCTCAGTCTGTTCTTTATCAACAATCATTTAATACCATGTTTACTACAGCAGGGAATTGGACATCCATCCATCCATCCATTTTTATAACTGAAACATTGTGCGATAGTTGGAATACATGCCTGGACAGGCACCAGGCTATCACAGCTCACATTATTTCATCCTTTGCCTGAAATACTTGCTCAGACATGCTGGACTTTTGGCTGTAGGCAGATGATCTCTTTTGTGGTCGTGGTGGTTCTCCTTTTGGTTGTAAATGTGTTGTGAAGACAAGAGCAGCCTAACTGACCGTGTCTTATCGGAGATAGCTGATTGTAGCAAGGCAGCATGAAAACCCCCTCCAGCTCTGACATTTCTCTTCTGTTCTCCACTGTTGTCTCACATCACCATTCTGTGTGCAGGGGAACACTACATAGTTACTCTGACCTCCAACATTTGACTTCAGTTTGAAGAGTATAAAATGTATAGCTACTACATCGATTGTTCCAAGAAGTGAACTTGTATTATTTGCTGGTACTAATAGGCTTCTTATTTTGTTGAAGCTAGGTTAAGATGTGGCTTCATGCTGACAAAGAACACTACAGATGGGATATTTGCTTTGAGAGTATTGTTGGAGAGGAGGGTTTCACAAAATTTAAAGAAGTCCATTTGTCTTCTTTTTCAGGCTCTTTAGACCACCATGACTTGGATGACAGTGGTGAGATGTGCAGTAGGAGTGACAGATGGGTTCAAGGTGGGGGTGGGATTACATCAGGGACTGGCTCTGAGCCTCTTCTTGTTCTCAGTGGTGATGGACAGGTTGACAGATGAGGTCAGGCAGGAGTCTCAATGAAGTATGATGTTTGCAAAGGGCATTGTAATTTGTAGTGAGAAGTAGGAAGCAGGTGGAAGGGAGCTTGAAGAGGTGGAGGTATGCACTGAAGAGAAGACGAATGAAAGTAGAGGCAAGACAGGATATATGTGTGTGATTAGGAGGGAGATAGTTGCCTCAAGGCACTCAAGGCCCAACACCCCAAAAAATACAGACAAAAACATCAACAATCAAATGACCCGCTTTGAGCAAGTACTTGGGAAGGAAGAAACTTCTGCCAGAATCAGGCTCAGGGAAGGGCGGCCATCTGCTGCAAGGGAAGGAAGAGAGGACAAAAGAAAGTTGTGGAAGAGAGCCAAAAATTAATAATAACTAATGATTAAACGCAAAGTGCTGTATAATCTCTCGGGCTCTCTCTATGACTTATGACTTTTGTGTTGTGTTGTGATCAAAAAACATCAAGATCATTTTCTTCTGCATGTCAAGGAAGCTTTTATTAGTGGTTCCCGTACACTTGAGCTCCTTCACTGTTACAAATGGTGACCCTTCAACTTGGCTCTCATTTTGTGAAGGCAAGGCAAGGCAAGTTTATTTATATAGCACAATTCAACAACAAGGTGATTCAAAGTGCTTTACAGACATTAAAAAACAAAAACAAATAAAAAGCATGATTTCAAATTGAGAAAAAAAAAGGAAGGAACAGTAGATAAAATCAGTAGTTAAAATGTAAGTTTTGAAATTTAAGCTTAAAAATGTGGATTTGGTGCTTTATTCAAATGCAGCTGAGAACAGGTGAGTCTTCAACCTGGATTTAAATAAACTGAGTGTTTCAGCTGATCTGAGGCTTTCTGGGAGTTTGCTCCAGATATATGGAGCATAAAAGCTGAATGCAGCTTCTCCGTGTCGGGTTCTGACTCTGGGAACTGATAAAAAAACGGATCCAGATGACCTGAGGGATCTGGAAGGTTCATACTGGGTCAGGAGGTCACTGATGTATTTTGGTCCTAAACCATTCAGAGCTTTATAGACCAGCATCAGAACTTTAAAGTCTATCCTCTGACAGACAGGCAGCCAGTGTAAAGACCTCAGAGCTGGACTGATGTGGTCCACTTTTTTGGTCTTAGTGAGGACTCGAGCAGCAGAGTTCTAAATGAGCTGTAGTAGTCTGACTGATTTTTTAGGTAGACCTGTAAAGATGCTGTTACAGTAATCAAGCCTACTAAAGATGAATGCATGGACTAGTTTTTCCAGGTCCTGTTGAGACATCAGATCTTGTATCCTTGATATATTCTTGAGGTGATAGTAAGCTGACTTTGTTATTGTCTTAATGTGTTTTTCTAAGTTTAGGTCTGCATCCATCACTACACCCAAATTTCTCGCCTGGTTTGTGGTTTTTAGGTGTATAGATTGAAGTTCTCTGGTGACCTGTAATCGTTTTTCATTGGCACCAAAGATTATTACTTCAGTTTTGTTTTTGTTTAGCTGGAGAAAATTGTGGCACAACCATTCATTAATTTCCTCAGTGCATTTACCAAGAGCTTGTACAGGGCCTTGGTCTCCAGGTGACATTGTGATATATATTTGTGTGTCATCTGCATAGCTATGATAGTTTATTTTGTTGTTCTTTATAATGTTCTTTATAGTGAAGAGGAAGAAACTGTGGAAAACTGTTTGATGATAGCTAAATGAACTTTCATCACAGGTAACTTGATGAAAGTCAGGTCAGCTGAAATTGCAGAGGCATAAGAGCTCATGATGAGACTCAAAGCAGTCAAAGCCTTTAATACACAAGAAGATGACCTTCATCTCATTTTCACTGTTTCACTGTTGGTTCTGTTTTTCTTACCATTTGATATACAAATGATAACTAAATTTTAAAAAAAAGCATTAATGAGATCACTATCATGAAAGTATCCACATTCATCGATTCAACTATAGCCAAACCACAGTTTTTTTGGTCCAGTCAATGTCAAGAGATTAAAACTGAAAAAATAGTATATTTCAAAACAACAAACGTTGACCAAAGTACTGCAAAATGTTACAGAAGCCAAAAAAAAAAAAGAGAAATAAAGATCTTAATCCTCAGCGATTGTGAACAATAATGATAACATTTAATGCTATCAAAATGTTAGATTTTTGGCTTTGAAAAATGTTCTTAACATTTGTGGCAATCAGGGGATAATTTTTTTTTTTTTTTTAAAGTGCTTTTCTTTTTCTTTAAAATACATGGTAGTAATTACAATTATAAATAACTGATGGTAACCTAGATCCCACATGGTTAATAATAAAGTCGCAACTCAAACTGGATCAAAAAAGTGTGAAAAACTGTTTTAAATTTAGGCACCATCAGAGCAATCTCATTAAATGATCTAAGATATGTGACAAACTACTGTCCGTTTAGGTCACATGTATGGCATGTTTCAAAAAACAGGAAGAACTGTCTAATAACATACTAACTACATTGCAGATCATATCTCACTTTTCTGCCTTGGTGCTGTTTGGCCCCAGGTTTGTTGATTGATTTACAACAGCCAGTGGTAGCAATACTTAGAGGTTATAACATGCAAGTATTCTTTTGAATGTGTCTTCCTTTTTCCAAACATGGTATGTTGAAAAAAAGAAAGAAAAAAAACCCAGTTATATTGCATTAAATTAAAAAAACTGTGTTAGATGGAATCAGCATGCTGGATCTGTGAATTTGAAATGTGAATGATGATGTCCCGAAAAGGTACGAAAACAATGACGTAGAAGATCTACTTCTTCTCATCATGACTTCATAAATGCAGAAAATGTCAATATCGCTTTAATTTCATTAGCAGGTTTATTTAATGTCATCCGATGGTGTGCAAACTTGGAAAAGAAATTAAAAACGAGAATGTCAGCGATGCAGACCATTTCTCTCTCTTTCTTATCAGCTGAAATGTGTGTAAATGTTATTAATAAATTCTGTTTAATATCTGCATCAGTGTTTCAGGTTACAGAATTAATGCAACTATGTAAGCAGTCTCCTCTGTTTCCTTCACTCAGTCAGTGCTTTGCTTTCACTCTGTCTCCTATATCATCTTTCATGATTTTCTGAAAGCCCCTCAGATCACAGACACATGCACACACACACACACGCACGCACGCGCGCGCGCACACACACACACACACACACACACACACACACACACACACACACACACACACACAATTGCATCCACGTGCATGTACAGACAAACAGACACACACATATCTCCACTCTTTTCCAGGAATACTGGAGCACAACTTCCTGATTCTGGAGCCCTTCGGCTGACAGGAATATTAAAATGAGAGACAGACAAATAAAGAAAACTGAAGAAGAAGCATCTGAAATCAGACTGATACATTTCTTTGAAGAAGGGATTAAAGTTACAGTCAATCACAGTAAATCAGCTTTCTGTTTTGTCTCTGCCTCTTAATTCTACCTTTTAACCTATTTAAATTTAGTCCTGGATAGACACCACAAAAATGCAAACACTCAGAAACATAAACAGATAGTTGGAGGTAGTTTGGTGCTGAGCTTATAACTAAGACTCTCTGCCATACCTGAGACAAGCCTCACAGCTCACCAGCCCTCCCAGCTAGAGACTCTGGTAAGTGGAAAAAGATCAGCAGAAAAGCGATTTTCTGTACATGCTTTAACTTCATATTTCAACAGGTTTGCACATTTATTTCATTTTTTTCCAGGACAGCAAAAATGACTAATAATACAGGTCATTAGTGGGCAGCAGTAATATTCTATAACTTCCAACCTAACCTACACACCTGCTGCTCATATACTTATCAAGCTGCCAGTATTTAAGAAGCAGCTCTAGCCACTACTCTTTGCCAGATTGGTACCAATGGTTGTGGAAGTTGGGCTCCTAAATGTTCCCTGTGTGTTCTTGAAATTTTAATGTTCCTGTTTCCTCAAGTGTGGTCATTTCCTGTGGGAAAACGTACCTTTTGCCTCAGTACTGGTCTGATGCTCTGTGGAAGAATTTGCTCAGAACTCAGCTGGTACCTGGTACAGGCAGATAACTCATCTGCCTGTCTGTACCACTGTTGTCACCCACATGAGGAAGCTTGACCAGGGTATCCATCACCCTGTATCTCTCAACTAAGCACTAGGACCAATTCATATTCAAGTCCTCACCTTCCATCTAAAGGACAAACGAACTTCAAGGCACAAATTCATGCAAGAGACTTGGTTTGAACATTTTTACATTTTTGAAATTCAATTCAATTTTATTTATATAAAGCCAAATCACAACAACAGTCACCTTAAGGCGCTTCATACCTGTAAGTTAACAACCTCGTTAACCTACAATAATGCAGAGAAAACAGAGAACCCCAACAATCATATGGCCCCCCTATCAGCAAGCGCTTTGGTGACAGTAGTAAGGAAAAACTTGCTTTTAACAGGAAGAAGCCTCCAGCAGAACCAAAAACTAGTTTTTCTGCGTCACTGTGAGACAGGATGCTTCTAATTCTAGAGATATTGCTCAAATGAAAGAAAGCAGCCCTACATACATGTTTAATATGTGCATTGAAGGACATATCCTGGTGCTTTCTGGCTCTTTAACACACATCAAACAACTTACATTTATATAGTACTTTTACAGTTTTACTAGCCAAAGCCATGATTTAAAAATTTACATTCATACATTGCTTGTAAATACTGCTACACTATGCTTTTCCTACCACAAATTCACTTCTTTCACTATGTCAGCTGTGTTCCTTTCAGCCTGTATAGTGTTTAACAACACACTATTTTTTTTTCAAACAGAAAAATAGGAAGGAATTATATAAATATAAATATTTTCAAATTGGTCATATATTGTCTACTTTCTGACAGTAGACCTGTCCATGTTGTGTTTGGTCACAAACATGGACAGGTCTGTGCTATGTGAAACTCAGGGTTTATTTAAGGCTGACTTTAAAAGCAACTTTCATGTTACCACTTATCAGGATTACCATGTTAGGCTAAGTGACACAAGATAACAGATGGATATCTTTGTAAAGTTGAACCCTATAGTGCAGGCTCCACGGGGATGTGAAGAGTTGTAAAAATTGCTATTTCTGTGAAGACAAACAAGTACACCTTTTGACCCAAAATAATCTTTGTCCTTGTCCTTGTAAACAAACTACTGGTTTGTTTACAAGGACACAAGTTTGATGTATATATTGTTATATATGGACCCGGAAATTCATAGTAGTAGTTCCAATGAGCAATAAGTCCACTTTAGGAGACTGAGTAGGAGGCACATAGATTTTTTACCAAACAGGCTGAAAAACTTACATTTCGTTTTCATTAATTTTTTTCATTGAGCCTAAAAAGCTACTTAATGGGCTTTTATGGAAGACTATGGTCTGGTGTCTTGAACCGGTGGCTCTTTTGCCCATGTGAAGAAACACTTCATGCATTTGGAAAAAATATTAAATAAAATAAAAAGAAATTGAATAAAGAAGCAAACACTTATTTTAACATTCAGTTTTATTTTTGATTGCTGTAAGTGATTCATCACATTTTTTAGTAATAAAACTGTATACCCCTAATAGCAAATTTAAAATAGATGTATCCTAAAATAGGATTTAAGTTAGTTAAAGTTAAAAAAGTGTCTGTTTTTAGAGAAATGTTTTATAGAAAACATTGTATTATGGGTCAAGTCATCTCCATTCACACCAGTGGACCATTTCTTTATAGCAATAGCAGATCATGGACCCTTTCAGTAGTTCATGGAGGTTAGTACCATGCAGGAGCTGTTCCACTGAGATATAGCATTACAGAATATTTAGAAGCAATTTTTAATAAGTAAAAAAAGACTCTATGTTAACAGCACATGTAAATTAATTTAAAACATGTTAGTGGAACAGTAAATTAGGATTTGTGTTAATTGATGCCAGAATAGGCTAGCAAACACAATAACAACATTTTTAACATTACAAAATTCACAATGGCTTCAGTTGACCAAGTGAAATATTAGTCATTTTAGCATGTCATTTTCTGGCCTATTTAAATAAATGTACCCACTGAGTATACAGTGGCTTGCAAAAGTATTCAGCCCCCTTGAACTTTTCCACATTTTGTCACATTACAGCCACAAACATGTATCAATTTTATTGGAATTCCACGTGAAAGACCAATACAAAGTGGTGTACACGTGAGAAGTGGAACGGAAATCATACATGATTCCAAACATTTATTACAAATAAATAACTGAAAAGTGGGGTGTGCGTAATTATTCAGCCCCCTGAGTCAATACTTTGTAGAACCACCTTTTGCTGCAATTACAGCTGCCAGTCTTTTAGGGTATGTCTCTATCAGCTTTGCACATCTGAAATCCTTGCCCATTCTTCTTTGCAAAACAGCTCCAGCTCTGTCAGATTAGATGGACAGCGTTTGTGAACAGCAGTTTTCAGATCTTGCCACAGATTCTCGATTGGATTTAGATCTGGACTTTGACTGGGCCATTCTAACACATGGATGTTTTGTTTTAATCCATTCCATTGTTGCCCTGGCTTTATGTTTAGGGTGGTTGTCCTGCTGGAAGGTGAACCTCCGCCCCAGTCTCAAGTCTTTTGCAGACTCCAAGAGGTTTTCTTCCAAGATTGCCCTGTATTTGGCTCCATCCATCTTCCCATCAACTCTGGCCAGCTTCCTGTCCCTGCTGAAGAAGCACCCCAGAGCATGATGCTGCCACCACCATATTTGACAGTGGGGATAGTGTGTTCAGAGTGATGTGCAGTGTTAGTTTTCCGCCACACATAGCGTTTTGCATTTTGGCCAAAAAGTTCCATTTTGGTCTCATCTGACCAGAGCACCTTCTTCCACATGTTTGCTGTGTCCCCCACATGGCTTGTGGCAAACTGCAAACGGGACTTCTTATGGTTTTCTGTTAACAATGGCTTTCTTCTTGCCACTCTTCCATAAAGGCCAACTTTGTGCAGTGCACGACTAATAGTTGTCCTATGGACAGATTCCCCCACCTGAGCTGTAGATCTCTGCAGCTCGTCCAGAGTCACCATGGGCCTCTTGGCTGCATTTCTGATCAGCGCTCTCCTTGTTCGGCCTGTGAGTTTAGGTGGACGGCCTTGTCTTGGTAGGTTTACAGTTGTGCCATACTCCTTCCATTTCTGAATGATCGCTTGAACAGTGCTCCGTGGGATGTTCAAGGCTTGGGAAATCTTTTTGTAGCCTAAGCCTGCTTTAAATTTCTCAATAACTTTATCCCTGACCTGTCTGGTGTGTTCTTTGGACTTCATGGTGTTGTTGCTCCCAATATTCTCTGAGACAACGTCTGAGGCCGTCACAGGGCAGTTGTGGAGCTGTTTTGCAAAGAAGAATGGGCAAGAATTTCAGTCTCTAGATGTGCAAAGCTGGTAGAGACATACCCTAAAAGACTGGCAGCTGTAATTGCAGCAAAAGGTGGTTCTACAAAGTATTGACTCAGGGGGCTGAATAATTACGCACACCCCACTTTTCAGTTATTTATTTGTAATAAATGTTTGGAATCATGTATGATTTCCGTTCCACTTCTCACATGTACACCACTTTGTATTGGTCTTTCACGTGGAATTCCAATAAAATTGATTCATGTTTGTGGCTGTAATGTGACAAAATGTGGAAAAGTTCAAGGGGGCCGAATACTTTTGCAAGCCACTGTAACCTATTGTGTTTAAATGATAACTATAACAATCAGGGAAACAGCTACATTTTTTGTGAAATTTGGCTATATGTGAGAGCATATTTGAGAGATTTTGTAAGTATTTTTTTAGGCTTTGTGGTCTGGGTTTTTTTTGTTTTGTTTTTGTTTTGTTTTGTATTATATTGGAGTTCAGGCCCAGAAGAGTGGAGGTGGAGGACCCAAATGAGACTGAAAACACAAAGTAGATTTTAAAAAAGCCAAAAATCTATCAAATTAATCAAAAGGCTAAATGGGAATTAAAGTGAATACACAACAACACTCACTTCTTTCTTGACCACAGCAGACTGGTACAATGTCCACATTACTGCAGGAACAGTAATGTGATCCAGTCTATCTGTTATTCTCCTGTTCGCCTGTCCCCTTACTTGTGTTTAAAATCCTAAAATACTTAAACTTCTGCACTTGGGGGAGCAAATCATCCCTGACTCAGCATGGGTATTCCACTCTTTTTCAGCTGTGAACCATGGTTTCAGATTTAGAGATATTAATTCTCATTCACCGCCTCGTCAGACTTGGCTGTGAACTGCTCCAGTGTGAGCTGGAGGCCACCGCCTGGTGAAGCCAACAGAACCACATCATCCATAAAAATGCGAGACGAGATCCTGAGGCCACCAAAGTGGAATCCTTTCCCCACTTGTCTAGAAATTCTGTCCTTAAAATTTAAAAACAGAATTGGTGACAAAGCGGAGCCCTGGTGGAGTCACTGGGAGTAATTATGGCTGACTGCCAGCAATTCAGACCAAGAGCTTAATACAGTTATAATAGCTGATACCAACAAACAATAGCACATACTAAACCATAGTACCTCCCATAGTAGCTCAATTAAATGGAGTGAAATGCCTTCTCCAAGTCTACAAAATACATGTAGACTAGTCAGGTAAACTCACATATAGACTTGAATATGTCAAAGTATTCCTTCTATGACAGGTACAGGTAGTGCAGCCACAGATCCATGTAGCTGCCTCAACAATGGAGGTGTGGAACACGTTTAATTTAGACTTGATGTTCCCAGCCTCCCTCATAATGTCTTTGAAGTTCTGCAAGACGTGGAAATTGAAGATTTTGTGGTCAGGGGTCTCTGTCAGACACTCCCTTATCATATGATTGAACGCTTACTATACATTTGAGTGGGCCTCTCCAGCATCCTCCCACACCACTCCATCTCACTATCATGTGGTGCTCATTGAGAGCTCATCTGATGATGTGATTCCAAAATCAATCAGGGAGTCCTGGTGCCACATGCACTTTTGAAAATCCTTAAGTTCAGACATGGTGTTCATTATGGACAAACTGTAACAATAACACAATACCACTCAGGTTCAGATCAGGCAGCCATTCCTGCTAATGTTGTCTACATGAGTGAAGAAGTATCCCAGTAGGACTGGAGTGTCCAGGAGGGGCACTGTAGGAGCCATTTTTTGTTTTGTTACCTAATGTGTGCCACTAGGGGTCACTTTTTGTGTTTTACGGTATGGTGTGTTTATGAGACTGTATTTAAGGTAGACACACATAATTAGTGTCAGGTGTTATTGGTCGGAAAGAGCAAACAGTTTGTGACCACTGCGCTGTTGTCATTTATGATAAATGACACTGGATAAAAAGAACTGTTGAACAACAAATACAACCAATGGAATACAATAAAGATGTTAAATGGACAAGATAAGTATGGCTGGAGTTATTGGAGTGTGGCAAGTTTCATTCATAACAGTGGCATCATGTCACCCCCACCATCAAACACCTCAGTGGCTTCAAGCATAGGCTTAGCCTCTGCTTGATACACCCAGCAGCTCCATGAAGGCTGGGTACTGTTACTCAGTGTATGGACTATATCTATATATCTGACACTATATCTAGTCGGTATCTCTCAACCTCATCCTCTTGCTCAAGCTCCATCCCCACCGGAGAGGTGACGTTCTATGTCCCAAGAGTCAGCCTCAACAGCCAGAGATTGGATTGCCAGGGCCTTCACTGCTTCGCTGCCCAAAACATGTTGCACCTGCCCCATATGTGGCCCATGTTGTGCCTCATGTGGGTGGTGAGCAATGAGGAGTAAGAAAGAAATACAGGTTGATCACAACTGCCTTAGTGAATGAATTATATTAGCCAATTTTTACTATAATTTGGTGGATTGGTAAGTGGTGGTTTAGTTGAAGCTAAATAAAAAAGGGCCTATGCTGTGGCATCACTTTTCTTGTGTTTTAATTTTCTGTGTTAATTCAAAAATAGTAGCACTTTTTACTTAGTTTGCACATTTACACCTGCTTACTAGATCATGTGGCATTATCATGTGTTAACCAGGTACAAACCTGTACAAAAACACTAACATTACAGAATTACATGGATATAAAAAACTAAACATGGGGACACAGTCGAGTTTGACCAGTTGACCCCTCTCTCTCTCTTTTTCTTTCCTTTAGGCTCCCCACCACCCAGGCAGCTGTGTAGGCGTCATTTAATCTTTTTCTTATCCTGGTCTATTCCTGTAGACATCCTGCCCACTCATTCTGCCTCTCTTTCCTTTCAGCCCCTCGCTGATTATTAACCTCCCTCCTTGTCACTCGCCCACGCCGCTCGTTCTGATTTTGTCATAGCGGCACGGCTGCAGTACGCCTGCTGTCAGGCACTTCACACAGGCTCTGGAAGGGAAAAATTGATGATGGGTTCATTGGAGGCAGTTATAATGGAGGCTAATGACCAATGAGAATGTGTCCAGGCTGTGAAGTACACACTTGAGGAACAAATGTTTAATACATATGAATGTAAGAAATGAAGAGATGTTGTTCCCTTTTCTCCTTGAAAGCATATAACAAAGCCATATAAAGACTGAAATGAATTAAAAGTCCTATTCTGAAACATTTGCAGAAGAAAATATAATATCCACTGAAAAGACTTCTTCCAAAAAACCTCAACGATTGCACAGTTGTAGGCTGTTGATATATACACATGTACACACACGCACACACAGAAAGTACATTGTGTTGCCATTCCTGCTTCCTGCTCTGCTGGACCAGCAGGATTTGGCCCACTAAAATGCCTCCTGTCTACTTTAACCTCATTTGTGTAACAGATCAGCTCATTCATTCAATTAGCACACACTCTCACACAGGCACCTGCACATGCACATTCACTCATCGGAAATCTATGGCTTCCCAATGCAATTGTTGAAAACTCCCAAAAGTCCCTTGCAATTGAGCTTTCTGATCAATAAGAGCCCTTTAGTCCATAGAAAGATTTTTTCTGTCCTGTCGAGAGAAATGTTTGTTATAAAAAACAGCTAACTTTACCCCAAAATGGCTAAACGTGTTCCTAGTGTTTAAGTTATATTGTATGTGATTAGCTACATGTATGTATTACTTGGCTTATAATTATGCATTCTGTAAGTGCATAAGTGGCTGTTACAGGAAGACGAGTCAGTACAACATCCACATACAGACAAATGTCAGAGCTGAACAGCTGGTGCTCAGCACAGTGTCACGCCTTATCCAATGATTTGCTCATCACATATTGCGTTGTAGTTAATAGTTGATCACTAGTGGAAACTGCATAGGTAACCTAATTAATTTTTTTCAAGTAATTTTTGAAGACCTGTTCGCAACAACAGTCATCCCATTGTCTGTATGCTGTAAGATAAGACAATGTAATATTTTAGGAGCAGCCATCTGCTATAAACAGTTGGGGGTTGAGGGAAAAGAAAATACACAAAAGACATGTGTATTTACTACACCATCCTATGTCAATGAACAGTTTTTTGCTGTCATTGGTAGCTGCTTCTATCCTTCATCTCAAACTTAAGATATGTTTTACCTGACACCTGTCCACTCCTCATCAACACAAGTGACAGAATTGTTATTAACATGCCAAAATCAGGTTGAAACACTTTCCATAGATGCCTTTCCTCACATTTAAAGAGTCTCCTTTTACAGTATTGCATATATGCCATGTGGTGAGGGAAAGAGAGCTATCTAAGTAGAGTATGCAGTAAGTCAGAACTAGAGTCTTCAATACTGAAATCTAATTTTGAAATAGATGATTGTAATTTGTGTCATCTGTGGGGTTTTTTACAGAACAGCTGAGGTAGCGCAGGGTTTAGGAAGCTTTCAAACACTAAGGAGCTATGTTAAAAGATAATTCTAAGTTCTTTCAACATGGACCCTATTTTACTTGCTACAAATAAGTACAATAACATGAACAATGTTTATTTTGAAGAAATTTAAATGAGAACAAACAGTTACATCACTTACCAAACTAAACACATTTCCTGTTTTAGCACTCTCTCTGTCTATTGGTTTTATTGTTACGTGCTCAGTGTTATTGTAATGCCTGCTTCCAAAAAAGGGCGCTATATCACTGTCGTTTTTCCGTCCACATATACAGTAGGTTTGGATATACCCACAGGCTCAACAGTGGACTTTGAATTATCACTGACTTTGATGTAGTGTTGTTCTGTGTTTCTGAATTGCAATTTATACTGGAGTGCAACGTTATACTAGCTGAGCATGGACAAAACTATAATAAATTAGAATTTTTGCTACACAATTTTTATTGTGTAGTAGATGTAGAACCAGTATTAGTTGTTGTATTAATATTTAATAAAGGGATAGTAGCATGGTACCAGTGTACTGTATTTAGTTGATTTAGTTTCAGTCTTCTTTCTTTGAGCTTTTTGCAGGAGGAGGTCTGGAAGCTGCAGGCCGGCTCACAGGTCCTCTTTTATTCTCTGCCTCTCTCTTTGCTCTGACAGATCCGTGCTGATATCAGATTGATGGGCCGGTTTGATTGAAGTCTCTTTGTCGTGCTAATGTCACCGCGAGTGATGGATGAGGTAAATGGGCCAACTCAACGCGCGTGCGTGTAAACTCGACTCCAGAACCGAAAGAAAGAGCCTCTCCCCTCCTCCCGTACACACACACACACACACACACGACTTCCCTCGCTCCCGTGACCAGCTAACAAACTTCTGGCCTCCGGTCACCATAGGCGACGAGCCACGTGACCTGCCATGGAGGTAAGAAAAGAAGTGACACGGTAAAACGGAGAGAGGGAGACAGTTGAAGAGCAAGAGCCAGAGAAAATTGGAGAATTTGAAGAAAGAAGACAGACTTTAGGAAGACTGGGTGTAACCTGTGTGAAGCTGAAAACGTGACTGTACTCTTTTCAGTCCTCTCCCGTTGTTTTCCACTGTCACTGACGAGCCTTTGAAACACAGGTTGAGTTACTGACAGAGTAGGGCCTTTAAAACACACACACAAACACTGCAGCAGACCACATGCGTTTCTGTTTTGGAGACGTAAAGCTTTCGCATTTTTTCATTCAAATTGGAAATGTCTACAGTTTTTTACTTGTAATGTAATTTTTTTGCGACTTTTTTTATTACTTTAAGCGTTTTTCAATTAAAAAAGCAACACGATTTTAGTACTGCTTTTTGCGCACAACAGGGAGATTTTAAATCATACTGCCGACTATAGGAACAACTTTCAAATGGATTTTTTAGTTATTTGATTTTTGCTTTTCAACGAATTTCTATTAACCTCGGTCGTGTTTCTTGCTGATAACAAGTCGAGACATTTTACCAATTCCCTGGTGCTTCGGGTCTGCATGGACAACATGAACTCCTTTGTGGAATACTCTATTTGTAACCGACAACCAACTGGCATTTATTCTGCGCCTAAATCTGGATACCACCATCATCACCTGCACCATCACCTTCCTCTGGATCAGCGTCAGGGATTCCCCGTGAGCATCCAAACAGGTCTCAGCGGTTCTCCTGTCCCCGGGTCCAGAAATGACAACAGAGACGTAGGAGCGAGTTATACCGCGGATGGAGGGATGTACGTGGGCGTTGGGGCGGACACCGCCAGCGGAGGAGCAAGTCAGCATCATCAGCAACATCCTCCTCAACATCACGAACAGCATACGCACAGCGGCTACCAACATCCAACACATCACAATCACCCTCAGCTTCACCAGAGCCAAAGCCTGCAGAGTGTAATACCTTCTCCTTATAGTAACGGCTGTAACACGGGGGCCTATGTGGGCCAGGCATGCACCACAAACTCTGAGTATGTTGCTGCCACAGGCGCACCAAACTCCGTCCATCCGCAGTATTTCATGGAGGATTCTTTGGCCTCCACCTACTGTCATCAATCAAGCTTCCCTAACTCGGCCTCAACCGTCGGCCCCAGTTACAGCTCTCTTACCGGGGTCTACTGCGGGCCTCAGCGCACCCTTGCTGGGTCACAGTACCCGCAGCAGATCGGCGGGGGGGTTCTTGACGCTGGAGGCTACCTGGAGCTTTCGCCTGGGGGAGGCTACGGGGAGCTGCCGGTATCTCAGGATCGTGAAAGAGGGGACGATGAGGTCCAGCAGGCCGGGCAGGGGCAGACCTTCGACTGGATGAAGGTGAAGAGAAATCCACCGAAGACAGGTGAGGGAGGGTTCACTTATCCGTTTAACGTCATATAAAACCTTATCGTGAGATTAAGTCTGCAGTCCGTCAAAAGTTCCGTATAATATGTAACCTTGACGTCCAACAGAAATGATAGCATGTTTTTCATATGAAATGCAGTCAAAACTAAATACATAAAACAACAGAGCGGGGGAATTCGTTTTAAGACGGCCAATGAGGACTGAATGTAGCTTGCAGTCAGGAGCATAATTTGTAGATCAGAACATTATGGTACAGAGAACAACATTGTTTGATCGAAATGATTTTTACAACATTATTTTATCCTTTCAGAGTAAATACATCATATTTTTACCACTACTTTCTTTGTGCGGATGTCAGGCTTTTATTTTTATTTGCGTACTTATTTTTATTTTTTTTTACTTATCTTAATTACTCAAAACGTCAAAGAAGAGGAAAGAGAAAGAAAGAATAACAGTTGTGGCTTTCCAACATAAATAAGGCCCATAATGAATTACTGCAATTCGTTGTTTCGAGCACTTAAAAAGAAGACAGAAGTTCCCATATAAAAAAAAAAAAAAGAGATTGCTCGTTAATACCATCCAGCACGACTAACTGGTCCCAGATAAATTAGGCCTTTAAATGATTTCATTTTAAATAACACAGTATACAGAATACACAGTATTTTTATTAACAGAATGCTTTGTTGCATTTAAGAACGCTTTGGACTTTATTACTGTGACACAGTTAATTGAATGGCACCAAAAGTACAAATCAGAGTCGTTTTTGGACTTCACTATGCAGTCATATCTGTAGATACTTTGGTCTGGGTCAGCTGCGCCCCGGGAGTGTGAGGCCTCTCTCTCTGTGTCTTAATGATTATAGCAGACAGGTTATTTCTCCGTTGGAAGTCTTTCCTGCTTTGTTATCTTTAAAAGCAGCCCCTCCATTAACCACCTCCACCACCAACACCGACACCCCCGTGCTGCTTCTCCATCCCTGCAGTGAAAGACATAAGGCCCACTGATGTCCTTCACTGCCCTTTTTTTTTTAAACCTCATCTTTGTGATGCACTTTGTATTTATTTTGATGTCATTTAATAAATCATGGATATCAAATCACAAACCAAACTCTGACTAAAGCTAAACATATCTCTATTTTCTAATTAATAACGAACAGTAACGTCTTGATGCATTCTCAATCATCCAGGAAAGTAAATCTCCAAAAGTTGAATCTGTTCATCTGGACGTAGCGTTTTGTGGGAGAAACGTTTCGTCACTCATCCAAGTGACTTCTTCAGTCTCAGCTGACTGCAGGTTGTAAATGTACTGTTTATAAGGTTTGGGGAAACCTGCAGTCAGCTGAGACTGAAGAAGTCACTTGGATGAGTGACGAAACGTTTCTCCCACAAAACGCTACGTCCAGATGAACAGATTCAACTTTTGGAGAACGAACAGTAACAACCAGCGCTTTTCTTATTACACAAGTAAAACATAAAACATTCGTCTAACAGCTTGTCCATCTCTCTCGTAGTCAAAGTGGCCGAATACGGTCTTGCCCACAACAACGCCATGCGCACCAACTTCAGCACGAGGCAGCTGACGGAGCTGGAGAAGGAGTTCCACTTTAGCAAGTACCTGACGCGAGCGCGGCGCGTGGAGATCGCCGCCACGCTCGAGCTCAACGAGACGCAGGTGAAGATTTGGTTCCAGAACAGACGCATGAAGCAGAAGAAGCGCGAGCGGGAAGGCGCCACCGCGTCTGCGCGGCCATTCTCCTCCTCTTCCGGTACCGGCAGCAGCTTGAACAAGGAGCTGGAAGACACTGACCGCTCTTCCGCGTCTACGTCTCCAGGCGCGTCCCCGAGCTCGGAGACGTAATCTGGCTTTGTACCACTGGGATACACTCTTCAACCCATTCTTAAAAGACTGCCTGTTGAAAATTTTTTCTAAGTCCCAGAATTCTATAATGGCCGACCACCCATTCAGATGGACTTTCATGACTCATGTACATGAACATGGAGAAAATAACTTCTCAGTGTATTTTAGAGAAAGAAAAAAATATATATATTAGTGACATAATTGACAGTTACATACAGTAAGTGGACTGATTTGACAAACTAATGGCGCTTATGCCATGGAGATAACAGAAAATGCATAAAAAATGTCTGATTATAGATTTTGGTACAAACTGGATGAGAGGAGCAGTGAATGTTGGGACTTTTAGTGAAAATCATTCATGTTCGGGGTACAGTTCTTATTGATCTTTTGTTAATAGTTTAACATTGTTTTGGGAAAGAAAATCTATTTTAGTCATTCTGTTACAGCATTGAACTTTCTATATTTAAAAAACTCAATCCCATAAAATGCTCTTACTAAATTGCTTTTACTATGTCACTAAAACTCACCTAAAAGCCTTCATGAATGCTGCAAATGTAAATGATCTCGGGGAGACACATACAAAACTGTGAAGATGATGATGTGGGTTCTGAGCTATGTCTGTAACACAGGAAGCCTGATGATGAGAATATAGAGCTATCTGGTACACTTTGAACATACTTTTTTTTTTCCTGTTTCTTACTGTTTCTAGTGTTGGCCTACACGTGTCTTCCTATGCAGCTCTGGTCTTTGCACTATGTGACTACAGGGTGACACTTTCAGACAGAAGATACATGAAGCTGGAATGTTATGTTTTCTTCAGGTTTTATGAGCATTTACAAAAGCTGTGATTCTTCTGCAGTCTGATTTAGAATATGAACATGTTAGTTAGATTCAGGTTAATGTAGAGTGTTTGTTTGTGTGCATTTAAAAGGACAGGGTTTAGGGAAACTACTGAACTTAAGATGAAGAGTGGACGTGTTTAATTTTTACTGACTGGGTCCTTGCCATTGAGAATAACTTATTGGATGTGTTGTTTATATTTTTGATTCTAGATAATATGTGTGTGTGTGTGTGTGTGTGTGTGTGTGTGTGTGTGTGTGTGTGTGTGTGTGTGTGTGTGTGTGTGTGTGTGTGTGTGTGCATTTGCCTGTGTGTGTGCATGAAGGGGGGTAATGTTCCTTTTCCAGACAAAATGATTTCACATAAAGTGATTCACCCCTAAATATGACTTTAGAAAAAAAAATGTGTTTGGAATCTCCCTTCGCCTGTACCCACTCCAATACCAGATACTTTTATTCAAACGGATCATGTTTACATCGTTCAGGAGTCTGTTTTCATATGTTTTGTAATTGGTTGGGTTTGATGTCAGCCTGTACTCTGAACTGACAATGATGTGACTGAATTTTTCTTATATTGTTTTTAAATGAGAACAGGGTTCGTTTTAGTTCTGCTGCCTTGAAGAGACTCTCAGTGATATTTCTGCCTCCTTTTCTACTTTGAGCTACCTCATAAAATTATTTTCTCTCTTTCCAGTGAAGAGTTGATTCTTTGTTTTTAAACTGACCATGAAGTGTCTAATGCATGCATGTCAAATTCCGTTTAATTAATGGACTGCATACAGCCCAATTTGATCTCAAGTGGACCAAAAAAGTGAAACTGTTGCATAAAAATCTACAAAAAAAACTCCGAAAGGCTGAATTTCATTCTGCTTTCACATTGAATGAACGGTGGATTCACAAAACAGATGATATACAGCTTGTTGTAAGAAAAATATGTCCTAAATTCCATATATCTAAGTTTTTCCACATTTAGTCAGTCTACTTGCACACATGGAAAAAATTAAGCCCAAGAGTCCATGAGAAGGCTATAAAACTGAAGATAATTCAGCTCTGGCTTGGAACAGTTTAAATAAGCGCTCTGATGACTTAATGACTTGAAACACACTGCTCTCTTTTGAAAATACAGTAAAACATCAAAAAATTCCTCTATTTTCACACATTGCAAAGTCATCTAGAAGGTATTATACTCTTTGGCTGTTATTTGGACACATTGGCCAAACATTTGACACCCAGTATGTGTATGATATGAATGGATTGGTTCTTCATTCATAGATAATGTTTTTGTTTGTTTGTTTTTTTCAGTTTTAAGGCTGTGTCAGAGTGCTGAATACATCAGAAAAGTCTCAGGAAAAACACTTAAAGGTATAAAACTGGATTTCCATCTGTCTAAACTCAGGAGATTTATTAATGTGTATTCTTAATATTGTTTTTTTTTTTTTTGATTTCAGGAAACAATCCCACCAGTTTCCTTATTATTTCAGAATGCTAATCATGTGTGTTACATTCATAAATTAATTAATAACAATTTACTGTACCAAAAGCGTAGGACAGCCCTTAGAATCCAAATGACTACGCTAATCCAGTAGTTAATCCGTGCATCCGTTTCCATAATAGCTAATTCATGAGCCAAGAGGAACGGGAAATGCAGTGAGGAAATGGATTTTCAGATGAAGAGTGGAATCACCGTTTTAAATGTCAAAATGTCAGAAATAAATCTTTGATTCTTTAATTCAGTTACTTTTTTTTTTAATTGAAAAATCAGCGGGGGGTTTTCATTTAGAACTCAAAATTGCCTTTTGAAAATCTGTTTTAACTGAAAATTAAATTTTTTTAATGAAATTCATTTTGGATTTTAAGTATTTATTAATGGATTAATAATTCATTTTGAAAAATTGATTTATAAATAGTGTTTTTATTTTAAATTAAATTATTTAAATAAATAAAATGATTAAAAATGAATTCGTAAATGAATGAACAAATACATATTTTATCATACAATTCAATATTTAGGCTTCTTTTTTTACAGAAGAAGAAATACATCACTTCTGTATAATTTAGTGCAAAGTGGTTACATTTAATGAAAGATTAGAGTTAAAATTGAGAATCTAAGGGTGCAAAAAGAAAGATGTGATTTAAACCATAAAACAGTCATCATTACTGTATAATGTTTTTAGTTTGAAATTGAAAGTCTTCTGTGTTAAAAAAAAAAAAAAAAGTGAAAGTCAGTTTTTTCTTTTGGCTTGAAAGATTTATTGCAGACCATAACATAAAGAGTTAAATGATATAAATAACATAAATGTATATGTCTATCAAAAATGCTTTGCACAAAACATCATGGAGAGAGTTTCATGCATTTCAGTGGCAGGCCTTCCTCTCAATTCACAGGGCCACATTGCCAGTGGTTGAATCCACCCTCCTCCACATAGGCTACGATGAGGAATGTTACAGACCTTTCTGGGTGGATAGCTCTATCTAAAGGTGACCCTCTGGAATATCTAAACATGTAAACAGACTCCTTCTCATCACCTTCTCGTCACTCCTGTTCTAAAGATTCCTCTCCTAGAGGCTAACTGGGAAACTCAGTCATCGCTTCATGACAAATAAAGATTAGACAGAAGCCACTCACAGATCCTTTTTACAGCACTTCAACTTCCCCAGCTGAAAAAGTCCCATCAGACAAAATACTTGCAGATGTGAAAATTGCTTTATGCACCATCCCCACCACCAAACTCACTGAAACCATTGAGCTCATATGACTCTCCCACAGCAAACCAAGAAGAACTTGGTATAAAACCAAGGATGCATGTAGAGAAAGCCCCCATGGAAAACAAGTCTGGAAGCCAAAATCAGAGAAGCTCAGAAGGATATTAGTAAGCTAAGTGAGGTGTAGAGGGCCATGGATGAATAAAAAGTAAAATGTCCATGACTGAGGTACTAGAAACTGCCAAACAAAGTCTCACAGCCCTTGCCACTAGGCTGAGGAGATATACCAGAGAAGCAGAGGCCAAGATAATAAATGGCCTGTGCTCCATACATGCACACAGGGTGCATTCTCAGCTACAAGTGAACAGTAATAAAAGCTCAGATGCACCTATTGCTGAAAATGACTAAAACTTGGAAAAACATCTGGGAGAAAGAGGTGTCACACATTGTCAACCCATTGTTGAACCATACACTGGTGCAGTGGGTCCTAGGTTCCTCCTTCCTAGGACTTGTCCCCATGATTGCCTGACCTAACTTGAATTGAAAACATTTGGGACATTATGTTTCACTCTATCCAATGCCACCAGGTTGCACCTGAGACTGTCAAGGAGCTCAGTCATCCTGATCTGGGAGATACCCACGACACCATCCATCATCTCATTAGGAAGATGCCCCAACCTTGTCAGGCATGCAAGCACGTTGGGGCAATATGAACTATTGAGTATTATTGTAGGGTCTTTATAAATTGACTTGAATTGAATTCCATTTTGAGTTGCAAAATGAACTAGCTTACTGCATCATTTTTTCACTTTGATTTTTTTGGGGTGACTTTGAATTAAGCCCTCTGTCTTTATAAGTTTCATTTCCATCAAACAATGTGGGATCCCTTTAATTTCTAAAGGATTACTCTGCCCATATGAGCATAGGTATCCTGCATGATTCTTTTCCCACTGAAATTGGATTGGATGTCTTTACTAAGTGTTCTTTTAATGAATATGAGCAGTGTATCAGTTTGTTAATGATTTAGTGTGATCTCACAGGAAAAGAGTTTAATTCAGGGCATGCAGTTATTATGTTGAAATAATGTAAAATACCTAACAGTAGGAGAATTACTCAAATTATGAGCACTGGCAACTAAAACTGCTGTTTTAGTTTCCTTATCTCAGTATAGTGTCCAAGTCTAAACAAAGAAGACAGTCTCATGGATTAGATGTTTAATTTCCTTCAAATTTCTTGCAAACATGATTTTGATACTATAGTTAAATTGGTGAAGCAGGACAAAAATATTGCACCTTAGCAGATGAAGTGACAAATAACAAGATAAGAGTGTGTGTAAGAGAGAGAAATGAAAGAAAGACCTCAGCAAAGAGTGGAGATTCTTTCATGATGACCTCACTGGGGCTGACCTCAAACTCCTGTTTTACTTTCCACAACTCATCTCAAGTTCAACACACTGTCTGCTGCTGTGTTCAGTATGCGCTTGCGTGTGTAATGCCTTCATAAAAAGCAGTGAAAAATAAAGTGGAGCGGTTACAGTTCAAGAGTTCACATTCTCATTCAAATTGAGGACAGCATGTGCAGGCACCCACAATCTTACCCCACACAAAAAGATATAGCGTAGTCATGTTAATAGAGATATAGCTTCATGTTACAATTCCTCTACATGCTCTGTTTTTTCTAACCAGCCAAGTGATCAGTATTATTTTAGTTTTTGATCAATCTAAATCCACTTTTTGAAAATTTTTCATGGTGTGTGTGTCTGACCAATTAGAGCCAAACAGTGGGATGTGTATTCACAGTATACATCAATATGTTTTTAAATTATTCAGCGGATCAACATAACATAATCTCTTCTTCTTCTTTGTTGTTGGTTACACAATAGTGATTGCATTTGAGAAAGTCCTGATACCTTTCTGCTTTAAATGACACCAGGGAACATGAAGTAAGAGTTTGTCACTTTAAAAAAATGTTTTTATAACAATAATAGTGGTGGTATAAGCATTTCCTAACAGCAAGAAGGTCATGGGTTCAAATCCACCAGCAGGCTAGGGCTGTCTATGTAGAGTTTGCTTGTCTGTGTGGGTAATTCATCTTCCTCCCACAGTCCAAAGAGGTTAACTGATGACTCTAAATTGACCATAGGTATGAATGGTTGTCTGTCTCGCAGTGTCAGCCTGGGATAGATGGATAGATGGCAACTTATTCTTGCCTACATTTTAATATGTTTTTATGATGTGCCCTTAAGCAGTAATTATATCATGCACCTTTAGGCAACTGTTGTTGTGATTTGGTGTTATATTAATAAAACTGAACTGAGTAGATTTTAATCACTTTTGATTTTGATATCTATTTTGATAAGGCTTTCAGAAATAAACAAATAAATAAACAAGAAATAAATGAGAGCAAACTGAAGTAAATTTTTAGTGTTTTTGACATGCTAAGTTAAATTTGCTTGTGGGATAGAGAGAGAGAGAGAGAGAGAGAGAGAGAGAGAGAGAAAGAGAGGGACAACGCAGTGGTGAGCATGTGTGCTGGTTTTTATCTGTAGGGGTCATCCGGAGTTCAGTAGTTCTCCTCCTTAGCTCTGTCCACAGAGAAGCATGTGAGCCCTGCAGAGTCAGCCTGTTGACTCAGTGCTGCTGCTCTGAAGAAAAATAAGTCTGGCATCATTCCCCCAATAAATCATTTGAAGGTGAATCTTCTTAAGTCCAACGGAGTTTCCCCCAATCTGCACAATCTACTATCTTGTCAGACTGAAGAAAGCTAAAAATTATTTCCCCAATGTTCTCGGCAACAGCCAGGATCAAATAACAGCTGAGATTGTACAAATATAGTAATGACCAATCTAGCCTACTGTAATCTGTAACTAGTGGACAGAAACAGACTTCTATAAGCTGAACAGATAAACCAGAATTAGGTTACACAATTCGTTCTTGTTAAGATGCAAAAGCACTAACCACATTGCTGTGGCTTAGTTTTTGAAAGCATCATTCCATTAACAAAGAAGTCCTGTGTTCTAAACCCTGTAGTGCATCTTTGGAATCAGACAAACCTTTGGTGTTCACTAGTAGTGAGTAGGGAAACACATAAAAGAGGTCGTAAACAAGCACTGAATTTATTATTTTTACCCAAATAAGAGTGAGCTTGTTCCATATTACAGTTTAAACTACAACAAATTTGGAATCCACTCCGCATACATCGCAGTACCCCAGGAAAAAAAGGAAAAAGAAAAACAACATACTGGATTTTATAATCGATGAATTTACATTAAAAATAATTTAGCACTTTCTAACATGACATTGTGTAGCAGAGCGATCTAGATGTTTTATGAGAAAAGAACACCAAAAAAATGAAAGAAAGGCAAAAAGGTCACGAAGGCAGAGTTGAATTTTTTTTTTAAAGTGTGCTTGTCAGCAGGCTGGAGGTTAGAGGGAGAACAGAGAGCAGAAGGTTATCTGGCCAGACATTCCTGTTCATCCAGTGCAAGAAAAAAACAAAGAGGACATTTCAATGGAAATTATGATTTCAAGCAAAACCAAAACAAAAATAACACCATTTAAGAATGTTTATGAAGTGCTTAAATTGGACATATTCGTTTATCACAATACACAATACAGTTTTACAGCAGTGGTTTTCCACACCACTTTGTCTTTTGTGTGGCAGAGCGAGCTGAAAGCCTGAGAGTGTTTGGTTAAGTGATGCTGTGTACTCCCTGACCCTGTGTCCTCATCACAAAGACACATACACTAGAGGCTGCATGCTGTGTTAGACTGAGATAAACAGATTATTGTGCCATGTTCTTTCAGCACTATCTGCTCAATATATATATATATATAAATAGATATACATATATCTATATATATATGTGTGTGTGTGTGTGTGTGTGTGTGTGTGTGTGTGTGTGTGTGTGTGTGTGTGTGTGTGTGTGTGTGTGTGTGTGTGTGTGTGTGTGTGTGTGTGTGGTGTGTGTGTGTGGGTGGATGCTTGGCTTGAATGAAAGACAGGGGAAACAGGAACAGCTAAAGTGCATCAACAGTCCTCAAAATGGGGGCGAAACCGAGGGCACATCTATCACACAGTGACAACAGAAATGCATCACTCCCAGCACACAAACCTGTTGAGCTCTGTGACTTTAGTTTGTGAAGAAGTCGATTAATTTACGATATAAATATAAATATAAATATATAAGAAAAAAAGCATTCAAACTAGTCGAACACATTGTCTTTTTTATCAGTGGTTTATTCTATTCTCTGTAGTAAAATGCTGCGATCAGCGGTATCAAATGTGGCACTGAGGTTGAGCAGGACAAGTACAGAAATGTGTCCAACAAGCCGATCATTCGGATCCTTCACTAGCATTGTGCTATAATGAACTCTAAATCCTGACTGAACCTCATCAAATAAGTCATTCCACGGCAAAAGATCACAAAGCTGATTTATATCAACTCTTTCTAGAGTGTTTGAAATCAAAGAAAGGCTGGAAATCAGTCTAAAATTAGCTAAGACATTTGAATCAAGTAAAGGCTTTTTAAGTAATGGCTTAATTACAACCACCTTAAAAGTCTGTGATATGTCACTTATTAATAAAGATGAAGTGAAATTGAAGCAATAATTAATGATAAGGCTTCTTTGAGCAGTCTTGAAAGGATGGGATCTAATAGATATGCTGATAGTTTGGAGGAAGTACTTATTACCTTATGTGTTCACTTTTTGAAGCATAGGAAAAACAAAAACACAAACCTTATGGTTAGAATTTGACACAGGGAACTTTTCAGCTGTTCTGTTCTTGACTCTGGACTCAATATAGGCAGTGTTTAAGTTTATCACCACGTTTATCACCACGATAGAATTAAGAAATGAGAATTGAGAAACTTAAAGGACAGTTCTGAATTTTGGATTGTACTCTAAATACACGCTGAATTTATTATTATAATTGATAGCCAAGTGTTAAAAGCACAGTGGACAGAAATATATTTCCACTTTGCTCACATAAACCTTAAAGGCAGTAAATATCCTCCCCAACACTGCCTGTAAATGAAATAGTCATAGATTATCCTACAGGAAGAATTGTGGTATAACCCTGGGAGCACTGATAACGTTTTATAACAGCTCAGTTGATTTGTCTGTGAGATGTAAGGTCAGCTTTTTTTTCTATGATGACTTCAGGTCAAAGAGTTATGGTTTTAGGTACAACTTTAGCTTCCGATCAAAAAATAAATGTTCCAAAGTTCAAAATAGACAGATGAGACAAAAAAGAAGAATAAAAACTGTGAGAATGAGCTTAACTTGACCTGAGGGGTGGATAAATGGCGCAGTTTGGGGATTTTTTAGCTATTTTCATGTTGCCCTTTATCTTTTTTATTTCTTCTTTCCTTGTCCACTCTGAGTATGAAAAAAGGCACACCTTAAAGAGATAAATGCCTGGATTACATGTAATTTCCTACTTTTTTTCATCTTTAATTTCATCCTACACTAACAATGGAATAGGAAAAAGTGGAAGAAGACAGAGACAAACAATGCATACAAAAGCAAGTTTTTTAAGACATTATGATAACAGTGAAGGTGAATGTATGTATTGCAAAATAAATTCAAATAACCGAATATAACATATCATCGTTAGCACCACTCCCAACAATTACATCATCATCATCTTTTCTATGATCATGCAAATGGAAAGTATCTCAATTGCATTTAAAGCACAGCTTAAATAAACATTTAAATGTTTAAGGATTATTATTTAAATGCATATATTACAAAAAGCTCAAGCGGGTAGGAAGTGATGCACTATGCATTTAAATGTGACTTGCCTCAGATTGAAAGTCAAATAAAATGGGTGGGCGTATAGTATTAGGTTAAAGAAAATACAAAAATCCTACTTCTAAATTCAGACAGAACTGCGCTTATTGTACTTGGAAGGAATCTTGGAGTTATTTTTGACCAGGATATGTCCTTCAGTGTGCACATTTAACAAATATTTAGAACTGCCTTCATTCATTTGCGCAATAACACACAAGTTAGAAACATCCTGTCTCAGAGTAATGCTGAAAAGCTAGTTCATGAATTTATTGCTTCTAGGCTGGACTACTGTAATTCATTATTGTCAGTCACTCAAAAAGCTCCCTGAAAAGCCTTCAGTTATTCCAGAACATGGTGGTGAGATAGTATGTAGAAAGACAGACTATATTTTAAAATCCTGCTCCTGAAAGTCTTGAGTAATCAGGCACTGTCATATCTTAAAGACCTCATAGTATCATTTTATCCTAATAGAGCACTTTAGTCTGAAACTGCAGGCTTCCTTGTGGGAAGTGGGAAGCGGAGCAGGAAGCAGAGCTTTTAGCAACCAGGCCTCTAACCTATAGAATCAGCTTCCGGTTTGGGATCAGAGGAAAAATATACTCTCTACTTTTATGGCTTACAACCTTTTCACTTTCTTGATAAAGTTTACAGTTATGGCTGGATGAGGGGATCATGAATCACCTGTTCATTATGTTGCAATGGGCTTAGATTGCTTGGAGTTTCCTTCGATGCACTGTCAGTTTCTTCTTCACTAACCTCTTTTTACTCTCACGTGCTTAAATACTGTTATTTTATGTAATAATAAGTAATTATTTAACCTTGTCTGTCCCCCATAGTGTTCCTTTAGTCATGTCTCCTTCTGCTCTCTTCTCATTTTTCTTCACCCCCAACTGGTCACGGCAGATGGCTGCCCCTCCCTGAGCCTGGTATAGCCAGAAGTGTCTTTCTGTTAATAAGGAATTTTTCCAATTCACCATCCCCAACTGCTTGTCCATAAGGGGTCATCTAACAGTTGGTGTTTTCTTTCTAATAGTGTAGGGATGAAGCTGAAGCTCCTTTAGGTAACTGTTACTGAGTTGGCTGTAATCTGAAGAGATACATTCTTTTGGGCAGCTGTGGCAATTTGAAAAGAGCAGAAAATGTCAGAATTAAAGAAGCTATTGAAAACAAGAAAACTCTGGCGAAACTGACAGAAGAAACAGACACAAATGTGAATGTTTATTCCACAAGCACCTACAAATATGTGTATGTGTGTGTGTCCGGGGGGGGGGGTGTTAAAGAGATAGCTAAGATCTCAAGGATCAGGTTTCGTTGATCTTTGCTAGGGTCATGTTGAGTTCGGGCCAAGAGATTCTTGACATTTCTCTCTGCACTACCTGACCCGACTTGTAACCAGGACTTTTGTGTGTTTTTGTGCGTGTGTTCAGCTATGCCACATTTGCTGTTGATAATAAAGAATAAGTAAAAATGCAACTATTCATTTTAAGTTTTTGTTTTTAATTCAGTTTATTTTGAGGCAGGGTTTTTTGTTTCCGTTTATTCATCAATGTTTGGAAATGTGTAGTTTCAGTGTTCAATGTTTTAGTCTTTCTAATTATTAGTTAATGAAAAGCACATGTGAGATTTAGGAAAATCGGTACAGCTATCACAACACGCTTGAGTCAAATTCTTGTAGATATGCATCGTCTCAATGAAGATCTATCAATAACTTGCCTCATCGGGCAAGTTATTATAAAATTTTTACCAGAGTAACAGATACTAAAACTAATGATATCTCCCCTCTATATTTCATTTATTTATTTTTTTAGCTTCGTAAGTTCACAAAATCATTTCAGTTCATTTAAATTTGTTTTTAAAAAAAAGTTTTTTAACTAACAATTTTTTTTGACATATAGTTTCAGGCTTTTAGTTTAGTTTAAAACAAGTATGTTAGTTACTGTTTGTTGGAAAAGAGAAAGAGAAAGCTAGAAAAACAGACAAAACTGTTAGCAGCTTACAGAGCCAATAGACAGAAAGGTTTCCTGGCACTAGAGCCAAAATGGATGTTACATATCCTCAGTTTGTGTGGCATCAAAATGTTGCAGTTGATAACAGGCAAAAGCAACAGTGGTTCACTGTTTGAAGCCAGTTAAATCAACATTTGAACCTTATGTGACCATAGTTTGGGAGTTCACCTTAACGAACACACAAAATTTACATTCACATATCGTTCTTTTATGCTACATACAGATTACATTTGAACAATAAAATGTATATATTTTTATTGTAATATTGATGTTTGCCTGTATTGATAAAGGAAGGGTTTTTTTTTTCCCAGCTCAACACAATCTTACATACTTGCTTCACTAGTTGATGCAGTACAACAAAATAATACAGATAAAATAAAAGTGATCCATTCAGCACTGCATGTAAATTGTCAGGGAGAAGCACACACTGTACTGCTGAAATGTCTTTACTCCTCATTGAAGCAGCCTGGTGATGGGGCACAAACTTCATCCAGAAGTCCAGAAATAGCCTGAGGCAGGTGAACCCCTGTGGTGCTGCTTGTCTACTGGTCTCTGCAGCCCTGTTTAATGCCTGAGTCACACTCACACTAAAACACACCCTCATCGACACACACACTCATGCGTGCATGCACACACACACACACACACACACACACACACACACACACACACACACACACACACACACACACACACACACACAGCAGGCAGTTGTATTCTGAAACAGTAACATGCAGTCAAACTGGCAACCATTCTCACCCTAAACAGAGTCCATTCTGTTTAGGGTGAGCGTTTCTTTACTTTTCAGTTCCAGAGGTTGCCAGTTGAAACCAAGTTAATCTGAACAAATGTGTAATGCTGAAACACATGCATGGCTTGAACCCATTATGATACAATTTTACAGTTTTTTCTGAATGATTAAACCCAAACTGTAATTCTTATAGCACAATTTCTAAAACTATTAATACTTATAGCAAAACTACTCACTGAGTTTGAAAACTAAAAGCACAAACACTGCTTTGCACTCAGTTTGCCATTTTGTAACACACACTTTGCAAACCTGTAGCTACAATCCACTGCACAGCACTCTTTTTGCAGAACTGTAAATACAACTCACTGCTTTACACTCAATTTCCAAATGATCAACCCACTCCTAGCAAAACTATACACATTTATGGCTATTATTTACACTATTTTGCCAACTGTCTGGCACACTGTCACATGTGAAAACTTTTTTACATAATTAGTTCACTTTGCAATCAGCTTAAGCACTATAATACAGGTAAGCTCTGTGTGTGGACTACAATGGAGGGAGCAGGAAGAGTGAGAAGTAGAGGAGGCCGAGGAAGAGGACGCGGAGGTGAAGAAGTAGGACGAAGAGGACGACAAGGACAAGGAGGAGCAAGAGGAGGATGGGGGGGAGGAGAACGAGGAGGGGAGAGGAAGGGTAAGAAGAGTAAGAAATAGAATTGCTGATGACATTAGAGCTACAATAGCGGACCATGTAATCAACCATGGAATGACCCTGAGGGAAGCTACGGAGGGAACCAACGGGTTCAGCCTAACTCGAGCTGCTACACTATAGCAAGCATCATAAGGACATTTTGAAATGAGAATCGGTTAGTACAGTCACTTTGCACTAAGATCTGTAGCACTGCCATATGCTAATGACAAACACAACGATACCATAGACGTAAAATTCCAGAAGATATTTTCCCCAGTGCCTTCGACTAGAGGACATTGCATGTGATGTAGACAAAATTTTGTGGCCAGATCCAGAGAGAAGACACGATGTAGACTGATTTCTTTTTTTTTCCTCAGTGAAATTACTATTTCGTTTTCACTTGGAAATAAACACTTGTCTTTGTTTTGATGTGTGTGAATAAACACCAGTACTTGAAGTTTGGATCCGTCTATTTTTATGGACCTATGACCTCAATCTGACATAGCCTACCTTGTGCACAGAGAAAGCAAAAGCCAGATGTGTTTTTCATTCATACCATCAGTGTGTAGTTGGTGCATTGTGTGCTTATTAATATGATGGCTTGTGTTAACTGTTGGATACAAAAATACCATTTTTACAAAGGTGTGGAGAGTTAAGCAAGGGTTATTCGCTTTTACAGTTTTTTCTGAATGCTTAAACCCTAACTGTGATTCTTATAGCACAATTTCTAAAACTATTAATACTTATAGCAAAACCACTCACTGAGTTTGTAAAACTAAAAGCACAAACACTGCTTTGCACTCAGTTTGCCATTTTGTAACCAGTGTTGGGGAGTAACGGAATACATGTACCGCCGTTACGTATTTAGAATACAAAATATGAGTAACTGTATTCCGTTACAGTTACCGTTTTAAAAGGTGGTATTCAGAATACAGTTACTTTGTTGAAATAAATGGATTACACGGCGGTACTTTCCTGTTTCATATTATCGCGGGTCAGGACTGTTTGGGTTTGTTTGACAGCTGTGTTCTGTTGTTCCAGGCGGCAGCATTACGGTTGCCATGGTTACAGGATGACGCTCTCTCTCTGCGTGTTTCCTGGGTGAGAAAGCGCTTTTTTGTTGTTGTTGTTGTGCTAAGCTAATAGGCAGAATGCTACATGTATAGCCCTAAAGAATGTAGCATGATGGGCAGTGTAGTCCGTGCTGCAGCGAGAATGGACTACCGTACCCGTTATGTTGTGGTGGACCACTAGAGGGCTCCACTCACACCCAGTTTTGAGGAAGTGTGTTCCTCTGTTTTGTGGCGCGATATGAGCAGTTGATGTGAGAGACGAATAAAGAAGGAGTGAGAACTGAGAGCTCTGTGTCGTTGATGCTTACCTCCACATTGGTGACCCCTGACTCGAGCATGCAACGGGCCGCAGATAACGCAGACTCCGCTATGGAGGCATCAGCGGCCGCCGGTCCTCCGCCTCCTGTTGCAGCTACGTTCGCTGTGGCGCTGAAACTGCCGGACTTTTGGCTCCATGACCCCCCGTCATGGTTCGTACACGTGGAGGCTCAGTTCGCCCTTCACGGCATCTCGGCTGACGGCACGAAGTATCACCATGTGGTGGCCTTGCTCGACCCGCTGGCCACCCGTCGCGCGATGACGCTCCTCCGGGACCCACCCCCCCAAGGGAAATACCCCGCCCTTAAAGAGCTGCTTCTTGGGCGCTATGCCCTCTCCGGCGCTGAACGAGCCGAAAGCTCCTCAACCTGTCAGGCTTGGGTGGCGGTACCGCGCTCGAGCTCATGGAGAACATGCTATCGTTGCTCGGGCCGGATGACGGGGATTCTCTTCGCCCACCTCTTCCTCCGCCAGCTACCGGCCGCCGTGAGAGCTGTCCTCGCAAACTCCCCGCTTCTGCCTGCGAAGGATTATCGCTCCCTGGCTGAAGAAGCGGATCGCATTCTCCTGGCTAGCCGCACTTTCAACGTTCACGCCCTGGCTACGGCCTCGCCGGCGGCGCCTTCCATGCCTCCACCTGCCTCCCCCGGAGCATCCGCCCCTGCTGACGGCAGGGAGTGCTACGCCGGCACCGCGGAAAAGAACATCTGTTTCTACCATCAGCGTTTTGGCGACAGAGCGCGTCGCTGCCTGCCGCCTTGCGCTTTCACGGCCCAGGAAAGCGGACCCGCCAGCGCCCGTAGCAGCCGCGACCACTGGCAATACAGAAAGGCTGCTCTTCATAGAGGACTCGCGCTCCGGGAGACGTTTTCTCGTGGACTCCGGCTCCCAGAAGAGCCTCCTTCCCCCTACCGCTAGCAGCAAACTGTGGGCCGCAGCTCCTGGCAGCTAATGGCTCTCCCATCAAAACGTTTGGGGAAAGGTTGGTGACTGTTTGTTTTCATGGCGGGATTTCCAGTGGAACTTTGTTGTTGCCGCTAGCTCTGTACCTATTTTAGGTGCTGATTTTCTGTGCGCTCATGGACTGCTTGTCGATGTTGCTAACAGATGTTTAATTGATGCTCTCTCGTTTTCTTCGCTACCCTGTTTTACTCGGGCGCGAACCCCTGATTCGGGCTAATGTAGTGACCTCCGGGGATGCTTTTCAGCCTTTGCTTTCAGAGTTTCCATCGCTGTCTGTCCCTGATTTCTCTGGCACGGTAACGAAGCATGGGGTTGAGCATTATATTCCCACGGTCGGGCCCCGGTATTCGGCGGCAGCGCGCCGCCTCGACCAGCGAAACTGTCCGTCGCTCGGGAAGAGTTTGCAGCCATGGGCGCCTTGGCATTGTACAGCGTTCGAACAGTGCATGGGCCTCTCCACTTCACATGGTGCCCAAATCGGATGGTCGTTGGCGGCCATGTGGAGATTTCCGCCGTTTAAATAATGCCACGGAGAATGACCGTTACCCCATCCCCCACATTCATGATTTTTCTGCCAATCTCGCCGGAACATCGATTTTTTCTAAAATTGACTTGGTGCGGGGTATCACCAAGTTCCGTGCACGCCAAGACGTTCCTAAGACCGCTGTCATTACCCCTTCGGCTTGTTCGAGTTTTTGCGCATGCCGTTTGGCCTGAAAGGTGCCGCCCAGACCTTTCAGCGGCTGATGGACTCAGTTTTGCGTGGGCTGCCGTTCATTTTTGTTTATCTGGACGATATATTGGTGGCCAGCTGCTCAGCGAGCCAGCACGAGTCCCATCTGCGCCAGGTTTTCCAGCGTTTGGCAGCGCACGGCCTGATCATCAACCCTTCCAAGTGCCAGTTTGGGTTGCCTGTTCTGGATTTCCTCGGGCACCGCATTTCCGCTGAAGGTGTGGTTCCGTTGCCCGACAGAGTCCAGGCCGTTTCAGCTTTGCCGCGCCCCGCGTCGATTAAAGCGTTGCAGGAGTTCTTGGGGATGATAAATTTTTACAACCGCTTTCTCCCCAGAGCTGCCCACCTGCTACAGCCACTCTATGCTGCCTTAAAAGGTAAAACAGCCAAAGATCCGGTTGACTGGCTGCCGGAACGCGTCCATGCGTTTTCCGCACCCAAGTCTGCGCTGGCTGACACCGCCCTGCTGGCACACCCGCTTCCGTCAGCGGAGATCACGTTGACCACCGACCCGTCCGACGTGGCAGTGGGTGGGGTGTTGGAACAGCGGGTTTCAGGTCTCTGGCAACCGCTCGCCTTTTTCAGTCGTACGCTCCGGGATGCGAGCGCAAGTACAGTGTTTTTGACAGGGAGTTGCTGGCCCTGCACCTCGCCACACGACATTTTCGTTTTTTCCTCGAGGGTCGCAACTTTACTGCGTACGTTGACCACAAACCTTTGACGTTTGCGATGTCCAAGGTCTCTGACCCATGGAGCGCACGCCAGCAGCGCCAGTTGGCGGCCATTTCAGAGTTTACCACAGACATTCAGCACATGGCTGGTAAGTCCAATCACGTCGCTGACTGTCTGTCACGTGTGTTGGTTTCTCCGGTGTATGTCGGCATCGACTACGCTGCCATGGCCGCCGAGCAACGTGCTGACCCGGACATCCTGGCCCTTCAGTCAACGAAAACGGGCCTCGTGCTGGAGGACACCCCGGTGTGGGACGGCGGTCCGCACCTTCTTTGCGACGTTTCCACCGGCCGCCCCCGCCCGGTGGTTCCCCTTTCGTGGCGTCGTCGTGTTTTTGACTCGGTGCATGCCCTCTCTCATCCCGGCGTCCGGGCCTCGGTCAAGCTGGTCAGCGCCAGATTCGTCTGGCCGGGCCTTCGCAAGACGGTGAAAGAATGGGCGGCGGTTTGTATCCCATGCCAACGCTCGAAAATCCACCGGCACGACCAGGTGGCCGGAGGCGGTACCCCTGGCGTCCACGACAGCGGCGACGGTGGCCAGAGCATTTTTGTCGACGTGGGTTTCACGTTTCGGTCCCCTGCTGACATTACCTCAGACAGGGGCCCCAGTTTGTTTCTGAGCTTTGGTCTGCCATGGCTGACGGCCTGGGGTCAAGGTCCACCGCACCACAGCATACCACCCGCAAGCTAACGGGGATGTGCGAACGGTTTCACCGGTCTCTTAAGGCTGCGCTCCGGGCTTCCTTGACAGGTGGCGACTGGGTCGACCGTCTTCCGTGGGTTTTGCTGGGATTGCGTGGCGCAGCGGTTAAAGGACCTCGGGGTTTCCCCGGCTGAACTGGTCCTCGGCCAGCCCCTCCGGGTCCCCGGGGAATTCTTGCCTGAGAGCCCTCCCCCATGTTTTGATACCTCTTTGTTCCCTTTTCGCAACCCCACGAGACTCATTTCCTGTTCCTGGTCCTGTGCACCACTGCCTGCCTGACACTTTTGTTCCGAGTTCGTTGGACTCTGCTCATTTTGTTTTCGTCAGGCACGATGCCCATAGGACTCCGCTGCGTCCCCCATATGACGGGCCATACAGTCGGTCGGCAGGAGGTTGTCTCTGTTGACAGACTTAAGCCTGCACTTGTTATGCATGAGGATCAGGTGGTCCCGGCCCAGGCCCCTCGCCGCGGCCGCCCACCTGCCACCGGGCTGATGGATTCTGTTTTTTTCCCCCAGGAGCGACCCACAATCAACAGTGTCCGAGTCGTCTGCAGCTTTTTCTGACCGCCAGTGCCAGCCTCGCTTCCGGGCTGGGTTGCCCTCTGTCAGTTCCCCACCCCCGGTTCAGCCGTTCCGGCCGTTTGCTTAAGCCCCGGTCCTGGACTAGTTCTGCTGGGTGTTCGGGGGGCATGTGTGGTGGACCACTGGAGGCTCCACTCACACCCAGTGTTGAGGAAGTGTGTTCCTCTGTTTTGTGGCGCGATATGAGCAGTTGATGTGAGAGACGAATAAAGAAGGAGTGAGAACTGAGAGCTCTGTGTCGTTGATGCTTACCTCCACAATGTGTCTGTGAGCGAGGGAGGGAGAAAAAGGAAAAGTCCGAGTTGTCACGGAGCAAAAACGGGAGCTGGAAGCATGTAAATATAATAATAACCACTGCAGCCAAGAAGAGTGCCTGACGAGCCCAGTTGTAAGTAAGCTATTAAGACTCGACTGTACGCTGTGTTCGTGTTTTCCTCCGGAAAAAAATAAGTTCCGTTGGAGCAGCCTTTCAACGCCTCTCTCTGTCTCTCGGAAGGAAAGTGACCCAGACAACAAAGTAAAGCTATTTTTCGGCTACCAGCCCGACACGGAACCCACCGTATTAGCCAGAGGTCCCTTTACTATGGTTCGGAGCCGCGGACCTTCAGTAACAGTAATAAATCACAGCAATAGTACATTCAGGTAGTTGTAAACAGCATGATAATATATTAAGTAATCCAAAGTATTCAGAATACGTTACTCTCATTGAGTAACGTAACGGAATACGTTACAGAATACATTTTGGGGCATGTATTCGGTATTCTGTAGTGGAATACATTTTAAAAGTAACCTTCCCAACACTGCATGTGAAAACTTTTTTACATAATTAGTTCACTTTGCAATCAGCCTAAGCACTATAATACAGGTAAGCTGTGTGTGTGGAGTACAGTGGAGGGAGCAGGAAGAGTGAGAAGTAGAGGAGGCCGAGGAAGAGGACGTGGAGGTGAAGAAGTAGGACGAAGAGGACAACAAGGACAAGGAGGAGCAAGAGGAGGACGAGGAGGGGGGAGAGGAAGGGTAAGAAGAGTAAGAAATAGAATTGCTGATGACATCAGAGCTACAATAGTGGACCATGTAATCAACCATGGAGTGATCCTGAGGGAAGCTAGACAATGGGTTCAGCCTAACGAGCCGCTACACTGTAGCAAGCATCATAAGGACATTTTGAAATGAGAGTCGGTTAGTACAGTCACTTTGCACTAAGATTTGTAGCACTGCCATGCTAATGAGAAACACAACAATACCATAGATGTAAAATTCCAGAAGATATTTTCCCTGTGCCTTGGACTAGAGCAGCGCCCCCAACTCCAGACCTCGGACCGATACCGCACGTGAGTCGTTTGGTACCGGGCCGCGAGAGTTGAGGCTCAGGTGTGAAATGTATGGTTTCCAGGGTTTTTATCGGTTTTCAGCGTTATTTTGTTATCGTTTTTATCGTTAACTCGCTTTTCCTGGGTCTTTTCACGTGTGTTATGAATAAATCGTCTTTTTTTTGGTTTTATTTTGTTGTGTTTATCCGCGACACCTTAAAGGCCGGTCCGTGAAAATATTGTCTGGCATAAACCGGTCCGTGGCAAAAAAAAGGTTGGGGACCGCTGGACTAGAGGACATTTCACGTGATGTAGACGAAATTTTGTGGCCAGATCCACAGAGATGACACAATGTAGACTGATTTCTTTTTTTTCCTCAGTGAAATTACTATTTCGTTTTCACTTGGAAATAAACACTTGTCTTTGTTTTGATGTGTGTGAATAAACACCAGTACTTGAAGTTTGGATCCCTCTATGCTTACGGATCTATGACAAAAGTATGAGCTCAAACTGACATAGCCTACCTTGTGCACAGAGAAAGCAAAAGCCAGATGTGTTTTTCATTCATACCATCAGTGTGTAGTTGGTGCATTGTGTGCTTATTAATTTGATGGCTTGTGTTTACTGTCTGATACAAAAATACCATTTTTACAAAGGTGTGGTGAGTTAAGCAAAGGTTATTCACTTTTACAAGAAAACTATAATGTTTTGCTGATTTGGTGAAGAGTTTTCTTATTTGTGTGTAGAGTTTTGCAAAAATAGCCAATAGTTACAAAAAATGTGCTATGGTATTGTGTTTGTCATTAGCATATGGCAGTGCTACAGATCTTAGTGCAAAGTGACTGTACTAACCGATTCTCATTTCAAAATGTCCTTATGATGCTTGCTACAGTGTAGCAGCTCGAGTTAGGCTGAACCCGTTGGTTCCCTCCGTAGCTTCCCTCAGGGTCATTCCATGGTTGATTACATGGTCCACTATTGTAGCTCTAATGTCATCAGCAATTCTATTTCTTACTCTTCTTACCCTTCCTCTCCCCCCTCCTCGTTCTCCACCCCCCCCCCCATCCTCCTCTTGCTCCTCCTTGTCCTTGTCGTCCTCTTCGTCCTACTTCTTCACCTCCGCGTCCTCTTCCTCGGCCTCCTCTACTTCTCACTCTTCCTGCTCCCTCCATTGTAGTCCACACACAGAGCTTTTTTTTATTTTATTTTATTTTATTTTTTTTTATTTGTTCATTTCAGGCACAACAAAATACATATATTGAACATAAAGTGCACAAAACAAAAAACAAAAATTACCTGAAAAGGAGTGGGACGAAGAAAACTTATTAAATCCCACCCCTATACTCACTCATCAACAAAAAAAACAATAAGCTTCCCGCAGCTACGCCCATCGTTGCAAACCAAACAAACCCCGGGCACATGCAAGCATCTCAACCGCAGCTCGCAAACAACAAATAGAACCTTCATAACAGAATACAGAATATATTAATTACAAATTGCGTTACCACAGGTAACAGGCAATAATAATTACATAGTAACAAACACACATACATATACATACATACATATATATCTACACACACATGTACATACATGTACGTATGTACATACGCACACACTTTTTTTTTTTTCTTTTTTTTTTTTTGGAATCTATACCAGCAATGGTAAGAGAACAGACATTACAGAGCACACTAAAACCATCATTGATTATACTGTGACCAGACCAACTGTTTGTAGAGGAATTTAAATCTATGAATATTTTTGCATTGTTTCAGTTGTAAACTCAGACTGTTCCAGATTTTCACACCACATACAGACACACAAAAACCTTTACGGGTTGTTCGAGTTCTGGGTAATTTGAATTCTCCGAAGCCTCTCACATTATAAACCCTTTCTCGAATTTCAAATATAGTTTGTAAATTTGCAGGTAGAAGTTTATTAAAGGCTTTGTATAAGATTATGGATGTATTGTAATTAACCAGATCCTGGAATTTAAGTAACTTTGCCTGAAGAAAGAGTTTGTGAGTATGATCTAGATAACCAGCCTTGTGAATAATACGCAGTGCTCGTTTCTGTACTGTGACTAATGGATTAGTTGTATTATTTTATATGTGTTTCCCACACTTCCACACAATATGTAAAATATGGAAGAACCAGGGTACAGTACAGAGTACGAAGTGCATCTTTATCAAGGTATGGTTTCACTTTGTTCAAAACTGCGAGGCTTCTGGAAATTTTGGTTTTATGTGTCTGACGTGGGGTTTCCATGAAATTTTGTTATCAATTACGACTCCCAACAATTTGTTTTCACTCACATTATCAATTGGTACACCTTCAATGATAATTGGTAATTCTATATTATATTTTAAATTACCAAAAAACATTGCTTTAGTTTTATTTATATTTAATGATAATTTATTTATATCCATCCATTTTTTAATTAATTTTAGCTCCCTGTTTACGGTCATTACAAGATCAGTATAATCATCGCTACTGAAAAATATGTTGGTGTCATCTGCGAACAGTATGAGTTTAAGTACTTGAGAAACATCAAAAATATCATTTATGTATACATTGAAAAGTTTTGGTCCCAACACTGACCCTTGGGGAACACCACATATAATACCAAGTTTCTCTGAATGGTAATGCCTTATGCTAACATATTGTTCCCGACCCGTTAGGTAACTTTTTAACCAGTTACCAGCTTTCCCTCGAATACCATATCTTTCCAATTTATCCAATAAAATTGAGTGATTGATTGTGTCGAAGGCCTTTTTGAGATCAACAAAAATACCAACTGCATATTTATTTTTATCCAGTGCATTAGTAATTTCTTCTACTGCCTCAATTATCGCCATTGAAGTGGTTCTTTGCGTTCTGAAACCATACTGACCAACATTTATTATTTGATGTTTTTCAAGGAATTTTTCTAATCTTGAATTAAAAAGTTTTTCTAAAATTTTTGAGAATTGAGGCACACTCAAAAAAATAAGTCATTGGATGAACATAATTTTATCTTGCCACTTATATTCCATCTAAACAAATCATGTTATATTAATCCATCTTGGTTGTGTTGTGTCAACACGATATAGTATGTGTGTAGGTTTAACATAATATTAACAGTAACATTCAATTAATTTGACTTTTGTTCAACCAACATGTTTGTACCACGTTAGTCTAATTAGATTTATTTAAATTCATCTTATATTGTTTAAACACTTTGGCACATCAAAAGTCAGTCTTGTTACATGAACTAGTAAAATATTTGTTTGTTACACCAATGATAATCTTGTTGAATAGATGAAATGTAACTTATGTCTGTAGCACATGTATTCATATTACATAATGTCCAACAAAAATAAGATTCAACGGATTTACAGCAACTTCCAATCCACCCATCTTCTTATCTTTATCTGGGCTGCAGAAGTGATAGGGTAACAGGGGCAGGGTACAGACTAGACAGGTCGCTATCATACAGAGACAAACAACCATTTGCACTTCAACACCTTTGGGTAATTTAGAATAACCAGCTACCCTTACAACTGTATGACTTTTAACTGTGGAGGAAACCAGAGTACACAGAGAGAACCCACTGCAAACTTCGCCTCATTGTGGATTCGAACCCAGGATCTTCTTGCTCTGAGGCAACAGCACGAACCACTATGACATTAATCTGTCAATACAGACTTAACAAAAGTAGGAAAGCTATGCTTGATGATGCTTTATGTTGTTGTCCTTGACAAGTTAAACCATACGAAATAATAACAGCATACACGTGGTGTGGGTTGTCTGCCTCTTGTAACCCCACTGATTTTCCTGTGGTTTGACATCTAATGTGATCTTGTGGATTTAGTGAGCTGACTCAAAAAGTGAAATTGGGTGGTTGTTATATGCACAAGATCCAAACTTGTAATTTGAACTAAATAATTCCATGTTTCTATGGTGAATGTAATTGAATCATGTAGCATCTGCATGAAATTCAACAACGTAATTTGTTCCTGTTGAGATGACATGATACAATCCAGTAAGAGTGGCTGGATCCAGGCAACTAACCACTCTTACTAGATTGTATGATGTCATCTCAACAAGAACAAATTACGTTGCTGAATTTCATGTAGATGCTACATGATTCAATTACATTCACCATAGAAACATGGAATTATTTAGTTCATATTACAAGTTTGGATCTTGTGCATGTAACAACCACCCAATTTCATTTTTTTGAGTGCAGTAGAGAAATAGGCCTATAATTGGTAAAGCTGTGTTTGTCATTACTTTTGTATAGTGGTATTACTTTCGCAATTTTCATTTTTTTTGGAAAACAACCGGACTGAAATGATAAATTACAGACATATGTTAAGGGACTAGCAATATTCAGAATAACCTGTTTAACTACAGACATATTTATGTCATGATAATCCATTGAAGACTTACTTTTACATTTTAATGTGATATCTATTACTTCTTGCTCATTTGTAGCTGAGAGGAACAGTGAAAAGAGATTTGATTTTATATTACTGATATTTTCATTTTTTTGACACGGGATGTCCGCTGCTAGTTCAGGGCCAACAATGTTACTCATGTTGTGATTTTCACCATTTGCATCAATGAAATATTCAGGATATGATGTTCCAGAAGATCTTTGTTTGATTAAGTTATTTAACACATCCCAAGTTTAGCTTAGCTTAATACAGCTTACCTGTATTATAGTGCTTAAGCTGATTGCAAAGTGAACTAATTATCTAAAAAAGTTTTCACATGTGACAGTGTGCCAGACAGTTGGCAAAATAGTGTAAATAATAGCCATAAATGTGTATAGTTTTGCTAGTGCGTTGATCATTTGGAAATTGAGTGTAAAGCAGTGAGTTGTGTTTACAGTTCTGCAAAAAGAGTGCTGTGCAGTGGATTGTAGCTACAGGTTTGCAAAGTGTGTGTTACAAAATGGCAAACTGAGTGCAAAGCAGTGTTTGTGCTTTTAGTTTTGCAAACTCAGTGAGTAGTTTTGCTATAAGTATTAATAGTTTTAGAAATTGTGCTATAAGAATCACAGTTTGGGTTTAATCATTCAGAAAAAACTGTAAACTCACCTGAATACTTTCTGGTAGAGCAGTTTGCACTCGGGAACAGACTCCAGTCTGCTGACCAATGAGCAGTGAGGAAACCG
The DNA here is from genome assembly GCF_013358895.1 of Oreochromis aureus. Lineage (NCBI taxonomy): Eukaryota > Metazoa > Chordata > Actinopteri > Cichliformes > Cichlidae > Oreochromis > Oreochromis aureus. The sequence continues at coordinate 33,891,453 of NC_052945.1, read as the reverse complement.
TTACTTACTGATTCCAGATTATTGGCTTGTACGCAAAGAAAGAGGCAGATGCTTTGGCATGTGTGAGCAGTGTGGAAGACGGATGAGTGTGTGAATTCATCTGACTTCCTGTATAGCAGTCAGCTGGAAGCTTTTGACTTAATTAAAACCTTTGTGTGTGTGTGTGTTTGTGTGTGTGTGTGTGTGTGTGTGTGTGTGTGTGTGTGTGTGTGTGTGTGTGTGTGTGTGTGTGTGTGTGTGTGTGTGCGTGTGTGTGCATATTTGCCTATGTGTGTGTGAGATAGAAAGATGGAGGGAATGCAGAAGAGAGACACTGAAGAAGTAGTTTGTATAAGTGAATGCTTCTCCTCTTTCAGTGTAAGATTATCCATGTGCAAGAGCTGTGTATAGTAAGTGTGTGAGTGAGTGTGTGTGAGTTAAAAAACAAATAATACTTGCTCTTGAGACAAGACTGAAGAAATTCTGTACAGCACCTGGCAGAGAGAAAGAAACCGACAGGGTGTATGGAAGGGTTGCATACAAGAAAAAAGAACATAATCACTAGCAAATAATTTCATTTCAGAGGTGCAGGTATTCATTGCCACTCATGCAATTAAATTCCTTGACCATAAATTTAGCAACTCGTGCCCACAAGTGGCTTTTCTTGTGAGCACTACAGCAGATTAATGCAGGCAACTCTGCTCTCAAAGCTGAATTCAGCTTGCTGGAAAAAACCTGACTTTTGACAAAGCTCAAAGAAAATGGGATCCTAATGTGACTGGTCACTTCAAATCACAGGCAATTTAATGGACAAGTTTGGTTTACTGTGTTAAACCAAGTTATACCGTGGAAGCAGCATAAGCTTAAAACCAATTTTTTTTACAATTTAGAAAATTAAGTTCTCATTATTTATTACCAACAGTTACTTTTTTCTGTGTAGCAGTGAAGATACTAGAATATTTTTCGGTATCAAAGTGGAGTCAGTAAGAAAACAGTACATCCACAGGTGTATAGAAGAAATAACATCTATATATCTTTTTTTGTCTAGTCATCCTGGGCTGAGTTGCAGGAGCAGGAGCCTAATCAGAGAAATCCAGATTTCCCTCTCCACAGCCTTCACCTCCAGCTTATCCGGGGGTACACTGGGGCATTCCCAGGCCAGATGAGAGATATAATCTCTCCAGAATTGTCCTAGGTCTAGCCTCTTCTCCAGGTACAACATGCGCAGAACATCTCGCACTGGAGGCGCCTGGAAGGTATCCTTGTGTGATCACCTCAACTCCTTTTGATGTGGAGGAGTAGCAGGCTTACCCTATGCCCCTCTAGAAAGACTCCACTCTTACATCTATCTCTAAGGGAGAGACCAACGACCCTTCGGAAAGCTTAATCCATTGCTTATATCCCCAATCTCAGTCTTCCAGTAACTACCCAAAGCTTGTGACCATAGGTAGGGTCGTAGATTGAATGGCAAATAAACGGCTTCACTTTTACACTCATCTCTCTTTTCACCAAGACAGACCACATCACTACAGATTAATTTAACATTTAAATTATTTTGGGTCAAAATGACCCTGCCAATTGCTTTAAAATCTTGGCTTGAGAAATTTGGGAGTTATTACTTTTAACCGAAATATTATATATTTGCACAGCTTTACAACCTTGCTAGCAGTAAGCACACTGCACCTTCCTCGTACTTTCACCAGTCTTGACCTGCACTGCAATCATCAAGCACGAACATAAAGTAAACATGAACGTAAAACTACCAAAAACTGCAGATCTTCTTGAGCTACTTGAGACTGGCTCTAACAGAATATCAGTCAAGGTGAGTGCTGAGTGGTGAGTCCAAGTTTTGAGACAAAAAATGCAATCAGTGGTTATTTCAGAATGTTTTAAAGACATTTCCCACAAAAATGTAAAAACAATGCTGTGACCTGAGTCCCTCTTTCACTGAGGTCTGTTGCTGTGCTGTCTCATCAATAACCCTCATATTGACAAGGGAAGGGACACACAAAGGCAGGGACATCCCTCAACAATGTGATGACTATGTGTGTGTGTGCATGCATTCACATTATTCCCTCCTGCAGTAATGTGAATGAGGTTTTCAGGATTATGAAATGTTGTTGTGTGTCTTTACTTCTGTCAGTGAGCAGGTGGTCAGTCTGGTCTCATCAACCTTTCCCTCAGTCACACACACAAACACACCCACCCACAGTAGCTCTGTAGCAAAGGACAGATGTTTGTAGAGAAGCGTGCACGCAGAGGGAACATCTGTCAGAGACTCAGTAAGCCCCTTTCACACATGCATTCTTTTCTATTGATCTGACGACATCTGAACTTGTTGGTTTCATGTCTGAGTGAGTCCCCTTGAAAGAGTGTCACATTGTAAAATTTAAGGCAACAATCTTACTGGTAACATTAAATCACTTTCAACATAAGTCTGAATTTGCTGTCACATTAACAACCTGTTTTCAGTCTCTCACTCTTGGAATCCCAAAAACACTCTTTTGCTGTTCTGAAATCCAACTCTACACCTAACTCTATATAAGACTATGAGTCTCATGTTCTAGTTCTCTCATGAAAGTGGCTTTAATCATTTCTCAATTTTTCTAATGCAGCACATATATTGCTTGTTTTACTATATATTGCATAAGAAAATTGTTAAATCTTAAAGTCATATGAGAAGTACAATACAATTGTAAAAACAATTTTTATATTATGCCTGAGAAAGGCAGATCAATAAGTAGAAAACCCGTCTCAACAGATTGTCTGTGGCCATTATTAACTGTATAGAGTATGTATACTTTGTAGAAATATAAGATGGATACATGGACTAGAGTAGACTTGCTCTAAATACTGTTTTCCTTGTTTACTCTTCAATGATTGCTCAGCAGTGGTATTTATGTACTCGCTGTATAATCTAAAAACACTGTATCTATGAGCAAAGATAAAACAGCTTTTACGTGATTATTTTCCCAGGAGACATTCTGTAAATGCATTTTGAAAATGTAGTTTTGTGTTTACAATTAAGTGGAACGGGAAGGAGTTTTCAAGAAATGTGTCAGCTGTTATGAAAAATGTAATTGTTAACTTTGTTGAGTTTATGGGGTTGTTATTTCTGTATTTATTACATACCAGTATCTTTGCCAGTATCGAACAACAGCAAGAACCATCCACAAGTTTTTTCCAAAGCAAAAGTTGCACCAGTGACTTGACATGAATGACCTGGCACTATTTCATTCCACTAAACCAGGGGTGTCCCACTCCAGGCCTCAAGGGCTGGTGTCCTGCAGGTTTTAGATCTCACCCTGGGTCAACACACCTGAATCAAATGATTAGTTCATTACCAGGCTTCTGGAGAACTTCAAGACATGTTGAGGAGGTAATTTAGCCATTTAAATCAGCTGTGTTGGATCAAGGACACATCTAAAACCTGCAGGACACCGGCCCTTGAGGCCTGGAGTTGGACACCGCAGGACTAAACAAAGGTTAAGCCAAACTTTCCCAATTATGGGAGCTGCTATGCTGCATTTTTGGAGCCAAAGTCTGTGCTTTGATGATTCAAACTCCAAACAGTTATCAGCAGTTATTGTTTGCAGTGAAGCAGGGGAAATACAGACAACTGTCACAAGATTACTTTACTGCTGAAGAAATCTTTAAAACCAGAACAAGTTCTGAAGCCACTGGACTGCTGTTCCATTAATGTGTTGTACAGGATTACATAGATTTTATGATTAGAAAACATCATCATAATGAACAGGATGCATCGTTTCTAAAAAAAAAAGAAAAAGAAAAACAGAAACAGAGGAAAAAACAGAGTCGAGGATGTGACAGGCTGTCTTTGGTAACGAGCTCATTTGTGTCATCTGAAATAGTGTCTGATAAACAGTTCAGGTTGTTGCTGTCATGCTATGCAAATGTAGATGCTTTTATAACTATATTACATGCCTACATGCCATTTCTGCAGCTGAGGCATGCTAGGTGTGCTAAGTGTTTATGTTTTGTGCTTATCTCTGTGGGGGTAACCACCAGATTAACTTTAGTTATTTTTGTTGGAAGTTCATCACTATGGTCTCTATGGAGACCTCAGAGAAACAATTTTTTTGTTGTCTGTTGTCACTGCTTAAATACTTCTTGCACAATTTTATTTACATTTTTTTTACATTTTTGTTTGATAAGTTTATTTGTTTTATTTGTTTATTTACAAATCTTAATAGTGTTTATAAAGAGAACAGCATTAAAGAGCTGTTTATGATTGATACAAAGATCTGTGATTGTCAGTAAAAATATTGTAACACTGTTTTGATGAACGGCAAACAAATGCAATGATCAAATGCTGATTACCAACTTTTTACAATTGTGGAAAAAGTACTTATCCTAAATCCTACTAAAAATGAAAACAGTAATGCTAAAGTATATGTACATTCTTTAAAAATATTTTTTAAATGGAGCTAAATCAGACCATAATTTATTAGTTGATTTATATTTTATATTATTCAAATTTTTGCTAAATAGGATTAGAGTAAAATGGAGCTTATTATAAAATATTAGCCTTTCTATAATTAATTTTATAATTCTATTCATCTGTTTTGAGTGGGTGAAATGTTTTGTCACTGATTCAAGTGACTTCTTCAGCCACAGCTGAATGCAGGTTACATGTTGTTGCTGCAGACTGAGCAACTTTTTGTTGACAGGTTTAAATGTTTTTGCAGTGGCTTCAGAACTTGGCTTAGATTTCTTAAGCAGTAAAGTAATCCAGTGACAGCTGTCAGTATTTCCACTGCTCCACAGCAAACAAATACTGTAAACAAATACAGCTTAAAACGGCTGCCACGGTGTTACTCGGTTTAACACAGTAACCTGAACTGTCCATCAAAGTGACAGGTGTGCTCCACCTCCAAATAGTCAAAAGTCACTTGTCAGCAGGATTCACCTCCAAGTGCATAGAGCAACCTGCAAGAGCGGGAAACTGTAGCAATACGTGCAAAACAGACACTCTCACGTGCATGATGGCTCTCATCTAAATCGCATAACTCATCAAAAGTGTTTGTACTTGTCATGGACCCGGTTCTGGGGACTAGGGGTCCGTGAGCAGTGTGGACTATTATTATTGCTATTTGATGTGTGTGTCTTCTGCTTTGTGCTACTGTTCTGTCTCCACATTTGTATGTAGGCAGGTGTGTGTATGTGTGTGCAGCTGTTCTCTGTTGGCCAAGTTACAGGCACCTTCAGGCCTGGTGGGTGTGGCCCTGCTGGAGGACTGGCCACACCTGAAGTCCTTGCCACACGCCTGCTGCTGATCAGGGCTCATCGGGGGAGCTATTTAGGAGAGTGATGGAGCTCCCACTGACGCGGGATCATTGAGATAAACTCCAAGTCAGTGTGTGTTAGTTTACGGTAGTGCGGATCGTGTATGCCCGCAGGGGTCAGTGTTTGATGGCTGCTTCTGTTGTTTTCCTGCAGGAGGAATGTGGAACAAGAAGGACAGCACGCGCAGGATGTGCAGAAACACAACAGCGGAGAGCACGCGCATGGACGTCGGAGTGGGACACACACACGGGAGTCTGGGGAGCAACGGGGATTTATTGTGCATCTGTTATTTACCTCACTGTAAATAAATGCACTGTCTTCACTAAAGAGTCCAGCATTTGGGTCTTCCTTCAACACACCCACGTTTGGCGCTGGTCAACCGTGACAGAACTTTTGTCTGTCAGAGCTCTCACTTGCCTGAATACTTTCCAGCATTGCATTTGTTTTTTCAGTCAAATTACTTAGAACTGAAAATATGTATGTATGAAATATGAAAGAGCAAGGCCAGAAACACACTATCAGTGGTCGCAGTGAAACTGCCCCTCAGCTGAAAGTACATATGGGCCATAAACACCTTTTCTGATGTTCTCAGAAAAGGTTTATTTGAAAAAAAACAGACATTCAGCAAGGTGTTGGAAAGATTCCTCAGAGATTTTGGTCCATATTGAAATGCTAGTATTACACAGTTGCTACAGATTTGTCACCTGTTTATCCAAATTTCCTCTTTGACCACATACCAAAGATGCTCTACTGGACTGAGATCCAGTGAAGGCATTTTTCCAATCTTCTGTTGTCCAGTTTTGGTGATTCTGTGAGAGATAAATTTCCTGTTGCTGTTCAGAGAACGTTTGTAACGAGTGGTTGATTGATTTACTGTTGCTTTCCTATCAACAACCATGTCACATTCAGTCACCTTCATTCCCCATTTTGATGCTCGGTTTTGAACTGCCTTCACTGTGTCTACACACCTAGATGCTTTGAGCTGCCAACATTAATGAGCACTTAAGGAAGTAGCATGTGTTATAAAGTGGTTGCGGAATCTGTGTAGCATGACTTTACTGGACTACAAATAGCTGGTGCTATCTAAGATTTTATATATTTTCTTTGTTTTCTTATGCATATAGGCTCATGACTATCATTTTGCTTTTCTCAGTTACATCAGTTTTATAAAGATTCAAGTAAATCATTCGCATTTCATTTTAATGTCTGGACACATTTTCTTCTACATTAGGCCTAGATTTTGCAACACACTTTCCAAAGTCAGTAGGAATTTGATAAAGGTATAAAAACGTTTGGTGCCTTAAGTCTGAGTTCAAATGGAGGTGAAAGGTTTTAATTATTTGGTCACAGAATTGAGGTGATTAACTGAATTTATATGTCTTTACGTATGAAAAAATATCTTTGAAAGATTTTTTGTTTCTTTTGCACAAGTCCACACAGAAAACCAACAGAAAAACCCCAAATGGGCATGGTTTTTACAGGTGGACGTTGACATTTTCTGACAGTTTTTTTTTTAACTTTTGCATTTGTCAGTGTTACAACTGGTAGCAGGAGACAATACATGGATTCAATCTTGAGAAACGATGCCTGCCTGGAATGTACCATACTATCAGACATTAACACAGCCTAGCCTACCTTCCCTCTGATTTTCTGTACCACAACCAGATAGCTAGGGTGCCCCTACTCCAAGGCAACTTGGGTTAGACAAAAACATGAAACGGTCTCTTCTAAACAGTGTTAAACTTTAATTTGCTCCGATGGCCCTTTGAACTTTACCATCCACCAGTTACGATGAGCCCTGAAAATCATGGATGGCAAGAAACAAAAATGCAAAAGAAATAAAAAGAAATCAGGTTCAACGAATGAAACAGGCAATTGTGACCCCACTGTTGTAAAACCCTTGGTTTACACTAGCCACAAACGAGGATCCAAAAAAATCACAAAACAAATAAAATAATGAAATTAAACAAAGAAATTCTCTTCTCTAGAATGATTAACACTGTATCACAAACATAACACAATTTACAATGTTCACAGGGTAATAGTCCCAGTTCCTACGAGTCAGTCCCAACAAAATGTCCTTTGAACATGCAACCATATACAGTCTTTTTTTGAAGGTGTAACTGTAGTGAACAGGAGCTGACTGCAGGGTACCAGTCCGTTAAGCTGACCAAAGCTACAGCAGCCGGAGTGAGCAATCCAGTCTCAGGTTCACAACAGCAAGGAAAATAGAAACCATACCTTTGTCTATTGGCGACAGTGCATGGGAAAAGCACTGGCCACGAAAAGGCAACACTTTCACATACAGCGTAACCAGGAGGATGAACAACCAGGACGTCATCTAGATGGCAGGGTAACCTATTCCTCGGTGACCCACTTTGTCCTCGATGTCGGGTCTGTAGAATGCATCCAACCTCAGGCTAGCAACGGGCAACATTAAGTGTCGTAGCTAAAGTCCTCCCATCGGCTCGTCAGCTCCCAGCGAGATGGCTAACTATGCTCCCTCGCTCCGAACGTTCACTTAACAGCCAAACCCAGCCTAATCCAACTGGAAACGGTGGAGGGTCTTAAAGAAAAGCGCAGCTGGAGTTAGCTCTCACTCCAACTCCCTGTCCCCACGCTATCTACCTCGACGGTGGCCTGCAGCACACAAGCCAAGCTTCGCACACGGAGCGAAACTCCGTCTAACGGTGTGTTCACACCGAACGCAATAGAGGTGGCCAGAGCGTCAGGTTTACATGTAAAGTCAATGTAGAAGCGCGATGATGCGCGATTGCGGGTCCCGCGAAAATTCGGAAGCAGATTTGCGTCGCGAAAACGCAAAAACGCGTGAAACGCGCATCACAGCAGTGCGTCTAAAACCACGCGCGTCAGTTTTTGTGTTGCATTTTGTGCATACACGCGTATTTCGTCTACCGCTCGAGTTGGAAAAATCTGAACGCCAGCGTCAATTCGCGTCGCAACAACCAATCAGGAGCCTGGTGACGTGGCTCTGACCTAGGTCAAAAGGGCAGATCCAGCCAAAGCCCTTCATACTTCATTCAATATGGAGGAAAGGCTAATCAACGCCTTAGCAAACCACCCGGAGCTGTACGACACCAGCTGCTTTCTGTACCGAGACAGGAATATAAAGGACTGAGCTTGGAGGAAGATATGTGAAGAGATCGGGCAACCTGGTAAGTTCATTGATTTCTATTTTGAAATTTTTCACTGACCCGGGGAAGCCGCACAAAAGCTAGCAAGCCACCGCTATTTTCCCACTGATGTACAAATACCATTCTGCTTTTATGCATGTTGTCATATAGGAATATATTTTATTGTTTATTAATAAACAGCACACAGTGGTCCCTCTGTTCATCCGTTCATTTTTATTCATGTCTCTCTTTAAATACTTATATTTTATATATTTATGTTTAATGTTTTTCTGTTTGAGAATTTTAATATTATTTCAAATAAATTTTTATAATGACTAATGTCTCAGTTCTACTACACAGCAAATGTTGGCACACGACTTGACACATGTAGAATTTATTTCATATTATACTAATGAAAAAATATACTAATACAGTGGGATGCAAAAGTTTGGGCAACCTTGTTAATAGCCATTATTTTCCTTTATAAATCGTTGGTTGTTACAATAAAAAATGTCAGTTAAATATATCACACAGGAGACACACTGTTACATCCCCCAGGAGGATGTCTCTTCTCCCTACTAACTGTTTGTTTTGTCTGGGCTCCACCTCCTCTGCCCTGATTGGATGCTGCTCAGAGCCCAGCTAATTGTTAATCAGCAGAGCACTACTTAAGGCCTGTGGAGCTGTGTTTCTGGGCCCTCTGGCCATTTTGGTTGCCATACCTGTGCAGGCTTGCATGCCTCTGCGACTTGTATGTGCATTTTGTTTTCATGTTCAGACTGCTTGTAGGGGAGAGCTGCCTTTTGTTTTGACGTCCCGTTTTCTCCTGTTTATGTGTTGTTAGGTAGGTTATGGTTATAGGTTGTATATTTTGTTTTCTTTGGGGTTAGGTAAGTTTATTTTATTTTTACATCACGGATGTTTTGTTTGTTATGTTGGCCTTGGCTCTCCCTGAAGTTATATCTCAGTCTGAACCCAAACCTCATCATCTGCATTAAATAAACTTTTTAGAATTACCATCTTGTCTCCTCCTTCACTATCCACCTTTATGTTCATCCCTTCAACCCCCTAGACTAGCCAGGGGACATAACACACACACAGTGATATTTGAGAAGTGAAAAGAAGTTTACTGGATTTACAAAAAGTGTGCAATAATTGTTTAAACAAAATCAAGTAGGTGCATAAATTTGGGCACCACAAAAAAAGAAATGAAATAAATATTTAGTGTATATCAATGTGTGTGTCTCCTATATGATATATGGGGTGCCTTTGTCTGGACGTGCTTCCCATCCAGAGCTCCACAGCAGAGAGGGAAGTTCCAGCGCTCCTGGAATCCCTCTGTGATGGACCGCCAGTCTCCAGGTGAAGGCACAGCCATGAAGTCGTCCACTAGACAGTCCCAGATGGCCGTCGCTACCAGGGGGGTGATCTGGCACACCGTGGACACACCGACTCTGAAACTGAATGCGATGGTCCTGAAGGAGTCCCCGGTGGCAAGGAACCTGGACAAAATTGTTTAAAATTAGTATTATGTGTACTGCAGTTACAAAATACATTATTCCAATTCCAAAACACTTTTGTGATGTCAGATTTAAATTACAAAACATAAATCTTACATAAAACATTTTGTAATTATAAGGATAATTACATAATATATATTAGATATAATATAAAACAGTCAGTTGTGTTTTGTTTTAACTTTACCATATCATAATTTGATTGGTAGCAACTTTTACCACTACAGTGTGCCAATCACTCATAATTCCTAGACATGTCAATCAGGTAGGAATTAAGCAGAGGTGGGTAGTAACGAGCTACATTTACTCCGTTACATTTACTTGAGTAAGTTTTTGAAAAAAATTTACTTTTTAAGTACCTTTTTTGCACGATACTTTTTACTTTTACTTGAGTACATTTATGAAGAAGAAACGGTACTTTTACTCCGCTACATTAGCAAAATTCGACTCGTTACTTTTTAAAAAAAATAGTTTAACACATTAGATAACATGCCGTCAGTGGAGTTTCCGGTAACTTTTCCCAATGAGACGTGGCCATACAGTCACATGACCAGTTTGAAACCGTGGCGGGCAGAGCGCCCAAGCGTTTCAAAGTAGCGACACACGGAAAGAAGAAATATGATGGCAGAGTCTACGCTAGAGCTGAAGAGGATGAACACCTTTGGCCTCACATACAAAGAATGTTTCGCTTAAAAGCAGCACAAAAGAGCAGCTATGTCTGCAGTGTCGGTGTCTTCAGTCAGAGCCAAAACAAACCAACTTTTCAGTGTGAAACAACTCAACTCGTGTGACCTGAGGAAACGGTAAGTTTTCTCTAAATATCTTTTTAGCTGTTGTTAGCTGGATGTCGGTCTTATGTTACAGCAGTTGTGTCGAGCTCGAGCTGCGAGTCATATTTCCGGCGCTACGTTGTAGTGAGATAAGTTTGTGGGTATTTTGTGCAGCTTCAGCTGTCTTTTTAACTGCTCGCTGGTTAGCTAGCGTGAGCTATAAGCTAACAGCTAGCCTGGTTAATGACGCTGGAGTTCAACGCACATGCAAACAGCTCGTCTCTACTGCTTTAACTGTTAAAACAGAAGGCAATACTGCGGGTGACAGGGTTTATTATGTGAAACAGCAGCTTGTTTAGTTTAAACAGTCTGCATTAAGCTGGGCAAACACTGTGCGATTTTTTTCAGTCGCGTTATTCCGCTCCTGCTCAAACTGTACAATTACATCGCAGGGGTTAGAAGTTCATAGGTCACGATGCAGGGTCTCACACTATACGGCCTGATGCTCTGATGCGACCTGAGTGCTCAAACTGTGCGTCCATAACATGAAGCTTAACATACAAAATCTGTCCCTCGCTCTCCTCTCTGTCTTTCACTCACACAGACACACACACCATCAACTTTGCTAAATTACTAATGAAAAACATTGACCAGACAGCTTTGATTGAGCAGCAATGTCCATCCAACTCTTCGTGGTTGTTGTAGTCGTGATAATTTTGTGAGGCCACATTGAAAAGCCTCAGATAGGCGTAGAGCTGCCACCCAGGCAAAAGAAAAATAGAGCTATGTCACGTTATAACATGAAAGGTTTATTGTTCTAACAATATACTTTTAATGTTTGTACAATATAATATCACGTTATTACAATATACATAATTATCACGTTCGTATAATATAAATATTATATTGTTCAAACGTGAAAGGTATATTGTTAGAACAATAAACTTTTACGTTATAACGTGATAAAGCTCTATTTTTCATTTGCCTGGGTGGCAGCTCTACGCTACGTACTGGATGAAGCTTGCCTCTTCCTACAAGTTGTGCCTCCATCTCTTGTGTCCAGATCACACGCTGCACTGCCGTGCTGCTCCACCTTTCTCTTTCATTTCTGTGTTTGTGCGTGCGCGGTGTGAGGCGACAGGATTTCAAACTGGTTTGATTATCATGCGACCATACGATTGATGATTGGGAGCTGGTCGTGAGGTGTTAACTGCTTTTCGTTACCCCATGTATACTACACGATGCACACACGATTAAGGCAAAACACGACCGATCCCCAAAACTGTTGCGCGATTGAGAAATCGTCTCAAAATGGGCCAAAAATCGCACAGTGTATGGGCAGCTTTTGGAGGCTAGCTCCAAACAAACATCTGCAGCTTGGCAGTGTATACAGCACTATGATGACCAGACCGAATTCTTTTGAAAACCTTACATCTTTCAACAGGTCTCCACTTCATCAGACATCACCTAGACACAGAGCTGGATGAGACCAGCACAAACAGCAGCCTAACCGACGAAGATGATGGATCCATGGGGTCAGGAAAGCCAGAAGCAGAGGAACTGGAGAGGTACCTTTCATGTCCATTCACTGGAGGTGTGGATCTATTGCATGGCTTTCCTCAGATCAAGAAGCTGTCGATCAAAGTCAATACAGCTCTTCCTGCATCTGCAGCCTGTGAGAGACTTTATAGTCATGCAGGACTCCTGTTCACTGCCAAACGGTCACAGCTTCACAGTAAGAACCTTGAGAGCCAACTGCTGTCTGATTTGATGTTACAATTAAAAATGTTTGTGTTTTTATCTGAAGAGTTTATAAATATCTGGTTTCCACTGTATATTTGATGAATGTCAGCACAAAGAGGAGAGAGGAACAAGAGCAGGTGAGACACACATGTTAGTCAAATGGTTGTTTACCAAAAGTATCACCGTATCATAGGTACTCATGTATCTCGTACCTAGTGTTTCTTTTTAGGTTTGTTATTTTTTTCAAATTCTATATTTATTAAGTTATGCAGGCTTGTTTGCACAACAAGGCTAAATAATTATATAAACTTTTCTGAATCTAAATAGTGGACTTTGGTAGAATTAAAAATAAGTGTAGTGCAGGTCTATGATGGTTTTAGTGCTACTATCATCTAGTTCTGGTTCTAGTTCTGTCTTGGTTAAATCCTAAGTAGTCCTGATTTTGAACTGTTGTAGTCCTGTTTTAATTCCAGATCAGTTCTGGGTCTGGTTGAATTGGGGTTTAGTCCTGTGTCTTGATACAGCCCGACTTTGTTCTGCCTTGCTGCTTAATTTAAAAACTAGTTTAAGGTGTCCTGCATATGTGATATATATTTTTCCCTATATGAAGTAATTCTTTTTGAACAAAACTGAAAACAGAGGCAATTAATCTTTCAGCTGAAGCTGAACCACCATTTCACTGAAGAAATAATTTATGGTAAAGTGAGCCATACACATACGAACATCCACATAGTGGAAATTTGTATTTGTCTTTTATAATTAGTTTTACTCTGATTTCAGTGTTTATTTGTGAGTGTAGTTTTACATTTTACATATTACATTGTGTTAATCCACTGTCTATACTTCAGGGTATTTTAGTATACAGAATAAGTTTTGTTATAATGTCTATTCTTATGGAATTTTAGCACAGATGTGTTTTTTTTGTTTGTTGTTTTTTTTTTTATTCCTGCTGCACTGTAAAATCTAATTAGTTCCCAGAACTCAAAAAAATTATGGAAACTCGTTGCCTCAAAAAAATTGAGTAAAGCTTAGCTAAAACTGACTAAGTTAGGACAACTTATTTACTTTGAGTACTCTGTACAAGCTCATTTGTTCCCAGAACTCAAAAACATTGGATCAAGTTTACGTAAGATGACCAAGTTAGGGCAACTTACTCATTTTGAGTACACTGTACAGCCTTGTTAGTTCCCAGAACTCAAAAAAAAAAAAATTATGGAAACTCGTTGCCTCAAAAAAACTAAGTAAAGCTTACTTAAGATGACTGTTAGGACAACTTATACATTGCAAGTCTGCAGTATTAACAATAACTTGATATTTCTGACTGTGCAATACTAATTGTTTACCTACTGACAAACATGTTAAGTTCAACTAAATGAAAAAACAATTTGTGGTAACCTGAATATGATTAAAAATAATTAACAACACTTTTTGTAATGATGTTAAAATGAGCCCAACTTTTATTTTCAAACACAACAAAGTATAACAGCCAACATACTGGACACTGTTCTGCTGAACAACAAACAATTATATTGCCATCACTGTTATAATCTTACAATGAAACAAAGTCTCAGATTTAATTATTCTGAAAATAAGTTTAGGCCTACCACAAGTTTGTTTTGTACTTACATTACTTATATAATCAAAATAAAATATTTATTGTTTTGTCACAAGTGCAGTCTCTAATTTAAACAACACATTTGTTTTCCATTCCAACACAGGAGCTGGAATGTTGTAATATTTTAAGGATGGCTTGTTTCCAGTCCAGGCATTACTGCCTGAATGATTGTCATGGATCGAGGTGATCCAAATGTAGGTGCAGAAAAAAGTCTTTAACTTCCCTTAAGTACAGTGGCAGTGGATGTGGGTTGGAGATGCAATGAGCTTGAACCTGCAGGCGACCATCTTCACTGACCACACCATCTGTGACGGAGGACTCATCTCTCCTGTTGTCCTGCAAGCAAACAATCATATTTTTTGGAACATGAACTTAATTGCTTTCTTAAAACATTTTTTTCTGCATTTGGTATAAAACAGACTCCAATTTAGACAATCTCAGGCTCCCTCCCCACCGGAGAGGTGACATTCAATGTCCCACTTGTCAGTCTGGATAGCTGTGACCACCACCCAACACACAATAATGTCATGAAAGCATCATTTTAAAAAAGGGCTATGCAAACATGGCCAATAACTTTCATTCTAATGATGTGCAAAATGATTTTGGGCACAAAACAGATTTTGCTGTTAGAAAACTTGCAGACTTCACTATATACAGTGTAGACCCTCTAAACTAAGTTTGGGGGATGTGATCTTTCAAGAAATGCAGACCAAACTGTTGTTGTTTGTTTACTTACACAGCATGTCTTGTAGAATTAACTGTGGTCACCAGCAACAGCACAGTGCAGTCATATCTCAAGTCTAATAACAGAAGACAGGAAAAGATCAGTGAAGAAACAACTTCCCCAAACCAAAGCACAAATAAAACAATAAGTAAAACAGGCTGATCTAAAGTATGATTAAAGTTCAGCCTGATTAATATAAATGTCACTGACAGTTGCTAATATATTGGAAAACCAAAATACTTACTGATGTCTTTCTGTCCAACAGCAGGAGTGCTGGTCCCGAGCCTCAAAGACAGTAAGAAGCCAGCAGAGGGAGAAAAAACAGAACATTTTTCAGAAACTGATTTTATCCTTAATGGCTGTGCAATCATTGTAACATAGAGTTTGCTTATGTTGTTAAATAAAGGCTAGATTTGACATTAATAGATGCCACAGATGTTCTAAAGCTGCCACAAAGCATGAAAAAAAAAAAAAAATAGAGGTCTCCAAACGTCGAGACATTTTTTGCAAATATGTGATGTCTTGACAAATCGAGCAGATATTTGAAATTTACACAGCTACATTCTCGCCTGAAAATATCTTAAAAGTTTATTTTGTGACCCAGAAAAAGTAATAAGTTTTCAGCGGCTCCTCCACCATTGCCGCGCTTACAAAGTGCGCACAGGCTCCGACAACCGCGGCCGACAAATGCGATCCTCCTTTCCCCCAGATTACCCTTTCTGGGTCACAAAATAACCTTTAAGATATTTTCAGGCGACAATGTAGCTGTGTAATGCTCAAATATCTACTTAATTTATCAAAATATCACATATTTGCAAAAGTGCTTCCACGTTTTCGGAGAGCTCTGTTATCCACCCCCACATCCCACACCTACCCCACCCCTAACGGCTGCACCTCCCGAAGAATTTTGTCTGGGCTCTTATCTCACTTATTTATTTCAAACAATCAACAGAAAATTTCACCACATAGTTTTATGTAAGGTTTTTAAGGCTGTGGTGTTAATTTTTAGTAACATGAGCCCAGCGACAGCAGCAACGCTAGGCTAACACTAACTAGCTAGCAAGATTTTAAACCTGGTGCTAAACTAAGAGAAGCCACAAAATCAGTTTGAATAAGAGTAAACATTTACTCACCAAGTCAGTGTATCAGGTAAAGATCCACAGCAATGACAACAATAATATCTTGAGCTGGCGCTTCTCCAGGTTTGCTCAACATATTCCATAAAAATGCACCGTGAACATGCGGACTGATCCGAGAGGGAGGAGGACGGTAGTCACGTGGCATTTTCAAAACACATCTTTCATCCTTCCGCACTGAGAAGCAAAACTTCCAGCTTACTTAGTTTTTCTAAGTTAAGACAACTCAAATAAATGGAGTTTATCAGCGTTTTTGCATAAAAAGCACTGGTAACTTATTTAAATTGAGTTCTAATAACAAATTGATAAAAATTGAGTTCAGCCTATTTAATATTTTTAATTAAACACAATATTACATTTTACAGTGTGCCTGCCTTGGGAATAAACTTTTCCTGATTATACCCGTTGCATCTCTTTGTCATTTGTTTCTGATTTACTTAATCCCTCCTTGTATTTAAAAGAACCACCCCTAGTATGACATTCTGGCGCATCAGCTGCAGTCTGTTATGTTGAAGTTGCCTCGTTCTAATGTTTTCTCTGAGGCTGCTGTAAATGCGAATATATTCACTGTGGGTTTTGCTTGAAAAAGCTTTACGTTGTGAAAAACTGAAATCTTGAAATTAGAATTGTTGTGCCTTATTTTGTGGATCTTTTTACATATATTCCTTTTGAAAATACTAAAATTTGTATATTTATTTATTTTTGATTGTCTGATAGCATTTATTTATAAAATCGGACATTTCAAACAGTTACTCGCTAGATACTCTTACTTGAGTAGCCTTTTCACCAAGTACTTTTTTACTCTTACTCGAGTAACTTTTTTGACGACTACTTTTTACTTTTACTTGAGTAATAATATTTTAAAGTAATGATACTCTTACTTGAGTACAATTTTTGGATACTCGACCCACCTCTGGAATTAAGTAAGACATTAATAGAAATAAAGAGTTGTATGTTGACATGTAGCCCTTTCCTTCCTTAAATCATTGTTAATATTTTTGAAAAATTAACCTGTGATAAGACATAGCATATCAAGGTAGAATATGCTAGATAGAACCATATAACTAAAGATGAACCAAACGGTTCACAATTTTATCTAGCACTCAGTTTTGGTGACCCCTGTTATAGAGTCTGACAGCTGCGGGGATTATATACAAATATTCAACTATACCAGAATTAAACCAGGTCTAAGTAAAAAAAAAAAAAGGAGTGTGTATCACTACAAAGATTAACCCACAGTGGTCCTAATACCACAGTTTGATATCACAAAACAACGCAAGCATACATGACACCACAGCCATGCTATCATTGCTAACACTGATAACAGCATAAATCAAATTAAATCGGGACTTAATGAGACCTTTCAAGTATCACTAGAAATATTATAAACAGTCGTCTCCATACCAGAGTTTGCTATCAGTAAACACCGAGGGCATTCACTGTTAGCATACCACATCCATATTAGCAGTGTATAAACAATAGTTTAGCATATATTAGCACAGGTATCAATAAAGGACTACCGTATTATACACTTTTACTAACCACAGGCAGATGGACAGGCGCTCTGCAGGTGGGATTGAGCGCCTGTAGTTGGTGTCTAGGCGGGCGATTCTGGGACCGACACGGGACAGCAGGTCTAGGCGAGGGAAAGACGGTGGTACCGCTGAAAGCAGCCGTCGTCCAGGCACAGCTCCTGGAGCAAATGGTGAAACTCACCAAACTGCTCACGCCTCTGGAGCAAGGGCGGATCTAGAGAAATTTTCATAGGGTGGCATGAGGGTGGCAAAGAAATCAAATGGGGTGGCAAAATCAAAGCCTTTTTTAAACACTTATACAGGTGGTTATATATGGTTAAAATAATTCAAATGCAGTAAGCATACACATTTTTCATATAACTATAGTCTATAACTTAATTATTGTCTGTAGTCCACATAATTAAACACGTTAGTTACATAAAACATGTGAGTTTTGATTTTATGTACTGTATAGCCTGTATAATAAATAAACATGTAGCCCAATAAGTATAAAATCCAGAAAGGTTCACAACATGGGGCGGTTCATTTACAAACACAGGTCTAACTTAAGTTTCACACTGTTTTTTTGTTAGAAAACAATCACACTGTTACATGCTTAAATTACACAAAATGTCAGAAATCTGCACTGTCATGAACAAAAATTTAAACCTAATTTTTCATGATTTGTTAGATTAACCTTCTGAGGTCTGAAATACAACCCGCCATTATTGACCCCTTTTGATTTTACATTTGTATTTCCCCCTCAAATTGTTTCATTTAATTTTTTCCCCCTTGCCTTGTTTGGTATCATTCTTTTCAGCTCAACTGAATTTAGTTGTTTTTTCACTGACATACTGCATTAGTATTACGATTACTATTAATAGTACTATTACTGATCTGAAATCACACACAGAACTTACAATCCTAGTAGTATTTTTTACTGTAAAAAAACCACAGACATGTTGAGTAAATGTTTATAACTTGAAATGCAAATATAAATTGTACATTTTGTAAACATATACAATTATTTATCTAAAAACGCAGCTAATACACCTGCCGTTTTTTTTTTAGGTCTATTAGGTTATGTTACATAACCTAATAGACCTACACCTTAGTTCACAGATTCACTTTGTCTACGGTTTATTTCTGGGATTTGACACAACCCAGGATTCAAGTCATGAATACATAATGGGCTTGGATTTACAACATTATGAATGAAATGTGCTCTGTTTGGAAGCAGCAGGTCTCCCTCCCCTTTCGACAGGTTGTGTGTGAGACTTTAAATCATCAAACTGTAAATTATAAATTGTAAATAGTTATTGATCCCTTTACCCCGAGTCCTAAAGTGTATATTTATTTTCTTTCTCTTCTTATATATATTGTTTGTTTACTTGCACTGCTGTAACTGGAGACTCGTCGTCTCGTCTCTCTATATACTGGACTGTATATAGCGTAGATGACAATAAAGTTTACTTTGACTTCTGCACCAAGCGGGCGCACCGAGGGCTCTCGCGCTCACTTTATAGAATTTCGAAAAAACATCGGTGCAAATTATAAGTCTGTATCATTATGTCTGGTGTTTTCGTGTTTGTTGGTTTGTTTTTATTTTGTTTTATTTTGCGAGTTGGTTATTAGATGCTGCTCCAGCCAGCCAGAGAATCCCCCGCCGCCTCGCCCTCTCCTCCCTGTGCCACAAGCAGCAGGCGCACCTCGCAAACGGAGGGCGCCCTTACTCCCAGCAAATGGGCGATAGAAAACCGATCGGTGCCTATGACATCCCCAGTATACGCTGGCATGACGTCGGGGCAGCATGAGTACGAGCAATTTTTTTTTTTTTTTTTTTTTTTTTTTTTTTGCCAATGCCCGTGATGCCGCCCCGGGCAATCAAAAACCGCTACTGAGGAGGTGTATCACTCTGGTTTACATTGGACAGTGTTTACATTGCAAATGTGCCTTTGTGACATTCATTAGTTCCCTCACTGACACGCAAAACAACGACTACACAACAGAACAACTAACAGAAGACAACACAACACACTAACTATACACTCCACACTAAACGTCACAAATCTCCCACATCTAAAAGCTCTCTCTGTCACACACGGACTCGCTTGCTCTCGCTGCCGTTACCGTCACTCCCCCAAACTTTCCCTCCCCTTCTAAACAACCAAATCCCACGTGTTGACTGTTTTTTTTAATTGGTCGACATGGTACATTTTTCCACCGATAGGAAAGAGGTTGCTTTTTTTTCTTTCTTTACTGTTTTCGGGCTGAAAACGCTTAAACACACACACACACACACACACACACACACACACACACACACACACAAATTGACGACAGTATTTAGAAAAAAGCATGGCTTATATATATTATCATAACTCTGGATTTACTGGCCTGTAATTAAAATTTAAAAACTTGGAAGTCTGAACTTTCAATGTGGGCTGAAATAGAGACTCAGCATGGCTGCAGCTTGTTGCTGTGTCAGCTTAAATCCGTCATGTGATTTGGAGATGCAACGTGTCCGTGGACCACAGAGGGTTAATAACTCTCACCTTCCTTCCATTTCCAGAGTGTAACATCCAACCACCTGTGTAAAATCTGAAATTCCCATGGTGTTGTTCAAAATGTGCTCTGGCACAATCATAAGCATCTTGCTACTGAAAACAAGAAAAAAGCCGGTCCTGCTATGGGCTGAACCATTCGTTAATGGTGGAGGGGGGGAACACTATGCAATATATTCAGTTTTAGCATTTATATTCACTGTTGGCTGTATCTACGCTCAAAGTGTTAATGCTATCTTATTTTAGTAAACAACACTGTCATAGGCTAAACTGGGGTGGCACTTGGGGTGGCAAGGGATCATTTTAGGGTGGCACTTGCCACCCCATGCCACCCTTCTAGATCCGCCCCTGCTCTGGAGGACCTGATGGACCCAGGTACAGCGAGAACGTCCTTAACGCCGCTGCTCTGCTCTCCACAGTAAATAGAGAAGGGAAACTCTCTCTTCAAACGCTAGCTCGACAGCTGCCATCTTGCAAAGATACCGTCTGGCACAACTTCCTCCCACATCACTCCCACATTTCTGGTTCACGTGCGTCAAAATTGCATATTTTGACACGCGATGAATTCGCGTTGGACACGCGTCGAGGTGCGAATTTGCACGCGTCAAGTTAGGGGCGTTTGATCGCGTCTATCGCATTCGGTGTGAACACACCGTGCAGTTGCGACTTCTGCTCCACTGATCTCACGGAAACCCCTTTTGGGCTCAGTCGAACCATGAGGCTTTCTTAATGTGGCTGGCCGTGACAACACGTGGGAGACAGCTACTTCTCCTCTCCTCGGCTCCACACATGCACACCAGAGCGCGCACACGGCTTCTCTCTGACTTCTATTTGATTTTTTTCCTCACCTTACCCAGACAGGCCACTTGAGGCACTATATGGCAGCTACAGCCATCTACATGCATGTGCCCTTACATTTCCCCCCAGCTAAACCCTGCCATACCAGCGACGTCTCCAGCAGTGCATCACTGTAACAAAACACAGAATAACATATATCAAGTCATTTGTCCAAAAACATTCAGTGACATTCACATATGAATTACATTACATAGCAAATGAACATAGCAGTGGCCCATTACTTCATCTCATAACATAATCCCTATACTTTGCAGGGGGTACCCCTCTGGTTCGCCTCAATGGACGCTCAGACGGCAAAACTTCACCTCGCTCTTCCTGCATTTCGTCGCTCGTCACTGAGGCCCCATCACTCTCCTCCTGTTCACTTGGAGTCATAGCTGCTTGCGCTTCCCCCGCTAAATCTGGCTCCAACCCCTGGGAAACACAATTACCAACATTGTCGACCCCTGGGGCAATGTGAGCGTTCGGATTTGACACACACAGGGGTGGCGGAACACAAACGACCTCCATGCAGTCTGTATCAGACTCCACTTCTGCTGATAACCTATTGACATGTCTTAACCGCCGTATCGGCGCTTGAAAAGTGCACAACTTGAGCTGATCTCTATGTACAACCTTCACTGAGCCACCTCTCTCTGGTTTGATTGTGAACACAGGAATGTCAGGGTGGTTCTGCTTCACCACCAAATAAGGGTTTGGTTCCCATTTATCCTGTATCTTATTCCTACCCCTGGGCTTGTGGTTGCGCAACAGCACCCGGTCACCTGACCGGAGCAGAGCGCCGTGGCACTTTCGATCATTCCTCCTCCTGGAGGCCTCCTGAGCAGCTGAGTTTGCTACCTCTACAGCTGTCCTAAGCCTCTCATGGTGATCCCTGACCCAGTCATCCAAATTATCTGCCTCAGGTTTCCTCATGTCTTTTCCTCCCAGGAGGTCAAGGGGCATTCTTGTGTCCCTCCCGAACATGAGGTAGAAAGGCGCATAACCAGTGGAGGAGTGCACACGAGTATTATACGCCATAACCAACTCTGGCAAGTATGTTTTCCAATCCCTTTTTTTCTCTGGTGGCAGTGTTCTAAGCATATCATGCATGATCCTATTAAACCTCTCACACTGTGCGTTACCCTGCGGATGGTAAGGACTGGTGCGACTCTTGGCAATCCCATAGGCCCTACACAGCTCTTTTATGACACTAGCCTCAAAATTTCTCCCCTGATCTGAATGCAATCGGGCTGGACACCCATAGTAGGTGAACCAGTGCTTTAGCAAAGCATTTGCTGTCGTCTCAGCAGTCTGGTTTCTGGTGGGGACAGCAACTGTGAACCTGGTGAACATGTCTGTAAGAACAAGGACATTTTCATATCCCCCGCAGGACTTCTCCAGCACCGTATAGTCCATAGCAAGGACCTCCAGGGGTGTTGTGACATTGCTGCAGGTCATTGGGGCCCTGTGGTTAGGAAAGATATCCTTTGCCAGTGCGCATCGCTTACACTGCTGAACCCAGTCTTGAACATCTTTACTCATTTTAGGCCAGTAATAGCTCCTCCTCATCACAGCGAGGGTACTCTTTGCACTGAAATGCCCCCCATGCTCATGTTGGCTCTCATATACCTTACGTTGCAAGGTCTCTGGGACAATGAGCTGCCTGATCTCTTTTTCAACCACAGGGGTCTCTAACATGCCTATACAACACACCTTTATAAAGCCTAAGGCAGTCAAACTGCTGGTGAAGTCGCTTTGTACCCGGTGTTGACAAGCAAAGTTCGGCATGGCTCATTCCAGTGCCCTTCTCAACCACCCGATACACGGGCCCAACAACGGGATCGTTTTTCTGTGCCGCTTCCACCTCATCCCAACTTTGCCCACCGAGAGCTTTCCCGGCAGTCACTTGCACCCTGGCCTTCATGTCAGTCTTACCATCCCCATCCGCACTAGCAGGCCACAGGCATGCACACACTTCCTCAGGACCCACTTTAATAAAGTCCTTGTCTGTGTCCTCCTGCTCAAGTTCCTCCTGGTAAGGAATCCTGGAGAGGACGTCTGCGTTCGTGTTTTGCCACCCAGGCTTGTAACACACCTCAAAGTTGTACTCAGCGAGTTGTGCTACCCACCGCTGCTCAAAAGCCCCCAGATTAGCCATTCCCAAGTAGCGCAGCGGGTTGTGGTCAGTAACCACAGTGAACTTGGTGAACATCAGGTAGTCCCTGAATTTCTCGGTAACAGCCCATTTAAGTGCAAGAAGTTCCAGTTTAAATGCGCTGTAAAACTTGTCGTTCTTTTCAGAATCCCTTAGCCCACGACTTGCATAGGCTACCACACGCTCGACGCCCCCTTGCTTTTGACTAAGCACAGCCCCGAGTCCATGCAGACTCCCATCTGTGGTCAGTATGAAGGGTAGGCTAAAGTCAGGGTAGGCCAGGATTGGTGGGGACGTCAAGCACTGTTTCAGCTCATCCAATGCTTCCTGGCACTCGCCAGTCCAAACAAACATCTGGGCGCCCCTTGTCGTGTCTTTCGACCCGTTCCCAACCAGGGCATGCAGAGGTTTAGCCAACTGAACAAACCTCGGGACAAATCGCCTGTAGTAGCTCATAAATCCAAGCACCTGCCTCACCTCTCGCACGCTCCTTGGGCCCGGCCACGCCTCCAGGGCCTTGACCGTTTCTTGATCTACCTGCACGCCTTTGGCAGAAATCACGTGGCCAAGGAATTTAACTTCCGGCCGCAGAAGGAAGCATTTGGCTTCAACTTCAGCCCATGCTGCTTCAGACGTTCGAACACCGTCTCAAGCCTCTCACAGTGGCTGTCGAAGTCCCGGGAGAAGACTATAATGTCATCAAGATAGACAAGGAGTATATCAAAACTGAGGTCCCCCAGTACCATACCCATCAGTCGCTGGAAAGTGGCTGCGGCGTTGCACAAGCCGAACGGCATCCGAGTCCATTCGAACAAGCCAAATGGTGTTGTAACCGCTGTTTTTCCCCTGTCCACCTCGCTCATGGCCACTTGGAAGTAGCCTGCGGTCAAGTCCAGGGTCGAGAATAACAGCGCGTTACCGAGCGCGTCCAACGACTCTTCGATGCAAGGAAGTGGGTATGCATCTTTGCATGTTACTTAGTTCAGCCGCCTGTAATCGCAGCAAAAACCAACACTTCCATCTTTCTTAATAACTACCACCGCAGGTGAGGCCCATGGACTTGAGCTTTCTTTGAGGACCCCCTGGCTAACGAATTCCTGAACATGTCTCTTGAATTCCTGAAAGACATGGGGCGGGACCCTTCAGTGCCTCTGTTTGATAGGGGGTGCCTCGGTAGGGATACTGTGCGTCACAGTGGTAGTATAGCCATAATCACTTTCACTTGCTGAAAACACGCCTTTGTGTTTCGCTAGTAGCTGACAAAGCTTTTGACACTGCAGCTCTGTGAGGTCTTGAGTGTTAGCCTGCACAGGGACAGGTAACTGCCTAACCTCGCCCCCTGTCGCTATGCTCTCACCCTGGCCCAGCGGCTTAACCACGAGCGTCCCCTCTCTCTCCTCTACTTGTACAACCTCTTTGGGGAGTACAGCTCGTGGCTTGCTAACAACTGCAAGCCTGGCTCTAGGCATCAACTTGACAGCTCTCTCACTTGTGTTCATCACTCTGAGAGGGATTCTTCCACAAATGCTCGTTGCGAGGGTGTTGGCAACTAACAGTCCCCTCGGCAGCTCTATTTCTCTCGCCGCCTCAGCCAACACTTGGCACTCAACCTTAGGTGGGACCCCGCACTGGCCCTCTACCACTTTCTCACTCATCGGGGGAATTATGATGATGCCCCTTCCAGCCACCTTGACGAACCCAATTTTGCCACCCGAACCCGTGCAGGGGGTCTCCTTCCTCGCTCGGGCTATCAACCTACGGATGGTGGCCTCTGTCTCGTCGGAAGCGTAAGGATCCATTTGGACACAACCCCCATTCCGCGGTAAAAAGCGCTTTGAGATCTTCTATAACATTCATCCCCACAATGCCTGGGAGCCCATTAGCTTTGCCTAGCTGAGGGTGAGTGTCAGTGAGTACAAAAATGCACTTCTTGCCAACCACTCTCCCGGCGCATTCAATCTCGGCCTCCAAACAGCCCAAGACAGGAATATCGAGCCCATTTGCTGCTGTGAGCTCGATCCAGTCTGCTGACCTCAGCTCTTGTGGCCCAAAGCACCTACGGAAATGGGACTCCATAATAGCAGTCACATTTGACCCCGTGTCCCAGAGGCAGGTGGTGTCCACTCCCCCTATCTTAAGGTGAACAGTGCGACACTTTCCGAGAGCACTCCTTTTGAGGCTCTCCTCCACCTCTGTCACAAGACACTCGGCTGCTTGGCACCCAATGGTCGGTGTGGTGGGGTGTTTCTTAGCCCCATCCTTGGAGTTTGGATTGCCAGGAAATACCACCTGGGTCGGGTGACTGGTGGTGGGCCAGTGTCGATTTGGGGAGGCATACCTATATAGAGTCACACAAACAGAGGTCTATATAAGTTAACACCTCAGACTTGTTCTCCGCAAATAATTCCTGCATTATTTTTGATTTGTGGGAGGGTTCAGGAAATCAGGGAATACCGTTTCCATGTAAAAGGGTGCATGAGTGCAACAATGCTTAGGTAGGTGGTATGTGTCAAAGTACTATCAACATGGATTGCAGGACCCAAAGTTTTCCAGTAGAACATTGACCACAGCACACTGCATTCTTTCTGAATGGTCACAAATTATGCTGAGACTATGCTGAGAGAGAGAAAACACAGTGGTGTTTGCAGTTATTTCAGCAGTGCCCAAGAACTGAAAATGAGACCCCCCTGTTGTTCTTACAGTATAAAGTGGATAATAAAAGTACAATAACACTAACAATCGTTTATTCAGGTGCATGGATTGTTTTCTCAAATGAAAATAGCCTAGCTACCAAACATAGCTTTTCTCCAGTAGTTAACTACTGATCCTGCTGATAGAAAGCTAAGGACATTAGCTTACAATTAGCTTAGAAAATGCACATTTAACCAGAAAAAGTATGACAGCGCCTTGAGTCTCTCATGTTGGCTAGTTCCGTTTACTGCAGAACTCAGTCATGTTTATGGAAAAGTAAACACTGTATCTCCTCCTCAGCATTACTACTCTATTGAGTCTATTCCCAAATAAAGATACGTAAGTGTCTGTGTGACAGTAGCTGACCGTGTCAAAGGTTTCAATCATGACATTATATTCAATTTTACAGAATCATGTTAGTAATTAAAAACAAACTTGTGAACAAAGTGACACCTTGGACCCCAATCATTGTGATAATAACTATTTAAATTGTTAGAAAGGATCTTTATAATAATTAAGAACAATTAATCGTTACAATAATAATTTATCAGCCTTTTGTTTTAGTTTGGCCGCTACCCTTTCTGCCAAGGAAAAAGGTGCACTATTAAGAGCAGGGTCAAAGCAGGGTCCTTGTATGGATCGTCACCTGAATGTCCCTTGTTGAAATAATCCCTTATGATTCCAAATTCCTCCAAATTTCTAAAGTTATGTCTTAAATATATACATAATCCCAAGCTGGTAGTAACACTGAGAATTGTGCCCAGCTGAAATTGTTGCTACTCATGTTTAAAGAATATTTCAGATATATTTTGTAAAGCAAAGGTGAACATATCTATGAGGGTTCTTAGATATGTGTTATACTCTGAAGGAAACTATGGTGGTCCTGCTGTCTGGACAATCTCAACAGTCACTGATAATGACTTATAATGTTTAAGGTTCTATCGTCGTCTTGTTGACTCAAGCTTTCTTCAGATTTGTGTGTGTGTGTGTGTGTTTTTAACCTCATATATGAAAAGCAGCAATGTAAAAATGACTCGCTTTAATATATCAGTGAAGCCCCCAACGTCATCTTCACTGTGTAAAGGGCAAGTCTCTCTCTCTTCTTCTCTCTCTGCATGTTAGTATGTGTAGATGTATGACAGTTTTGTAAGAGTGGATGCAGAAACAAGGAGAACCAGTGTGGAAACCTGTGGAAATCTTTTACAGATACTGGTATGTGAGTGTTTGTGTTGTGTTTGTGTCCTGGATAATTCTGAATAATTAAATGTCACTCACTTGTAGTGATGGTCTTTATAGAAGATTTCCCATATCAGTCTCACTTACACATACACAATAACAAGAAAACTGGAATACATGGTAAAGAAGTAGTGATTCTATGTGCAGATAGAGGAAGAGGGAGAAGAAGAAGGTCCAAGATCATCACTGTTAGAAGCTACCATTGTTGTTCCTACAATCTGCTCAGCTTTTTAGCATTGTTAAAATCTAATTGCAAAACACACACAAACACTTTTCAACCAGTCAGCATTCAGCCAAGCAGCAGATCTGCTTAGGTTGCAGAGTGTACTGTATTATTTCCATATTCATTCACTCTGAATGCCTAAACACATATGGAAATGGACAAAAACACAGCACCATATATTAGACCTCAGAGGGTTCAGAGGTTACAATTCTGACTGATGGTTGATTTGAACAATTGTAGAGCAGCATCTTAAATGGTATCCAGCTGTGCTGTGCTGGGTTGCTGCTCTGTGTTGACATGTCCTAGTACAAAACTCTCTCTCTCAGACACAGTAAGGAGAAAGAACAGCTGTGATGTGAAAATGATCGAGGCAAGAGAAAGAGAGGAGAGAAAATTATAATTTAATGTCAATAAACACACACACACAAACACAGACACACACAATTAACACTGTGCCTTCAAAGCCATCATGTTTTTATTACTGTGTGTGTGTTGAACCTGTGGATTGATATGTGGTCAAACAAAAGAGGAAGGCTTGTGGCTTGCGCTTGAATGGAGCTTAATTTACATGCTAATGTGCATGTGTGTGTATGTGTGTGTGAGTCCTGTAGATAATTATTTTAGTCTGGATCAATGTTGAAATGAGATGACACTGCTACCAAGTGATGTCACATACACACACATAGGCTTGTAAAGGACTGACATTTCTACCAAAACTTTATTGTGAAGCTGACCAGTCTTCTAGCTGTCAATCCACATGCTCTCTTGGTTTCACAAATAGTTTGTTATCTGGGTTGAGTTCTTTAAACCTGCTTTTTATATTTATGTATGTAATGTTAAAAATTAAATATGTAAACAATTCCATGAACCCAACAGGTGGAGGCAGAGGAGGACTGTCAATGGTGAAATCCCTACAAAGTTGGCACTCAGACCATCATCCTTCCAGTCCTTCTTGTACTTATTCAGTTCTGGAACCAGTTCTTGATCTGACATTCTGACTGGCAAATTTCCATGTGCTGTGGCTAACCTTAGTATTGGTTGAAGTGGAAGTCCTTTGCCAGCTCAACAAGCTTACAGCTTTGATGGAGTGCTGGAAATAAATTGATTCCAGTCTGTTTTATTTCAAAATCCCTACACCCATGCTGTTGTTTGGATAATGATGTGTTTCTCTCAGACTAACAGTGCAGCAGCTCTGCAGCTGAGAACACAATGTCAGCAACAGTGACAAAGAGCAGTGAGACTATTTAGGCAATCTTCTGTTTCTACAAAATGAAGAACCCATATATTCAACCAATGGTTTTAATCATTTAATGATACTTTAGTTAGATTACTCTCCTAGATATGATGTAGATGTTTTGTTAGCAGAAAGTTCCACAATAAGAAAATACATTGGTTTTGATATTTGAAGGTGTGCAGTGATGTGAAATAATAACTGCCCTAAAATGTCTTAAACCTAATTCAACAAGTATGTTTTGAAATTGTAAGGACTAGAAAATACAGACATTTGTGTTACCTGAAAATTCTACTTATATACAGTAACAAAGTATTCCTACTTCAT
The DNA here is from genome assembly GCF_013358895.1 of Oreochromis aureus. Lineage (NCBI taxonomy): Eukaryota > Metazoa > Chordata > Actinopteri > Cichliformes > Cichlidae > Oreochromis > Oreochromis aureus. Next base: position 33,862,747 of record NC_052945.1, on the reverse strand, counting down.
TACTTCCCACCTCTGTATTAGATCCCATGTTAAATGAATCATCTATCAGTTACATTAGGATACAGTTAGCGTTTAGCATGGTAGCGTGGTAGTCAAATCAAGTTCAGTGAGTTTAATTTTGTGAGTGAAGACGTACAATTGTATGCTGGAACATCTGTAATAAAAGAGGCTTCAGTGGCGATTCTAGAGTTTGCCCAGGCTCTATGCCAAAATTCAGATAGAGCCCTTCCAATCAGTGTTCATCACATGTATTTAATGAATAATCTGAGACTAACAAGGACAACAACAGACCTATAAAAAGAACAGGTAAAACACTACCCCAGAAGTGGGAGAGGCCATATTTAATTTGATAACAATGCCCAAGACTAAGTGGCCTTTTTATGAGGTGTTAATACTGCTTATATGTTATTTTGACTTGCTAACGACACCAACAATACTCAGTCAGTCAGTCACATAATGGGAAGCAGAGCTTAACATACCAGGCTTCTCTGCTACTGAGTTAATATTAACTGTCAAAATAAAAAAGATTTTAAAAAAAAAAACAATAATGTGATGCTAGTAAAAGTTACATTGATGTTTGTCTCTCTCCCACATTTACTTTGCTAAACTAGTAACATTAACTATTAGTAGTTAATAATTGTTATCTGCTCCACTCATTACTGTCTTGCTTTTTTTCTTCTTTCTTCTTTTCACTCCCACTTCAATTTTCAGTTAAATTTTATTTATACAGCACCAAATCACAACAACAGTCACCTCAAGGTTCTTTATATTGTAAGGTAGACACTACAATAATACATAGAAATTGGTGGAGGATAGTAGTTTTCCCTGCACTTTCAAGTCGCACAATGATCACCTTGTGCTCTTGGTTACAAAAGAAGCTCCACAGTTTGGCAACTGTTGTGTAAATCCGTCCCTCTGTGGGCAGAGCGACTTTCTCCACTCTTTGGTCTGCATCGTGCAATCTGCGACTGGCTGCTTCTACCTAACACTAGCTCAAAGAGCTCTGGTCTACAAAGCACCTCAGCAACCTTTTCAATGTGAACTCCATCTAAAACATCTGAGCTATGAAGCTCAAACAATACCGTGATGATTTTTGTTGAGTGGATTTCATTGTTCCAATTACATTTGTTTAACTGGAATCATGCATTCCACTTTATATACTGTAAAAGTAAGTGGAGCCAGGTGGGACCATTTATATCAGGTCTCATGTATTGTCATTACAAACCTTTGCCAATTCACACTTTAGCACTTTTATTGTTTTGTGTTTAATGCTGCTCTGTTGCACATTTTAACTTGGATGTTTATGGCAAGGGATTCTCTTTTAGAGTCAGCTCAAAGTTTTTAGTACTTGTGTGTGATACAGTGTGATACAATTAATGCAAACAGGAACAGCAGTAAAATGACTGGTGCTGATGTCTCCCTGCATTATTCATTCTATGAAGGTTAAAACATGGCAGAACAGAAGCAGAAATAATGGTTTAACTGACAAATGAAGATTTAACTGGGAACTGCAGACGGAGAGAAATTCTAGGAGGAATGGCGCAGGATCAAGTGTTACCGTAGCAACTGAAAACCCATCACGGATTCCCATCAAAGCCCCACAATGCTCATTTACAGTCGGATCCCGTAAGGTCCTGACCCGGGCCAGCACTGCAACCATGGCAACTAGGCAGACACAGCAGATAGATAGATAGATAGATAGATAGATAGATAGATAGATAGATAGATAGATAGATAGATAGATAGATAGATAGATAGATAGACTATAACAGGTAGCAATAGCTTTATTTCAAATTCTGCAACAGTGAAAGGCAAAAGAATGCCATTTTTTCTGCAAATAGAATGCATATTTTTGCATAATTATACCAGTGTCAGTATTTTTCACTTTAAGGTTCAGCTTCCAGTTCTGACACAATCCAGATTGCCCCCTAGTGTTTTTGATTTGGTACTGCAGAAAGGAGCTGGAGTGGTTTGTGAGGTCTTAAGCCTCCTACTCATTGACAGCACTCACAAAAGTCAAAGAGGCTGTCTGCTTTTCACTATGACACTCTGTCACCATCACCACCACATACAACACATACTCTGACTCTGATTATCATGGTTACTCACTTCCAGCCTCATGCTCGTAGAAAGTACCTGTAGGCTAAAAACACCAGAATTTAAAGTGTAAAACTGATTTAGTTTGTATGCTCACACATAGAAATATATTATTATTATTATTATTATTAGATATTATTTTAGCATGCTGGTCACACAATCAAGCAAGCAAAAAAGAAAGAAATAAACAAACATCATGAACAACATTCACAGCCTTACCCTGGGGCCCGTTGCCAAGGCAACACAGTGATGGAGAGAGTGCAGGGCTGATGTCAGGGTCACCCAGAGTGTGAGGAGAGGGAGGAGGTGGGTGTGTGTGTGTGTGTGTGCGTGTGCGTGTGCGTGTGTGTGTGTGTGTGTGTGTGTGTGAGCATGAGCAGTCTTCTGAACAGGGGAGGTTTTCCTGAGCAGATCTGTCAGTACCTCTTTGGACTCTTGCCAAACACCATACCACATTGCAGATGAGAAAATACCACACACACACACACACACACACACACACACACACACACACACACACACACACATACACACTATAGGTTCAAAAACCTTGCACACTGCACTGCCACCCATTGACGAACTGCTGTAAAGGCAACTTTCTTTCTTCCTCTCTGTTAAGTCCTGCTGAGTACTGCTTGGACTGTATACTATTGGAACTACTTCTGTTATTATTACTGCGAAGGATACCAATGATAATACTGACAACCCTACTGATTCTATTGCCTGGTTTACATCCACTGATGACCCCATTATGTTGGTTATTGCTTGCAGTTATGTCAGTTTTGAAAATAAATAAATAAATACATGTTGGTAGATATTATGATAGCACAGAGCAAGATTTTCAATCAAAATTATATAAAGAGGTATAGCGTTCTGTTTAAATTTTTTGCGAAAGAGAGCTGCAAATTATGTTGCTTTGTTTCTCCAACTTGTTGTGTGTTTATTTACATTCATAGTACAGTTTGAGGGGCTGCATTCCATTTACCTTGATGTCAGAATAGCAAAGCTGGATAAGCAAGATTGAAGATGATAAGGTTATTAACTGTTACTAGGGTGAGACAGATAGTTGTGTGCAGAGTGATCTGTTCTTCATTAAAAACAGGATAACCTACAAACTAAATTTTAAGCTGTCTTGTGTCACCTAGTGAGGGTAACGAGTAAAGTTTTATGCAAGTCAAGTACAATAAATGGTGACTGGATTTAAACACTGCAATATTTAAGTTACAGTTGTATTACTTCAAAAATTCTCCTTAAAAATGATCATTTATGACTTAATAAAAACTTTAATTTAACAATAATATTTTATATTTTATTGTATTTTATGTATTTTATTACATATCAACCTTAATGTTTGAACTGCAGTAACATATATAAAATGTAATTTGTTTCCTTAATGTTTTGAGTTCTGCCACCTTTGACAGTTTACAGTGTGGAAAGGGTTACAGATCATTTATTAAAGTTGACTTATACAAAAGTTGAGCATTAATTTACAACAAAAGTGGGAAGTATAAATATGAATAGTGTTATTCAGACTTACAGGCTTAGTAGGAGATCTACAAAGAGCAGTTCTTTAATTACCAAAGTTTTTGGTATGAAATTTCAATAGCTAATGATAGTGCCTGTTTTTTCTATATACATTCTTCCTGCCTGCCAAATATCAACATGGTGCTAAAGTTACTGTGCAGCATTTCACTTTCATTTTTCGTCTTCTGCACTAAAACTGAATCCTTTTCCATATATACACCATGTGATACATTATTTGTAATAAAGAACACATCATATTCAGTGTTTTACATTCTGAGTGTAGAAAGTGAACCATTGTTTACTTTCACAGCAAGGGAAAAATTGTCCTAAAGCAAGAAGTCAGCTGCCATGCTTTGCTACATAAAGTGCTTTAGGTAAAAATGGTTTTATGGTTATAATAGATCAAAAGTGAAGTATTCAAGAAAAACTTGAACGCTTGCCTGCTTTAATTGCAATTAGATGGCCATATTTAAGGACATGCAGTCCCCCCGCAATGTTTCAACCTATCTACATAACACAAAATTGCCCAAAATGAGGCAATGCAACTATATCTTGGAGTTGTTTTGTGTTTGGAAGTTATTCCTGTCAAGCTTCTGCAGAATTTTCCTAACACATGCAAACACACACACACACACACACACACACACACACACACACACACACACACACACACACACACACACACACACACACACACACACACACACACACACAATAAAGAGAGATAAAGGGTGGACAGTTGAAGATATAGAGAGTCTGGTCTGGTTCTGTTTAAAGTATGATTACTAATATACACACACATAAAAAGACACACTAACAAAGGCACTTCCCACTAACAAAGCGGGGAGGTTTATGTAGGAGCCTTTTGAAAAGAAAAGCAAATGATCACACCCATTTTGCTTTCTTTCTGGGACATTTTTTATTCTCTCTTTCGCTCTCTTACTCTGTCTTTCATCAGTATGATAACAAGGCTGTAAGAGCTTGTTAACCTCACACACACACACCACATCTCAACCCAAAACCACAGTGGCTGAATGTGTGTCTTTGGCCCGCTCTCTTTCTGTCATCACCTGATTTAAAAATACTTAGGATGAAGTAATGTTTGCCTCCAACCATTTGTGTGTGTTTGTGTAAGAGGGAGCGGGAGAGAGGATTCCACATTAGACTATTTAACTTAGACTTACCAACCCTGCTGTGTGTGTATGTCTGTGTGTTGGTATGTGTGTGTGTGCATATGTATACATGTGTGCGTGTGTTTTCACTGGCTGCAGCTTACAATGTCAGAGTTTTGGCAACCTGGTACAAAATTTTGCTTCCTCAGCAACGCTGTAACCAGGAATATACAAACACTGCCTATACCCAAACAACATAACACTTGCTGGCACTGTTATTCTTATTGAAGTATAACAAGCATACATTTATTTTTGGCATTTATTAGAAAATAAAGGAGATACCAGCACCAGGAAGCTGATGGCTAGGCAACGCGACATCATCATTATATTATCATGGATCATGAACTTTTGTGGATAAAAATGGGATGTTAATATGGTCAAATTAAAATGTTAGGATGCATTTGTAAGGCTTTATAAGTGCTTTAAAAAGTACTTAAGTAAAAGTACTTATAGAAAAGGATAAATGCTAAAAATATGTCCTTTTAGCCAGCTGCTGAGTGGTGGCTGATAAAAAATGATGCAGTTAATATAGATAAGATCCTTTGGGGCCTAAAATGTATCTTCTTGTCAAACTTGATTGCTCAATTATTCATGCACCTGGAGTAAATGATCTTACATAGCACTTTTCTACTCCGATTGCTTCATTCACTTCATTCACCAGTGCTTTTCTCTGTATCTGAACACCTTGAGTAACATTTACACACTCACAATCAATGGATGCATCAGTTTCAGGAACTCAGGGTTCAGTATTTTAGCTAAGGATACTTTGACATGCAGGTTGAAGGGGTTGGGAAGTGAGATACCAGCCTCTTGATTGTAGATGACCCACTGAGACCCAAGTTGCCCTCCACAGTCAAGTTCATGGACTAAGAAACAAACACAAACAGACACAGAGATTTCTTGTATTATGGTATGACATACTCTTCATATATGTATAAGATGCTGTTAATTCTAATATAATCCTGTAGAGATGGGAATCAATAAGAACTGAACAATTCTGATTCCATATATTCCATATATCACTTATGATTCTTGATTCTCTTATCAGTTCTTATTGGGTTCTCAATGGCTCCTCTTTGGGAGTCACCACCATCTCTAAGCAGCATAGACATTACATTCTGCAAATTAATTGCATGCTGTGTGGTCAAATGTTTGTGGATGCCTGAGGACTTTCTCCTCTTTGTTCTGATCATTGTTAGGGTCCTTAATACTCATTAAATTACTCATTAAAAAGACCTGAAACAATACAAACCTATAGGCTACTGTCCCGCACACCAACACAAATCAATATCATAATGAGGAGATAATGAGGTCAATCAATGAATCAATCAATCAAATGCATCACAAATTTCACATAATTCATGTAAAACCTGTGATGATTAGTGTTGGTGTGTGTGGGACTGCAGCCTATAGGTTTATATTATATTACTGGTAAGACACGATGCGTTCCAGGTCATTTTATACAAAAAAAAATATAATTTATAATTTAGTATAATGCCTTACTTTATATATAACGACCCCAACACTGATCACAACAAAGATGGGAAAGACCTCCACCACCATGCAAGTAATTTGCAGAATGTAATGTAACAGGAGCCAATGAGAATCCAGTAAGAATCAATAAGAGAATCGATAAGGAATCAAATTGTAATATCGATAATGGAACTGAAATAAATTCTTAAACAGATTGTCTAACACAGTCTTTGTAACACTATGATATTTCTAGATGACATTGTGATCTGTAGTGAGAGTAGAGAGCACCTGTAGAGGTGGAGGGATGCTGTACGGAAAAGAGTAATGAAACCCAGTAGAAACAAAACAGAATACATGTGTGTGAATGAGAGGAGACAGGTGGGAAGCCAAAAATGCAAGGAGTACAAGTAGTGATGGATATATATAAATCTACATATCTCAGGTAGAGGAAAAGAGGAAGACCACCGAGAAGACTCATCGATGTATTGAAGGAGGACATGTAGAGGGTTGGTGTGACAGAAAAGGTTGAGGCAGATCATATGTTGTAGGGACCACTAAAGGGAGCAGAAGAAGATGTATATGCAACATAAATGTCACTTATTTTACATAGTATGTAGCACAAGTCAGTAATTTCACCCATGTTCTGTAATTTAAGTGAGAAACAGTACAAAGACTATTTAGTCCCCAGATACATAAAGGCAACACCATTCACCATTGAAATGACAAAAAATTTGCACTGAAATAAATCGTTCTGTATCTTGTGTCTGATCTTGGTAAGGTCAGAGGACCTCATCCACATCCACATCACCTGCAATGTTTCCCCAGCAGGCCAAGCAGCTGGGGGAAAGAAAACATCTGCAATGGTGGCTCCATCCCTGCATTCATCAGCCCTTCTCCAGAGTAGTGGCACATGGTTGTAGGGATTGTGTTTATATGCTTTCCAGCACCATGCTGAAAAGAATCCTTCTATTTAAGTTAGAAATGGGAAATATGATGGAGGGGACAGCACTACGAAATATGGGGTGTGGGCGAACGAGTCATGGAACACAGCAGCCTGGTGGAAACTTCACTCGATTAGAGTTGCACTCGATATCAGATCACGACATACCTGTTTCATCCTCAGCTGGTGTTTATGTAGTACAAGGTTGATTTTAGATTTTAGGCTAACACTGTCAAGGTTTTCAGAATGAATAGTGTTTAGTAAACTTGTAGCCTCTGCAGCCTTTCTGTTCTGTGAAAAGTAGGATGCACATTTTACTGTATAGCTGTGTCAATTTAAGACAAAACTTTATACATAATAGGGTATGTCCTGAAAACAAAGTTATGGTATGTACTGTAACTACTCTACAGAGTACTGTACAACTTTTCATATCCTTTTGATATTTTCATATTCTTTTGTCTAAATATTTAGATAACTTAGGCTACTGTGAAGCCATTCCAATTTGGCTGTACTCACCACCCAGTTTCAGTCATGGTAAGGCCAAGACTGATTACATCGTCCACCATGTATTCAGTCCACACAGTGACAGATACTCACTACACAAGATGTGTTTCCTTTTTAAAAATGGCTTGCTTTTGCCTTCCCCTTCCTGTTCCTTCACTTCCTCCTCCTCATCCTTGTCCTGGATGGCGTCCACTGCCTGCTGAGCATCCTCTTACACTAAGCATTCACTGCCCGCTAATCCTCCTCCTCTTGTTGTCTAACAATTCTATGAGTCTCTTAAGGCATCTATTATACTCTGGCACATGATTGAATTGTTCTTACAATTGAGTTTGAGCAAGTGCAACATCAGTGAAACTAATTGGTAATCAGTGAGTTGGTTTTTGAAGGCCAAGGTTTCTATACGCGAATAAAGTGTGCTAAATGATGCAATTTGTGCCTGTGTTTTGAAAAAAAAAAGTGGTCTAAAGTGGCATTTGAATGAGACCAATAGATAGATAGATAGATAGATAGATAGATAGATAGATAGATAGATAGATAGATAGATAGATAGATAGATAGATAGATAGATAGATAGATAGATAGATAGATAGATAGATAGATAGATAGATAGATAGATAGATAGATAGGAAACCAACAAAATTTGTTTGTCAGACTCATTTCCATATCATGCTTAATATGAGAGGCCACTGTCATGCTCTCAGTAGTTTTCCAGGCACTCTTTTATTGAAAGGCATCTGGTTATCCCACGGTGGACGTTAATGACTCATAGGCTTGAACTGGGTGGAGTACTGTTAACCACAAAGGCGAGCACATGTTTCTGTGTGATTGACAGATGAATGGAGGTATGAGTTTAGTTTGCCCCCTGCTTAATTTTCCCACTTCTTTTTATACATAACCCGTCATGTGCTCCATTTTCTGCATTTTCCCTCTCCTTATCCTCCATCCATTTATCTACTTCTTTCACGTATCCATCTGACTCTGAATTCTCAGATTTAAGCTAAATAAAATATTAGTTCTGTATGCGCTAATTTAGAGTCTGGGCTTGTGGAAATAAAAAGAAAAGACATATTACATAGCATTCACAGAAATTTGGAAGCTTGATTTCCAGCTTTTTGTCCCTTCCACACACACAGTAGAAATGCTAATGTTGACAGACTGTTAGAGTTATGTTAGAGATAATAGAGGCATTAATACTTCTCTAAATACTGCTCAACTCTCACTGTTCAAGCACAATGTGGCAAACCATACTGTTCATCTGATATTACTTCAGTGGCACTGTTTACACTGATGTATCAGGATAGGACAACTTTTCATGTAGCCTCTCCTGATATACAATTGGCTGAAACGTCACTATGAACCTTCCATGACCCTATTATGACTCTGCAGTGCCCTTGCCTTGATACCCTGGCCCCCTCCCCACTCCCCCTACTCCAAACACTCCTCTGGGAGTGATGATCTATTATAGCCATCACACATATTCATCTGCAGTTCCAAATGCAGCTCAAACGGGAGAAAAACCAAATGCTAATAAATTGTGTTCATTTCCTCTTTTTCATCATCTATATCCAATCTAGAGACTTTCCTACCCCGAGAATATCTAAACAGACAACCTATTTAAAGGACCTACTTGCATGTCGTTGTTTTTATATCTATAAGCTATGCTTTGTTTTAGATGGGACTTCTAGCAATTGTGCAAAAGTCCATGTGAAATGATGTCAGTTTTTGTATTACCCATACAATTAGTTTTAATATATTTCAGAGTGTTTATATTAATATTAACCAAGGTCTATTATACACATTTCCTCCTAATATGGACTTTTTGTTTTTTTCTGCTAAAAAATAGAGATGGCACGATACCACTTTTTTATGTCCGATACCGATACCGATATCATAAATTTGGATATCTGCCGATACCGATATGAATCCGATATAGTGTGTTTTTTAATCAATAAAACTATTTTTTTAATATCTTGCTGCATTTTGTATAAGTTCATACTCAAGTGTAAATAAACAACAACACTAAAGCTATTCTGTTATACCTGTATGCAAAAAATACACTGCGCCCAAAATACTTCATAGTTCAGCAATACTGATCAATCTAATAAACTTAAACCTACCTACTCCATCCTCCCTATTGTGGTATTTTGAAGAGTACTTAGCAGAAATATTAAGCAACCTAACTAACAGGGTTGCAAACTCCCAGCAAAAGAAAATGGGGAAACCCCCCACCTGATGATGCTTAATCGATGTAATCAACTTTAATTTGATGCAGGGTGAAAAAAATGCACAGAAATACATTATTTTTCAAGAATAATTAAAAAGATTCAACAGAATTGCAGACTGCACAGATGGTACTTTCCCAAAGGAAAAAGTACTATAGCTTACTAGGGTATATTAGACTTAACAGTTACAATATACAGTAATGGACTTCTATACATTTTACATCAGATTAAAACTTTGGGTGTAAGATTCAGATAATTATTTATTAAAAGCTAGATATTTTAAATGAGAATAAGAAAGAAAAGTATGTCTTTGTGCCCCCTTTTCCCTGTTAATGCCCTATCGGCCCCCCTGGCTAAACTTTGCTAGATCCGCCCCTGCACAGTTACCAGCCGTCAGCTATGTAGAAAAGGAACCTGGTGTAGAAAGTAATATTAAATAAATTCTAACAACAGCTTATCAAGGTTAAACGTGCTGCTGTTGTTCCGCCGCTGGTTTCCTCTTTCTGGTGCAAAGTGGGCCAAAAACAAAGAAGAGAGACAGACTCGCACAGAAAAGCCGATCAGCTGATCATTGATCAGAAGTAGCAGCAAGAAGGGGAGGGAGGGAGAAGAGGCAGTCGCTCCATATATCGGTTGTTAAGCTTAACATGGGAACGCTTTACAAACATTCAGAGATGAACTTACACACTTGCTTTACTTCTCTCTGGGATAACTTCCTCAGAGATGAAATGCCGGATTGCTAGCGAGGCTACAAATACACACAGCCACTCTATCACGTGAGGCATACTGCTCCGACGTGCTATGGTTATGAGCCGAGTTACGCCGTGTCGCAAGTTTTTTGAGGTGCTTTTTTGATATTTAATGGATCGATTACATTTTTGATTTCCCTCCGATATCCGATCCAGTAATTTAGGTCAGTATCGGACTGATACCGATACGTAATATCGGATCGGTCCATCTCTACTAAAAAACACATTTATATCTTGTTACAGGTTTCTATATGTCGAACTGAAGGAAGAAAGAATTTAGTTGCAAGGCTTCCTCTGATCTCTGACTTACACTATTTTGTTAGTCAAAAAGTTGATCCACAGTTTGGTTGATTAAAAATTTTTATAGGTTTATTTGTAAAGGATCAAACTCAGTTCAGGCTAATTTCCATCAGCAACCCCCTGGCAGTTCACAGTTTAACTATCCACACAGTGACAAATACTCATTATACAAAGTATACAAATAAGATATGGCATGTAATGCAAAATTATACAGGGCAGCGAGTAATTTGATCTTGAAGGGTAAATCTCAGATGACATGTTTGTTGACTGTAAAAAATAAAGTACATGCAGCTTGAAAGGCTGTGCAAATTGATACTGTAGGTACTCTGTAAGTATGATACTAAGTAAATTCAGATTAAACTGCTGCAAAAACAGCTCAAATAAATGGCTATTTCTTTGTCTTCTTCTTTATTTTGAGCAGTTCTAAATGATTACTTTTTTTAACATCATCATTAGGTTTTACCTTTACATATAATTTTTTGGCAATTTAAGTACGTAGATGATACCAGCCATATTTTGTTGCTGATAAAGGTTACACAAAAACAGAAATAACTGGAAAGCCACATTCATCGATGCTTGTTTGCATATTTAATTTCTTGAATTTTTGTTACAGAAGCTTTCCAAAACTGGTTTTCAGCTCTTGTCATCTATTATTATTTTGTTATCATTATTTATTATTATATACATTTATACAGATATAGCAATAGTATCTTTATTATGATTTTTTTACCACCACTATCTGAAATCAAATAATCTGATGTCATGATAGACTAAAACAATTCATTATCTGATGTGTCTTAGAGTAATGCACCTGTATTAATTTACATCTGTAGAACATATAAACATTTTAAGAGGTATTTCTGATAACAATGACCCATATTTTTGCCAAGAAAACAAAACTTGCAAAATGACTGGAGCATGTGATCTGAACTTGCTATGACCTGCTGACATTACCATGACCGTCTTTTGAACCCACTGTGACATGAATGTAACCCCATCTTGTCCCCACTGTGACCTTCTGATCATTTCATAGTGAGATGAAAAGCCTTATCAAAGGCTCCTTCTTGTAAGAGTTGCACTATTCCCACCCACTATAACCTGCAGTCCAATCAGACATTTGGCATCCCGTGTGACTGAATGCTCTTTGATCCAAGCCCATATCCTGCATTTCCTCCCTCTGGTCACTGCAGGAACTGCCTCCTCTGACTTGTGACCTCTGCCACACCTGGTCTATGAGCTCACAGCTTCCTTAGTCCTTTGATCATGTTCTGATGTTTCATGTGAACACACTCTCGCCTTCAGGCCAGGAAACTAGTCATCCAGGTGTCTATGAGACAGAGATACACATAACTACTGAAAGTGTATATGTCCACATGTGTCTGTTTTTTAAGTTGATCAGTGAGAAGGTAAGCATTGCAACGTTTCACTGACATTTTGGGATATTAACATAGGGAGCTAAGGTCATTGTTACTCACTCGTGATTGTGATTTGCCAGGAATTCAGACCAGACTAGAGCAACCAGTCTGCTAGTTGCACATGCAAATACATGTATGCACATGTAAGCTCCACCTGTCACCTCTCTTTAGTGTTAGAAAGGCACCAAAAAAATCGTCTCTCTCACACACAGACAATCCACACAAACCAAACACAGACACACACTCTCATAACAGCTAAAAGTGTGCATTTCCATGTATGTGCGCTGCTATTTTTAGGGGGTGTTTGTTCAGCTACAGGTACATAAATGTGGCACGTATGTGTGTATGTATTAGCCATCAGTGTGGTTTCTGTTAGACAGGATTAGCTGTTGCCATGACATTGCTACACATGGATGGATGTCTGTCATCATGACATCATCATGCAATGCTCCTCCCTTTGACACTCTAACGTAAGAAATCCAAATAAGCTGACCAATTGGATACCACCTTTTTTAAATTTAATTCAATTTATTTTATTTGTTTTACATTGTTTTCTTTTTTTATGTAATTATTCTTTTTCTTGGGTCTGTGTGTGTGTGGTGGTGGTGGTGGTGGGGGCTCCTCCTACTCCAGCCCCTCCGAGACCCTCTAGCTTATCCCAATACTGCCCCCTGGTGTCTCGTCTGTGTGAGAACACACTTCTCAACACTTTGGTTCTCTGTTCTCCTCTTTTCTCTCCATCACTCATTGTCTATTTAAATAAGGTTTCTTGTTACAATTACCTCATTTTTCCAGACCATGTTTCTGTCTTGGACCTTTTTTCTTTCTCTCCTTGTATTTTCTCTTCTTTCGACTTTTACCTTGTTATTATTTTTTTCGTTTCTTCTCCCCAACTCTCTCCACGTTAGTTCACTCATTTCCTCTGTTCTACTATCCTCACCTCTCAAAGGTCACAGGGAGGTTAGAGTTAGAAGGGTTTACTGTGTCTTCCTCTCAGCTAATGACTGATCACTTCCTATTTAGAACACAGACAAAAATGAATGGTGTGTGTGTGTGTGTGTGTGAGAGAGAGAGAGAGAGAGAGAGAGAGAGAGAGAGAGAGTAAGTGAGTGAGAGAGAGAGAGTGCAAGAACGATGTGTGTTTCCAGGAGCAGGCAGGTGTGTGTATGTATGAAAAAAAAGACAAGGCCAGAAAAGGCAAGAACATAAAAAAAGAAATCAAGTAAAACAGAGCAGAACAAAGTAGATTAGAAACATTTGTTAATATTTAGACAATAAAGGCAATAAAGAACCAAAAATAGCACAAAAAATCTATATCTAATAATTTGTGCATGTGTTTTTTCAAAGAACAGACAAAAATATAATTTTAAAAAAGTGGAAAATATTTCTTCCACTAGGAAAACAACTGAATAATATTAATATTATTATTTGTTTTTGAAATCAGTAGTTTGTTGTCAAGCTAAATCTTTATTAACCATGCTTATAGATTAAGTGAAAGTAAACATCCAGAGGCTGATAGATAAAGATGGTAATATCACAATTTTAAAAACTGTTATAAAATCTCTACTTTTCTGCAGGTATGAGAAAAAGTCTTGCGATGCATGGTTTTATTGCATGTCAGAAGCTATATAACAGGTCCTAAAATGGAGTCAAAATATTTCTTACTTTGTCTGTATGTGTCTCACATTGGATGTGATATTGCACATTCTGTTGAAAGGGGTTTCTGTTATTTTCTTCACACATCCTGCATTTTCACTGTACTGGAACTAGTCACATTAGTTATTGTGTTATTTAGATTATTTAGATTGTATTCCTTATGTTTTTCTTTCACATGACTTATTCTATTAATTTTCCCTCATTGTACTGAAACAATATTTCCAAAACTGAACGCGATGAGATAAGCTCCTATCTTCATCCCAGTGTGACTGGAAAAAATGTGGACAATATGTGTGACACGCATACATAAGGCAGGTGTATACACTCATATATGTGTGTGTGTGTGTGTGTGTGTGTGTGTGTGTGTGTGTGTGTGTGTGTGTATGTATGCGAGTGCTGTGTGGTGGTAAGAAAGCCCTGTTGCCCTCATGATGACCCAGTTGCCTGTTCAAGTTCAGTTCAGGAGTTCATAACCATAATGACCTGTGTGTGTGTGTGTGTGTGTGTGTGTGTGTGTGTGTGTGTGTGTGTGTGTGTGTGTGTGTGTTTATTGCCATAAAATGAAAGGAAGAAACAATTTTCCGATACTGACTTGAAAGGGAAACACACACACACACACACACACACACACACACAAACACATACAGAGTTTAGAGAAAGAGTGACACGTGATGTATTGTAATAGACACATGTAGGAATGATGCTGCAGCATTGGAGCCGGATTTTTTTATCAGCAAAATAAAAATAACAAGTCTTTATGCAGCTGAGGATCAAAATGAAAATACATAAATATCAGAAACACATTCAAGAAGTTGTATCCACTGAATTATTATGTAATTTAAAAAGAGTTCTTTAGTTTCAGTACACATAGGTGGTTATAGAATATTTTATAGCTATATAAAAACACAAATAATTTAAAAATGGAAACTAATTGTGCAACTAGCAGACTGGTTGCTCTAAACTAACAGATATTATTTATTTATCTAAATAAGTTTATGTACTATGAATATCACTAAGAAAATTGAGGATAGAATAGAAGAGTAATATTAGCTAGAAAATGTCATGCTATATTTTTACTGATTTTCAGTAATTATTCCAGGATATAAGGGGAATAATTCAATTTCTATTAATATTAAAATCGGTTAAAGAATGATAAAAGAGACTCTTCTAATTGTAGCATTAAATAAGTAAAACCAACTGCAGCACACTTGTTATATTAATGAAAATATTGATTAATGGTGTACGGAACAACATAAAGAAGAACATAAGCTTGATTAAAAATATAGTTAGAAAATAACAATGACAAATAAATGTTAATAAACCATTAAGTACTCTTAACAGTAAATATTTATAACTTGTTCAAATAGTAATACTTATTTTTATTTTTAGATTAGTTCTGATGGCTTAATTGTAATGAATTTTATGTGTATATAGACTAACTCACATTTTGGAATGAAAACCAGAATTATTTTATCAACCTTGAGGTAATAGTAATGTCATAGAAGGTTGGGGGGTTACCTCAGTAAGATGGAAGCTTTTAGGGATGGCAGCTGTAATAAAAAACGTGAATCTAAGTCAAGGTTAGCAAAAAGTTAGCCTTGCTTGTTATGGTAAAATTAATTAATTCATGACTGTTCTAAAAAATAATGTCATTTCTGGGGTTTTATTTACTGCATTCTTGGTTTAAGTATTTATACTATTGTATTTATAATATTCTTATGAACGAGTATTATGAGTATGATTCATTTCATTTTATGAGTCATTTCAGAGCTTTGGCTTTAGCTGCTTATTATTATTTAAAATGAAAGCTAGACAATACCAGAGTAGTTGACTGGACTTAAATACTAGCAATAAATAAGCTGTTTTAATGTTTGAGCTTGTGGATTTAATTAATAGGCTTAATTGGCTTAAATATGCAATAACAAAAGATAAAAAAAAATCCCAATTCTGCAATAACGCAGTACTGAATTTACAAATACTGCTCAGCTGATGTCTTACTGAGAGAGAGAGAGAGAGAGAGAGAGAGAGAGAGAGAGAGATGGTTAAATCCAGTCTTCAGTACAACAGTACAATGCCATAGCCTGAGCGGAGTGTGTATGTGTGTGTGCAGACAGAGTGCAGAAGAATGTGCACATGCTTGCAGAGACCTTGGTGGAGATTGGTTTTCATCTGCATGTTTTTTATGTGTGTATACAGTACACACTTTAACCACCCTGGAGGTTGCCAGTCTGGGGGCTTGTGTACTTTATTCTTATAATGAGACATGTACGTGTGTACGTGTGTGTGTGTGTATTGGTTCCATTCAGGCAGGTGACACTAAATTTGTTACCAAGTGATAGTAACAGATGGACCTCCTATTATGGTAATGTACACACAGACACACACATAGGCACAGTGAGCTGTATGGTAATGTGAACTCAGTTTCACCCGAAAATGCAGCATTTGACCCGACCGTGTACACTTCACTTCTCCTCCCTCTCTTTCATCTTCATCTTCGCCTTCTCCTCCTCTTCCTCCCCATGCCTTTGTTTCTCCTCAGATCCTGCATCCTGCATAAAATGACAAAAAATCTGATGACAAGACATCGTATTGCTTCATTTTCTTCATTTAGACTGAGAACAGAGAGAGTGGGAGCATGCTTGATATTTAAAACTGAAGACAAAGACTGAAACAGAAAGAAAGAATAAAGAGTCTCTGTCGCAGGTCAAGTTTGCCCTTTATCTTCATTGTCACAGGACCTAGTTGACAGTCATAGATGTCAATGCAGTTGCTCTCCACTGCATTATCTCTAGTAGTCTTTATTTAATATGTAAGTAAGCTTTTGTAAGTCATTTGATGGATATTTATCTTTAATACTGAACAGTGCCAATAAATTAAGGCAAATAACTTTTACTTTTATTTTTTCTTTATTAATTGTACCATGGTCATTAGTTTGTTCTTTTCTTAATCATGAAGACAGATTTCTACTTTTCATCCACTTTATTTTACATTGAAGAAAACAATGCTTAAGTCGAGCACTGTATTCCTCAGACTGAGGAATACAGTGTTAATTAAACGCTGGTATCAGATCCGTATCTGCAACTATCCAAAGACAAGGTACAGGTATTGTATCGGGACTGGAGAAAATTAAATGGATGTACCCCATGAATGGTCATTCTGTAAACTGCTAAGAGTTAGAATTAGGTTCACATCTTCCCCTTTATACAATATAAGAGATACAGCAGAAGATTTTTAAGACCAAATTCCATGTAACAGACTTTATTTTAAAGGTAACATTTTGTAGCTTCTGAAATTAAGCTTGTTTAGCTTGTGAGTAAAATTCCTCTCTACCCTAAGCAATTCACTGGTGACCTCGTGGATGTTTCAACATGAACAACTGGCAAACATTCATGTATGCAGAAATCCCTGGTTCCTATTAGAGAAAAACTGTTCCAGATTGATAAATGTCAGCGGACTGAATTGTAGTTCATAGTTAATAAAATAGCCAACCCCAAGTCCAGTATTCTCTGAAGTCTGGACTGTTTGGCCAAATTTTGCAGTGCACCATGCTGAATAAATACACTCACAGAAAAACAAAAAAGAATGAACACACTGATAGTCATGAAATACTGATTAGAAAGGAAGAAACACCATAAACTAGATTTACACTTGACACTACCAGAATCATGCTATAGGCGTGGGTTTTGATTTAATGTTTGGCATTTACATGGTGAAGCACCCAACATATATTATACATCATCATGCATGTATATAGATGGAGTTTAATTTCTCTACCATCACTGAATGGCCCTTCTTTGTTTACTTTCTTTCATGGTAGCTGTTTTCACACAGTTTTCAAAGAATCTGGTCATTTATAGCATGCAGGAGATTTTCCACATCGTGTTCTTATAGAGAGTGTTTAGTATCCACCAGGTTATTATCAACCTCTGTACTGAGGGGTAGAATTTCAGGTAAGTTAACCTCAAACCCCTATCTTTTGATTTTTCATGTATTTAGAAGGTTTTGACAGAAATATCAAAATTAATGTTACTTAAGCTGATTCATTTATATTTGAAGGTGTCATGAAAGGTTACATGAGACTAATACAATAAGGCCACACTAAAACTACAAAAAAATATCAGTCCAAACTATGAAACTACAGAAAGTACTTTCATAATGTATACTGGACATTTTTCCAGGTCCAAAATGTTAAATCTGATGTCATCCAAAGCCACTGAGACACAGTCCTACATGTGATTGTAGCTGATTTAAATTTGCCTGTTTATATTTGTCTGTTTATAAGACCCTTTGTCTCTCTCTTTGTCTCTCTTTGTCTCTATCTGTGTGTGTGTGTGTGTGTGTGTGTGTGTGTGTGTGTGTGTGTGTGTGTGTGTGTGTGTGTGTGTGTGTGTGTGTGTGTGTGTGTGTGTACTCTATTTGCTTACTAACATGCAAATTGGGAAATAGGTGGCGGATGCAAACAAACGTCTCTGCTGATTTGACTCCTCAGTACAAACAGCCACACTGCTGAAGAGAAACTTATTTGAATTGTGACAAGTTGTGCACCTGCTGGGGGCTCTAATAATAGTTTCTCTCCACATGAGGCACTAAATGTCAAAGTGTGGGAACATGAGGTGCTGACTCTTTTAAGATCTGTGTTAGAAAAGAAGCAAAAAGAAGCAAAAAGAAGCCTCAGTTTCTCCAAAGAACACTAACTGAATAAAATACTGATTTACATTCGTACATTTCCACAGATTTTCCCAACAGCTAGTCGCTTTCGATGGCCAAGCTGCTTTGCAGAAGCCGCAGTGGATCAAATCCACATGTTTGATCCTGTGTCATTATGACACCCACCTACAATTATGAAAAGATTTTTAAAATTAAGCTTAAGCTCAAAATTGAGGCAGGACCTGTCTGAAGTAAACAGAGAGGTAGGAAGCACTCCCAAAAATGCAAACACAGTTTGTGGGTGACAAAAAATACAAAGAACTTGTGATGATGAAAATCACAAATTATATTTAACTGACAATGTTTGACAATATGATTTATAACTTAAGCTTAAAAAATAAATAAGTTTTAAATATACTACTTTGCTACAAATCATAACAGGTCAAAACGCTTAGTTATTTCATTAAAGTAATAAAATCACCAGAACCAAAATAATAATAAAACAGATAGAGCTGGGTTTAAGGCTCATATAGCCACCAAAGTCCTGGTGCTGTATAAGTTTGATCATTTTATTAGATTAGATTGCACCAAAATTTTAGCCCTTGGCTAAATTTAGAAATGTTGCTTAATGTGGAAATTAATGATTAATGATTAAGATCATGGATGAGCAGTTTCACAGACCAATTTTCAACAGAGATGCAGTGACAAGAATGCTGATAAACAATGTCTTCATATTTTTTTATTTTCTTTCCGTTATTAGTTAAAATTAATAGATTAAAGATGACTGTTTTTCTGTTTTAATAAACTTTTGTTTTATTGTGAAAAGCAGATTATGAATATGTGTGCAGTTTAAATGTTTTAGTTGGTAATGAGAAATCAATTAAGAAAGTCTAAAAGTGTTTGAATGTATAGCACTATGTAAAATTCTTAAGCTGCATCTCATTTCTTTATGTTTTCATTGCAAAGTGCTAGACTTTCTTTTAACTTCTAAAAGTGGACACATTTTCAGAGGAATGGTTTTGTTTGTTGTTTGTTTATTGATAAAGTTGGTTAAGTCACTTAACAATGACTATAAATCATTTAACTACGAAAAAGGCACAGAACAGGGGCAGCACGGTGGTGAGCACTGTTACCTCACAGCAAGAAGGTCCGGAGATCAATTCCACAATCTTTCTGAGTGGAGTTTACACGTTCTCCCTGTGTTTGCGTGGGTTCTCTCCAGGTACTCTGGCTTCCTCCCAAAGTCATGCAGTTAGTGGGATTAGGTTAATTGGAAACTCTAAATTGCCCATAGGTGTGAATGGTTGTCTGTGTCTGTGTGTTAGCCCTCTGACAGACCGGCGACCTGTCCAGGGTGTACCCTGCCTCTCGCCCTAAGACAGCTGGGATAGGCTCCAACACCCCTGAAAAGGATAAGCAGAAGAGAATGGATGCAAAGGCAGAGAACATGTACATGTTGTACCAACATGTAACAATCAACCAAGAAAAGAACAAGATTGAAATTGTAGATTTAGGAACTTGGTTACCAGCAACCTATTGCAAAGCATATCATTTTTGCCAATTTATTAACTATAAAAACTGTAACGATAACCATCGGCGTAACTTTTTGCTGAACATTGGGGGGGGTCAAGATCTCTGTCTAAGTAAATAAATAAATCTGGGTAAATTCCCAGATGATTAAACATGCAACTATTTTGCTGGTAATACCTGAAATGAGTAAACAAAATCAACAGCCTATTTATGCAAGATAATTCATAATTTTTTGGGGGGGTTATATTGGTTGGGTCCGATTATTGGGGGGGTCATAAAATACGCCCCTGACGATAACACAGTTCATACCAAAATATTGACTTTGAAGCTCATTAGAATTATACAAATGTACTCTGTTTTTGCTTAATGTACTGAATTTCCCTGTATATTTGCATATTCTTCAATAGATGACCTATTTTTGATTCATAATTTTTCATTTTCCTAGCAGACTTTCGTAACTAATTGAAGTTGTGGACTAAACTACTCTTCTTTGACTACTTCTCATTGTCCAACAACAGACACTAAAGATGCTACTTTTTGAACCCTAAATTTTCTGAATAAATACATCTTATTAAAACTTTTATTTATAATTTATTCAAACTGCATATTTCTCTTTTTGGGTTGTTTTACCTCTGTACCATACAGTGAACCTCAAAAACAACAGTAGTTTGCATTTACAATTTATACTGAGCTAGCAGTCCGAAGCTCTGAGAATTTTGGTACACCTGTCTCTTGCTTTGAATAAGAGTGTATTTACAAGTGAACTGATGGACCGTGACATGCAAAACAAGACGTTTGAATTTCATCAGCATGTTAACATGGTGAGTGATTGCTAATGCCAGCTGATTTGATAGTAGTGATTTTAATGATACATGACACTTTAGTCAAAACGACATGGGGGATTTCATTCAACAACAGATAAACAAAAACAATGGAACACATGATATGTGTGTGTGTTTGGTATTGGGGGGGGGGGGGGTATAGTGACCAACAAAACAAAGAAGAGGAACTGAGAGAGAGGAGCACCAAGATCAGTCTGCTGACCTCTAGCTGACCTCTGTCCAATTGACCCTGTTTGTCACTGTGGTGATTGTTGCAGGGGTCATGCCGGTGTCAGTGAGACGTAATACTGTTGGAAATCTGTGCACATATTTCCTCACTCTCTCGTACACTTTCCTTTCTATTGTTTTAGCCTCTGAAAATGTTCACAAGCTGCAGCTTGTTACAATGTATGTGTGTGGTCTTGTGTGAGACTGGTAACAATGGACAAACTGTGAATACACAGATACCACACATCTTATCTTCTGATTTTTTGTTTCATTTTTTTCTTTATTAAGCTGTTTTTCAAACACAGATGTACACCAAAATTATTTTTTAATGCTTACACAACCGTGTTTTTTGCAGTGCTTGTTCCATTGTATCTTCTTAAATTATTTAAATCACTTAACAACAAATGTCAGCTAATGTATATGCATTTTCACAAAAAATGCCAATCAATTTTGACAAAGCTAAATATTGTCACAACCTTTTAAAACACACCTTTTTACATGTACTTGAATAGTGTTGAAAATAACATAAAGATCTGTGTGACCTCTAATTTCCTGCTTCTAAATTCAGATTAAACTGATGTTATTGTATTCTACTATAAAAATCTTAGAAACATGGTGTCTAACCAGATAATTATGCTGGACGGCATTACCTTGACCTCCAGTAACATTGTGAGGAATCTCGTTTTTGACCAGGATATGTCCCTCTACGAACATATTAGACAAATGTGTAACACTGCTTTCCTTGGTTTAGAAACACCATGTAACACAGTGATACTGAAAAACTAGTTCATGCATTTATTACTTCTAGGCTGGATTATTGTAAGTAATTATTATCAGGCTCTTCAAAAAGTTGAGAGCGTTCAGTTGAGGAGTACTGACAGGGAATGAAAAAGCATATTTCTCCCATATTGGCTCATCTTCATTGGCTCCCTGTTGAAGCCAAATCAAATTTAAAATTCATCTCTTTACATACAAGGTCTTGAATAATCGGGCCCCATCTAATCTTAAAAACCTCATAGTACAATAATCACCCCAATAGAGTACTTCTCTCTCAGACTGCAGGCTTACTTGTGGTTCCTGGGATAGTTAAAAGTAGAATAAAGGCATTTGATTTCATATCCCTCTCCCAGTTTGGAATCTGAAGACAGACACACTCTCTACAACTTCATTTTTCTTTTTCTTTTTCTTTTTTTTTTTTGATAAAGCATATACTTGTGGCTGAAAACTCCCATAGTTACATTATAATTGACCTAGCCTTCTGGGGCTTCCCATGATGCAGTGAGTGTTTCTTCTTCACTTACCTTTTTTTACTCACTTCATAGACAACTTTGCATTTAATTATTAGTTTTTAATTAATTATATTTATTAATTATTATTCATCTCTGGCTCTTTTCCAGAGTGTGTCTTTTATCCTGTCTTCATCCCCTCACTTCCAATCGGTGGTGGTAGATGGCCTGGTTCTGCCACAGGTTTCTTCCTACTAAAGGGGAGTTTTTCCTTCCCACTTTCGCCAAAGTAGGTAGTTTGTCTAATTTTGGGGGTTTTCTCTGTATTATTAGAGCATCTTTACCATACAACATAAAGCACCTTGAGACAGATGTTATTGTGATTTGGAGCTATAGAAAAACTAATGAACTGAATTGAAAAGTTGATCATTTTCAGCAGGATTAATCTCTTGTCTTATTTTCAACAATATTGCATTTGAGTTATATTTTTATATTTTTATATATATATTGTCATCATCTTCTGACAATGATTATGATTTAGATGGCAATGATAAGGAAAACTTTTGACCTGTGAAATGACCCTTTTAATGTGAGTGTGCATAGCGCCTGAAACATAAAGAGCATCGTCTAAACTACACAATATAACAGGAAGTAAAGTGAAAGAGCGACTAAAAATAAACTAACACAAACACAGCAAGAAAGAGACAGCAGGAGCACAGAAACAAAGAACAGAGCCTGAGAATCATTACAAAGACTGTGAAATGGTTTTGAATGTTTCCTCAGAAGTTTATTACTCCAGTCAATTATATACATGAGTTATGAGTAGTAAGTGATTTAATAATTACCAAAAACTTGATTTATATTCAAAAATCGATGTCTTTTTTTAAACCACTTATATAATATCTAGGGTCACAGGTGCGCTAAAGCCTATCCCAGCAGATCTAATGCTCAGTTCATTTTTGCATTTGCACCTACTGCAAATTTATAATCACCTGTTAACCTAACATGTGTGTGTGGAAGCCAGAGTAGCTGAGGAGAACCCACCTAGGCACAGCAAGAACATGCAAACTCCACGATGAAAGCCCCAGCCGACCAGTAGATCTTAAAACAAAATCTTTCTGCTGTAAGGACAAATGTGTGTATCAATCTAAGACAAACCTTACACTTTTTATGGTTCTGAACTAAACTTTGCTCAGGAAATTGTCGCATCGTAGGATCTTAAAGCAATAACACAACACTATTACCATCATAAACATCAATTAGTCCTCATAAATGGCAGTGAGCAACATCCTGCTGACACCTAACACAAGTTATTACCATCCAACGTACCCTGCTTGGCTAGGAGTGGTCGAACAGGAGACCTAATTGGATTTAATGGGCGATGGCCATGCAGACATTCAGCCACTCTCTGATGGACAGCAACATGTAAATACCAGGAGAAGCAAACTCCTGTGCTAACTACATCAATATATTGAAACACGCAAAATAAAATAAGACCATGGCAAGAACATGAATTTAAGCAGTCATAAGCTTTAATGTGACCCTTGATGTTTAATAACTTTTTTAAATAATTCTGAATGTGTGTTTTCACATGTGAGTGGTAAATTTAGGGAAGAAAAACAACAAATGAAAGAAATAACTACAATGAATCACACATAGAGAGGGGTGGAGTTGATATTAAACTCTCTCTCAGAATCTTTTCAATATTTTAGATGCCAAACCTACTTTTGTTTTTATGGAAAATGTAATTATATTATTGTGTATAGTATTATACACTAGGGAATGTGTGTATATGTGTGTCAGGGTTGGAGAAATACAGTCGAGTGAGTTACAAATAATACAACACAAATATTAACTGTAGGCCAAACTTAGTTATGCAAACAACACAAGTTTAAGGTCGTTTACCACAATCTAAAATATTAGACAATACAATTACATACTGTGCGCTGATTATGTTGCATTAAAGTACAGTATAGCTGTAATATTAACATATACCATGCTGTAAACTGGAATACGAAAATGATTTGAATGAACCAGAACACTCACACAGAGGGGGCTGTAAATTATATCGCCCTATGCACAGATGGTGTGTCTGTTTGTCTGCATGTGTGTGTTTGTATGCCCGTGTCTCCCTGATTTACAGCCTCTGACATGTTAGGAGGAGAAGGAAATTGAAGTCTAAAACCAGAAACCATCAATCCATATGCATACACGTGCACACACACACACAAACACACACATAAACATACAGACAAACACAGAGCAGCTGTTGCTCTAATTAGCTTTGCCCTGCTGAACACACTAATCACCATTACCTGGCTCTGTCTGCTAATTCAAAGATCAATTTAATTTTATGGATTCTTTATTGGAAATATAATTCACAGAATATACCACCTCTGTGCTCTGATTGACAGATTTTAGCACCTGTTAGTGGATTACAAATTTCCATGGATTCAATTATATATTTGTCAGTTTTGATTTGTCTCTAATTTTCAAGAGAGGGACTCTTAGTGTTTCATTAAAGTTTATATGAAATTTGATATGACAAACCTGTGAAGCTGGATTTGATAAAGTTTGGAATTTATGTTTTTTGTTTGTTTTTTGTTTTTGTTTTTTTCAGTACTGTATCAGTCCTAAAAATAATGGAGTCAGTCTTTTTAAAAAAGACTAAGGACTGAAATGAAATGGTATGAACTGGTACTGGTAATACTACCAATATAGTTAAGAATATGTAAAGCAGTTCTTGATCTATCAACCACAAATTCCACTTTGTGGGCCAACTGCTATAGACACCCATGGCATAATTCAACAAATTTGAACAACGGAAACTGCATTTCAGCGTTATAATTTTTATAAATATCATGCTTCAGCAGTGTAGAATTCTATATAAAGTTTGGAAATTGATTTTTTTTAATAACAAGAGCCTTCTTTTAAGGTCCACTTTGAAAGACAGCAAAATTTTTATGGACATATAATATATAATATAAATATAAACCAGCCCTTTATAATGCATCATGTACTGGACCAATTTCCAGGGCTGAAACATGATGATATTAAAGCTACAGTTCTTCTAAGGTTAGTAAATTTAAAAAAAAAACATACAACTTCAACAAAAACATATTGGCAGGGTCCTAGCAAGCAAGGTATACGTGGAGCACTATAACCAAGTGACTGGCATAGTATACAGGGAGATCAGTGACAAGTATGTTCTAGAACTCCCAACGTCAAAATGGAGATGCTCCCTAGGGTGGTTGAGAATAACCGAGCCAAGACCTTGTGGGACTTCCGGGTACAGACAGATATACTGGTGATGTTGACACAGTAGTGGTGGATGATCAGAGGAAGAAGGCCGTAGTGATAGATGTAGCTATATCAAGTGATAGAAATATCAAGAAGAAGGAATATGTGAACCTTACAAATATTCAGGGTTGAGAGAGGAGCTGGAGAAGATCCATATGGTGAACGCAACAGTGGCAATCAGAGCAGTTGTCTCTGTCCAGAAGAACTGTGCAGGACCCTTAATCTCCCAGGTCTATGCTAAAGGCCTCCAGTAAAGACCAGCTGCAGGTGAGTGGGGATGTCTAGATAAGCAGTTGTGCTGACATGGGTTTTTGTTTTGATAGCTACCTGATTGCATTACATATTGTTACATATTCCTTAAGACATTATTGATCATTTTCTTTTTCTATATATTTTAATATATTATTTTTCTGTTTATTTAATTTTTATTATTTTTTACGCAGCAACTTTTCAGACTTATCTGAGAAACTATTATTTATAGATAATTTATTTATTAACTCCTTGACCTAAATAAGATGTGGTTGGATGTTACTGTCATGAGTTGTGATCATGTGGTCAATCACGGGTGACTTAAGATGACACTGCCCTGTGTTTATTGTCTGATGAAGAGCAGGTGTGCTAGAAGCATCACACACTACTTGCAATAAATAAGGTAAAATGGAGTTCTGCACTCTGCGAACTGTTAGACCCTTTTCAAGAACATTATGATGTCACAGCAATATCTTTCAAAAATGGGGTGATATAAAATATCAGTCATTTTATTTTATTGGAGATTAGTGTAACATTTTGTAAAATAGTGCGAACTCTGTGTTCAAATTTGGATTAGTACATCCTATCTAGGTGAAGGTTTCTGCCAGATTTTTAAACTGCCTGCACCAGTCCAACCCCCTTATTTGACAATAAAAAGCTACCGTCTGTATGTCCTGTGTCACATTTGCAACTGCACACAATCTGATTGTGATAGTTGCCACTGGGACAGTTTGATTAATCAGAAGTATCTAACTTGTGTGGTTCAAAGCTTTGAGCATGGTGCAAAAGTTCTGGCTCTGTCAAAGTAACATTAAATTTATTAATACAAGGATAGGTCAGAGTTCAGCAGAAATGTTGTCTGCACATAGTGCAGGTTGACTTAACAGACATATTTCAAATTTATACAGTGGAGCAGTTTGCACGCATCCTTTGTATGAATCCTGAGTTTCACCTGAGCCCCAGAGTTTTCCAGAAAACAGCTTTTTCAACCTGCATAACCACACACAATCCTCTGGAATTACTATCTTAGAATGTCTGTCATTATTGAAATTAAATAGCTTTATTTATGTTTATAAATTACCATTGTTTTAGTACTCAGCAACATTTTCACTCATGTTGGCGAATTTTTATGATTCCAGCTTTTTTTTTTATCTCGTAGTAAATCTTAACTTTGGTATCATATGAATTTAAAGTGATCCTGACCTTTAGCCCACAAATTGAATTATTTTAATGTTGAAACAAAAGTCCACCTAGATGGCCACTAAACAGGAGAAAACTTGTATAAATAAAAGGACAGTGAACTTCTACCAAGCTTCCTCTAACATTTATGCAAATTGAATTGAACAGAGCAGGACAGGCCCCACAGATTTGCTGCAATGAATCTCATGAGATCACTTTAAGTAACCACACTTTGGGAGCAGCGCCCAGTGGCTAAACTGCAAAAACTGGTTGCTGCTTGAGCTATATACATGCAGGTTCACATTTGAGCACAATGTTGTAAAATGCTGTTCAGCTATAGCAATCGGTTTGGGGATACCTAGAACACATAGAAGGAGAAAGCATCTCTTTTATGAAAAAGCCAAAAAGGTCAGTTGATTTAACGACCAATGATTCACTGTATTAATCGTTGCCAGTATTATACTGATTTTTTGAGCTGTATACTCTGTCCGCTCCTGGGTCAGCATCTACTTTTTCATCATTAGCTTTTAGGCTACACTGCTTTCCCTTTTTTCTTGCTCCTCCTGCCAAAAGTCAGCATCAAAGTAGCCAGAAAAACAATTTGCTGCTGTAAATCTTTGCAGGACCAAGCATTTCAGTAGTAAAGCTTTGGAAGAACAGTGTTTTTCTAGGCCACGACCATAACTTGAAGTCATATCCATGGCCAGGTTTCAGAAAACTGTTCTCAGGGTTACAGATAATGAGGTCATGTCGTTTGGTCATATGTAGTGCTATAAACTTTCTAGGAAAAGGCCAACCACAGAGAAAGCAAGAGAGGGTTAAAAAGAAGAAAAAAAAACAAGAGTTGAAAAGTTCAACTCGCTCCTCTTAGGCAATAAGCAACTGGTACTGACACACATTCTTTATCATATCGTTGTCCGCTCTTTCTCTCTGTATTCATTTTCATCTGAGCTTGACCTTTTTTAACTTTACCCTTAAATTCCTTCAATTATCTCTTTCTCTCTCCTTCTTTCTTTGTGGAAAACACATCCTTTGTTTCTTCAATCTGTGCAGCAGGCAGCATATTGAAAGGAGCTGGATCCTATTAAATACACATCACCTTCACTGTGTGTGTGTGTGTGTGTGTGTGTGTGTGTGTGTGTGTGTGTGTGTGTGTGTGTGTGTGTGTGTGTGTGTGTGTGTGTGTGTGTGTTGTCATGTTGTTGTCATACATACTATGTATTTATAGCACATACACATCTGTGTGTGTGTGTCTGGTTGTGTGTGTCATGTGTTTGTGTTTGCTGCAGAGCAATGATGCATTCAGAGGCTGGTTCATCACGAGGTCAGACACACACACACACACACTAAATGGCTACAGAGAGAGATGTATGGCAGTCTGAGGCTCCCTGCTGCTTTGATAGGAAAATATATGGTGCTGAAGTAACCATGGTAACACACACACGCGCGTGCACGCACACATGCAGAAATGCACACTTATTCATGCATTCATTCACATAAATGCTGATTTTCATAAAACTCTGATTTATTTTAAATGGTTTAAGACTGTGAATTAACACACACACACATTCAATCACATGTTTTTTCTTTACACACACAACATGTCTGATACTATAATCAGAAATAATAATCAGTGAATTTATATGAAATTTTTTTGTCTGGCATAAAGCTCATGTATTTTCTGTTCAGTGGTGTTAATTTAAACGGCTAATCTTGTGCTAACGGTGTTGTGAGTGTGTACAGTAGAAGCTCTAGTAATGGGGTGGTATATCTGCAGGCCAGAGGAGATAAAATTCTCTCCTTGATGTATAATGTATATAGTATCTGTATAACAAGGTCTACTGGCATACATTCATGCATATTTGATTTTCAATAAAATGCAATCATCTATCAATTCAAAATAGTTATAACACATGTGTGTGTGTTACTAAATCTCTTATGTACATGGTATTATCAGTCTCTATAGTTTTATTTTATATATTTCATTTATAAATTAGGTCATTTGACTTATAATAAACCATAATAATGATAATAATAATGCCTGAAGGTGTGCTTGGACAACAAACTACATATACTATATACTATAACACAATTTTATACATAAAGTACATGTATGTAAAATAATATATGGAACAGCAAAATATCCAGGAACTTTTTTTATCATTAATGCTTGTGTGTAATTAGTAGATATTTTTTCCATTTACCCCTTTCAACAAAACTGTACTTGTAATTTTTAATCTCACCCCTTGAAATATGGATTGTACAATATTTTGTATACATTTATAACAATGCATATCTTTACTTTTGTTTCTTCTTTTTGTTTGTAGCATGAGTCTGTGGAGTGCGGTCCCCCCACTTCCTATGAACGTACAGGCAGTAGATATAAATAATGTATATATGAAGATGTTGCAGACAAGGAAAAAGAGGAGAAAAAACAGATCACAGCAGACTCGAATCAGCAAAGTATATGGTGTGATCAATAAAACAGAGAGAAAAGGAAACAGAAGAATCAAGAGAGATGAGCTGGAAATAAAAAAGAGGATGAATGTGAAAACAAGGTGATGAATTACCTTCAGAAGAGGGCAGTAAAAGAGGAGAATGAGAAAGGGAGATCTGAAATGGCAAAAAGTATTTACGAGGAAAAAATTATGCAAGAGAAAGATGAATACATTTTAATACAAAATATAAACATGAAAAAACTGTTATATGGTTTCATTTTGATTTTAACCTGGGCAGTATATTTATAAAAATCTATCAACTGGCACCTTGCAGTCTTATTATAATATTATTGTATTTTATAACATATTATTATGATTATTATTGTTCTATTATTATTATTCAAATACATATGAAATAATGATACTATTATGATAAAATAGCAGTTGCAACAGCAGGCAAGCTGTAGTGCAAAAGCTTATTACACATAACTAAAATAAAACTTAAAACTGAAGGTGTGATTTGTAAATTGTATGATTCAAACAACATAAACCAATTTAAAAAAAAAAAAAAAAAGAATTTTCACTTTGTCACTGTCGTAAAAAGTGGCAGGACACAGTTAAACTTAGTTGGTGATGGTAAATGTACCAGTCAGTTTCTCACAAAGGACCTCCTGGTAGCTTTACTTTAAGATTTATTTTTCTGCTCTCTGTGCGAATTAAACTTACCAGTTGCTGGCTGTGACACTTTATTAATCAGACAAGTACAGAACTTGCATGTCTCGTTCTTACCAAGAAAGCAAAGTTAGCCAACAAGTTATATGTCATTACTGAGAAGATAGTAATGACATACATTTTACAATTAAATGTATATTTTGGTACGTTGCACCACATCGCTACGTCAGTTCTATGGCAATAGATTAATATATGTTTGTGTGGGATTTTTTGACATTTGACAGTGAATACCAAGCTCAGCTATTTCAACCAACCATACATTGACTTGTACATATCCCAGCTTCTTTGCTCTCTACTAGCATGTAACCTCTGTCTGACCTTTGCTCTGTGGATGACTGCAGACCAGCATTGACCTCAGGTCGACCTCTGACCCCAACTCCCTCATGACTGTAATCTCTGTACAGCTCCGTGTGTTTGTGTATACAAAGCACACATAGACTTCTACTGATTTCTACTGCAGCCGTATTAAGTAAAACTCTACTGAACTCTACCAATCCAACCTAGAGTATCATGTGTCCCAAAACGCAGCACATTTCCTGTCCAACATCTGCACCCCATAAACACCCCGACGTGTGTGTGTGTCTCAAGTCTTTGATTGTGTGAGTGTGTATACACAGGTCTCACTGTGGATTACTCTCAATATATCATCCTGTGTGTAAGTGTGTGTGTGTGTGTGTGTGTGTGTGTGTGTGTGTGTGTGTGTGTGTGTGTGTGTGTGTGTGTGTGTGTGTGTGTGTGTGTGTGTGTTCTCCTAGTGAATGAATATGACACTTTTTCTGTATTCCTCATCTATAGTCTCGGACAAACACTTGGCGATGACAGGAATATCCAAGCCACTCTTCTTCTGTATTTTCACAGAGTGTGTGTGTGTGTGTGTGTGTGTGTGTGTGTGTGTGTGTGTGTGTGTGTGTGTGTGTGTGTGTGTGTGTGTGTGTGTGTGTGTGTGTGCAGCCGTTCACTCATCCTCTCCTTCCACATTCCTGCTGAGCAGAGCAGAGGTCACTGCCAGGACAAGTCAGTGTGTGTGCATGTGGGGCCTCCTGTGTCCAGGATGAAGGATGGAGGGAGGGAGGTGAAGGAGAGGTGAGAGGGTGACATGGAAGAGGTCAGCCTGGAGTCAAATACAAACACCTCCTCTCACTGTCTATTCTTCCTCATCCCCCTCCTTTTTCTTCTGTCTTTTTCTCCTCTTTTCCTTCACTCTTTCCTCTTTTTTTCTATAAGCTCCCTTTAGCTTTGTCAAATCTATTTCATTTCATTGCTCCTCTTCCTCCTCTGCCAGCTTTTTGGAACATACAACACACTGTCTGAAGGCTATTTTTAGCTGCAGGAAGTTTAGAAGAGACATATTTGCTCGAATGGATCTAATCTGATGATCTGGTTGTGTTTCTTTCACAAAAACACACACTCATGTACACATACACATATGCCCATGGAGCACCGACCCAGAATGTGACCCTGACCAGTAATGGATAAAAAATGAGAGTGACCTCTGACCTTCTCCTCCTGTCTCTCTTCCTTCCTTCTCTTCTTTTTCCCTTCCCTCCTCCCTCTACAGCAGACCCCATTTCCTCACTTCTTTTAGTCGCCCTTCATCCTTCTCATCTTTTAAAAATGGCTTTTTTCTTCTAGGCGTCTTACGCTTGTTCCCTCTTTAATCTGTATTTATTTTGAAATGATTAAAGTTTTATTTTGTTTTATTTTACTTATGAAGGTCCTTTCTACATGTTTATAAACACACAGAAGGATTCTTTCAGTATACTGGATTGTCAAAGGAGTTTTCAGAGATATTTGTAATAAGTAAGTAAGTAAGTAAAGTTTATTTATTAAGTCCTTTTCATAGACAGGTAGTCACAAAGCGCTGCACACAGAGATTAAAATAAACAGTACAATAAATAGCAAAATGCACAATATATACAATATAGAGTTTAAATGTAAATTAAAAAAATAAAAATGTAAAAAAGCATTGGTCAACAGAAAGCTTGTTTAAACAGTAAAGTTTTTAACTGTTTTTTAAAGGATTCCACAGAGTCAACCAAACGTAGTTGTAGAGGTAGACTGTTCCACAGCCTTGGTGCCACAGACTGAAAGGCTCTGTCCCCTTTCGTCTTCAGACGTGTTCTGGGAGCAACCAACAAACTCTGAGTCTGTGAGCGGAGACGGCGAGCAGTAGTGTATTTTGTGAGAAGCTTGGATAAATAATCTGGGGCTTGGCCATTTAGTGCTCTGTACGTTAAAACAATAATTTTAAAACGAATTCTAAAATCTATTGGGAGCCAATGTAAAGAACATAAAATAGGAGTGATGTGAGCTCACTTGCTAGAGCGAGTTAGTAGTCTGACTGCTGCGTTTTGTATAGCTTGGAGGCGAGAAAGAGATGATTTATCCAAGCTGGTAAACAGGGAATTATAATAATCTAAACGCGATGACACAAATGCATGGACAATTTTTTCCAGTTCAGCTAAGGAGACCATATGTCGCAGTTTAGAAATATTCCTTAAATGAAAGAAACAGGAACGAGACAGAGATTTTACGTGTGAGTCAAGGCCCAAAGAAGAGTCAAATATTACTCCAAGATTTCGAATATTTGGCTTAGCAGAAGAACAGAAAGGGGCAAGAACCTGACTGATTTTAGAATATAGATCAGGAGGAGCTATGATCATGGTCTCTGTCTTGTTCATGTTTAAAACAAGGTAATTGTTAGAAAGCCAATCAGAGATTTGAGTTAAAGCCTGGACTAGGATGGACAGCCTATCCAGCTGATGAGGCTTAAAGGACATATACAGCTGAATGTCATCGGCATAGAAATGATAAGACAGGTCACTAAAAGACTGAATAATGCCAGCTAAAGGAAGCATATAAAAAGAAAATAATAATGGACCCAAAACTGAACCCTGTGGAACCCCCCAGGTTAGGGCAGCAGTGTTAGAGGAGAACCTATCAGTCCTAACAGAAAAGGTCCTGTCTGATAAGTAGGAAGAAAACCAGTCTAAGGCGGTGCCAGATATACCAGCCAAAACCTTCAGCCTGTTGAGTAGAATTTTGTGGTCGATGGTATCGAAGGCTGCGCTAAGATCTAGCAAAATGATCACGGAACAATTTCCTGAATCAGATGCCATTAGTAGATCATTATAGACCCTTAAGAGAGCGGTCTCCGTAGAGTGCTGCTTTTGAAAGCCAGACTGAAAAGGGTCAAAAATCTGCAATCGGCATAATAAGGACCTGAACTGATTTTCTACAATTTTTTCTAGTAATTTACTTATAAATGGCAATCTTGAAATAGGACGATAACTAGATTCTGGGATCTAGATTCTGTTTTTTTAACAGAGGGGTTACCTCAGCATGTTTAAAATAGGACGGAACACAGCCTTGCCTCAGTGAATTGTTGATAATGGATAGTAGTGTGGGACCAATGCTGGTGAGAGTCCCAGACAGGACAGAGGGAGGTAATATATCTAAGGAGCATGATGAGGATTTCATTTTACCTATTACTGCAATTAAGTCATTGAGTGTGATTGGAGAAAAAGAAGCAAATGACCCGGGACAACAAGGGGCATCTTCATAAGGGGAGGCACTTGAGGAGATTTTGGATCTCAAGTCCATCACCTTATTTACAAAATAATTGAGGAAAGTGCTACAGTCTTCGTCAGAAAGTAACACAGCATGCTGAGTTGGAGGAGAAACAATACTATTGATAGTATCAAATAGAATTCTTGGGTTATTTTTATGATGATTTATGAGATTATTGAAGTAAGAGGATCTGGCCTCTTTAACTGACTCATTAAATAAGTGAAGAAGTTCTTTGAAGTGTTCCAGATGGACAACCAGCCCAGTGGACTTCCAGAGACACTCTGCTTTTCGACAGGAGCGTCGAAGACCACGGGTTTGATTATTTAACCATGGTGTGCAGGAACTAACAGTGCAATGACTAGTTTTGAAAGGAGCAACCTGATTAAGAATGGCAAGACAGTGTTCATTAAAAGAGTTAATAAGGATGTCAACCTTGTCAGAAGAAGGTTTAAAATTAAAAAGAGAAGAAAACTTTAAAATGACAGAGTCATCAATAAAGCGCCTGCGCCTAATAAAGCTTTGGGGAAGAGACTCTGAATTGAACAATGCATTAAAAAAAGACTGACTTATGGTCGCTAAAAGAAACATCATTTAAGTTCATGTGGTCAAGGGAAACACCACAGGTGAAGACCAAGTCCAGAGCATGCCCAGCTGTGTGAGTAGGATCTGATACATGTTGAACAAAATTGAAAGAGTCCATAATGCTCAGGAACTCCTTAGTGGTACTATTTGATGAGTCCTCTGTATGAATGTTGAAGTCACCAACAATGATGACCTTGCCCATTTTAATCGTGGAAGTTAAAAAATTCTTGTAGGTCTGACAGAAAAGATGCAGCAGACCCAGGTGGACGATAAATTAAAATGCAGTATATGGGCTGTTCTCGCCCAATTTTTATCATAATCATCTGAAAAGAGTTGTAACAGCTTGAGGAGATCATCTGGCATAAGAATGTCTTTTTGAAAATTACCGCTGTTCCACCCCCTCGTCCAGATATCCGAGGTGCACAGAGAAATGAACAGTCAGCGGGACACAGCTCTAAAAGATGTGAGACATCATTCTCACGCTGCCACGTCTCAGAGATAAACATGTGCAGGTATGACAAAAAGATTTTGATAATAGTCCCTCTATTGTCAGTTTTTAGTTGCTGGTATACATATATTATGCTACATTTGTAAAAAAAAAAATATATATATATATAAATATTATGCAACAACATTATTTAGTCTATAATATTTCTAAATGAATTCCTTGTGTCTGTAGACCTACATTGTTAACAGGCTTCCATGGAACCTATAACAGCTCTATAGGGCAGAGTACACCTGGACAGGTTGCCAGTCACAGAACTTGTGCTTGTGCTCACATTCATGCAGGCCCATTACATCTTCAGTCCATAAATGTATTTGGACTTTGGACTAGCTAGATTACCCAGAGGGAACCCATGCAAGCACAGAGAGTACATGCAGGCTGCACACAGAAAGGTCTCAGGTAGCCAGTGGAATCTAACCCAGGACCTTCTTGTTGTGAGGTGACAATGCAAACCACTGCAGCAAATATCAAGCTAAACCATAGATCCACAGTTCAGTTCAGTTCACGCTTGCAGCAAATCCAAGAAACAACTATGAGTCAGGACACAGGTAACACAATGTCACAGAGGCACTACCATTAGTCAAACACTCTGAAATCAGACAGGAGGTGATGGGCAATTACAAGAGATGACAAGAAGATGATAACTAAATGAAGAAATAATTCCTCCACAGTGTACAGTCCTTCATTCCATAAAGTACTGTGTGAATGTGTAAGCTGACCCAACCACAGAAACGTAAAGCATTAGTGGTTTTCACCTGACTTTAGTCAGTTAACCATAGCTCAGAAGGTGGCATGGCTACTTTTTGACACTCACTAGTAACATGGGCACTGAGGTGAAGAAGGTGAACCTGAAAGGCTTTCATTTATTAGTTAAATACATTTACAAGTAACTGAAATGGTTGGCCCTTTGCTTTCAATCCAGTGGGCGCTGAAAGCAAAGTCATGTGATCATGTCCAAGCATGGCCAGCTAGTAGGAGACCCTGAACATGAAGAGATCAGGAACAACTCAGGTTCATCTTAGAATATGATTTACCTTTCTCATCTTTCTGCCACTGTCATCCTCCTCAAGAAAAAAATGTGTACATGGATGGAAAAATTTCATTGGTCAGGTTTTCACCTTTGTACACTATATTTCGAAACCAAGTGAAGGTTAAGGATCACCCATACACAAACAGTTGAGTTTCACTCTCTGTCTATCTCTGTGCCCTTCTTTCCTCATCATTTAGATGGAGTCTGTCTGCTGCTCTGCTTCATTACGCACTCATCAATATTTCAGAGACCCTCTCACACATTCATCACAGGATGAGAACTCGTTAAGGTGGAAACTCCTCCTCTTTATCATTCTCCCTCTCCACAATACCCTCTAATTAAAGTTTTCTGCCTCCCTCTCTCTTTGTCTTTGTCGCTCTGTCTTCTGTCTCACACTTGAATGTTTTGCCTGAGTGGTAAATTAAAAGTTTGGGCATAGCATGCAGTTGTGAACACAGGAGGCACAATGTCTGTGCTTGTCTTTTCAACATGCAGAGAGTGAGTGAGCTAGCAGCAGGGCCACCTGTTGTTGGACAGCTGAACTGCAGCTTATGTTGGATTTTTCCTCCCTCCTTAGTAGCCTTCAGCTGAACCACAGGTGCATCTACTAGGAGGCTGAGGGATACCACTGGCCACCATCAAGATTTTTTCTCAATGCGTTGGCTCAATTTTTAAATATTTCACATCTGGACATCTGGGTAAATAACAAAGTACAACTGTCTACAATTTTAACAAATCTTAGCCAATTACAGTTTAAGTCAAAATATGATAGAACTCTAACTTTTTCACCTTTGGACATGAAACTGAAGTCTCTAGTCACTGGATGTCTTCTTAACAATGTAATGTAACCAGCTAGTTGGCCTTTACTCTAAGGCCATGTGTAACTACAGCCAATATTTGTAATGTTTATTGGCTTTCAGTGCAGATAAGCAACCTTGTTCAGACCTTCACTGATAGTGCTGACACACAAAAATTGGACTTATGGATGAGGAACACTTAGCTGCCCCATTCAGATCGATTATCTTCAGATTATAAGTGGTGGTGCAGTGCAGCTGCAGATCTGGAGCCAGGTTGAAATGAGCTTATTGGGATTCCAGGGAGGGTCCAATGATCCAATCCAGTGCACCAGAGTGAGGTAGCAGGCTGAAAAGTCAAGGTCAGAGGTCATAAGGTAAAGAAGTAAAAAGGTTCAGACAGTCAGAAGGCAGTGAGAGAGAAGAAGAGGGCAAAACAGTTGATGAGGCAGTTTTATACAGTTCACTATATTGTATTAACTTTTGACGGGCTTTAAAACAGGCTTATTGGAAATTAGATTTCCTGGAATTAAATGTTTAAACATAAAACCCTTAGGTTAAATTTATTTTTTGAATGTTTTCAGAATCAGAATCAGAATCAGATTACTTTATTGATCCCTAGGGGAAATTATTTTGGCTACAGTGCTCCAGTACAAACAGTAACAAAGACAGACAATACAAGTAAGAAATAGCACAATATATACAATATATACATACACATATATATGTATATACAGTGGAACCCCAACTTACGAAATTAATCCGTTCCCGAGGGTCTTTCGTAAGTTGAAAATTTTTGTAAGTCGAAGCACCCATCCCGCCTTTTGAGTGAGGCGATGCTGAACGATAGGCTATAGGCTAATTGCTAACTAGAACAACAATACGTCGTTCAAGTGGAACAGCGAAGCGCAAGTACGGAAGCCAAGGGGTTGTCACATAATTCGGAAGGCACTGTGAGCAATGTAGGCTCAGCCAATCAGAGCCAGCGGATTTTGTTACACGGGCATTTTGCCGTAACACGGGCAGAAATATTGCCGTTCAGTGGCTTCGTAACTTGAATTTTTCGTGACATGGGGTATTCGTAAGTCGGGGTTCCACTGTATATATACATAAGTCACTTATTGATAAATATCTGAATAAGAAAGAAGAGCATGTGCAAAAAGGGTGTAGCTATTGCATTATACAGTGTGTTAAGTGGATGAGTTGTACAGGGAGATGGACACTGGCAGAAATTATTTCCTGTGTCGTTCAGTGGTGCTTTTTGGTAATCTCAGTCTCTCACTGAATGTGCTCCTGTGACTGACCAGCATGTCATGGAGTGGGTGGGAGGAATTATCCAACATTGTCTTTATCTTGGACAACATTCGCCTCTCCGACACCACCTTTTGTGTGTTTATTGCATGTTATTAGATGTTGTTGTTAGATGGATTTTCTTGAGGTCCTCCCACTTCTTCCAACAATCCTAAGACATTCAATAGGGCAGGACCTGTTACCCTGGCAACCAGGAAAAATGACCCTTTTAATCATAGACTGTGTATAAAAGTATCCCCCATGAGTTTCTGGACTCCTGGTTTTAAAGCTTTTTTAAAACTTGGACCCCTGCTATATACGTTTTTTTGTTTTTTTTGTTTTTTAATTCCACAAAAAGACAAAAGTGCAATGGTAAAGTGGAAATTGCATTTAGGACAGAAAGACCTGATTATGCTGCTAACACATTTTCAGTTCTTTGCAAGCATCTGCACAGACAGCATGCTAACGCTAAGTTTAAAGCTGGGTGAATGCTGACCTCAGCTGTGTTCATCTTTCAGAAACAGAATTACTGTGTAGCTTTAAAGTATCTTGGTGCTGTTGGCTTTGTGTTCTACTAAGAGAGTGTTTGTGAAACACTAAAAGAGACATAATATTTGTGTCCTCATTAGGATAGGGATTTGTGTTAGTGAGTAGGACTGTAGCCTATAGGTTTATATTATTAAGTGGTAAAAGGACTGGTTTATAGCGTTTTTCAACTCTACCTAAGCACTCAAAGCGCTTTACTTGTTTGCTTAGCTTCCAAGATCAGTCAAGATCGGGCACACTCAGATTGGCGTGGCTCTAAGTTAATTAGACAATGAGTTTTAGGTCATTTTACAGAGTAACGTGAAAGTAATCTAATGGGAAAAGTGTTCTGTGTAATATGTGTAATAATTACTGTTTGTGAGTAATGATCCCCTCACAACAAAGGGGAAATATACCTCCAACATGCCAAACATTTGACTCACAACACACAGTTAATGTCGAAAAAATGTAATGTCTTTGGTATGCTGCTTAGAGATGGTGACACTCAGAGCTAAGCCAATGAGAACCCAAGCGATAACGATTTGGAATTGCCAAATCCTTATCAATTCCAATCCCTACGCTATTTTTTTGAAGTCAGAAATGGCCACATATGGATAAAAGGGTGGAGAGTTCATTTTATTTAACTGTATGCAATCTCAGTTCCCAAGTCACATGGGTTAATTCCACAGACAGATAATGTCTCCTAACTGGCGGTAACACAATAAAAAAAATAATAGATTTTCTCTTATTAAAAGTAAAGCACACATTTATTAGCTGGTCAGTAACACAGCAGGTAATTCCATGAAAAATCCTTGAAAAAAAAAGATCATTTCAGTGGCTGGAGTTAACTACAGCTTCTGATCAAAGCAATCAGACCCCTAATTTTAACCCTTAGGATCACCAAACAAGTGATTTCTGTAGCGGTTGACTTGTGTTTTAAACTACACTGTTCCATAAAATAGTAATGTCAAAGTATCTTACTGTATATTTTACAGTTTTGTACTGTTTTTCTAGAATATCATTAAATTTACATAAGTAGACTGTGATTTTACATGTCAAAGGTAAAATAACATAACATCACAATTTACTTGTTCTTTAAATATATTTTTTTGTACATATGCATATTTAGATTGTAAAAATACATTCAGAAATGTATCATAATTTCACAAATATTTGTCTGTTATGTGAGAGAATGATCTGTTATATTCAAATGTAATACTATGGAAAAATATATAAAATGATCAAAAAATAATGAGAATAATCAATAAATAAAGGAGTATTTGAATTATAATTTTGCTGAAAATTCCATGTCATCTAGGTCTGATTCAATAATTCAGAGGTAATAAGTGAAAATATTATTAATAGGAATAAAAACTAAAAAAACACATAAAACATTGCACGGCCACGCTGTGCTAATTATATATTTTAAAAAATAAATGTAGAGGTAGGAATTGCAATTATTATAAATCTCAAAGTATTCACAACATTTCTGAACAGAAATAGGCCTCTGCACCTGGGGTGAGGGTGTGGCCATGAAAACAATGCGACATGCCATTGGATGTTGGGACACATAATAACATGACGCTAAGCATCGGCCAATGAATGTGAACTAACAACCACAAGGTCGCGGGTATGGCTGCACTGTAGGAAAAAATCCTAATATAAAAGTATTTTACTGTGCATTTTACAGTTTTGTTCTGTTCTTCTAGAATATCATTAAAGTTACGTAAATAGACTGTGACTTCACATTTCAAATGTCAATTAACGTTAAATCACTGTAATGTAATAAAACATAATTTTCATGATTATTAAATGTATCTGTCTGTACATATGCATATTTACATTGTTAAAATACATGCACAAATGTATCATGATTTCACAAATATCTGTCCGTTATTTGAAAGATTGAACTGTTGAATTCAAATGTAATGCTATGGAAAAGTATATAACATGATTCCTATAAGCTTGTGTTACATCACATAAGTATTATTATCATTGCTATTTAGGGCGATCGTGGCTCAAGAGTTGGCAGTTCGCCTTGTAACCAGAAGGTTGCCGGTTCAAGCCCCGGCTTGGACACTCTCGGTCATTGTGTCCTTGGTCAAGACTCTTCACCTACCACCTACTGGTGAGGGGCCGATGGTGCGATATGGCAGCCTCGCCTCTGTCCCATGGCATGCAATCCATTATTATTTAAACCAACTGTTAACTGTATATTTCTGTACATTTACGTATTATGATTCATATTGCCACATTCATTGACCTTGTTTATAGATAATTTCATTGTTTGATCACGTTAAAATGTTCCTAATTCAATGTCTAAAAGCACTTGGAAAAGGCAGAATCCCATGTAAAAATAGCGCAACAAACTCTATTTTCATTACTGAAAATAACTGTATTTTTATGAGAAAGTTATTTTCTGTTATTTTATGGTAGTATTTTGGCGCCCCAGCTGCCGGAATATTACTGTTTTTTTAAGATGTTTTTTTAACAGTGTAGCTTTAAGCAATGTTGGGGTTGTTACTAGAGGAAAATAATGTATCACACATTACTCGTTAGTTTTCTTTACAAGTAATGCAGTATATTACTCAATTACAGTAATTAAGCAACATAAGCAATTTTTTACACTACTCATCACATTACTTTCTGGTTACTCTGTAAAATAACCTGAAACATGCCAGCACAGATCAATATCCTACTAAATAACCCAAATTATAGGCAAGGAGGACAAAACTAATGTGAACGCTTTGTGTAAAAATACAAAAACTTGCAAAACAAGAAGCTTCCAAATTCACACTTCCTATGCACACAGACAAACTCCATAAACATACACACTCAGAAATATTTACAAGTTTGCTTTATTTTTTTTAAGTGAGTCAACTAAACTTCTTTCCTCTCTCATTCTGTTTAATTGTTTAATTGTTTCATTATTATGGTAGTTTAATTGAGAACACAAACATATATAGAGAGAGAGTGTCATGGTCTCCGTGCCTGCCCGGCCGGCCCCACAAGGCTACATGTTCTGTTTTGGTTCTCTCTCTCTCTCTCCCTCTCTGCCTGGGCGGAGCTCACTGCGGGCTCCCGCCCTTGGCCCACACACCTGTCATCAATCACCAGTCATCACCAACCACAACCTGGGACTACGTCAAGTAGACTAGTACACTACTTTCCAGGGCGCACTGTGGAACACTTTATTATATGTTATGTGTAGGTCGTGTCTTGTTATATCCTGTATGTTACCTAAATGTTGTGCATCTGCACTTTATTGTTGTCTATGTCTACGCATGGGACAGTGTGAAACATAATTTCAATTCCTTTGTATGGCAAGTACATCTGAAGAAATTGACAAATAAAACTGACTTTGACTTTGATCACCAGGAGCACTACTTCAGGCTGGGACACAGATCCTCTCATCGCTGGATGATTGTGCTTAACACGTTAGTGACCCTCTCAGCTCTTGTGACGTTAGCTTGTGTGAGATTAGTGACTTGGAGTAACTTGCCTTTTCCCTGTGTGTTAGTTTTCCTCCCTGGACCTGTGACCTCCCCGCTGTGTGGTTGTGTGTGAGTTGGAGTAAGAGGAGGGGACGAGTGCGCAAGCGTTTTCCCCTGGATCTTCCCTGGGACCCTTCTCCTACCCGGATTTCCCCCACTGTACATATTCTGCACTTGGTGTTGTAAATAAACTCTGTGTTGGAACTGACTACCCGCTCTGCGCTTGAGTCCCTGCACCATTTGTGACAGAGATATATATATATATATATATATGAGTGTAAGCACATACAGGGTAAAGCTGAATGGAACAGACTGATTAGAAGACCAGTTCAGTACATTGAAATATTTTTCAAACTATCTTTATTTAAATCTGAGAATAGCTGACTTGAATTTCTGTGATTAAAAGCTTTTATTTTGCAGCCTTATCCTGAAATAGCATGATTTTCCCTGATAACTATACTA
This sequence comes from Oreochromis aureus, assembly GCF_013358895.1. Taxonomy (NCBI): domain Eukaryota; kingdom Metazoa; phylum Chordata; class Actinopteri; order Cichliformes; family Cichlidae; genus Oreochromis; species Oreochromis aureus. Next base: position 33,820,093 of record NC_052945.1, on the reverse strand, counting down.
TTACTGAAAAACCTGTGACCAAAACACTAATGGTGAGCCTTCAAAATCTTTTATTTACAGTCTATGGTCTGAAAGAAACCAAGGCACTGTTTACCATCCCAGTGGTAAAACACTGTTGAGACAACATCATGGCAATAAAAATTGTACTTATATAGCACATTTCATTACATGAAAACTCAATGTGCTTAACAAAGAAAATGAAGAAGCATTAAAAAATAAGTGTTGAGCACTTTGGGTGCTCAGTCAGAGTAGAAAAGCACCACATGAGTACCGAGGGGGGCTGTAGCTTAAGAACTAGAGCAGGTCAACTACCAATCAGAAGGCTGGTGGTTGGATCCCTGGCTGCTCCCGTGTGCATGCCAAATATCCTCGAGCAAGATACTAACCCCAAATTGCTCTCCAGTGAATCCCTTGGAGTAAATGTGTGTGAATGTTAGATAGAAAGCACTTAAACACAGAAAAAAAAGTGCTTGTGTGACGGGGTGACTGAGGCCAGTTGCTCAAGTAGAGTAAAAAAGCGCTATAGAGGAACCAGTCCGTTAACCATTTGTGTTAATTTGTGTGCTTTTTGTTTGTTTGTTTTTTTTCAGGTGAAGTGACAGGAAGACTGGTCAGATGAGATAAAACTGAGTAACTTGAATTTTAAAAAACACACATCTGGAGAAAGATTAAAGTCCCAATTCAACTGAAGAAGATGAAGAGAATTAACAGAAAGGTTGATATTTGAAGAGGTTTGTAGAGCTTCTGAATGTGCTGTAGTTGCTATCTGTTTCTTTGCCATGTTTAGTTCTCCATGAAGCAATACAAGTGTTTATCTGCTTAATATTTATGATTTATCAAACCATTCAGTGAGCCTTCACGGTATCCAGATGAGGACATTGTCAGCCTGAAAGAAGACAGACAAAGCCAATCACATTTAAGAAATCTGTGTCGATTTGCAATGGCTCTTCTCTTTAGTGAGACATGTAGACTTAAGGCCACATTGTAGGGGTCAAGGGTACTTGCCATAGAGTTGTTAAAAAAAAAAAAAAACAGTAAAAAAATTAAGCGAACATTTTGCAATTTCCCCCTAAAAACTCTTCCATCTGGGTACGTCAAAACCCAAAATTAACTTTCCCGAAATCTTGGTGGATGTTAAGAGAATAAGAATCCAGGTTGGGCTGAGTGTGAGAAATGCAACAACAATGCGAGTGAGGTAATGACACGAGTGTTTTAGCTAAATAATCATCAGATTAAATGCTTTAGTAAGCCAGCCTTTCAATATTTTCATCCTAGCAAAAAACATATTACCATCACAGTCATAAAAGTGTCAGAATCTCCATTTTAGGTTCTGAATTAAGCAACTCTCTTTAGAACTCTCATTTTCATCTGAATAGTAGCAGTCAACTCAGCAAGTTAATTGAAAAAGTAATTGCTCCATACTGATTTTGATGTTTGTTGTAAAACTGTCTTAAATATGCAGTTCATAGGTACAAGATTTAGGCTAAAGCTTCATGTCTTCTCTAGTTTTTAAACACTACTAAAGGGAAACTTTAATCAACCTGAAACAAATTCAGATTATTATCATTTTTTAGGTTATTTAAGGGCCCATGTTCAGCTAAAATATGCCATAAGAATAAAATATTAACTAGAAACAATCAGAGGACAAAGACGAGGTCCAGTTAATCTGTTACAGCTTGATAGTATCTTTAAAACAGAGTCCCTCATGAATTCTTGGAGACAAAGATGGGGGGAAAAGTCATTATTGTTGATTTTACAGTTTTTTTAAAACGAGAACTAAAAACTACTTATGTCCTTTTTTATAACTTCCACAGTAAATCAACACATTAAGCAAAAAAGGTGAAGGAGACAATTAGCAAGACATGTCATTCCATAGAGACAGACAGGAGGCTGGAAGCTAATTACTGCTAACATTACTGCTTTTTAAATGTAGCAGAAGCTGCGAGTGCTCACTAACCTTTAATGGCCTCAGCAGAAATTCAAAGTGTCCTGTTTGAGTGTGAAAGAAAGCAGAGAGAGGAGATTTTTAACAAGATGGAGAAAGATCGAGATAGATGTAATTATTGTGGCTGTTATTGCCTTTTAAAAGCACATTATGCCAAGTGTGATCAACTAAGTGTACACTTTTACTGCAGCCACTGTTGTGGTGTGTGTTTATGTGTATGAATTTTTGAGTTTTATATGATACAGTACCTGCCTGCTCCCTACTTATCCAGTCACTTTTCTAATCAGTGCCTGTCTTCTTGAGTGAAAATGTCACCCAGTAATCTGCTTGTGTTCTGTGTTGCCTCGGGCAGGAGCTCTGTAGACACATAAGCCATGGAAACAGACTAACAGTGAAAAAGTGGGAACACATTTCAAAATTCTTTTTTGATTGTGTGTCATGAACTCGCTGTGTGGAGGTCAGATGAGGACCCAAACGCAAAACTCACGGAGACAGGAACTGAACTCAAAATCACTGCTTTATTGCAGGCCTTACAACGAAACAGAACTAAACTGGGAATGCTAACAGAAGACCGAGGGAACACGGAGAGACACACAGGTTCGGGGAGGAGACATTGACGAAGCGACACTGAACTGAGAGAGACATGCACATAAATACACAGAGGGTTAACGAGGGAAGTGGGGACACACGGGGAACACAGCTGACACAGATAATCGTAACAAGACATGGCAGGAGAAACGCGACACTGACGGGAGACTGTCAAAGCAAAACAGGAAGTACAGAGGTGCAGACAGGAGGAGAGAGAGACAGGAGAGCACAGGGAAAGCACAGGCATAGCGGGCTGGGGAGACATGGAATGAAACACAAGGAAACGAGGGCTCACAGATACACAGAGAAGCACACAGGGGGTAACCAAAATAAGGGACATCTTAACAGGGCAACCTAGAAACCAAGGCATAAATAAAGAACAAAACCCAAAACACGAAAACTAAGAATGCTGGGCCAGCATGGCCCAGGACCATGACATTGTGAAGCTTCCTGATTAAATAAACTGACCTGGAAATATCTAAGGAGGTACACATTAAGAACAAAAGCTCTACTGTTTTCTTTTCTATCTCTCCATCAAACTCTGTGACACGAAAGTAAATGCAGACCATATATTCTCATTGAGGCTTGGAGTTGGACTACATCCTATGCTCATTTGTATTCTCTCAAACTTTTTTTTGTTTTGTTTTTTTTGCCTGTCCCGTTTGGATCTTTAGCCATCAGAATTGTTGTCTGAAGACCAAGAAAGATGCCAAGCGGATTTACTTTACCAAGTGGATCATCATGGCCTTGCCATATTGGTCCATTTGATTGACCTTTATTATAATTATGTATTTATTTGATTTGATTTTCGGTTGTTACAGACGGGACAGACATGACTGGGGGATAGGACAGGGAGAAAGAATGAAAGAAAGAGAGGGAGAGAAAGAAAAATAGAGGGTAGAAGAGATGGTGAGAAAGGGGGGAAGAGAGAAAAAAAGAATTAAAAAGAAAAACAAACAAAACACCTGGATCACCTGTATGGAAATAAAAAAAAAACAGAAGAGAAAACAAACATAAAAAGAGCAACATAATACATACAACACCATCACAATAAACTAGCTAACAGTAGATAACAGTAGATACTAAATATTACATGTTATATTCAAATATAATATTCAAAAGGTTTCTCCATGTAACGATCTGGTAGGGAGTGTGGGGAGCCATAGCCCCGTCCCCCAGGGGATGAAGCAGGAATGGAGGAGATCCAGGCCCCAGACATCCAGAGGCCCCAGAGTACGAGGACCCAAGGAGAACCACCAAAGGGGCAACCGTGCCACCCTCCTGGGAAGAGCTGAGGAGAGCCCCAAACGAGAGGTCACCCAGCAGCCACGGAGCAGAGGTATTCTCTCAAACTTACTTGAAACAAACTTATAAGAATAAATAATTGTGGGCATTTAAGCTTGTGTCCTCTGCTGATTTAAGCCTTGTCCTGTGTATTGTAACTTTTTTTTCAGCATTTAGTTTCCTTTTGGGCAAGGATGATTCTCCTTTTTTACTCTTTTCATCAGTTCTCCACATTTCCTCGGTTTCCCTAAGAAACAGGTGTAAATTTTGTCTGTAATGAGCCACGTAGATGTTGCATGCCTTGAGACAGCATCTTCTACATCTACATACAAATAACAGCATCAGTGCACCTGTTGTCTGTATTCTGTGAGGTCCCAAAGTTTCTGGGAAACATTTCTGTGTTCCACTGATGTGTCCAGGGTCTTTTTTAAAGAATGGTTCAAACTGATAGCTAGTTGGATGGAATCCAGAGTTGCCCAAGTCAGTTTTCCAAATGGAATAGGACTATTTCCAGCTAATGTGTTAACCTGCCAGTCATCAGGTTCACTTAATCTGCTGATCTGGAGATCTCCAGAAGTGTAACCACATTTTTCTACCATGTAGTCCACAACTACTAAAGTAGTAGCAGGTCAACAGGTCACCCAAGCGAGAGATTACAAAGGTGCATCCAGTTGCCTTCTCTTACAGCTTTTCATACTTTTTTTCATGTAGACAGACCTGTTAATGATAAAGAAAGTCATTACTATTTGTCCATGGAAATATGTCTCTTTGCTTTAGTAAGACAAGTGAAGCCAAGTATCACAAAGAGAAATCAAAGAACTCCAACTCTGCTGATCTAATGCTAATAAACTATGTTGTGATTTGTCGCTTTTGGAATTTTTTTCTCCCAAGTCATGGCATTCAGGGAACCAACAAATAAACAAATAAAAATAAGGGGGAAAAAACTACATATTAATTGATACACATCACAAACTATTTATATCACTCGGGGTTTTTTTTTTTCAGAAACAAGGATAAGAATTACGCTTAGACTTCAGCAAAAAAAGACAGAAAGACAACATAATCCACAAAAACAAACAAGTCACTGTATCTTCTATCCCTTTTTCAACTTATAACCCTGTTACTGATTCATCTATCTGTTTCTTACACAGTTTCTCTCTCGCTCCAAATGCAAATGGAGTAGCATGAGTTTATTTGTAGCCACGGTAACAACAACATCATCGTTAAGGGTCGCCACTGAGACGTTGGAGCTATAATGGCCAACAGCAGTCTGTCGTCGTGTGCTCACACACACACATATGTTGGATGAAAGCAGTGTGTAGTCCTTTCATTCAAATCCACTTTGCATTGATTTTGCAGTTTGAATATAAATGCAACAACTCTGTCTCTACCTTCATGGCTCCATCTAAATCAATCACACAAACACATTGTGTTTTGGACAAGTGGCTTGCCTGAGTGACGCCAGACATTTATGTGGACACACACACACACTCAAACACACACACACTTACGGAGTGACGCCAGGCTGGTAGCAGTGTATTGGGTCAGTATTGAACCCAAACACTAAGTACCCTCACTATGTCTCTTTACAAAGTGTATTCTTTATGTATATGTGTGGGCATGTATACATGTACTATACATTCAGTTTTAGTGTACCTATTGTCTGGGTCAGTTTTCCCATCTCATAGATGATATTAAAATTTTAGATTGTAATAGTATTACAATGTTTCTGATAGCACTGCTTGTCCAACTGTGTGGCAGAAGTATGCTGTGCCTCTACTCTTTTTTTTTGTTTTGTTTTGTTTTTTTTTTTGTTCATTTCAGGCACAACAAAATACATATATTAAACATAAAGTGCACAAAAACAAAAAACAAAATTTACCTGAAAAGGAGTGGGACGAAGAAAACTTATTAAATCCCACCCCTATACTCACTCATCAACAAAAAACAATAGCTTCCCACAGCTACGCCCATCATTGCAAACCAAACAACACATCAACAGCCCCGGGCAGCTCAACGGCAGCTCGCAAACTGAATACAAAATATATTAATTATAAATTGCGTTACCACAGGTAACAGGCAATAATAATTACATAGTAACAAACACATCTACACACACATGTACATATATGTACATACATACACTTTTTTTTTTTTTTTTTTTTTGGAATCCATACCAGCAATGGTAAGAGAACAGACATTACAGAGCACACCAAAACCATCATTGAGTAGACTGTGACCAGACCAACTGTTTGTAGAGGAATTTAAATTTATGAATATTTTTGCATTGTTTCAGTTGTAAATCCTAACCCTGGGCAATCACGGGACATAAAAAAGGTACACGAAAAGATAACACTCTTTTCTAAAACCAACCCTAGGTTAGGTAGGGTTAGAAGGTTAGAATTAGAGTGGAAGGGTTAGATTAGAGTCATCATCAGTGAATCCAGCCCTAACCATAGGGACAGAATATGTAATGAGCTTTTTATTAGTGTTCATTAGTGTAGCGTCACACAGTCATATTAAAGGGCTAAAGAAAAACAGCTTATTTATTTGTGATTATTTATTGCAGGACTGATGTATTAGACTACAGTACTCTAAGTTACGGGTACCTAATTTGAGGGTTGATCAAAAAATTCAAGGAAGTGGCCCATAAAGATCAGCTTATATGATTTGCTTGATCATTTTATTAAAATGTTCAAAGCTTTTTATTAACGTGCTCACTTTTACTCAGCCTATGACTTACAGGGGCCCTAGAAAACAGTAAAGAGTCATATGTTGTGTCATATGTCATATGTTGGTTGTTGCTGTGGTTTCTCTGCAGTTTTTTTCCTTCTTTGCAAATTCGGTCTGTTTTTTTCTATGTCTTTCTCTCCCTCTACTTCTGTTCTCCCCCCAACTTCACCCCCCCAATATCATAATAATTTATAATTATTTATCATAATTATAAAAATTATGATAAATAATGTTTAAGCAGCAATTTTTTTAAATTTTTTTTTAGAAATGAGAATTTAACTTTATTTCATTCCAAAACGTTAACATATATTGAATTTGTATTTGTATTTTGTGTAAGGTACCAATCAATGTAAAAAAAAAAAAATCTAATAAAGTTAGCAAAGTGATATCTTTATTCAAGGGCCCTCATATCCCTTGCGGCACCCTGATCATAGAACCGTGGTTAGCTACTTTCAATTCTATCATTAAATCTAAATTAATAATTATCTGTCCAAAATCAAAAAAAGTTTGTTGTTTAATTAAGATAGGCTTATACATCGGTGCTGTTCCTTTTGTGTTCTACTTTTAAATTTTGTCCTTTTAAATATATTTTTGTAAGTTTTACAGTTTTTCCTAATGATAAAGGCAGTCACAATGGCCGTTACAACACCAAAGTAGTTAAGTAATAGATACAAAATTAAATGACAGAAAAGTTTCCTCTATTTACTATAGAAATGTATGTTTTTACAATGGGTCCACAAAACTGTTATTTTCTTTGAATGAACTGAAGTCTTCTACTTTATAATTACAGAACAGTCTTCGCATTGAACTACCAGAACCTTTCACGTTATTATGTACATTTATTTGTTAGAATTTATGCCAAAAGAGTCGTGCTGGCAGATACCTTTTTTAATATAGCTGCATTTCTTTATGAGGGAGAAAAACAAAGTAAAATAAATTTGACATCTCTGCACTAAGACATCTGCTTTTCAGTTTCTCTGGTAATTATATTTATTTTAAACCCATTTTTTGTTTAACTAAAATAAAAACTCATTTTTGTCTAACTTAAATAACTAAAATTACCATCTCATTTAGCAAAGTGCTGCGGGATTGCTTGGGAAATATAAGGTGCCTTACCCATTACTATGAACGTTCAGAATGGAGAATGAGTGATGGATTGGTACCAGAACTGCAGTGATGTGGACACTGCACCAGTCTGTTGTTGTGAAGAGCTCTGGGTAGTTACTGAAAGAACGATTGCAGATACAACCAAATTGAGTTTTCACTGAAAGGTTGTTGGCCTCTACTTTAGAGATGAGGATAAAGAGTTCAGTCATTTCAAAAGAGCTCAGATCTGACAAAGGTGCATCCTGGGGGCCTCTTGGGTTCCAGTTGGGCATGGATGACTGTAGCTCAGGAGGTAGAGTAGGTCATCTGCTATTTAGAAGGTTAGTGGTTTGATCCCAGGCTGCATGCCGAATATCCTTGGGCAACTCACTCTTAGTTGCTCTCTGACACATTCATTCCAGTTTGAATCTGTGTGAATCTTAGAAAAAGGTACTTAGGCATAGGAAAAAGTGATAGTATGAACAGGTGAATTAGCCATGTTTTTTAAAGGCTTTAAGTGCTCATGTAGTGTAGTAAACCGCTATATAGGAACCAGTTCATTAACCATTTAAAGTGTCATGGAGGAGGAGGCCCCATACCAAACACAAGACTTGTTGGAGAGAGGTAGGTCTGTGCTTCTCTGGTTAGCCTGCTGCACTTGCGACCAGATGAATAGAAGAAAATGGATGGATAGAGTTACAAATCTAACAAATGCTTTAATTTAACAAAGCTAACAAAGTTAGCTAGCCAGTGTTTACTCATAACAGAGCCACCCAATTGTCTAAATTTGGTTAGGTTTGTTTAAAAAAGAATATCAAACACTCTACAAACCAATCAGTGACGATCTATGTGGTTGACATGAAAACGGTTTGGCTGTTTCTCTTAAGTTAGAAACATCTATACATGATTACATGTATCTGCTAGTTTATTGCACTTATACTTGACCATTACTTATTCAGCTGTTTTACATCCATTAATTATTCAACTTCAACTTCATTAATTACTGGATTGTTAAATGGGGTGTTTTTTAATGTCTCCTATTCCCAAGTTATTCCAGGGTCATCACATCAATTCAAAACAGTGTTATAAACCTCTTTGTCTAAAATTGTTAAACTTTAATTACATAAAAACGTCCTACAACATTTTTTAAATGGATTATTACGACCGATTAGTTTGAAAATGAATAATTGATCTTGTTCACATTAACAGAAGTTCACCTTGCAAAATAACTGTAATATAGGTAGTATACTTTATAATGAGATAAAACTTCAAAGATCACAAAATAATACAATAGAACTGCACATTTCACTGCAATTAAAGACATTGTGCAGGTGACCTCACTGTGAACTTAAGCTGCACACTGATGGAGTGATAGAAGGAGTAAAAGAGAGTGAAACCGACTTAGACTGCAGGACGCCAGTGTCTCCATTCTTCTCACACACTCTGTCTACTGCATGTGCATCTGTGAGAGTGCGTAGCTGGGTAGATTAAGAGGGTCAGAGGTCAGACATTATCAGACACACTCCTCCTATGTACAGTATATAACTCCTCACCTCCTGAGATTTTTACTTGTCCTCTTTTCCCTTATAACTTTGAATGGCTTCTTTCCATATCTGTATCATCGTCCTTTTCATGTGTCTGTCCTTTGGTAAATTTTTTATCCAAAAGCAGCATAAAAGCTGAAGAAAATCAAGAAAGTCTCAAAAGGATAATGAATAAGAAGTCCTATTATTAATTAATGCTTCAGTGTTAAATATGATCAGTTGATCTCTATTAATCAGCTATGTACCACAGGCCTTCAAGCTGGCAGTAGTTAAATCATTACTTAAAAAGCCATCACTTGACCCAGCTGTCTCAGCGAATTATAGGCTAATCTCCAAACTTCCTTTTATTTCAAAAAGAGTAGTTGTGAAAAAGATAACTAATCTTCTGCAGAGAAATGGTTTATTTGAAGAGTTTCAGTCAGGTTTCAGAGCTCATCGCAGTACAGAAGCAGTTTCAGTGAAGGATACAAATGATCTTCTTATGGCCTCTGACATGGGACTCATCTCTGTGATTGTCTTCCTAGACCTCAGTGCAGCATTTTATACTGTTGACCATAATATTTTATTACAGCAATTAGAGCATGCTGCAGGTATTAAGGGTCCTGCACTGCAGTGGTTTGAATCATATCTTCCAATAGACTCCAATTTGCTCATATAAATAGAGAGTCCTCTTAATGCACTATGGTTATTTATGGAGTTCCACAGGGTTCTGTACTTGGACCAGTTCTGTTATACGTGCTTCCCTTAGACAGTATCAGTAGAAGGTTTAGCATTGTCACTGCTCTGCAGCTGATGTCCAACTTTATCTATCCATGAAGCCAGATGACACAAACCAATTTGGGTTTTCTTTTGTGCTTTGCTGCTTCTAAAGTTCAGATAGAACTGAAGTTTTTGTTCTCGGCACTAAAAATCATAGAAATGTGTCTAACCAGATGCTTACTTTGGATGGCATTACCTTGGCCTACAGTAACACTATGAGGAATCTTGGAGTCATTTTTGAAAAGAATACGTTCTTCAGTGTGCATATAGGACTGCTTTTTTTCCATTTACACAATATTTCTAAAATTATAAATATCCTGTCTCAGAGTGATGCTGAAAAACTGGTTCATGCATTTATTACTTCCAGGGTGGACTACTGTAATTCATTATTATGAGGAAGTCCTTCAGCTGATCCAAAATGCTGCAGCAAGAATATTTACAGGCCAGAAAGAGGGAACATATTTCTCCTATAATATTCTCTTTATTGGCCTTCTCTTAAATCCACAATTAAATTTAAAATGTTTCTTATCACATACAAGATCTTGAGTAATCAGGTGGACTGTCGTAATGACCTTATAGTACCGTATCACCCAATTAGAGCCAACACGTTCTCATCCCAAAATGTAACATACCCACGCTATGTGACAAATCATCAATATGTTAAGCTTTCAAAAACATGAGAACCATTTGGAATGAATCTAGACATCTAAATTTCTTTTATTTTCTCATCATTAATCGCTTTGGAAAAATCTAATATGATTAAGGCTTTGTTTAAGGTTAAGGATAAGGATAAGGTTAGGGTTAGGGTTAGCATTAAAGTTAGGGTTAGGGTTGGAATACACGGCTGGAACGTGTGTTACCGCCGGGAGTGTCATTCTATTGGGTTATATCCACAATCCAGCGCGTATCATAGGGACACCGAAGGCTACCTTTTGTGTTACTATGACATGCCTCAGGATGTGACAAATCATCAGTATGTTACGCGTTGGTAATGAGAATGATCTGATTAGAGCACTTCACTCTGAGATTGCAGGCTTACATGTGGTTTCAGCTTCAAGGGCCCTCTTCTGTGGAACCAGCTCCCAGTTTGGATTTGGAAGACAGACAGATTATTCTCAAAACTTTCCTTGTTGATAAAGCATATAGTTAGGGCTTTATCAGGTGTCCCTGAATCCTCCCATAGTTACTCTGCACTAGGTCTAGGCTGATGGGTGCTTCCTAAGATTGTCTCTTTTTCACTCACTATGTGTTTATATGCAACTCTGCAGTTAATCATTATTTATTATTCATCTCTGGCTCTCTGACCGTAAGCAACCAGCATGTGTCGCAAATCAGCTAATGTGGTTGTGTTTGTCACGGGGTGTGGCACTAACAAGCTGATACCACAAGTTTTCAATGGGCTTGAGGTCAGAACTACAGTCAGCCCATTTCATCCCCTCCACTGCCAAAATCTGAAGGTAGTCTCTGATAAACACTACTCTGTGGGGGTGAGCGTTTTTGTCTTGGAAGATAGAGTCCGGTCCCAGAGTATGTAGATATAGGATTGGTTGCTGGTTGCAGAATCATATCAATAACTCTCCATTGACATTGCCTCCAATGATGATAACCATTGGCTGTATGAAGTCTGTTTCGGATTGCCTGGGTAAAGAGCCATCAGCCATGTTGTCTTGCAAACCTTGACTTCAAATCTGTAAACAATTCAGTTTTTTTCTGGTGTTGTCTTCTTGGGACTCCCACTTCACAGCCCCTTTATATGGAACTTCAGTTTAGAGATGGTACCAGGGCATAATGCTGCAACTTGGTTTTACAAAACACCCGCTAGAAGTTGAAGTCCTATGAAACTATGGTGTTATTTATTTAAATAATGCCATATGAAACAAGCTTAGATCAAAATTTCAGTTTACATAATATAATGGGTACTAAGTATCTGCCAAGCCAAGCCATCCTGTTTAGTAAGCGTCATGTATAACTGTACATGTGTAATATACAGACCTACATATGTGCTAAAAAGTAGCAGACAAATCAAATGCTAGAATTTTACTCATCATTTGTGAAGCACAAACATTATCACCATGTTGTTGTGATTTGGCGCTATATAAATAAAATTGGATTGAATTGAATTGAATGTTATGCTACCAAAGGTACATAATATTATGTTCCAAATGCATTAACGAGGTCATGAAATCCAAATAAGAGAGAGACCCAGCAGACAGGTGTCCAAAACTGCCAGTCAGCAAACCTTTTGACAACAGTGGCCACATCCCACTAACACTATACAAACAGATTATTTTGTTTGTTTAAGTGTTTGTTATTTAGTTGTTGTAATGAAATTAAACAGTCCATATCCATTTCCTCTCTTCTCTTTAAACTTGTTGTTCTAAAATATCTTAGCTTTTTCCATCTTCAAACAGCTAAAATTCGGACATAAATATGACAACAAAATGCTTAAAACTGTTACAGATTCTGGAGGGTCAGCAGCATATGATTTCTAAATTAAAAATATAAGCCAAAGTCCTCAGTCCTGCAAAGGAAGACAGGATCTAACACTGGAGCACCTGAAATATTTACAAAAATATCTACAAGAATCAAGTGTCAATTGCAAGACAATAAACTGCCTTAATCCAGAATTTAAAAAAAGGAAAGGACCAGTGAGCTTTTAAAACGAACTACAAAAAAAGTATCAGGCATTTACTATTATGAGCCCATATCGGTGAATTCCTTCTAGCTATTATTTATTTAATCACATTCTATAGTAGCTTGTTATTGTAAAAGAATGCATTCGTGTGCCTGTGCATGTGTGTGTGTTTATAGCTCTCAGCCATACTCACATTAAAAACACATACAATTTTACATCTCTTCAAATATTTTGGGATCCCTTAAAGGTCCCTAAGGTACAGGCTGCCAGGGACATCCAGAAATACACCCGCTTGAAACACCCTAAAATATTGAGGCTTAGTTTTTAATGGAGCGTACAGCACTGTATATGATAGAGAGAGAGTGGAGGGATCAATCTGGTGATTTTACGATGGAGGACTATAAATGTGTCAGCTGTAAATTGTTTTGGAGATGCTCCCGATCTCAAAGGCAGCTACAGGAGAGATAAATCTACACACACACACACACACACACACACACACACACACACACACACACACACAAATGTACACCCAAATACAAACAGAAACTATGATGACCTTTTACCTTCCTTGGAAATCCTGTTATTTTTAATTTTTGTTCACTTAGGATCTATTTCCATAGACAAAGACTTTTGCTCTGGAACTGTCCATGACTTTTTTAAGAGCATACTTCTCTCAAGCACTTTCTTTCTAGTTTACATGAACATTTCCTCTGTTGTTAAATAGGTGGCTTGTCAGTCAGAATGGGATCAGTTTCTCCCCTGCCCTGTTTGAGGTTTTAGGTATGTATTTTACTACCACCCATTCTTAATTTTGATTAGGTAGCTAGAGATAAGTGACATATACTGTATGAAGGCAGTGAAAAAAATAGTTTTTACTTCTAGAGGTGGAATGCTATATCCATGTACAAAGCACATGTACATTTGTGGTTTGTACCTTACAGAGACTTAAACCCCCCATGACGAATTTGTACCTTAATTTAATAGTATGAAAGTTGATATGTTATCTAATTTGTTTTTGTATTCTTCTGAACATAGTGTACTGAATTTTGTTGCTTAAACTCTAGACGAAACAGTCTGGATATGAACCATTTACTCATTAGTAAGATATTAAGCTTTTTAATCTTTTAAAGGGCGCACTATCTTGAGATTCAATAATTAGCCCTAAGAGACAGATTTGTGTCGACTGTAGCTGGTGCAGGTATGGACCTTTAGTGTACGCCTGTGTGTGTGATATTGAATATCTGCTGAAATAATCTGAAGCAATTACCTGATTTTAACTCCAAGAGCTCCAAGAGTAGCAGTACTTTCTTTTTCTCCACTGCTATTCATCAATGCAAGTAATATAATGGTGGTGGCTGGTGTAATTGTCCCAGGGTAAAAAGTGACAAGTATACATTTATTCAAAATTGCTCAAATGTCTGTCAACTCTCATCAACCTGGAAAAAAAATGCCAAGCACTGAATAGATTCCCTTTTATGCTGAAATTTAAAGCTGTGTTACCGGAACTTTGGATGTAGTTAGGAATTAAAACAAAATGCAGACATCATTTATTAAGATCAAAAATATACACATTCTTTTTATACCACATGGCTCAGATTATTCAGATTATGTTTGAATAACAAATTAAAGTTTGAAATTTAAAAATACTATGAAAGGAGACTTTTTTTGGTTATTTTCCTGCACAAGTAACAAAATAAAAAAATGTTTTTGTTTACAACTGGGGTCTTCAACTGTAGAAGACCCCAGTTGTAGAGTATGTCTCTTACTTGGGTAAACCTGAGTTTCCTCTCTTAGGAGCTGAAAATAGTGGTCAACCTCACACATGTCAACGTGTAGATGAATATGCAGGATGATTAGGTCAGGTTTCAAGTTAATCCACCTTAAGTGCCATTCCAGGTGGTTATTGTGCTTGCCTTCAGCAAACATATACTGTGCAATTGGCACCAGGTTTGCAACAAGCCTGTCATGCTACAAAAAATGGCCTACAGCTAGATTTTTAAAGTTAAGCGACATCTAGTGGTCATATGAATGTGTGTGTAAAGTGTGACGAAAACTGTTCTGTCATAATGGAAAAATACCGCCTCATGGCAGTTAGTGAAATACAACATTTTAGGAAGAAAGGGAATATCTTTTGAAAGAAAGGTGTTTATCCCTTCAAAATTTAGAACTGGAGAAATGAAACAAAGGACAATGGAAGCTGTTGTTGTGACTGAACATATTACTTTCACTCTTCACGGTGGTAAATTAGACTGACAGAGACTCTGTAATGACAGAGACTGAGTTTCATTACATGAAGGTATAACAAGAATACAGCTCACGTGTAACAAATGAGATTCAGGCTGGTGGGTGTAGACCCAAAGTCAGAAGGTTTGATGACCACAGGAAAAATATAAAATTAAATTAAGCTAATTGAAAATGAGGTTTCATGGAAACTTAACAATAGTTTACAGATCCTACTCTGCCGATCTTTCTTAAACTAAAATTCAGCTTTGATAAATTTGGTTATGACTGTGGGGTGTGGGACATGAATTTCTTATGGCTTCCGAAGTGAGGCATAGCAAAAAAGACTGAGAAAGAATCACTAATGTCAGTTTTAAGGGATTGATAGTAGTTAATTTGGTCAATACGACTGCTTTAAAAGTTGCTTGTGTTCTCCATACGTTATTGTACCAGATCAGGTGTTTGTTGTTCATTTGCCTATACTGAATGCCAGTTATAGTTTTTTTCTTTTCTGATCTTATATTTGCAACCAAAATTAGATGCTATTCTCCTAAAATTAAAATGATACAAAGCATTTCTAATGTATTATAGGTCCAAAAACACTAGAAAGGGGTCATTTTAGCCAATTGGTAGGTGGTTGCTAGGCAATATGATGATGCCATAATATCTGAAATAGATAAAAACCTATAAGGATCTAATATGCACCTACTGTATGTGCCAGTTTTTTGATGGTTTTTTTGTTTTTTTGTTTGTTTGTTTTTTGCTTGTTTTTTGTTGACAGAAATTTGCATTATAGCTACATTACAAATGCTCTACAATGTACTTGGAAATGATATGAGATACAAATAATTTTATAAAAATTACTGATTACTACTGAAGATACAGAAGACAGTATTTCAGTACTGGTAGCTATATTTACAACTAGAATTTGAAAATGAATTTGTTCTGGAACCACACATTAGTTTTGATGTATTTACTGGCAACAAATTGCCCATAGAAAAACATATTTTTTCTCCTGGTTGGAGTCAAATGTAGGAAATGGAGTCAAGTTTTGGAGATTGTTGCACTGTAAATGTGACCAGGAAAGCTCCTAGATTGCATCTACTGATCTACAATAATGTTAAGAACTCATTACTGCACTGCTGATTTAATCACTGCTACTGCCACCATAGAATTAGCAGTGGACAACAACATGGGATGGTAGGATGATGTAATGCTTCTCCTGACCTGTTCTGTAACATATCTAGCACTCCTGAATTTGAATTTAGATAGATAGATAGATAGATAGATAGATAGATAGATAGATAGATAGATAGATAGATAGATAGATAGATAGATAGATAGATAGATAGATAGATAGATAGATAGATAGATAGATAGATAGATAGATAGATAGATAGATATTGTAGGTGCAGGTGAAAGGGTTATGATCGTGTGAGAGTGAAAGCAACCACAATGACCGCAGTGTACATGGGTGATGCCAGAGTGCCTCCAAGTGGCCATACAGGAAGCTGTATGACTTTACTATATTACTACCACTTCTAACACGTTTATACTGCACTACTAATAATAATATCAAGAATCATAATAATAGTGAATCTGTATGATATTTAATGAATTTACTAGACACACTTATCATTTTGTCTTTTTTGTCTTGATTAGAAATATTTTATCCAGATTTATGTTACATTGACCTTTTATCTGGTTAATGTTATTGATATAACAATTTTAGGGAAAATTTTTACTGTTGATATTAAAAGTTATCCAACTCAGTTTTCTGTGTGTAACATAATTTACATTCTGCATTTCTATTGTACACATTTGTTTAAATTTGATAGTGGTATTACACATTATGATCTACAAACATATTGTCATATATATAGCTTTACATTTTGTGCTAATATGTAGCTATCTATATTTATTATAAATCAAAAAAATGGTTACATGGTAATATTCAGTGATATAAGGGTTTTTTTCACAGGTTCGTTAAAAGTAATATGTGGAGTGGAGTGGCAAATTATTATTTTTTCTGAAAGAGTAGAGGAGGAAAAAGTAAAACGTAAGAAAAAAAAGTCAAATTAGCCAGTTACCTACATAAACATATTATTTTATATTATTTAGAGTAATGGCAATTGCTAATGGCGCTTTTAACTGTTTTTAACATAATATATTTATTTATTTAACACATTTATTGCAATACAGTTCTGCTTTTTATCACATTTCTGTAAAATTATTTGTATGCAGTTCAAGCATGAAATAATGCAAAATTACAAAAATGCTTTATAATAATTACCAATTGAAATACCAGTATGCCTACTGTTATTTTTAGCTTCATTTATTTGGATATTTAAACATTAAACATTTTGGAATATAATTATAACACTATTAATATATGTAATATTTCTGTAATCACAATATTGAGTCCCTTGAGATTATGAATTTAGGTCCCTATGATTTTTTTTTATATATAAATAGTACTTTTTCATTTTAGATTATATATATTTTATATCATATGTGTTTATTCTATAATGTATTAGTATGAATCAGTGTAAATCATGAAAAAAAGAAAAAAAAAGTCCTGTCCTAAAAAGAAATACTTGTTATAAAGAACTCATTTTGGAAAAAAACTATATATGACATACAGAAATATAATGTCACAAAAAATGTATAAATATACTAAGTAATACAATCACACAGTCAAAGAAAAACTGCATTGAAAGAGCATGCTAATGTGATTTTCCACACTGGGATCTCCACGGTGCTGCTGGAACTCAGCTTTGTCTTGTCTCTTTTTGTAAAACTTTGGAACCTTGCCTTATTTCTCCTGGGTGTATAATTTTCATTCTTGTATTTATTCACCTACATCTACTAACACCATTTTGAAAGCCTATAGTCAGAGGTTCTTCTCTTCAATACAGCATATTAGTAATAAGACCTGGATGTAATATTGTACTGACAGCAGTGGCAAGCAGTATGAATAAGAGATTCTTGTGAATTTAATATTCACACCATAATATTATTATTATTATTGTTGTTGTCTGTACTATATTTCTTCCTTTCTACATTTTAATTGGTGCAGGTTGCAAGCATTACTTTGACTTTAGCTCCAAACGAAACATGTGTTTGACATGTGTATATTTGTAAGATTGTTTTGTGTGAACTAGGTTAAACTAGGCTAGGTTTGTGTTGTCATACTTCTACTGTGGTTTACTTGTATGTTTTACATAACTGTTCAGCTCCTGATTTGGTCAAATGACAAACATAACAAGCAACAAAATAACTCATAAGATGAGGCTGTAGTTCAGTGGTTTGCGATGTTACAAACCTCACACATTAAATACTGCAATCAGTATACCTTGAGTCTTTGGTAAGAACCCACAAGATGGACAAAAATTTCGTACATGTAAAAACGTTTTGAGACCTTTTGATCACATATAGAACCCAAGACCTATATATTGGCCCCGATAGATTTGACACATTTCTCATATAATGAACTGACATGATAAATATATTTATATTTTTTACTAAAGCTCAATTAATGCCATATTTATAACTTGTTGTCTCAAAACTAAAGATAGTCAGATAGTCAATAACAAAGACAGTCAGTTATTTAAAGAACAGGGATTCTGAGACAAGTTCCAGACACTCAGTCAGTGTAAGTCACTCAGCTTTAATACAGGTTAAATTCCTTGTCAAACATTTCCTCTGTAGAACATCTCTGCAAAAGCTTAAAGCTTTCATTTTCTCACCACGTAGTGTTTCCTTTTTTCACATTTCCATATCTATCCCATCAGAAAAGAGGAGGAAAGCCATCCATTAGTGGACAAGTTGTAATTGTCATGAGGCTTACTGTACAGAGAGATGGGCCTTTTGGAAATAAAAGAAAATCCTGCTTAATTAATGGTGACATTAATCATGGTTTAGCCCAACTGGCTAAGAGGTGCTTCATTCCCTGTCTGATTTATGGTCAGGACATGAGAGAGGGACGGAAGTTAAAGTGATGACACAGTAAGAGAAGGAGACTAAGAGAAAGTAATGAGGGATATTAATAGGAATTACAGTTGTTGCCTTTAGAAAGTTATATATTTTTTTGTTGTTTTGGGGTTTTTGAATCAATAAAAACAAAAAATGCTGTCATGGTTTATCAAATAGATTTAACAATTTTTAAACATCCATTGGCTCTCAAGTTACCATGTAATAATTTCAGTGCAATAATTTATGTTTTGGGGTTTTTTATCACACCGGGGCTTGTGTTTTTAAGTAATATGAAGACTTCAAAATGTCCAACAGCCTAGGCTTATTGCAGCATAACTAAGGGGGGATTCAGGGTCACCAGATCCAGTCCTAACTATATGCTTTATTGAAAAGGAAAGTTTGAGGTCTAACCTTAAAAGTAGAGAGCGTGTCTGTCTCCCAATTCCAAACTTTAACAGGGAGCCAATAAAGAGAAGCCAGTATGGGAGAATTATGCTCTTTCTTATTAGTCCCTGTTAGCACTCTTACTGTAGCATTTTTCAAGGAGTTTTGAGGACATCCTGATAGTAAAGAATTACAAAAGTCCAGCCTAGAAGTAATAAATACATGAACTAGTTCTTCAGCATGGCTCTGAGACAGGAGGTTTCTAATTTTAGAGAAAAATGGAAGAAAGCAATCCAAGATTTTTTTGCACATTGAAGGACATATCCTTTTCAAAAACAACTCCAAAATTCCTCACGGTGTTACTAGCAGCCAAGGTATGCCATTCAGAGTAAGCATCTGGTTAGACACCATATTTCTAAGAATTGTAAGACCGCAAGATTTTGAAGTTTTATTTGAATTTAGAAGCAGAAAATTAGCGGTCATCCAGGTCTTTTTCACTTTAAGAGATTCCTGCAACTAATTGGTGTGTGTGATCTGGCTTCATGGATATATAAAGTTGGGTATCATCCGTATAGCAGTGAAAATGTATGTCAGGCCTTGTAATGATACTACCAAAAGAAAGCATGTATAATATAAATAGAATTGGTCCTAGCAACCCTGTGGAACTCCATAATTAACCTTAGTGCTTCATTAGTCTCCTTAAACTCTCTATTTACTTAAAGAAGTTGGAGTCTATTGGACAAATATGATTCAAGCCACTGCACAGCAGTACCTTTAAGACTTACTGCATGCTCTAATTGCTGTAATAAAATATTATGGTCAGCAGTATAAAATGCTGCACTGAGGTCTAGGAGGACAAGCACAGAGATGAGTCCACTGTCAGAGGCCATAAGAAGATCATTTGTAACCTTCACTAAAGCTGTACTAGTGTAGTGAGTTCTGAAACCTGACTCTTCAAATAAACCATCCCTCTGAAGATGATCAGAAAGCTGTTTGACAAGTACTCTTTCAAGAATTTTTGAGATAAAAAAGAAGGTTGGAGATTGTAATTAGCTAAGACAGCTGGGTCAAGTGACGGCTTTTTAAGTATTGGTTTAAATACTACCAGCTTGAAGGCCTGAGGTAGATAGCCCATGAATAGAGAGGTTGATCACGTCTAAGACTGAAGCATGGTATTGAAAGCAGCTGTACATAATGTTGTGGTTATGTGTGAATAATTAATTGATTCATAACCACAACATAATTCATCTCATCTATTTTATTGGTGAAGAAATTCATGAAGTAATTATCGGTTAAGGTTAAACGAAGGCTTGATTTTTGTCAGCTTGGAGTGCTGTTCAGCAACTTAGAGTTGTTTTGATTTTCTGCAGTCAGTGATGAATATTAAGATGTTCTATGTTTTTGGGAGGCTTTTTTCAAGCAACAAACTGTTTTTCCAGGCTAAGTGAAGAGCTTCTAAATTAGTGAGACGCCATTTCCTCTCAATGCTCAATCTTCCTGCTCAATCATCCAGGTAAGTAAATCCCCAAAGTTTGATTATGTTCTGCTTTTTCAGTGGGAGAAACATTTCGTCACTCATCCAAGTGACTTCTTCAGTCTTAGCTGACTGCAGGTTTCCCCAATCTTATAAACAGCACATTTGCATAATGACTGAAACTAGCACCACTGAAGGAACAATGGGCTGTGAGGTCAGTTCCTTGATCATTAATATGCAAATTCTCATGACCATTGATCAACAACCATTGATCAAAGCTCATTGATCAAAGACCACTGATCAATGACCATGAGTACCATTCACAGAGAGTTGGGGAATGGCTGTATTCACAGCACTGTAAGATGGCGAACGATGTACCCTCATATTGTAGATACATACTAAAGACATCAGATATATGAAGCAAGATATATGGAATTACATTACAAAGAAAAACACTGATAAATAACTCTAAATATATTTTAGATTTTAGATTCTTCAAAGTAGCCCCCTTTGCTTTGTTGACAGTGCTGCAAACCCTTGGCTTTCTCTCAATGAGCTTCATGATGTAGTCACCTGAAATGGTTTCACTTCACAGGTGTGCTGTGTCAGGGTTCATTTGTGGAATTTCTTGCCTTCTTAATTCGGTTGGGACCATCAGTTGTGTTGTGTAGAAGTCAGGTTGGTGCACAGCTGACAGACCTATTTGACAACTGTTAGAATTCATATTATGGCAAAAACCATTAGCTAAGTAAAGAGAAACAACAGTCCATCACTACTGCTGAAGGTCTGTGGGTCCGGAACACTGCTAACTTTGAATGTGTCCCCAAGTGCAGTCGCAAAAACCATCAAGCACTATGATGAAACTGGCTCACATGGGGACCACCCCAGGAAAGTAAGACCAGGAGTCACCTCTGTTGCTGATGATAAATTCATCCCACTCACCAGCCTCAGAAATCTCAAGTTAACAGCACCTTAGATTAGAGCCCAGATAAATGCCACACAGAGTTCCAGTAGCAGACACATCTCTACATCAACTGGTCAGAGGACACTGTGTGAATCAGGCCTTTATGGTCAAATAGCTGCTAAGAAACCACGACTAAGGAAAAGCAACAAGCAGAAGAGATTTGTTTGGGCCAAGAAACACAAAGGAATGGACATTAGACCAGTGGAAATCGGTGCTTTTTGGTTCCACCCGCCATCTCTTCATGTCATGCCTTAAGGAAACATTGCAGACATTGGGGACAGCTAAGAGTACCTGGGAATTCCACAGGCAAATGAAGAGGCCACTACCAGCAAATATGGAGGAAAAACAAGATCTGGGAAACCAGTACCTCCACCCTGCTGGTGATCAGGTACCTTGCTTGGATAATAAGCTGGCAAAAGGAGACGATAGAAGCCATAGATATCAAGAAAAGGAAGCTCCTTACCATGCATGGAGGGTTTCATCAGTCCAGCACCCTTTGAATGTACACTAAGCAGAAGGAAGAAGGCCAAAGACTAATGAGTGTCAGAACCACTATCCAGGATGAAACAATAAATATCCATGAGTAAGATGGCCATCAGGAAGATGGCTACAACTGGTCATGTGCTCAGTGAATACCTCAGGCAGCACAAACCTAAGAAAGAAGAGGCGCAAGGAAGGAAAGTACCAAAAATACCAGAATAGGGAGGATGGTGTAGGTTTAAGTTTATTAGATTGAT
This sequence comes from Oreochromis aureus, assembly GCF_013358895.1. Lineage (NCBI taxonomy): Eukaryota > Metazoa > Chordata > Actinopteri > Cichliformes > Cichlidae > Oreochromis > Oreochromis aureus. Next base: position 33,797,762 of record NC_052945.1, on the reverse strand, counting down.
CAGTATTGCTGAACTATGAAATATTTTGGGTGCAGTGTATTTTTTGCATACAGGTATAACAGAATAGCTTTAGTGTTTTGTTTTGTTTTTAAACTTGAGTATGAACTTATACAAAATGCAGCAAGATATTAAAAAAAAACAGTTTTATTGATTAAAAAACACACTATATCGGATTCATATCGGTATCGGCCAATATCCAAATTTATGATATCGGTATTGGTATCGGACATAAAAAAGTGGTATCGTGCCATCTCTAATATAGTATCTTGTATTATTGTATTTTATACTCAAATTTGGCCTGTAAGTACTTAAAAGACTCATTAAGTCATATGAAGATGAAAATAAAGCCTTGTGATCTTCTTCTAATAAAAGTCATTATGTGACCTTTTTATATGTGTGTGGTTCAGGTGCAGTCTGTAGTCTGAACTGATGTGTATTTGAAAGACAGGCACAAGAGACAGACATGTTTGTGGTAGGAAGAAAATCAAATTACATAAAGACATTTACACACATACACACACACACACACACACACACACATGCAGACTTAGCAGATGTCAGTTGTAGCTCCCATCCCGCAGGCAGAGATGAAGTGCTGTTTCTGTGGATGCATGAATGTGTATGACCATTTGTCTCCCTCCAGCTAGTGAGCAAGCCGTCCAAAACACAACCTGCTGTTTGGACAATACACCCTGATGGCAGGCTGTAAAAGTGTGTGTGTGTGTGTGTGTGTGTGTTTAATTGTCTCTGAGTTTGAGGTTTACAAAAACCCAGCTCTGTGGCCAACCCACGGTGGCCACAGACTCTAAGGAGCCACTAATCTAAATCTGAATCTCTTAATTTAACACAACTATGATGATTTAAAAAAGAAGCTTTATTGAGTTTATTGTGAATGACAAATACACAGTTGTGAGGAGAAAAAACTGAGAAAAAACATTACTATGTAATTGAGTTAAAAAGAGATCATGATGGAATCATAAAGAGTCATGATATTTATGTGATTGAGCTAATGATAAATCCTGTAGAAGTAAAATAGCACAAACTGAATGAAACATGAAGGAAAATATACTGATATTTAACTGAATATTCATATGTGATGGAGTTAATGATAAATCACGTTAAAGTACAAGATAGAAAAAATTTTTAAATTTAGTTTTAAATCATGTTGAAATAAGGGAGGGAGAGAAAGGATAAAAAACTGGGTGACTGGGTGTCAAAATAGGTGAGGCCAAGTGTCATCTCAAAAGATGTGAAATCAAGAAAGATAAAAAAGAGGAACCAGGTGTAAAGATTTTCTGCAAAAGAGATAGGTTGTTCATGCCTTTGTCTCCTGCGAGTACGGAGAATTGGATCTAAGTTGGGCTGCAGCAATCTATTATTTTAGTAATAGAGTAATCTAATCTATCTAACTCAAAGAATACCATTCCTGCAGTCAAGCATGGAGGAAGAAACATTATGCTATGTGTTGTTTTTCTGCTAAAGGTACAGGATGACTTTGCTGCATTGAGAGGTCAATTGACAAGGCCATGTATTATAAAATCTTGTGCGAGAACCCTCTTACCTGAGCCAGAGCCCCGAAGACGGGTTCTCGATGGGTGTTTCATCATGACTATAACCAAAAACATACAGCCAGTCATTAAAGGAGTGGCTAAAGAAGAGTCAGACTTAGGTCATGGAGAATCCTACCCAGTATCAAGACCTCAATACTATTTTTTTAAAGAGCTTTCTTTCTAACGTTGTTATTCCAATAAATGTATCAGAGAACAACTTGGGGTTCAGTATGTTACCCAAAGATACTTGGCCTGCACTGTAGCAGCCAGTAACTGAGCCACAAACCCAAACAAAAGCATAAATGAGTACAAGTATATAAAATAAGTATGTAAAAACAAAGATACAGTAAATAAACAATCTTTCATAACTTTATATTGGATTATATATTGTAATCTCTGCTGTCATACAGTCTCCCAAAACACATGGCACTGTCTCAAGGCATAGCATTTGAGAACCACTGTTCTAGTCACATCTACAGGATTACAAAATCTAACTTTCCTTGAGCACCATAAATATTCTATATTGAGTTTACTCACAAACTAATAAAATGACAATTTTAGAATGACATTTATAACAGGTGGAATGATGAATCACTTATGAAGTAACTGTGTATTTTTTTCTAACAATTGTTATTCATTGCACACTCATCTTTCAGCGCCTGGATATACTTAATATTCCTCTACCATTACTAGTGTTCAATAAACCTTTTAATTCTTTTATTCATTTCTGATTGGACAAAACAGAACCAGCCTATGTTTTAGATTACAACTTCTCTCTTTCTTTTTACATTTGTCCTTGTTTTTTCTACCTCTCCTTCTTTCTGGTAATAAATAGTCTCTGCTGGTACCTTTGTCACTGTTATCTCTCCACTTCATCCACTACTCAGTGGGACCTCAGTCACTCATTGCTCTCTCTCTCTTGTTTCCCTTCCATGTAGTTTTGTTTGTTCATGAAGTCCTCCTCAGACATAACCTCAGTCTTAACCTTGCTATCATCTGTATTATTTTTTTGGCATTCTTTCAGTTTTTTCCTTTTCTTCCATATTTTAATCTCCTTTAAACTTACGATTTTTGACCACTGCTTTTTTTTTAAATTTGTATTTGTGCCTTACTTTCCTATTACCCTTTCTGTATTTCTTACTCATTTGTCAATTCTCTGCTCTTCTACCCATCCTTTCCTTGCCCATGTTAATGTCAGCTCAGAGGTGCAGTCTGGAACAGATAGCATCTCTATTGAATCTCCCTCCAAAGTGGCCTTGTCACACTTTTCTCTTTTATTCTCTCCTTTAATTGCATTTTTGTGTGTTTTCTTTGGCTTATGTTCTGTCTCCTGTATCCCCATCTTGTCTGAGTTCCACACCCTGTCACTATAAAACTGTCATGATGCTCATAGGGTGGCAGGGTGGGCCTCTCTTATTTCCTTTACCCCCTAAAAACACACACTCAAATGACTAGAAAAATACTTTAGCCAACAGAAAACTAAACCAAGCATCAGGCCACCCAGAAAAGTTCAGCTTCACATTTAAATGTTTCTGTAATGTTAACAAGCAGCAAAAAGGACTGTAGCGTAGTGTAACAACAGCTTGGTAGAAAGTTTGAAGGAGCATTCTTCAAGGTATTAATATAAAATGGATATTACAAGCAAAGCAGCATGGTAGTCAAGACTGTTTCCTCTCACCATGAAGTTCCTGGGCCCATCTGGCCAGGGCCTTTCTGTGGGGAGTTTACATTTCCAAGCTTCAAAAGCTTTTTAATGGCATCCTCCTGGCTACAGATTCAGAGGCCTATTTGATCCTTCTTTTCTTAGACTTAACAGGTGTCTTTTCACACAGAGGATCAGAGGTCAGAGGTTTTGGAGTTTTTTGTTGTTGTTTTTTTTTTTTTGTCATACACTCACTCTAATGAATCCCATTCCATGCAAAGAATCTACATAATGTGATCTATGGGGAATATCATTGTTGTGCTCTATCTTCCACAAAGTTACTATTAAGTTTTGTGGGTTGTTGAGACACTCCATAAATTATATTGTTAAATGTCTGTCTTTCTATATCCTTCTTTGCTACTGTGCTCAAAACTTCCATTTTCCTTAATCCCTTTGAGATTAAACCAGTCTGTCAATAAAGCAGATTTGAACAGAGCAACTTAAAAAAGAGCAAAGAAAAAAAAGCAATACTCAATCACTCAATGACCTAAGGTACCTGAAAGAGTCTCTTCCATTTCCTGCACGCACATTGCATGGCACAGTTCCTGAATAGAGGTCACTCCTCAGTTAACACACTTCTTGACACATACAAACACAGACAACCTTTTGTGGCAACTTAACAAAATAGTTGTTGACTTTGTCTCACATATTCTGAAAACACACATGAAAACAGATACACACACACACACACACACACACACACACACACACACACACACACACACTGTTGAAGGAAATATAGCGAGCACATGACAGAGAGAAAGATTTTTTTCTTCCAGGAAATATAGATGTGTTTTCAATCTGATTGCTCATTCCTCCTGTCTCCTTTTCTCCCACCTTCACTCTACTTATCTCCTTGTCTCTTGCTCTCTGACAATATTTACTGATTTACTGCTTGTTTGCTTGTGTGTGTGCGTTTGTCGGCCTGTGTGCATACCTCAATGAATTTGCAGTGTTGTGCACAATGAATAAAAATGTTTGGCAACAGAATGTAATAAATATCCACAAACACACTTCTGGACATGTTTGTGTGTGTGAATGTTCACTGGAGCAGTGCTGTTGCCTAGAGGTGCACCGTCACCTCTTACATAGCCAACCAAGGAATTTATTTGCGTGTGTATGTTAGCTCTGGGGTTAGTCATTAGCATTACAGTGCCAAAGAGGAGGCACTGAAGCAAAGTAGCACATGCATATACACATACACAAACACAAACACACACTTACACAAAGGTTTGCCCCCACTCTGCTTGATTTTCAGCCCTGTCTCATTTCATTGTTGGTAAGACATTATGTAGCACAGACACCAGAAAACACAGATTAACCGGGGAGAGGCGGGTAGATATGGGTTTGGTTTAAGGTTATGTTACTATATTGATATATTTTTCTTTTACATTTTGATCATACATTGTTAAAAGTGGTATGGTTGTAACACTACCACGGTTGTATAAATTATTTAATATTAAAACATTGTTTTACAGGTAAAACAATCTGATTAATGCATTCAAACAGAGAACTAAACCTTTTCATAATATCACAGTTTTAGTACATTACTATTATGATTTCTGCTGTTGATTTGTGCTTTGCAATGTTTAATACCACCTATTGTCTTTGTGGTCAGACTAAATTCCTCTGACTGTTTTGTTTTTTTGTTTGTAAACAGGCAGACTGATGGCCATATTAATATAAAGTGATGCTCAATTGGCTGAAGTAATGTTGCATGGACAGCAACACTTTAAGTGATTGGACGATCAGTCAGCCTGGGGGGTGACAGTCTGTCTCCTCCCTCACATTGAAGGAAACGGGATAACATCATATTCTGTCCATCTGTCTGTTACTGTCCACTTATACATTCTGCTGACCTGACTCTAACTCTCAAGGTCAGTATGCACACAGAAAGGAGATGAAATTCCAGTACAGGTAAACACAGATCACCAATCACATATCATCTACTGCTGGGTGTATTATGCACCCAAAAGTGTTGGTTTCACTAATCAGAGAAGAAAACTAAGTCAGAGTTAAATAATGTGTGTGTGCGTGGGGGATGGGGGGGTTCTGCTCAACATTTCTTTTTTTTTTATAATTCTTTATTTCTAAACTATTACTTCACGTAGGTGATTACAGGCATTAATCAACACCATTTACAAGGGAAAAACAAAACAAAACAAAAAAAGAAAGGAAAAAAAACAACAAAAACAAAAAACAAAAAAACAAAAAACTGTCGGGAGTGACTAGTTAGCTAGGTTGGTAATTTCCAGCTTTGAAAAGAAGATTCGGCTTATGGGTATTGGCATATAGGACCCACTTATCCCAACACGAGCGGAACCAACACACCCTGTGTCAGGAGTTTTCCTGTATTGCAACTCAGGTCAGAATAAAAACGCTCAGACAGGTTTAACGTGTACATGGGTGAGACTCAGGGAGACTCACACCCAGTGCAATAGTTGTCAGCCTTTTATTATTCATAGCATTCTCAGAGACGTACAGGAAGAGATAAAATAGAACTGTTTTATCTCTTCCTGTTGAGTCTGCACAGAGTGTAACTTCCCCATTTAAGCTGAACACTGAAAGAGCAAACACATCTAGATAATGAAATGTACTTTTAAGCATAACATAATAAAAATCCTAAAATCCTAAAAAATCTCTTAACATTCCCTCCTGTTGTACATATGTATATGTACAGTTCATAGCTTATTGTATCAGTCTATGGCCACTTGTAAACATTTTTAGCCAAGACATCATAAAATAGTGGGTTTCGTGAGTATGTTATATCCAAGTGTCTATCTCATTATCATCTTCTTCATTCTGTGATAGGGTGATGCAAGCATGAATTGAAGCATTTACCATTTTTGATACCATGTTCTTCAAACAAGGTATGACACATGAAGAGAAAAGACACAATAACAGTAGAAGAACACCAACAAAAACAAGTCCTTTAATCAGCAGGGACTTCCATGAGCCGCTTAAAAGCCACGTAAGCCAGTCTTCTGTGTTTGTGGCATAGTCTTGTTGTTGTGCATCCCGAAGTTGTCTGAGTGTTTTCAGAGCATCAGTCATGTTCGGTGAGTGCACATTATCTGGAATGTATGTGCAACATGTGTTGTTAAAGAGGACACATAGTCCTCCTTTCTCGGTGAGAATCATGTCCAATGCTACCCTGTGTTGCATTACTGCAATGTGCAGAGCGTCAATTTCTTGATCCTGTTCGTCGTTGATCTGACATGAAGCATTCAGAAAAAGCCCAAAGCGGTAGTTTAGAGTCTCTATTCTTAAAGCGTGTTTTCCTACCCCCACCCATGGGAAGAGTGCGTGAGTAACTTTTTGTCTGTCAGTCCAAAGTTTGAATTCCTCTGGGACATCGGAACCCCACACAGAATCATGCTGCTTGAGGTCTGGGGTGCTTCGTCTTTTCCTTGTTGTTGACGTTGAAGTTGACGTGGCGTCCATGGTTATCCTGAAAGTGTGGTCAGATATGAAAATGGGAGCGCACTGACCTGTCCAATTCCCAGGAAGGATAAAATGGGCCGGTGGCCACAGAGCCAGGCCATCCCTTGCGCCCAGAAGGTGCCATTTGAGATGTTGCTGCTCTTCATGGGCCCTCCAGGAGCGTGTGTCTGTACTGCTTTGCAGTCGGTGGTGTTTCCCATTGGCGTGGATCCGTTCTCTTGGCGGTAGCATAGGCTGTGGCTTAAATTGCCATTGTTCTCAAGAAAGACTGGGAATGATTTAGCCTTACTTCTGTGCTTCACTTCAGATCAACCCAGAACCATTCGTCACATGTGCCATTTCGTAGTCCTATCTGGAGAGGTTCCTCATGGTTGACCACGATTCCCTGGAATTGATACCCAAGGCTGGCGTAGCTTATGCACACTTTGTCTGAATTATGTCCATTCCTTCGCGTATAAGGTGGCGTGTTGTGTCGTTAGCATATAGGAGCAAACATAGCAGTCTTTTCTGGGTGTGCTGTCATGTATATATCGATACCATGCGTTATTCATCCATGGATGAATGTGGTCTTGTGTCATGTCACGAAGATGTGAGTTGTCATGTGTCCATCTTGTCTGCAGGTGGTGTTGTTCATCCTTTTTCTCTCGGGTGAGTGTTAATAAACTCACCAGGAGTGCAACATTAGCCACTAGGAGGACGAGTGTCTTCATGATGACCAGACACACCTGTGACCTCTGATGAGTAGATTACCGGCAAGAAGAAGAAGGCGGGGTGTACCCGATCAGCCCTCCCTCCACCAATAGATCACCAGGAGTTAGGGGTGTCGGCGTCTAAACGTTTAGGTTGTCACTCACTTTCTTGCAGTGGCTTTGATGGATCCAGGACGGTCTTTCTGCTATTTTGCAGGTAGTAGGTGTGGTGAGTAGCACTTGATAAGGACCTACTACTCTAATCATTCTCACAGCACACACATAAACTGGAGAGAAAACTAGAACACACCGGCATCAGTAGTATCAACCTCAAGAGCAGGGCCGTGCAGAGACGTTTATAGGGGCGGGTGCTCAAAGCTAAAAAGGGGCACATTGAACCAGGTTGAATAACAAAAACACACATTCATCAAGAATCTAATATGGGATCGCATCATACTATATTACTGTTGTGAGACAAAGCAAACGTAGCCTATGTTTTCTGCTGCTCCTGCTGCTGATAGTGCTGGAGGACAGGGCTGTGCTGATCTGAGACTGTAGACATTAAAAAGTTCATAGGAGAGATGGTAGCTGATTAAACAAGTGTCATGAGATAATAACAAAATGCGCTTGGAACCATAAGGCAACAAAAAACTGTGAGAAATAAACTCGGCTCTGCCTGTGAATCACTCTTTGCTTCTCTTCTTCCTTCCATCCCCTCATTTCATATAACACTCTCCACTTGCTGTCTATCTGAGAACAAGGCACAACTTGCTATTGCAATAAACTATAATTTAATTATCCACACCAAACAACTCCTGCACTTAATCTATAATAAAATGATGACAGAAAAATGTTATAGAAGCAAAACATTCCAGTTGTGCTTATTATTATTTTTATACTGGGATACCTCTCCAACAACTGGTACATGTGTTAATGTTACCTGTGCTCTTTGTAATCCAGCTGGTGAGGAATCCACTGCCTATAGTAGCCTCACACAGCTCCTACTGTTTCCTCCTCATGTCCTTACCAGCCATGTCTGGACAATGTTATATCATGAGTAATAATTTTAAAAAATCCATATACATAAAACACACACATGCACGCACACACAGGGACATTTTAGACCTTCTTCAGAATACGGTATATACTATGGGCATCATGGTGCTGATCCAGAATCCTTCCCTTATTATTTATTACTAGAGCTACGATAATAAAGCAATGAGGGGGAAAAAGTAATAAATATGAAATAATGTATTTATGATGATTCCATTTGTTTCACTATCCACTCTGTGCAGGGAGAAAGCTTATTATTATTATTTTTAAACTGTAGAGATACAGTCATTTTACTGCTGTAAAATCAGCATTTTAAAATGTAAATCTAATATAATCTGTGTCTTAATGTATGTTCTTTCAAATACAGCGTATGTTTTTAAAATGTTATAATTATAATAATCCATAATAATGTGGACATGCATATTAGATCGTTTTAAGTGAAATATAATCCCCCCAGAAAGGCAGGAAAAGCCCTGTAACTTACTTTAAAACTAAATATGTTCTAAATACTTTAAAACTAAATATGTTCCCTAAAACGGTGGACAGAGCTACAGACCCATGACAGCCTTACCCAGTGAGCCAGCAGCTATGACCAGCACTACTTGTGCAGTTAATAAAAGGACAGGTAATGTTTGTCGCTGTTACACACACACAGCAGGCTCATTTGTTTCAGTTCGTCAGTTGCAACAAGACAGCTTACCAACGTGTACATAATAAGCTAATACTCCTGTGTGCTATACACTACAGTGTAAGCTGTACACCTACTTACTGGTTTTGTCGCATCAGTCTGTATGAGTTAATTTATGTTTCTCCTACAGCTCCGGACTGCTAAAAATGCGCGTGCTCTTTATGAGCTCGTTCCCGGCTCGTAACCAGCGCGTTCTGCCGTCAAGGGCGATCATTGGTTAATGGTGATCATGTGACTGATGCAAGCCAGATACTTTTATTTAGCAAAACTGTGATTAATAGTTAAATATTATTGTTGAGGGGCACAGACAGGACTCCACGCACACACACATTTTAAAAAAAAAAAAAAAAAAAAAGTTGCCTGCCTCAACAAAAGGGCACTTTGGGCACCCATCAGGAAAGGGGCGGGTGCTCAAGCCCCTCCAGCCCCCCCCTCTGCACGTGCCTGCTCAAGAGAGATTACTACTGAAAGATATATGGTGGTCACTTACTGTACATCCACAGTAATGAATTCAAACTCTATTTATACAATTGTAGTGAGCAAAACCAGCATCTCAGTCACAGGCATTTAGCAACATTTTGCAAACAATAGTTATAAAGCTCAATAACACTCTAAACCGAAAGCAACAATCTCCCTGCGCGTCACCGCTCCTCATTAGCTTGGTAGTGTCCACATATTTAATTCAGCTTCTCAATCTTGTAGCTTTAGCTGTTGTATACAGGGTTTGGCTCATTAGTTGTTAGTATAGGTTTGCTCTTCATCTTAACAAAGTCTCATCTAAGATGACAGGTTTACAAGCAGGTCAAGTGTCTCTATGCACCTGATTAGTGTAGTTATTTTCCTTATTTTCTTCATCTCATATATCGTTGTACTGAGTTTGAGCAAACCTTAAGCTTGATTTAGACTACTTTTAACAATCATTCACCTCATATCATAACTGACTGAGGTGCCTCTTCTTATTAATAGTATGTCATTATTAATGTTATCATTGTATTGTTTTTCCTTTTTTATAACAGCAATAGTATATTACAATACACTACTTCACTACTTTACTACTAATATACAATAGCTTATTATTTTATATTTTATTATGTATCCATCACGGGTCTGTGTGAATCTGCAGCTTCACACCTTCCCAAGCTGGAGACATTTGCTTTTCCTTGGCTGAACAATGACACAGCCTTAATATACCTTATGCATCTCTTTTTTGTATTTGATATATTTTGTGTGAATTATCTGGTTTCATGCATGGTTGTCTTCCCAATTTTGTTTCATTTGTACCAATTTACAGGTTGTTATCCTTCCTATTATCATGTTGAATACACTAGATAAGCTCTACTTTAATTTAAGTTAACCTTAATTTAACCTTTTGTTTATTCCACTTCATTCCTCTTTCCATGCTTTAAAATACAACTCTTGTGTATGCTTTGATTTCTTTTTAGCATCCTTTTCAGTATTTATTTCTGCTTGGAGGGTTTCTTATAATTTAGTTATACATTTTCCCTCCCACGTGGGACATTTAGGTTTTCTTTGGATTTCTCCATCTATATGCACTAATTTGTCCGGCGCCTGGACATTTTTTCTCTAACCACTGCTCGTCAGGAGTGAGTTTTGAAGCTTCGTTACCCATTTTAATCCTTTACAACTACACAACTGTGGCACCTTCTCTGGCACGAGAATCGAGAGAGGTAGTTGACACGGCCTTCTACTTTCAAGCTATTCTTGAAAGCGGTGTCAGCTTTACGTGATGAAACACGACCTGTTTCTCTTTTCACCAGTACTTGGGTGGCCAACAGTAAACAAATTAGTGGAATAGTTCAGCCTCCTTATTGTGCTGTAAAATCAACTTATTCTACCAACAAAAATAAAACAACAACAATACCTTTTCAACGCGTACTACGTTTTACGGACGAGGTTTATCTAAAAATGCTTCCAGCCCTTTTTCAGGCGAGCGTTTACTTTTAGAAAACCTCCTAAAAATGCTTCCAGCCCTTTTCCAGGCGAGCGTTTACTTTTAGGAATGCTACCAACCCCTCTGGGCGAGCCTAAACGTTTTACGCGAGGTGTCTCAGAGTGTTAATATTCACCTGGTTGCTGATTCACTGCCGGTCTCTCAGGTTTGCCTCATCGACCCTCACCGCCGTGGACCACTTTTAAAAACGCTGGCCAGAACCCGAATGTCACGTCTCTGGACTTTTATCCTCTACCTAGAGAGGAGCTGTCGACAGACTTCAGCGCGGGCTTCTCACGACGTCAGGACTCGATGAGGATTTCCTGTGGGGTCACACAAAAGTGCTGTATCCCATCCGGCTCGAAGGACCAAGAAATGTCAGGAGTTTTCCTGTATTGCAACTCAGGTCAGAATAAAAACGCCTCAGACAGGTTTAACGTGTACACGGGTGAGACTCAGGGAGACTCGCACCCAGTGCAATAGTTGTCAGCCTTTTATTATTCATAGCATTCTCAGAGACGTACAGGAAGAGATAAAATAGACCTGTGCTGCGTGCAGGCTTCCTGTTGAGTCTGCACAGAGTGTAACTTCCCCATTTAAGCTGAACACTGAAAGAGCAAACACATCTAGATAATGAAATGTACTTTTAAGCATAACATAATAAAAATCCTAAAATCCTAAAAAATCTCTTAACACCCTGTCATTGACATAAGTTGTTACCTCCTCCATCCTATAAATCTCTAGCGTAATTTCCCACCATAGTGACAGAGTCGGTATATCTTGCGAGGACCATTTCTTAGTTATACCTTTCTTACTGGCAACAAGTAACGCTCTTAACAGACATGTATCATTTTTAGACCAATTCTGCGGTATACAACCAAAAAAGATTGTCTTCATGTCCAGAGGGAATGTACAGTCAAAAATGCCTTGTAATGTACCATGAATGTCTTTCCAGTAGGTCCGTAGCAAAGAACAGTCCCACATAATATGGGTGTGATGTGCTCGTTGGTGTCCAGTTTCTCCAACACACAGAAGGATTCCAATCATAATGAGCCTTTTGACACGGAGTAATAAAGAACCTTATCAAAGACTTCCATCCAAATTCCCTCCAGCTGCTGGAGGAAGTACTCCTCCATTGCCATTCCCACATCTGAGTCCATTCATCCCTTGAAATACACACCCCTCCCTCCTTTTCCCATAACATCTTCACATAGTCAGTTGAGTGGGGAAGCTTTTTTATAAGAAAATTACATAGAAAAGAAACGAGTCTTGTATTGACATTCCCACTGTATGCCTGTCTAAACAGAGTTACCAATTCCACATTAGTGTTTGACATCACACCGATTGTTGTCTTTATATAATGTCTTATTTGCAAGTATCGATAAAAATCCTGTTTTTCTAGATTGTATTTCTGTTTCAGTGTGTCAAAACTAATTAAGTTCCCATCCTTAATCAGACTATCGAATGTAGATAACCCTTTAGCAGACCAACTTTTAAAACGTGAGTCCAATTTATTCGGGGCAAAGTCAGAGTCATATGCATACCATTTAAATAGAGCCAAATCCCGTTCCAATTTAAATTCTTTCACAACTTTTCTCCATACAGTAAGTGTACATGACACCCAGGGGTGCAAATCTTGTCAATACATTCACGAATGTTTGAATCCATCAAGACAGCTTGTATTGGAGAGGAAAACATGCTCTCCTCAATGGTCTTCCATTGTGCTTGGTAGCTTGTATCACACCAATTGGCCACTGTCTTCAACTGAGCAACCCAAAAATAATTTTTTAGTGACGGCAACCCCCATCCTCCCGCCTTCTTATGTAGTTGTAAAGTTTTAAAACAAACCCTCGGCCGCTTCCCCCCCCCATATAAACCGCGATATTATTTTATCCCATTCGTTCGATCGTCTTGAATCAATAGGTATTGGTAGTGTTTGGAATAAATATAATAATCTTGGCAGAATATTCATTTTAATAGATTCAATTCGTGAATGTAGAGAGAGAAATAGGATCATGTTCCATCGTCTAATATCACCCACTATGCTCCTTTGTAGGGAACCAAAGTTCTCCTCAAATAGTTTAGTTAAATCCTTAGGAATAACAACTCCTAAATATTTCAATGATTTTGCTTGCCATCTCATTGGATATCGAACAACCAAATGAGCCGGAGGGCTATAGTTATAACTGAGAATTTGAGTTTTAGACATATTAATTTTATAGCCAGAGAGTTTCCCAAATTTTTGGCATAAATTCATCAACGAAGGCAGGGAGTTAGTGGGCTAATCTAGGTATATCAATATGTCATCAAGCAAGCAAGCTTGTGTTCCTGTCCCGCAATGGTAATCCCCTTAATATCTTTATTTTGTCTAATTGATTGTGCCAAAGGTTCTAAATACAAAGCGAACAGAAGCGGGGACCAAGCACAGCCTTGTTTATTTCCTCTTTGCAGAACAAAGCTATTTGAGAAAGAACCATTAACTTTAATTCTTGCGGTGGGATTAGTATATAGTGCCCTCACCGTGTCAACAATTCCCTTATGTAAGCCAAATTTATCCAAGACTTTATATAGAAAGTCCCAATTTACGGAGTCGAAGGCTTTTTCTGCATCAATACTCATAAGCATGGCTGTACTCTTAGATGTCTGTATCTGATGTATTACATGAAGAGTTCTGCGTATATTGTCCTGGGTCTGTCGTCGTCTTATGAACCCTGTTTGGTCATTACAAATCAGGTCGGGTAAAAATTATTCCATTCTCCTGGCCATTATCGAAGTAAACAGTCTGTAATCGATGTTAAGAACAGAAATGGGTCTATATGAGCCACACCCCATTTTGTCTTTCCCTTCTTTCGGGATAGCCGAGATGATAGCCTCCTTCCAACTCGACGGGATTTGCGCTGTTTTTAACACCCAGTTAAAAGTAGTGAGTAATGTATGGATCAAGTCCTGTTTAAATTCCCGATACCACTCCGCGGTGTAACCATCGGAGCCCGGTGACTTATTTGGTTTCAACCTATTGATGGCCTTCGTAAGTTCAGCTTCCGTCACCTCCGCTATCATCATTTTATTTTGTTCTTCATTAGGGCTTGGTAGGCATAAAGAATTCAAGAAATCGTCCATTTCATACTCAGTCCCCCCTGGGACTCTCGCGTATAATGTTTTATAAAATGATTCAAAGGCCTCCTGTATCTTACTAGGATGAGTCGTTATATTTCCCGTCTCTGGGTGTTTAATTTTAGTTACGGTATTCTCCGCTATCTTCTTCTTAAGTTTCCACACTAAGATTTTCATTGATTGCGATCCCCCTTCATAATATTTCTGTTTCAAATATAACAATTTTCTCTTTATCATTTGTGTACTCAGCGTATTTATTTCATTTCTGATCGCTGTTAATTTCTGCATAGTGCCCGCTGAAGGCGTATGTTTGTGCTCACTTTCTAATTGTTTTTGAATCTCTTGTAATTCTTCCATTTTTTTCTCTCTTGCTTTTTTTTTGGAAGGAGGCAGACGCTATGATCTTCCCCCTCATGACAGCTTTTAACGCATCCCATAGTATCGGGGGAGACACCTCCCCATTATCATTAATTTCAAGATAATCTTTAAGTTCTTTTCTTGTTACTTTCCTAAATTCCACAATTTTAAGCAGAGATGAATTCAGTCTCCAAATTGAAGTTTTGGGGTATAGGTTCATATCAATCGTCAAATACAGCGGTGCATGGTCACTTATATCTATCGAGCCTATCTCACATGTTAAGATTTTATCCCTATCTCTTCCGAACATCAAAAAATAATCTATCCTCGTGTAAAGGGAGTGTGGTGCTGAGAAATGAGAGTAATCCCTCCTTGTAGGAAAACAATTTCTCCATAGATCAATTAAACCCACCTCGTCAAACAATGCTGAAATTTTTTTATATAGGGTATTCGATTGCTGCTTCCTTCTGTAGAACTATCTAAATCCGGCTGCAGGCGTACGTTCAGATTGCCGCCGCAAATTAAAGGGCCCTGAGTTTCTGTCACCATTATATTAACAATGTTCATAAAAAAACTCAAGTCACTTCCTGGTGGGGCGTACACATTCATTAAAGTAATCTGATTACCATCAACTGTTCTCCGAACCAGTATTCTGCTCAACATTTCTATAATGACCCAAGATTTACTTGGTTTTTATCATAACCCAGAAAAAGACATCGTTTGGTGTACACTACAAATGTTATGGATAGTGATTCATGACTAATGCCTGATGTTGGAATATTACTTACAAATCTCCTGTCACTTTTTACAGTGTACATTTCTTAAATTCTGGCTTCAGCCGTGACTGCCTTCGTACTAGAGACCAGTACAACTAAATAAAGTTCTCTTTGCATCATTCCACACTACTTCACCATTGCCACATCAAACTCTAACAAGTTAATTAATGAATTTGTCACTCATCATTACTGTAATGACTTTGCACTTGAAGAACTAAAGTGATGTGTGAATGTCCATGACAGGGTTACTTTTGGGATCACAGTTTCATGTCAGGATGCATGTGTAAGCAAACACATAGGTCTAACGTACATGAAAAAAACACGTAAATAGAATGGTTTACGTGCACATAATCTTTATCCAAATAAACACACCAAGTAAATCCTTATACAAACAAAGTTGTGTCATGCAAATTAATTTGCCAGCTAGCTCATATCAGGCTGATGGAGAGAGAGGGAGCGAGAGTGATGGCTGGAAAGCCCAAGGGAAGAAAACACACCATTTTCCAGCTGATTAATTTTTCCAATTTCATCGAGATACGGCCATAACCTGCTTCAATTAAAACACCACTCTGGAGACAGACACTGTGTGTGTGTGTGTGTGTGTGTGTGTGTGTGTGTGTGTGTGTGTGTGTGTGTGTGTGTGTGTGTGTGTGTGTGTGTGTGTGTGTGTGTGTGTGGAGCTGATGGTTGTATTTTATTGAGTGGAAAATTGAATCAAATTGTTTCTTTCAAACAGTCTGTTATCCTCTTCTTCTCAGTCTTTTCTCCTTCCCATCTTCTATTCCTCTTTCTGTTCCTCCTTCCTTCCTACTTTCCTGTGTGACTTTATATTGTTCCATGTTTTTGTCTCTTCATTTCTGGCTCTGATTGGTTCTTTTTTTCTGCAGAATAAAAACAACTTCTAAACAATAAACACCGGAAGGCTGCGTCAGGTTAGCGCAGCACAGATTTTTACAGTATATCTCCAAAATGACTGTCAGTAAGTTTAAATGTGAAAGAACCAACTGATTTTATTTTTTAATCAGTCAGTTCACAAAGAAGAATCCTGTTGCATGGATTTCAGGTATTTGGAAAAAATGTGGATGATCCATATAATTAGAATATTATTCTAGGAGTGTGAAAACTATTGGCTTCCCCACATATAAAACCACCTGGCTTCTGCATTGTCCATTCAAATGGTGTGGCCAGAGTGCAGTTATTTTGTTTTGTTTTCATTTGTTTGTTTGTTATTAAACAGGGGTCTATGGTTATCTGTACTAAATTTTGTGGCAGTTCAGCCACATCTGTACAAATATCACAGTAGCTGAGTAGCAGAGATATCAAATAGAGATTTACTAAGGGCCACACTGTACAATGAGAATCACTGTGGACATATATGTGTATTTGTATATCACTATCACATAGTATTCTCCTATAAAGGATATACTGTAAATCTGTAATGTTTTTCTTTGCTACTACATATATTTCACAGACTACAGTAAGATATTTTTTCTATATAATTTGTGAAGTGCTAAGTTATCCAGGTTATCAATGTTTCAGGCTGGACTGGGACAAAAAATCGTTCCTGTTGTTGTTGGACCAGGTGACCCACCATGATCGGTCAAAACAGCCCAGATGGCCCACTTAAATATGTGCACATATACATGCATTTAAAACAATGGCAATGCTGAGTAGTACATGCCAAAAAAAAAAAAGAAAGAAAAAAAAAGAATTAGTCACATTATTTTCTGTTTAAAAATGCATTTCTAAGAATAATTGTTTCTGTTGTTGGTGTTTTTGTTGGGATGGTATTTTTTAAAAGCCTGTATGAGAGCAGGACTTACAGGTGAGTAAGTAAGTTTTCTACTTACTATGTCTTTCTCCTCCTTCTAACTCAACAATCTAGCCCAACTACCAGAAATTTATTTAAAAAAAAAAAAAAAAAAAATTATATAACATCATCTTTGTAGGACATCTTAGTTGTGCAGCATGTGCAGAACAAATAAAGGCTACATTTTAGTGTTTAGGAGTAGCTAATGGTCAAAGTACACATTCATTTTACTTTTTTCCATTTATACGAATATGAAACTGCCACGGTTTGTTAGCACTTCTTGCTAGTACTACTGTTGACCATGCAGTAGCTAATATATTGGGTAATTTGACATATTTTGCATATGTTTCTAGTTTTGTTTGTTTTTTTCTATTAGCTACAACATTTTGCTTTTGTTTGTCTGTCTTTATCAATCACTTCTTCCACACTAAACTGTGTTCTTCAAGGTGCACAAGTTGTAGAGGAGGGCTCGGTTGCATTAACAGATTTGTCTGGGCGGTGTGAGTGTTAGTAATTAAATTGAAGGAATGGGCTGCTTGTAGGGTCAATGTAGGGTCAATTATATCAATAAAGAAAAAAAAATATATATATATATTTACCTATCGTGCCACATTACCAGTCCAGGCCTAGCTGTAGAGCAGAGAGAAAAATAACAATAACTTATTACACATTAACAGAATAATAATGCAACAGTATTTAACTGAAAAGAAGTGAGGAACACACTTCCTGAGTCAAATAATTCTGTTTAAATTACTCAGTTCAGTAAATTTTATTAGTAAAAACAGCTATGGCTTTAATTCCCTGTTTTTTTCTTTTGTTTGTTTGTTTGTTTGTTTCTTTGCTTCTTTGTTTCTTTGTTTTTGAGCCGTAATCATGTTTAAATGAAAGACAAAGTTGTCAACTAAGGCAGGCAACCTTGGTTCAAAGCTGCATTTACAAACTCTACAGGTGCAACACACACAGACATTTACCTGCTAAGTAGTACTAAGTAGACAACTGATAAACTAGAATTTTATTCACTAAAACTAAAGCCCTATATAAGTAAAATCCATTTAACAGTAAACACATTATCTTGCGTTGTTAATGCCTGCATCCAAGCAGGACAAAGTCCTCAGTCTCCTCAATGTATCTCTCTCTCTCTCTCTCTCTCTCCCATACCTCCTCACTGACAGCGTCATGAATCTTCATTAGGATAAGAATAAAAGCACTCACACATTCATGCATACACCAAAGTCACTTTGAAGAAAGAGTAGTAGGACAGAAGAGAACTGAGGAACAAGAGAAGAAGGAAAAGAAGCAGGAAAGCTTGAAAATGTTCCACAGATTAGGAATAAAGAGAAGATGGGGAAAGGAAGAATGAGAAAAGAGAGAAAGGAAGTCTGTGATTATGGAAGTTTATGTGATTTACGGCGTTTCTAGCACAGTAACATATGTTTCTACTTAAAAGCCATTTTAACATTTAAACTGTTTCCCAAATTTAAAGTAATTTTACATCTCAAATATTTGTCATAATTGCTATATTGGACTTTTTCTTAATTTTATTTGAAATAATAAGTGAAACTAGACTTTTAAAAATATCTGGGTTGGTTGATCAAATCTCTTTCCCATATCCACTTCCCTCTCCCATGCCTAATTCCTGACTCCAACAAGAGAAAGTCCAAGAATGGCAATATTTCACTACAAGATAAAAGATGTGACTTTTTCATTTTCAGAGGTCCAAAATTCTTGGCCTTCAGTTTTGAAAAGTGAAAAGCATGTTTACTGTGTTGAGATCAAGTGACCGAATTGGCAATAAAATAAGACCGATAAATTTTCTTTCTAAAATTCAGCAAAGAGTATATCCCTGTAAATTTTAGAATTCATTCTGGTCTTGCTATCAGCAGTCATATTATCAATAAAAACTAGTGACCCAATTCCATTGGTAGTAACATGGCCTCCACCGTGTTTATGGTGGAGCCAACATCATCAACAAATGATGATCACCAGCTGTTTCTCAACACTAAATTCAGTTGGTTTCATTTGTCCAAAGATTTTTTTTCTTTACCAGAATTGAATGTTTTTTTTGTGGTAAAATCTAATCTGACTTTCCTGTTCTTGAGTATGCCAGTGGTTTGTACCTTGTTGTAAATCTTCAGTATTTGCATTCATTTACGTGTCTCTTGATTATAGACTTAGACAATGGCACGCCTACATCCTCAAGAGTGTCCTTGGCTAGATGTTGTGAAGGGTTTTTTTTCCTTAAACAGGGAAATAATTCTGCTGTCATCCACTTTAGTTGTCTTCTGGGTCTTTTTCTCTTTGTCTTTACTATCTCTGTGATAGGTTTATTTGAGTTTTCAGTCTAATAATTGTCTTTTTCATTTGAATCAACATCTCTGGACCTCATGTTAAGAGTGCAAGTGAACAGCTACCAAATGTTACTTCAACACTTCGAATCAATTCCAGAAATTTTATCTGCTTAATTTCTTATACAAGACTGAGAGAACAGGTCTCACCTACTCTCCAAGGATCTATCATGTGGCCTGTTCATTTTCCTTTGTACATGCTTCCTTCAGGTCAGAACAGAAGTCATATTGTGTGGCCCTACAATATTAACTGAGAGGTTGAAAGATAACCTGGGCTCTTTAATTCCTTTTAATCCCTGGTTAAAACTTCAGGATAATCTTTGACTCAGATTTGAAATATGACAAACAAACCCATTTCCAGCACAGTAAAACATCTCCAAACTAAAACATTTGTTTAAATCCATCAGTTCTGGAAGGTGTTGTGCTTGTTTTCGGTACATCTAGACTGCACTACTATAATGCACTGTAGACTGAAGTTATTAAAATCCTGTCTTGCTCATTTACAGTTAGTCTAAATTGCTGCGACCTGATTACTGAATGGGACAAACAGAAAAGACAGTTCGTGTTACTCCAGTGTTGGCAGCTGTGCACTGGCTCCCTATGCATTACAGTATCCAGTATAAAGTGAAGCTATTTGTATTTAAACCTCAAATGACCTTGCACCTGCATATGTGGTCGACATGCTGCATCCATACACTCCCTCAAGATCATTAAGATCTGCCTCCCAGTCACTCTTGATCATACCTGAAAGAGGGTCATGCTTTTGTTGTCACTCTGGAAGGATCTGCCAAGTGACTAAAGAGTGGTGATTGTCTTTAACTCTAAATACTCATACCATTTTTGTCAGGCTTTTGGAAGTAGCTGATCCCTGGAACTGTGGCTTGTTGTGTGTGAATAGTGCAAATATGTTTAATGTGAACTGTTGTGAATTGTGATTTTTTGTTTGTTTTTTTATTAATTCATTATTTTATTTGATTGATTGATTGATTGATTGATTGATTGATTGATTGATTGATTGATTGATTGATTGATTGATTGATTGATTGATTGATTGATTGATTGATTTGCTGTAAAATACTTTGGTTTTTAATGTGCTATATAAATAAAATTTACTCACCTTGCTAAAAAAAACTGTCAGTCAATTGTCCAATTATTTCCATCCTCTGAAAATAGGCTATGTATACAAATGGTCATAATTCCTGAAAACATTAAAGGAATACTTTTGTTAAACTCCTGGAATTAAAGCTGAGCATCTGTACCTCAATCGCATCTTGATTGGTTGACTTGACTTGGTTGTGTCACTATCCAAGTGATCCAGACATCTTCTCCTTCTTATGCCTACTTTCTCTAGCTTTAACATTTGAAACAACCCTAATCATTACTGTTATAGTCTGTATTGCTGTGAGGCTTGGCTATTTTAACAACAAACACACAGTAAGGCAGCTAAGGGAAATAAGTCCATTTTTCATTTTTGTTCCTGTACTGGTTCCCAGGGTTGTTGATACTGTGAAAAAATACTATGTGTTTTCATATGGATTATGCATCTGTATTTATGCTCACAAAGCTATTTAATAGTATTTTCTCTGTGTGTGTGTGTGTGTGTGTGTGTGTGTGTGTGTGTGTGTGTGTGTGTGTGTGTGTGTGTGTGTGTGTGTGTGTGTGTGTGTGTGTGTGTGTGTGTGTGTGTGTGGGTGAGTGGGTGGGTGGGTGTGTGCGAGAGACAGAGAGAGAGAGAGAGAGAGTATTTTTGCCTCCTGCTGTGCTGTAACTGTCTTTCTGGGAACAGGCTTATCCGGCAAAGTCCCCCCTCTCAGGGTTCACAGCAGAGGTCAAAGGTGAAGTGTCAGAAAGGTCATTTCCTTGGTGATAATTCTCCTATTCAGACTCAAGGGACATTTTTCACACTGTGAGAATCATACAAAATCGTACACACCAGTGACTTGGCACAGCATGGGGGCAAGTAAGTATACATATCTATCTGTCTCCAGATAGATATTTTCTTTGCTTTTGCTGCAGCAAGAATACTGACAGAGACCAGAAAGAGAGAGCATATGTCTCCTATGCTGACTTCTCTTCACTGGCTTCCTATTAAGTCCAGAATCAAATTTAAAATACATTTTGTCACATACAATCAGTTAAATAACTGATTTCATACCACAAAATCCCCCCATTAAAGCACTTCGCTCACTCACTATGTATATAGAATAGAATAGAATAGAATTCAACTTTATTGTCATTGCACATGCACAGGTACAGGGCAACAAAATGCAGTTTGCATCCATCCAGAAGTGCTTTAGCCGTGATATAGATATATTACAATATATATTAGCAATAATATAGATATGTAAGTATATTACAGAAATGGGTCTATTATGGTATGTTATAATGTACACGGTATGAAGTATGTTATGAATATTCTATAATTATAAGTATGTACAGGCTGTAGTGAGTACAAGCTATGTACAGGCTATGAACAGGATATAAATATGAAAAACTATACAGAAATATGAGATATACAGAAATGTGAACTATGCAAGTTATGAACAGTTGTAGGATTAAAAATTATCGTATGTACAGAATGATTATTTACACAGAACTATACAGTAGTGCAGTTAAGATAAGTGAGATATGTGGATAATTTCTACAGAGGCTATATAAAGTGCTAGTGGTTGTGAGTGGTGGTTCAGTCCATGTTATTATTGTGTGTTTGAGGGTACGGTTGTCCATTGTGTGTGTGTGTGTAGGTGGTTGTGGGTGTGTTTATGTTCAGTCCATGAGTTTAACATGGGTCAGATGTCAGGAGGCAGAGTTCAGGAGTCTGACAGCTGTAGGAAAGAAGCTGTTCCGGTACCTGGTGGTCTTAGTCCGGAGGCTCCTATAGCGCCTCCCAGAGGACAGGAGGGTGAAGAGTCCATGTGATGGGTGACTGGGGTCTTTGATGATTTTCCCAGCCCTTTTCAGACACCGCTTCCTGTAGATGTCCTTTATGGCAGGAAATGGTGCTCCGGCGATGCGCTGGGCAGTTTTCACGACCCTCTGCAACGCCTTCCGGTCCGAGGCAGAGCAGTTCCTGTACCAGACTGTTATACAGTTGGTCAGGATGCTCTCGATGGTGCAGCGATAGAAGTTCACCAGGATGTCTGAGGACAGGTGGTTCTTCCTCAGAGTCCTCAAGAAGAAGAGGCGCTGGTGAGCCTTCTTGACCAGCTTGGAGCAGTTGGTCGTCCAGATGAGATCGTCGGAGATGTGGACACCCAGGAACTTGAAGCTGCTCACACGCTCCACAGCCGTCCCTTTAATGTAGATGGGTGGATGTGGGTCAGCATTCCTCCTGTAGTCCACGATGAGCTCCTTGGTTTTCTCAGTGTTAAGCAGCAGGTTGTTTCTGTTGCACCACTCAGCCAGACGATCCACCTCCTCCCTGTAGGCGGTCTCATCGTTGTCACTGATGAGGCCAATCACCGTGGTGTCATCTGCAAACTTAATGATGGTGTTGGAACCATCAGCAGGTCTGCAGTCATGGGTGATTATGGTGATATATGCACCACTCTGCATAATTTCATTTGTTTTTTATTTAATCATTATTTAATAATAATAATAGTACATTTATACATATACATACATGTATACATTTATACATAATCAGGCTCTCTTCCAGCACGTCTTTGTCCTGTCTTGCTTCCCTCACCCACAACCAATTGTGGCAGATGGCTGGCCCTCCTTGACCCTGGTTTCGCTCCTTGAGAGGGAGTTTATCCTTCCCACTTATTTACATTATTTAATACCTTAATTAAGATTTAGTGTCTCTGATCACTTCTTCAAAATATTTTGATAAAGAAAATCCAAGCTGTCCTTCAAGTATGTTTTAAGTAAGTTTTAGTTATAGTTTCATTGTTGCTGTTATTTTGTACTTTTGCTTTTGGTGTATTGTTCCTTTATGAAACTTGTTGGTGGTAGCCAACCATTGGAACCACAGCGCCATTCGCTGGTGAAAAAAACAACAGTGGATGAGAGCGAGCAGGATATTCTATGAGCATAAATAGCAAAAAAAAAAATTAAGCGAGGGAAAGAAATTAATCAACATCCTAAGTTGGGAATAGATGCGTTTTTATTTGAAATCTTTGAGGATGATGGTGTCCGATTTTTAGCCTTTGCAGATAAAATATATTTTGCTCAAGTAAAATGAGGATTTGGTGAGTCAAAGTTGTTTTTGTTTGCTGGCAGATAGCATGCTATTCCCTTGTGTACTTTACTAAATAAGCTGTTGAATAAACTGATAGCTAAGATGACAGTAAGTTGTATTTTATATTGGGTCATTTATTTTAGTCAACTCATATCGATCAGAGATAGAGAACAGCAGCTATAATAAATCCAAGTTAGCCCCTTAAGGAACTAATATAGGTTAACTTGTAGTACAAATCAGACCTAAACTGGAAAGTGAGAGAATTTTCTTTTCTTTTCTTTTCTCTTTTCTCTTTTCTTTTTTCTTTTCTTTTCTTTTCTTTTCTTTTCTTTTCTTTTCTTTTCTTTTGTGTGTTTGTCTTCTTGTTTAATTTATTTCTTTCTGGGTTCTGGATACAACAACTAAGGTCCACTTGAAATTGTATATTTCTGCGTTTTCAATTTTCCTTTCCAATGAATACAGCTTTAGCAATGAATTTCATAGTGTCTGCCAGCAAACTTTTGTTAGAGTTTTCAGTTTTACATTATTATTGAACTTTGATTTTGATATTATTTATCATTTCTAGTCTTTTGGTTTCTTTGTTAAAGTTTTTGGTCTTTATGTTTATGTCTCTGTGTTCCATAGTTGCCCTGTCAGCTGTATCCCCTTGTCAAGTCCGCGTCTCTGTGTTATGTGTCCTGTTTTACCCTGAAAGTCCGTGTCTCATGTTAATGTATCTGGTTTTGCTTCCTTTGTCTCGTCAGTCCTGATTTGTCCCAGCTGTGTTTCCCTCCTGTCTCCTATTCTCTGATTGCTCCTTCTGTGTATTTAAGGCCTGTGTTTTCCTCTGTCAGTGTTGTGATTGTCCTCATCCTATGCTGTGTGTTCTGTCTGGCTGCCTGTGTAAGTTTATTTTGGTATTATCAGATTTGTTACATTTGAGTTCACGTTTTTGCCTCTGCACATTGGGTCCACCATTCCTGCCTGCACACACCTCATGACACCTTCAGCAACCACTCAGATGGTTGACAGCTGGACATTAACTAGCCAAGGAATGTGTGACCTGGGATTATTAAGATTAATTATTTGATCCTCTGCTGAATTTGTAAGTTTGCTCACTTACAAAGAAATAAACAACCTCTAATATTATGGTAGTTTCATATTAATGAAAAGAGACAAAATCAGCTAAAAATTCTCCCACAACAGCCTAGACTTATTGCACAATAATTGAGGATTCATATGCTTTATCAAAAGGGAAAGTTTTAACCCTAATCTTAAAAGTAGAGAGGGTTTCTGTCTCCCAAATCCAAACTGGAAGCTGAAAACTGAAGGCTCTGCCTCTCATTCTCCTTTGAAATACTCTAAGAAACAAAAGTAAGCCTGCAGTGTGAGAGCGAAGTGCTCTATTTGGGTGATATGGTATGAGGCCTATAAGATAAGATGAGCCTGATGATAATGGTTTTTTTTGGGGGGGGTTTTTTGCCAGTTAAGCATCCAATTTAGATTTGTCTGACCACAGAACAGGTTTCCACTTTTCCTTTTCAGTCCTTTTTAAGCTCTAGCAGTGTTTCTGAATCACCTTCACATACGGCTTCTTCTTTGAATGAGTTGTAGCCAGGCACAGTGTTGATGGCACAATGACTTGCACTCACAGGCATGATTTCTGGAAGCATTCCTAACCTATGCAGTACCACATGTCAGCCTTAAGATCAGAAGCATCCATCCACCAATTTTCCTTTTTTACATACACACAGCAATTTTCTGAGAATGCGATTCTGAGAATCTAAATACTGTAGATAATGAACTATTCAGTCTCCACAGCTGCTTAACAAATATTATCAAATGTTAATTGTTCACTGGTAATTTTGAGACGATCCACAAAATCTAAACAAAAACAGATATTTATGAGACAGAGAGCTCTAAGGTACCCACAGTATACATTCTAGAAAAGAGCTACCCATGACTTTTCTACTCATTTTTGACTACATAAGTAAATTTAGGCTATGTTTTTGTCATATTTGGTTAAATGTGTTCCCAAGCCAAACATTCATGCACGCACACACACAGCGTGAGACAGACGCCCTGTCTCTCACAAAGGGTCCGATTTATTCCTCATCTTGTTCCTATATTCCTTCACCTCCTTCCACTTTTCCTCCCTTTCCTCTCCATGTCATCCACCCATCGATCCTCCTACACAAGAATTCCTCCTCCACTGCCCCCACATCTTCTACCCATTCCTTCTGTCTGACCCTTTGACCAGAACCACACAGACAAGCATTTATGCAGCAAAAGCAACTTTTATACTCTGGTGATTAAGCTAAAGCTTGACTCCAACAGTACCTTATTTCCTTCCACAGAACAGAATGTAGTACTTGAGCTTGAATGTAATGTTTTAACATGATTTAATGGTCTTCATTTGTACATGACAGTCGGCTTAATGTGGGTGTAAAATTGGGGACTCTCCTCAGGGTGGAGGTATGGACTCTGGAGCTGGTTACACTGAATTACACTGAAACAAAGCACTATATTGTTGTACTTTTTGTGCAAATACTTGAAGTGTAAACACTTGAACCTTTTTTAAAGTTCAAGCAATTACATGACCACTTCTTTATATTGTGCAAAAAAGTGATAATACTACAAAAATTGGTGTTATTAAATTAATAATAGTAATTACACTTCTTTACACTAAAAAAGGGGAGCATTGCCAGTAGCAGCATTCTGGTTAATCTAAGTCTACAGGAAGTGAAAGTAAGTCTATATGATGTCCTCTGAACTAATGGAAACATTAGTATGTGTAGTGTTAATAGGCTCGCTGTTTGAGGTCTCATGGTGTTAGTGATATTAAGAGGCATAATTGAGTTGCTCAACAGACCGAGGACCAATCAGCATTCTGTGTGTCACCCTGCAGAGAGACAAGGAGACTGAGCGCCACACACACTAAGCCAATACATCAGGGTTAAACTGGCCAAACTCATTTTTCTTAAAAGGTCATTTTTAAACACTCAAGTCTCATAGAGATATTACTCTTATCATTTCTACTTGTCACATTTCTCTCTGCATGCAAGGCCTTTGTGGGGGGTTTTTTGTTTGTTTGTTTTGTTTTGTTTTGTTTTGTTTTTTTTGCAAAATATCTGTAATTGCAGTAACAATCTGTGTGTGTTCATGAAAGTTGGTTACCAGTGCTGTGTGTTATGCAAAATACATACCATGGTAAATGTATTTAAATCTAAACGGCTTAAGTGAGTGAAATGAATGCCAGAATGACTTAAAAAAAAAAAAAAAAAAAAAAAAAAAGGGAGAGAGGAAAAGGGGGGTGAGCAGACAGGGCTGGAGTAAAAGCAGGGGGGATGAGCTCAGCTGTGTCCTCATCTCATTTTCAATCTCAAACCAATTAATTGGGCTGAATTACTCTCACAGCGGACACACGCACTACATTCAGATTTTGTAACCTAAGGATAACGCGTGCGCTCGCTCTCCCACATGCACATGTACCATTTCCCATTTGAAGCACAAGATAAGCAAGTACACATGCACACACCCTGCTGTGAGCGCAGCGGCAGTCAGCACAGTCGGACATGAAATACTGTCCAGTAGCATCATCCATCTGCTGTGCTTACACCACCTTCACCCTTTCTTCTTCTTCCCTCTCCCCTTCTCTATTTCTCTCTCCTCCATCATTACTCTCTCTTCCTCTCATCACCACTGCTGTCAGTAAATTACATATTCCCTTTAAAAAATTGTCTTTGTAAAGTGGTGAGCACAGATGGAAAAGACAAGGATAAAATGACACCATTACACTGAGCTCAAATGTGATTTTTTTTTTTTTTTTTTCTCATTTTGAGGGAGGGAAATGTGACAGCAAAAACAAAGTCTATCACCTTGTTTCCATAACAACACACTTAATTTGCCAAACATGTTAGCTTTTTGTTGCTAGTCAGTAAAAAACAAAAGGTCCCTTCCTTCATAGCTATTACAGTTAAATTCATTTGACTTGTATTTGCAGTCAGTATTAAAAAAAAAAAAAAAAAATCTTGAAGCAACTGTTGTCATTTGGCACTATATAAATAAAGTACAGGTAATATGTAGCTAAGCCATATTATCAGCCACAAAGAACATAATGAAAACCTTAATGTCTAGAAACTTTCTGTTAGTTTATGTTGTGAAATCCTGAAATATAATTTAAAACCAACTTATAATCTAATTCTTGTTCAAAAAAAAGAATAGTGCAACAGGATTCACTGGAAATCCTGAACATTCTTAGCCACAAAATATCATTTCTGTTTTCAGTATATGCACTAATAATCTTAATAGTGTTATAGTGTGAGATGGATTAAGTCAACCAGTGAGACAACCAAGTAGATATTAGCTTGTTTCTTTTCTGTTCAGTTCCTAATTGGAAGCTCCCGGGAGTCTCGGCCCATTCAAGCATGGGCTAAAAGTTTTAAGCCTCATCTTAAAAGTACAGAGGGTGTCTGAATCCAAGCTGAGAGCTGGTTCCACAAAAGAGGGGTCTACCTCCTGTTCTACTTTTAAATACTCTCTGACCCACAAATATAAGCCTGCAGTCTAAAAGCGAAGTGCTCTGTTGTGGTGATATGGTACTATGAGGACATTCACATAAGGTGCCTGATTATTTAAAACTTGAATGTGAGGAGAATGATTTTAAATTTGAGTCCGGTTAAATCCAAAGAAGAGAAGCTAATATGGAGAAATATGGTCTATGTCATGTATGCTGGAATGGAACTAAATGCAGGACTTGGGAGAATCATAATTGGTGTGCTTTATTTACAGTGTAAATTACCAAATAATGCTATATACAAATGTGTAGAAAGGGGAATGGGGCTCCAGGGGGGGAAACAGCCATCCAGAATTTCTTTAGGCAGGCTCACCACAATACAGAGAGGAAAATCAAGGGAAGGTCTGTACAGGAGAGAGAAACAATGTTAGGATCCAGTGATGAGAAATCACAAACGAACATTTCACAAAGACCCAGGGCTTCACTAACTAGGTAGTGCAATGATCTAGCAAAGGCTGACAGCCAACTCAAGGCTTTTCAGGGAGCTTTTAAAAGAAATAATAAATGTATGAACTAGTTTGTTGTTAGAGATATTCCACAAATGCAAGAAAGCATTCCTACATATTTGTTTGAAAACAAAGATATTTGAAAGACATACCATAGTCAGAAATTACTCCAACACTTGCATAGCAATACAAATGTATGCTGTGCCTTCTAATAATATTGGCTAGGACTAGCATGCATAATATAAATAAAATTGGTCCCAGCACAGATCCCTGTGGAACTCTGTAATTGACCTTAATGTGTAAAGAAGACGCCTCACTTGCATGAAAAAACTCAAGTCTATTAGATAGATTTGATTCAAACCACTACACCATGGTTCATTTAATACCTTAGGCATGTCCTAATCTCTGTATTAAATTGTTGTGGTGTAAAGCATCAAACACTTCACCGAGGTCTGACAGATGATTCCACTGTCAGAGGCCATAAGAACATTCATAACCTTCACTATTGCTGTACATTGATGAATTCTGAATCCTAGCTAAAACTATTTCAAATAAACCATGTATGGTCAATTAGATGTTTTATATTTACTCTATCAAGAATTTCTGAAATATAGCAACCAGTGAACACTTCAGTTAGTTCAACAAAAAAAAAAAACAATGAGTGAGCAATTCAAATGATGCATAAGGATTTTGAGAAATTCAAGAATTAGGATAGCAGCTAGCTGGAGTCAGTCCCAGCTGTCACAGAAAGTTGGTAGCCAGAAAAGCTTAATGGTCTATTACAAGGCCAACTCAGAGAGACCATCATTCACACTCATATTCACCACTTTGAAAAATTTAGAATCACCAATTAACCTACTATGGCGCATGTCCTTGGAAGGAGGCCAGATTCTGCCAACCTGTCCAAAATCTGGCAGGTTATGAGCCAAACCTGCCTGCCTCCTGGCAGGTTTGGCACCAGCTGGGGCAGTTGTGGCTCAGGTGGTGAAGCGGGTCATCTGTAAATCGGAAGGTCCTTGGTTCCTCTTGTCGATGTGTCAAAGAATTGTTGGGCGGCTCCATGTTGCCACAATGTATCCATCAGCATGTGAATGTCTGGAAATGTTGGCTAAAAGTGCTTAGGTATAGATAAAATCACTGTGTGAATTCTAAGAATGTAAATGGGAACCCCTTAACGCCTAGTGTCATATTTGATACACAAAATTTTTGTGGGGTTGTTTTTAGACTTTTACATCAGCATTGTGACTTTTCCCCTTATAAAACCTCAATAATTGCACAATACATTGTAAAATTTCACAAATATATGCAAAATGCAGCGAATATGACAAAAATTCAAATGTATATATTTTAGATTGTCAGAAGATTCAAAAAATTTGAATTTTCAGGCAATTGTTTTAGGCTTTAAAGGGTTAGATGTTAAAATCAAATAAAAAGGCACAATATAGGTACCAGTCCATTTTACCAGCCAGCCCCTGCTGGTTTCTGGAATCAGAAGTCTCAGCATTAGTGTTTTGAAAACTGCCACTTGGTTCCTCTGACTCAGAAGTGACCATATTTAGACTAAATAATGTTGTTAAGCCTTCCAGTACTGCTAGCACACTTAAATAAAACTGTACCCATATAATGCTTGGGTGCAATGCAGTGGGCACTTATATGCATCGGCTATTGAGAAAACAAATGAAGTCAAACTGAAGATACTTGAATGTGTTTGTGTTATTTCCTGATCCCATCTGGTGACAGAATAACTGACTAATCATTTAGTTTAGTTTTTTTTATTATTCAGAATTCATCAGCAACAGAGGGAAAGACATATAGAGTCACTGACCAAGTCCATATTGACTCAATGTGTATTTAGTCACACTCTCTATTAGAGAGGGAAGTCCAGAGGGCAAAGGTGCCAGACCACACTCCTCCTTAACATATATACACATAAAGAGGCTCTTCTCTAACCTCTGACCTGCTGACTTCCCGTTTGTCTCACTATCTCTGTCTGACCTTCTCTGTTCATTTCGCTCCCACACTTCCCACACTTCCACATCCTACAGTTCCACTTTTTATATCAAGACATGCTTCCACAAAGACAACGAAATAGGATCAATCTTTTTATCTATCTTGAACCAAGCTGCCTGTTTCCTTAACATTCATATACTGAAAAAGTTAAATGGATCCTGCTGTGGTTGTGCTGTTGCTTTAGAGATTGAATTTAAGTCTCTTGATCTTATAGAGGGAGCCTATGGATACTTCTATTCCGCTTAACAGAGCAGACATCTTGGCAACAACAAATAGGTGGAAATAACAAACAATCTGTATTTGGAGGCACTGATTTAATCTCTGTGTATTCAAGCTTTTACTGCATCAGTGGTTGTTTCCTTATCTGTACCCTCACATACACACATTGACCAGCAAAATGGTAGTTACCGTTGGCCATCTGACACACACACACTTCTGGCCCTGAGAAAAGAAACAACAGCTATAGTGACCAGTCCAAGGGTCAGTCTGGGGTCACTATGTTACCAAGGTAACAGAGACAAGAGTCACTCAGCAGTCAAACATCAGCAAGGTCAGTAAATGGTCAAATACCAAGACTGGATTAAATGTACGCACACACACAATATTAAAATATACTATTATCACAATATGAAACCTTCGACAAAAAAGTGTAACAAGTGTTAATTCGTAATAAAACCAGCCGGACAAATGGACTGATGATGGATGAGATCATTAACTCTAATGATTATACCAAAATAAAATGTTAAAAGATTTGTAGAACTGGGACCTGGACATAAGGTGTGCCAGACATGGCCCAATGATGGACACCCCGGGGAAGACCAAGAACGCATTGGATAAATTACACAGAAGAATCAAAAAAAGGATGGATGGATGGCCTTAACTTCAAAGAAGAAACACAAAACGCAAAGACATGCTGTAAATAACTAAAGAAATGACTGCTGCTCAACAAAATGACTTCCAGTCTGAAACTAGTCCAGGTTAACTCAGGTAAAGTTTGGGATTTTTATGGGCAGAGTCTATAATTGCACAACTTTAATTTGAAAAAGAAATAATTAAATGTACATAAAAAAAAGTTTTACATTTTTTAAATTTCCTTTATTTAACAGATCAAACCCAGACCTATTTAACACCCATTGGTATTGTATTTTTTTTCCATGTCATTACAATTTTCCGTAACCCTGTGAAGCCTGAACCATGAATTTTTGCTAGAAAATTTAGAACATTTCTTCTTCTTTTTTTAATTTAATTGTGCAATTTATTCAGGTTTTTCAGGAAAACAAACATCCCACTGCTGATCTGGAGGTCTTCAAAGCTCAGGAAAAAAAACATTTGTATTAAATACACTTGGTGTTACAGGGTTAATCAACAACCACATGCCAGTTCTACAGTCAGTCTTCTGGTGTTGATATTAAAATCAGTTGCTCTAAAACAAAAATTACCCATATTGAGTTTATACATATAACCAATGAAAGAACAGTAAATTCTGGAATAAGCCACAATGCTAGTGTTTTTAATTTATTTATTTATCTGTATAATTCTATTGATTGATATATTTTTTTTAAATTGTATTTCTTTCTTATTTCCAAAATTGTTTATTGTATTTACAGGTGGTAAAACAAATTACCACCTGGTAAATAGCATAACCAATAATTTTACTATGCAGTCACTTAAAAAGGAGGGGGGGGGGGGTTGTTTTTTTTTTTTCCTTGTTCCTCAAACAAATCCCATCGTGATTGCAAAGATAATTTTCTAACAATATATTTAATGATGTAGTCATCAGGTAGTGACAGTAAAAATATTTTTAAGCACATATTTGGAGATTTAGAATATACTAAAATCACTTGTTCTTTTAAATCAAATTCAGAGCAATATTTTGCTCAATAAAGACAATAATAAACATTATAACCAGATTTGATTACAGACTAACAGAAATAAAGAATGTTGCAGTCATTTTTGTCCAGCAGGAGGCTCTGCCCGCACATATAATGAATACTCAACAGTGACCTGGCCTTCAACTCTATGCCTCTGCAGAGCCACAGGGACCTGGCATTCAACCCTGACCTTTGCCCCTACCCCGTACCAACTAGTTCAGCCTGGGGTCAGCTCTCCCACACAAAATGGGTTCAGAGAGTGGTCAGTGGGCAGGTACTGTTGATCAGCTGCTCCTCTTGTTCCAACTACTTTAGGCACTGGCAATTTATTTCCATCACATTAAGCCTAACACTTTAATGAGATAAAATACTGTTAAAGAGCACTACTACTGTATCTACCAAATACAGTAAAACTTCTTCTGACTGTCACTGTATAAACAGGAGAAACATTTAAAGATGAGGACGATGTCAGCCAAAAAGTCCCATCTCATTGATCTCATTTTTTTTATGTAAATAAAGTTTGCATTTCCGAAGTCTGTCACAGCTAGTCACTAGCTTCCAGTGAATATCGAGTAGTATTTTTGCAAGGAACATTAGCCGTCATTTGGAGCTCTGTTTTTGGCCACATTGCGAGTAAAGCATTCACTCTTTTTAAGTCCTGTTTTAGTTTTTACACGACTGCTGATAAAAATATAATTTTAGGCATCACAGTAGAAAAAAATATAAATATCAGATGTACTCTTCTTATGCCCAAATTACAAACCATACCTTTAATCTTAAATAGCTGCAAAAATAGATTTTTTGTGTCCTTTTTCAACCTTTTTATGTGTATCTGCAGAGTGCAAGTTTTTAGTTTCTGCTGCAAGAGTTTTAAAGCTGCCAAAATAAAAGATGTAATAACTATCTTAGGCAGGACACCCAGATTAGATTATCCCAACTCTTTGCCGATGTCAGCACAGCTGTTTAATGATGAAGTCAGTCAAAAGTGCTTTTTGCAGAGAGTACAATATCATCACTTCCTGATCTGCGGGGTTAAGTCAGGGTCAGTCTGGCTTTGAACGCAGGTTGCTGCCGCAGGATGTTAGAGGTCACTCCATGATCTGTTACACACAAATAATTAAATAATTGTTTGTATTCATGTATACACCTTGTAGGCTAACACTGGTGAAATATCACGATTCTACTTAATGAAAGTGAATTTACATGATTTATAAAGACACTTGATTTTTTTAAAAATCCCTTCTGTTATATAGAATGTCTTAGGAACAACTATAGTATTGGTCTCTATAACTGTGGAAACTCTGTTCAGACGCGTCTGTGTCAGTGAATTTGAAAGTAAACTAAATCAAATTTTATCTTTTGGTTCACTGTGGAGAAACAAAAATGTAAATAAAAGCAAATGTTTGGTTAGTCAGTAAAAGCAAAAATGTAGCTGAATTTCAAGGAGGCTATTATTGGGATTCTGTGTGTATATCTCAATCTGCATGTGTATTTCAGTCTGAGTGGAGGGTTGTTGTGAAAATTGGTCAATAAATTTGTGAATCTATACAGAGATTGTGAATTTGTAGCGGAATCTGCAAATGTGTAGCCAGAGTTTCTGATCAGATTTGTGACTGTGTAAATAAATGTGTAAGCATGCATAGATAACAATGGCTGAAAAGTCTTTTTGCATGTGATTTTTGCTAAAGAAGTAGTGCAATGCTTTGAATCCACTCTGAAATACCTTTTAAATTTCCATCTGAATATATACAATGATGGTATGATGTTTGTAGCATTACCTTTGATTATATAGGCTCATATAAAGTAATAATGGCTCTGTGGAAATAAAGTTTTCATAATTTTCCCCTAAATATTTCTTTCACTTCTCCAAAAGTTGATTATGTCTATCTGGACGTAGCGTTTTCAGTGGGAGAAACGTTTTGTCACTCATCCAAGTGACTTCTTCAGTCTCAGCTGACTGTTTCACCAATCTTATAAACAGTGCATTTGCATAATGACTGAAACCAGCCCACTGAAGGAACAATGGGCTGTGAGGTCAGTTCCTTCCTCGTGATTATGCAAATCGTCATGACCATTGATCAACAACCACTGATCAAAGACCACTGATCAATGGCCATGATAATATAAGTACTTCAATATAAGTAATATAGGTACTTATAGCTATAGTTCTTATAGGCCTGAGTATTCGAGCATGAATATTGAGTAATAAGCCACCTACTGGTATGTACTGAGCTTAAAAGACGGTGTGAACCTGTGAGTCTGAGCTCATAGTTAATGAACCTTTGACTTACAGACAACTCTCCACACACATGGTGGCATACATTTACAGATCAATGCACTGAAGAAGGACTTAACTGAAAGTGTGGCTTTATTTGCAGCAGAGCAAAATATAAACAAAAGCAGAAAGCAATAAAGATTAAACTAACAAAACCTAAACTGGGAAGCAACTAAAAAAACAAGTACAAAATAACTAAAGACCTGAATACCTGAAACATGAAACCTAGAAGATGGAAACCTGGATCACAGGAACCACAAGTGGAGATATGCAGATGATCCAACAACAGGCAAAGAAAGACAGAGGATTAAATACACAAAAGGATAATGAGGGACAGCTGGAATTAGTCAGACACAATAAAACAGGGAGGAAGTAAAACTAACCACACTGAACACTAGGGGAGGGACTATCAAAATAAAAGAGGAAACATGAGACATTCACAAAGACGCAGACTTGACAATGTGACATGGAGACATGACTGACTATAAAGAGAGGGAACATGAAACACGGAGACAAGAGTAACTAAATGTGGAACACGGGAAAGGCACAGTGACAGAAAACTAAAGACTAGGAACTATAAATATAACACAAACAGACAACAATAAAGATATCCAACAAATCCAAAAATATAACTTAAACCAGAATTATACATACTGGGTCACAGACAGTACCGTGACACATACATTATTGAGATACACACGCACACACGCACACACGCACACACGCACACACACACACACACACACACAAATGGTTTTGCTACAATTATAGCCTCATAAATTTCAAGCTTTGAACATTGGGAGGGTCTAAACGCCTTCTAAATGGGGTCAAACTGAGTTCAAAAGGTTGCATTTTTATGTATATATACATATAAGTGAAGTGTGCATGTAAAAACAAAAATTGTCCTTTTTCCTTCTATCATGTGAGATGGTTGTGTGTTTCTGTTTGTTTGCCTTTTTTGTTTTTTGCTTTAAAAATTGAATTGATATGTAATTACATTTGGAGTATGAACTGACATGATGAAAACTGATACCATAGTGATAACACATATATTTTATGGTTGAAACTGTGGAAAGTTTGTAGTCCCGAGTGTTAAATCATGCATTTACATTTTCATATTTAATCAAATACCCATTTCTCTAATGAGATTCAGCTAAAAGCACCGTGCTAAACAATCTTGTTTATATCACATTTTGTCAGATGAATCCACTTTACTTTTGGTACATATTTTTAGTTGGTGATAGTGTTGTTAAATAAAATTTACATTTTTTATACTTAATATGAGTAGTTAAACTGTCAAAAAATATTGCCAGTTTTTTGCTCTCATCTTTGTTTCCATCTTTGTTTTTTCTTCTCTCACTGATCTTAAATAGTTCATTTTCTATGTTAATAATTTGAAGCATTATAGATTGGTTTTGTATTATTTTTGTTTTCAAAATATGTTATAGAGTCATTGATTGGTACAGAAGGTAATTTAAATGTAGGTTTATGTCTCACCATTTTGAACAAAGGTTGTCTGTGAGTATTTGGGTACACACAAACAAACGTGCACTTGCCCCATTTTTTTCTTCATATAATTAATTCCAAACTTCATAGTGGGTACAATTTCTGACCTTCACAATTAAAGATCTGTACTATAAACAGAAAAGTACCACAATTCCACACTCAAAGGACTGGGAAATTTTCCTGTTTATCATAATACAAGGACTAATTAAATGGCACTAAAGTAAAGGGGGTATTTCAGTGGTGTGAACAAACAAGGTCGACTTGTTTGTTCACAGAAATATGCTAACTGGTTTCTATTGTGCAGTGTAACGCAGGTCAACAAAGGTTCAAATCTAGGTCAGATTGAGTCATGAAAGCCATACAAAGTTAATCTGCTCATTAGTCTGGTCAACTATATCACCACAATTGAATTTGTCTGCTTCCTAATTTTTGTGCTCTTATAGTATGCTTGTTTTTTCCACTGATAACAAGTTCACACTCATCCAGAAGTGTATATAAAAGTTAATAAATATACCTTTCACAACTGTATTCTTGTTCAAATTATTGATGGTTACAATAATACAGATACTTGTGATACAAGGTATTCTATCCATAATTGTTATTATTCATCTCTGGCTCTCCGCTACAGCATGTCTTTTGTCCTGTCTCAGCCACAGCTGCCCCTCCCTGAGCCTGGTTCTGCTGGAGGTTTCTTCCTGTTAAAAGGGAGTTTTTCCTTTCCACTGTTGCCAAAGTTCTTGTTCATAAGGGGTCATCTGATTGTTTGGGTTTCTCTTTATTATTGTAGGGTCTTTACTTTACAATATGAAGCGCCTTGATGTGAATGTTGTTGTGATTTAGCACTGTGAATGAAACTTGAATTGAACTTAATTAAAAAACTCCCTGGTGTGGTTGCCCTGAGTGGCATATTGGCAGTGGTTACCTACTGAAAGATTCTGGATAGATGCATGGGTTTCCCACTGGGATTCTGGGTTCCTCCTGTGGTCCTAACATACATGGTGGGTTATTTGGGTGAGTGAGCATCTTACCCAATTTAGGTAATTAGAAAATCAAAAGTGCTTGTAGGTTCTGTGTGTCACTTCTATCCTCATCCAATAGTTGGTTTAGGTCTGGAAAGTGGTTTCTAGTGGGCATTTCAGTAACTCTGTGTTTGCATGCATTTAGCTTCTCATAAGTAGTGTGTTTAATTGCTAGCCAGGTTTAAACCTATGAGGTCATCAGTGATGACCCCAAAGTGTGTGTGTGTGTGTGTGTGTGTGTGTGTGTGTGTGTGTGTGTGTGTGTGTGTGTGTGTGTGTGTGTGTGTGTGTGTGTGTGTGTGTGTGTGTGTGTGTGTGTGTGTGTGCACTTCCTACAAGGTGTTTATTTACATTAATTCCGTAAATTCCTTTAGTTTGTTCTGTTGCTTTGGAAATGAAGATGGACATGAACGGTTTCAGGCTTGCTATCACTGCACTGCATACGTCACACATGGGAAGGTGATGGAAGAGAAGAGAACCATAGTGGGTTCATCAGTAGGGCAATGACTTTCTTCTTATTCTCCATCACACACACACCCTGGGGACATGCGACACAGCATGCTGCCATGCATTAAGGAGTGTGTATGTGTGCTTGTGAGTGTGCAGATATACCAAGTGAGCACCTTCTGGTTGCTCCGGCTCAATGAGTGACTGTGAAGGGAAAGGTGTAAATAATAGAA
Organism: Oreochromis aureus; assembly: GCF_013358895.1. Lineage (NCBI taxonomy): Eukaryota > Metazoa > Chordata > Actinopteri > Cichliformes > Cichlidae > Oreochromis > Oreochromis aureus. The sequence continues at coordinate 33,759,738 of NC_052945.1, read as the reverse complement.
AGAGAAGGAGACAGCAGAGTGGCTCCACTTACAATCCACAGACCAACTGGGTTCTTTTAAGATTAACCTCTTAACCAGGTCACTAGCGAAGACATAAAATTATGATTTGTAATTTAGCCACATGCTAAACAGGCATGCTTGGTTTTTTCTAGTTTGACAAACTAGCAGATGTAACATTTCTAATCAACTGTCGTTCAACCATTTTGCCCATATGCATCTTCTATCAAGATTTCACTTCACTCAATTCACTATGACTTTAGTGGTTTGGGATCACTCTACTTTACAGTTTCTTCAGTTAATTGAGGTTTGTGAGAATTCTTTTATGCATATGTGTCGTTTGGAGCCTGCCATGGCATTTAAAAAATATTGAGCATCTTGAACTTTTACATTTTCAGCCATTCTCTTGTATATTTGCTGGTGCACTTGAAATTATTGTTCTGTTGCATGACCCAATTTTTGGCCCGGTTTTAGCTGTTACATGACCTCACATTGACACTAAAATATTTTAATATACTAAGGAATTTATAGTCAACTCAGTGACTGCAAAAGGCTCAGGTCCTGGTTACAAGACAAGCCCAAATTATTACCCCTAAACCACCATTATTGACAGTGGTATGAGTATGCTGTGTATGGTTACATTGCCTAACTGTCAAGACTTGAGGGAACGATCTAATAAAAAATGACTTTGAAAAAACAGATGCTTAGAGCAAACACTTGCAAACTTTTACGGACTCCAATTTGTCACAGTTTTCTTTGCTGGCATCATCCCGTTTTGATTAGAGGAGCTTTAATGAGAGTTTTCCTTTCCAACATTACTGAAGTCAACATTTCTTTTGTCTGGTTCTTCTCAGTTAAAGAAGCTAAAGTGGTGAAGAACTAACTAACTGCTCTCCCTGTGCAGAAATTAGTAGGTTGGCAGGATAGGATGACAGTTAGAATGTAGTGTAGAGGGACGTATGTAGTTGGTAGCCTGACATCAGTCATCAAAATTGAAAATTACAACCACAAGAAATAAGCTAAACTAAGGACTGTCACGGCTGGGGCAGCAGTCGTGTTGTGGAATGAAAGGAGGACCCAAAATGCAGGCAGCCGACGGATGATATGAGTGAGAGTTTATTTACAGAGTGGCAGGGTGACAAAAACGGGCAATGAAGCATAAGCAGTTACTGAAGACAACCTAAACTGGGAGAACTAAATAACAAACCCGAGAGCATACGGAACAGGGTGCGGGGCAGAGAGACGCAGATGAACGCAGAGGTACACAGAGATACACAGGGGACACAGAAACACGAAGGGCAACGGATCGAAACTAGAAACGATACAACTCACAAGCACAATACTACAAAAATCATAAAGAATTAAACATGCTGGGTCAGAGGACCCAGGACCCTGACAAGGACTTCCAGTGAAGATGTTCTTGGGACTGCTTTAGATAGAGAAAACTAATTTGTCTGCTGTTGAATAACTGTTATTTAAAGCCTTAACATATTTACCCTTATTTACAAAATATTTTTTCACAACAAACATTCCTACTTCCTTCTTACTTACATACATATTCAAAGCAGGCTCATTATTTTTTAAAATATTTCAACATTTAGAGGGAGAAAACATAACAGACAGACAGATCCTATTGCAGCCAGAGATTAATCATTCATAGCACTGTGCTCAGATTCAGATCACCTGCATCAATGTCCACAGTTTGTGGAAGCAACTGTAAATATGGGGAAGTTCACAGTAATGCACTGTGTTGGACTGAAAGCGGTTGTGGCATTTATTGTAATTAATATTATTTATAATTAATAGCTTGTCTGGAGTTTGGCACCAGCAAAGGTGGCAGGACAACACAAGAGGCTTGGTCAGAGGCCAGCGGGAGTGACACAGACCCTGTGGTGGGACGCAATGCAGACTTTTGTAGCAACCTGGATAAACAAAAGATCAGATTTTATTCTGGTGGAATACGGAGTCCTTGAAAAAGTCCAAAAGTCTCAAAGATACACACACACACACACACACACACACACACACACACACACACACACACACACACACACACACACACACACACACACACACAAAACCCAACAAAACAGGGAGAAGTGAACTGGCTGAAATCACAGAACGATTATAGATGATCTGACAATTAAGAAAGGAAGACAATGTGATTGGGGCAGAGCTAAAACACCTGTGAGACACAGCTGAAGTGAATCAGGAAAAAAAAAACATAAGAAAACAAAAGAAGCAAAATTAAATAAAACTCACACAAGACAAGAAATTATCAAAATAAAACAGGAAAAAACTAACACAAGTATGTGCACTTCTACTTTACTGATGAATTTTTACTATGAATGTATACTTTTGAAAATGAAAAAAAAACATATTTTGCATTTCTATTTTATGTTTCTGCATGCGTAATATGTTACTGCTATATAATGTTGAACTATTTTATGTGATGCATTATGTACAATAACTGGAAGACCAGCATTTATACTATATACCTCAGTAACACTGACAGTAAAACTGACAGGAAGTTGAGTTAGACATGAGGAAATTACTAACTGTAGACAGATGTTGCATAGCTACTTTAAAAACAGCTGTAAGAGATAGCTTGCAATTTTCTGTCATTAATTACTTCTGTTTGGGGAGTGTTAGCTGCTGTTAGCCTGCATTAGTGAATCTTTCTTTGAAGTGGGTTTAACATTTTTGCACTCAAATAAACTCTCGTATAATGTAAGAATGTAATCAAAGTGTTCATCAGTGGGAAAGTGTGATTTTTAGGAGACTCGAGCCCAGTGGCATTCTTTCAAGAAAGCCAAGCAGTTGTCAAATCTAAAAATAGACATGAATTAAAATGTACCAAAGCGATCTCTTTCCTTTCATCCCAGACAGCATTGTCATAAAACTCTTTACCTGTTTGCAGCTATCCTTTACGTTACTGGCATCTTGTGGCCTCAGTAAGCTATTGTTGTTGAAAGCACCATTTGCAAAGGCATTTTTCTACTCATAGGAAACATAGCTGTCCCCTTTTTACAGGTGTATCCATTTCACATTAACAACTTGAGCTTTGCAAGCTAAGAGGCCACCAGCTTTTTCTGGCGGTTTGTGCATGCAAATTGTGGATAACTCTGTGGTCTTTCAGAGTAAACTCATGTGAGAGGCAAGCTTGAGTCTGCTTTTACTGCTCTGGGATCTGTTACGATTTGCACGTTGTGTGAAAACAGCCAGCAAACAATCCTCAGTGATTTATCATTTAACAGATGAGAACTACCATGCACCATGCAAAAAAAGCATACTTACTGATTTGGTTTTGCTTTGCTAAACCTTTCAATGACCTCACTACCCTTTCTGCAAGAATTTGGGTAAGTCACACTCAAACAAAAATACCTTCTCCTAAAGCTAAACACATGGTGGCACACGTGTTGTCATGGTAATTTAAAAGACAGACGCACACTTGGTTTCTTCCTTTCTCCGCCATTCTGAAAGCAATGAATGTCTTCACTAGATTGGAATCGGTGTGTGTGTGTGTGTGTGTGTGTGTGTGTGTGTGTGTGTGTTCATTTTCTCTCTCTCTACAATTCTATGAGCTGCTCTCTACTTATCTGTTTTCTTCCTGTATCTCCATCCATCCACTCTCAGGTCATTGTAAGGTTGGAAGGAAAAATGAACTGCCTGCTTGCCACTGATGAAAATCTCTCATCTTCCCATCACTTGCTGTGTTTTCATCTTCACATGTATGTCCTGTGTTTCCTCTCCTCTTTGATCTCTGCACTTGTCAATCCTTTATAAATGTATATGTACTGTATCTTCTCTTGCAGAGATTACACCATTTCAAAAGATATTTTTACTGGATTTTGCAAGTACAGATGTAAAAATGAAGACTGGTCTAGAAAAACAGGCACCAGAAAAAGCCTAAAAGCAAAAATGTTATGTTTATATATACATGGGTGAAGCTTTTCTACTTATCAGCATTACAAAATATCTGATTCTTTGATTAAAAAGTCAGAGGCGCAAAATTATGTGCAAGGACAGGAAATCAGTTTAGTACAAAACTGAAGCTATATTTTAAGATTGAGTCTTGGTTAAATATTTGGTTATTTTAAAAGATGTAAGTATTTTCAGAATTATTATTATTATTTCAGAATTTATTTATCGACTGCAATAATAAAGCTCGTTGAAAGATAACTCCCATTTCAGCCTCCACCTGGATTCTTGTCCATGGACACTGACACTAGGTTTGCATGTTTAAATATTTTTCCTGTTTTATTTTAAGTATTACTTTCCTTGTGTTTCCAATTTGTTTTCCGCCCTTGTGTTTGTCCCTGATGGTGTTTATATCTTGTTATTCTTGTGTATCAGATGATCTGTGTGTTTTGTCCACGTGTCACCGGTACTAGTACTAGTATTCAAAGGTGTGTTCCTCAGTTGGGTTTTTGCCATTGCTGCTTTTAGTTTGCTTATCTAAAGAAACTAAAATAGCAAAGGCTGCTTGTATCTGAATTATTTTTCACCCTTAAGAATTGACTTATCACTTATCATATATTATCACTTTTGCTTAGTATGCGGGACAGAACTAAAATTTTTCCTAATGGGAAAAGTAGTGTCGTGTGCTCGTAAAGTGGTGCCTTAAGCAGTAGATTTGAAGAAAAGCAGCCACTGATTATACACTGAAGTGTTGGTAGCATGAAACCTGGGCTTATGCTGTAGGCCAGTGAAGGTCAATCCTGTGTCTACTTTTACTGTTATTAAACTATTAATTCTTGGTATTACTTTTTTTAAAACCCTATTAAATGGGCCCTATTTGGGGAGTGTACACAGTATCTATTCTTATCTAGTTGTATAAAGAGCTTTGAGTGCTCATGTAGAGTAGAAAAGCCAAAAAAGTCCATTAAGCTGTTTTCATTCTTCAACTCCGACCTCTGTCAGGATATTCAAAATAGGATACTGTCCCAAGTTTGCTCTTTCTCATGTGAAGCAAGAGCATGCAGGAGGCAGAACACAAACAGGTAACTCTTTAGCTGACTACAGTCTTTTCACACCAAGAAGATTGGTGAAAGGTCATTTTTTTTTAGTTTTTTTTTATTGACATAAACAGAAAATCTGATCTCATTTTATCAGACAAATTTGCCTACAGTCCCTTGACCTGAAATCCTGGACTGCAGCACTGCGCCCTCTGCTGCTTGAAAATAATATTTACCTGAAACTAGTCCCTTTTATTAGGTATGGAGTGGTGCATAAGAATGTTAAATACAATTTTATTTTTAAAACATAATTGTAATAACTGTTTTTGCTTTCATAGCATTGTAAATAATAATAATAATAATAATAATAATAATAATAATAATAACAAAAAATTGGTCCATCTTCTGATTTTCGTATGTTTGTACAGCAAAAAAAAAAAATGAATTTAAAAAAACCGACGAAATACTTGCGTTTGCTGTCTTGCTCTTGCATACTGTTATATTATATTGTGTACAAGCACATGTAAAAGGTGTGTGTGTGTGTGTGTGTGTGTGTGTGTGTGTGTGTGTGTGTGTGTGTGTGTGTGTGTGTGTGTGTGTGTGTGTGTGTGTGTGTGTGTGAGAGTGAATTTTCACAAATGAAAATTCCCAAATATGATAAGGATGCATTTTATTTTTATACTATTTATATTTAAATTCATTACAAGTAACCCAGAAATATTAAAAATAACATTATTTTAGTAATTAAAATGACATTCACATATATATGAATATCATGAATTATAAAATTAAAATAATTGTTTTAAAATTGTTTTCTAATGAAAAGGTGTGTGCAGTAATTGCATAACATAATGTTAAGTTAATAACAGAAAAACAAATAGTTTAGGCAATTTATTTAGAGATGTAGGTTTTCTGGCATAGCATGAGTTGGTAACAGAAAATACAGAAAATAGTCAAAGATTGAGCTGGAGCTGAACTGGAAGATAAAAATAAATAAATAAATAAATTCAGAATAGAAATAAATCTTTGTTCTGTAGCCAGGTTGCATATTTAAAATTGTATCATATTGTGTTCACCAAATGACAATATATTTATGTATTTCCACACCATTTAGAGAATTATTATATACTTTATTCAGGTTCTTTTATGGCGCTGAAATCCCCTGCTGATGCTCTAGTTTTCTTACACACCAGCAGTCTGTGGTGTTGAACAGTTCCTCCATTTATTTAGTGTTCAGCATTCTCGTTGACTTTATTACCTCAGAGCAGAGCTTCCCACACATTCACTTGTGTCACTACAGTTCTTCACTTCTACATTCAAAAACACAATGAGTAAACAGCCGTTGTGTATTTGTAATGTATAGTAGTGATGTTAATAAGGATCACTGCGGCTTGTGATATCTAACAAAAAGGTTCGCTTGGAGATCATTTACACGAAGCCTCACAATGGCTACCAAGCGACATCTGGTTGTTAGTACTGGCACTGCAGTCATAAAACATGATGGCGATTATCTTTCAGTATAATTAAAAATGTATTTTTTTTAAAGGACATGGGGAGAAATGAAATGAAATGTGTAATGAAATTATGTCTGTCCAAACAAATCTGTTTTCTAGTCCAACAGTCAAAAGGTTTTTAAATGAAGAAACATCACTGATATTTTAAGGAAGACCTCCTCATTTTGGTTTTCTTTTTATATGAGTGTGGGGATTTGTTTGGGGTTGTTGGGGGGGATTTGTTGTTGTTGTTGTTGTTGTTTTTTGTGTAATTTTTTCATGCTTAACCCAATCACTGTTTTGTATTGCTAATTTTTAATTGTAGATTTTAATATGTTTCTAGATGTTTATCCTGTGACAAGATGTTTCCTCGAAAAGGCTTTGAATGTTTGTTAAAATGTTCATTTTAATAATAGTAGTTGTTCTTGAAAACAAAAAATGAAAGCTGCACCTTCATTGTTTCGCCACTAGATGGGGTAATTGTATAAGTTTGGCCAAATTTTAAACGTCAGGACTTTTAAAAATACTTTTAGCAGCCACTAGTTGTCATTTTCTGATGTAACTACAATCATTATAAGGCTAATGTTTCCATTTTTCTTATACTCAACAGGAGAACTGTGATATAAACATGAACAGGCTCTTTATATTATTTGTCCTTCCGCTCTCTTCCACTTATTCAATTCAGCTGCCATAGGGAGGGAGGGTACATCCTTGATAGGTTGCCAGTCATTCTGTTTCTCTGTGTTAACCCTGTGACAGACTGGCAACCCATCCAGGATTCACCCTGGTCTGAGTTACTGGTCCAACAGCCAAAGAGCCACGAGAGCAGCCTCACAATAAAATCAGCAAGCTCTTTTAACTCCGGTCCAGCTCTTTCAGACTGGATTATGGGCTAAAAATAACAAAAAATGCTTCACAGGACATGAGAGCTGGAAGGCAGGTTAATTCAAAAGGAATTGTAACGCACGTTAGTGTTCATTTTTGCCCAGCACAACACACACATTTCAGTGCCCACAGTCCTTTTATTTATATTATAACTTATTTATACTGTCCGCTCCAAGCTTTCAGTTCTCCTTTAGACAAGCACAGCCTTCTATGAATTGCCACCTTATTGCAGTGGAGGGGTTTGTGTATCGCAGTGATCCCAGGAGACATGTTGTCCCATGGCAGATTTATCCCAGGTGAAGGGCAAGACTACAGTTGATCTGCACCAACCTTATGCAGCAGAATGATTCAAGGTTCCAGTGCATCCTGATAGAGTCTCAAGAGCGAGCATTTGGTGGGCCAAAAACACAACATGGGAACGTCTTCCTGTGGGTCCACCACCCACAGAAGTGGCCGTGGGTGGCACTGAGAGGTGGAGTTCCTGATCCAGTTTCCAAAACGAGCTTGTAGTACACAGAATGTCACCTCACTGGTGGGGAAGGAGCCTGAGCTGGGAATGTGCGTTGTTGACTTGGAGAAGACATTTAACCAGGTCCCTCGGGGTATCTTGTAGGGGGTGCTTTGCGAGTATGGGCCATACAGACCCTGTACAATCAAAAGAGAGCTCTTTTTTTTGTATTGCTGTAACCATGTAACCATGCAGTCTGCACTGCAGTACTCCAACATAGGTCTTTACTGTAAAATGTACCCACTGCAAAATATTAAGTTTACCCGCTCACCCTGAGCCAGAATGGTCGTAGACATTGAGGGCTAGCAGGAGGGGCTATACGCTTACCTGCTGCTCTGGCAGGTAGCTCCATGCCCTCCTGGGTTTTAAATGCACCTTAGAACACACATACATCAACACTACATATATGGCGGGTGGAGGGAGGTTTGAGTCTTCCCACACCCCGTTCTCTGCGGCCTGCTGGAGCGGGGGCTAGGAGGAGGAGTTGGCCGTCCGACTGGGGTCTGGAATGTGGGGCCTCCCTGCTGCTGCGGAGTCGGGGCAGTCTGCTTCTCCCCACCGCAGGGAAAAGGGTAACACCACCTGGGTCTGGGCGCAGTTTCCCCCTCCAGGGGCAAGGGTACCTAGACCCGGGGCTTAGAGTACGCTTGGGGAGTGTGATTGTGTGTACAGTGTCTCTATGTCTGTCTCCACGTTGGGTGAGTGTTGAGTAATTGTATATGAGAGCATGAGGGTGGGAATAGATGTTTGTATCTGTGTGTGCCTGTTTGTCTGTGTCTATATGTCAGGTTGGGTATCAGACGCCACCTCTCTGGGGACATCTCAGGCCCTCCAAGGTTTGAGGCCCATCTCCCCCACCACTTCCCCTGCCGGTGGCAGACGCCCTCAGACATCGGTGCGTTGGTGGTGGTTCTTTGTGTCCGGGGTGGGCGCCCAGGTACCCACCGGCTCACTCCTTGGCGGCTGCTTATCGGGGCCTGGAGCCTGGGGCTCGCCGGGCCACTGGGATGGGGTGCCCTTGGCCTCTCGGCCTGGGGCTCGGTCACTCAGGCACAGCTGGCTGCCGGCGGAGCTCACGGGCACGTCACTGCAGCCCCCGGCTTCTGCTCCGCGGCTGCTGAGTGACCCCTCATCTGGGACTCTCCTCAGCTCTTTCTGGGATAGCGCGCTGCTGCCCTCTGTTGGTCTTCCTTGGTCTCTTGTGTTCTGGGGGCCTCTGGATGTCTGGAGTCTTGATCTCCTCCATACCTGCTTCATGCCCTGGAGGTCGGGGCAGTGGCCCCCACACCTCTAGCAGATCATTACATGAAGGAACCTTTTTAAAAACAAGCGCGTTCATGCTCACAGGTGCACACACGGGTGATCACACACACAACTACACCCTTTTTGGCTCCTACCTCAAAGCACACTGTGCGCTGTCGATCTCACGTGCTGCACAATAATGTTTAATATTTAGTATTTACTGTCATATTCCCATATATCATTGTGATGTTGTTTATTACTCTCGTTTTCTTCTGCTTGCTTTCTTTTTCTTTCTCAACAGGTGATCCAGGTGATCGATATATGTATTTTTTGTCTGCTTATTCTGTTGGTTTTTGCCCTTTTTCCCGTCCCTCTTCTCAGCTGTTTTTCTTTCCCTCTTTCTTTCTCCCCTTTCTTTCCACCAGTCAAGTCTGTCCCGTATTCAGCAAGTGAAAATAAAATAAACAATAAAAGGTGAATCAAATGGACCATTACGGCAAGGCTGGGATGGTCCATTTGGTAAAGTAAATCCGTTGGGCATCTTTCTTCGCCTTTAGACAATAATTCTGATGGCAAAAGAACCAAACGGGACAGGTTAAAAAAAAAAAAAAAAAAAAAAAAAAAAAATGTACCCACTGCAAAATATTAAGTTTACCCGCTCACCCTGAGCCAGAATGGTCCTAAATGGAACTTTTTTTTTCCTGCTCATATCTTCCATAGTTTCATTTAAACAGTCAAGAGGCACTTATCTTTGGCATCTTATATTTGGCATCTAGTCATCAAGCTAAGTAAGGAGAGCAGGATAAATGAAGTTACTTTTTTAAAGTGGCAGATGCCACTTAAATGCTACGTTCCAAACAGCTTAATACATATCAGCAAACACACAAACTGTTCTGTGCAGTTTGGTACCCAAATCACCTGTTAGCTTCAGGTGCAATGGCTGTGTGTGAGGGGAGAAAGTCAGAGCCACTGTCTGATTAATAAAAACCTAAAAAGGATAAGATTTAAACTTTTTGCCCTCCTAGAAAACAAAGCCAGTGTGTCTTTAATTTACAGAAAGAGTGTGTCAAACTGCACAGAAAATGCGTGTGTGTTTGCTGATATTTGTTGAGCAGTTTGAATCTGAGAGTGATAGATCTACAAGAAAGGAAACTGAAAAATGCATACATTTACCTTTATCCTGAGAACCAGGGATAGAAGACTGAAGAAGAACTACTTGCACCTGTAGAATGGAAAAGCTCCTGGGTTCTTTGAAGTCTCTAATATCTGGTGCACTGAAAGAAACTGGTTTTGACCAGGGATTATATTATTTGTCTTATGTCTATTACACTGAGTAGCTGCACAAAAGAATGATAAATCATCAAAATGGTCAACAAATAATGAATAGATATTTAAGAATTATCATGTGTAGGTCAGGGGCGATTCTAGGATCAGAGCTTTGGGGGTGCTGAGCACCCAGAGAGCTACCCAGAAAATGGAAGGCCCTTATCCAGCAGCTCCTGCAGGAATGTCAAAACATCCACAATAGAGCACTGAAATGGGAGAGTGTGGTGGTCCTGGCACCATTGCTCGAAGGCTCGGCATTTGTAAGCGTACAAGCCTCTAGTAGATGAGGCCCTAGCACTCTGAATTGTCGCTATCACACTAGGTGGCAAACCCTTAGCAATCAAGTTTAATCTCTCAGCAGGTAAGCATGAAGGCGCCACAGATCTGGGCGCGGATGAAACACTTCTCCTCCCTCCTGAGAGAGGAGATCCCTGCGGAGAGGAAGCTGCCAAGGACTCGCTGCTAGTAGGTTGATTATCTCTGCATACCACGACCTTGTGGGCCACCAAGGGGCCACTAGAATCAGAGAGAGGGAATGCCGACGCACTCTCTCTAGAACTGGAGATATCATTTCCACTGGGGGAAATGCATACAGGAGCACGTCTGGCCATTGGTGCGCTAGCACGTCCAAGCCCAAGGGTGCATCGTGGTCGATTATGGAGAAGAACAGGGGGCAGTGAATATTTACCCTGGAAGCAAAACGATCTATTTGCGCCTTGCCAAATAGATCCCAAATCTGAGCCACTATTAAAGGGTGTAACCTCCATTCTCTCACCAGAGGACCCCCCCCGGAGAGAAGGTCCGGCCCCAGGTTCAGGTGGCCCGGGACATGGGTGGCTCTTAGAGACAGAAAATGAACACTGCACCATAACAGCAGAGAGCGAGACAGCTTCAACAGGGGAAGAGAGCGTGTTCCTCCCTGCCTGTTTATGTAAGACACCACTGTTGAATTGTCCGTCCTGACTAAGACATGCTGGCCCTCCAGGACTGGACGGAAATCCTTTAGAGCTAAGAACACTGCTAACAGCTCTAAGTGGTTGATGTGCAGCTGGCACTGGGCTACGGACCAGATCCCTCTCACTGATGCACCCTCGCACAGCGCTCCCCACCCTCTTAGGGAAGCATATGTGGACACCACCTTGCGAAACAACACCCTCCCAATCCGAGAGCCCTGATGCAGCAGCCTGGGCTCCCTCCAAGGACGGAGAGCTAGCATGCAAGACGCGGTTACCGGCAGCCTCCTCCGGAGGTGACGCGATGCACACAACCGGTGAGAGAGAGTCCAGCGTTGAAACGCTCTCATTTTTAACAGTCCAAGTGGCACTACGGTGATCATAGATGCCATCATGCTCAACAAGCTTAATATCGTCTGGAAATGCAGTTTGCATCCCAGCTGAAACTGAGCGAGGCAGCGATGAAACGCGGCCACTCTGTGCTCCGACAAACGTGCGCGGCTGGAAAGCGAGCATATTTCCAAACCGAGAAAAGTAATCTGCTGACTCGGGATTAGCGAGCTCTTTTGAAAGTTCACAGAGAACCCCAGTGTCTGAATGTGTGACAGAACCAGCGACAGCTGTGTCTCCGCCTGCTCTCTGGAGCAAGCTACGAGAGCCCAGTCGTCTAGGTAGGCTAAGATGCGGATGCCTCTCTCTCTGAGGGGCGCTAGCGCTGCCTCGGCACATTTCGTAAAGGTGCGAGGAGCGAGCGACAGCCCGAACAGCAGCATTAGGTATTCGTAGGCTACGCCCTCGAATGCAAACCTCAGAAACTGTGTGTGTTTCGGGTGTATAGCCACATGAAAATAAGCATCTGTTAGATCGATTGTTGCAAACCAATCTCCCGGGCCGACTACATTCAAGAGCTGTCTGAGTGTTAGCATCTTGAACCTGTACGTTCGTAGATACGTGTTCAAGACTCGCAGGTCAAGGATGGGACGAAGCCCTCCCCCTTTTTTCGGAACAACAAAATAACGGCTGTACCAACCTTTGTCGGTCTCCGAAGCGGGGACCACTCGTATTGCTCTTTTCTGCAATAGTGCCTTTATTTCCTCTCTGAGTATCATGGCTGCCTCAGTGTTGACAGTCGTGTTTACGACTCTTTGGAAACGAGGCGGCTTGACCCAGAACTGCAACCGGTAACCCATGGCAACGGTTCGCAGCACCCACGGAGAGGGGGCGCAAGCGCGCCACTGAGGGAAGTGAGCAGCCAGCCGGCTGACCTGCAGCACCGTCGGTGGGGCGTTGTCGCCCCCCCCAGTGTGTCTACAGGGGACTGCATCACCTGCCTGACCTGGCTCATTCTGCCTGCAGGCTGAGCATTTGTGATTGTTTGAGAATGAACAACACTCTTTATTGATTGTAACATGGGAACATGTACATTCATACATTTTGTTGGAGGCACCTTTTCTGGGCCACAACAATGAAAAACAGCGGGAACACTCGATGTGGTCACCTGAACATTTAACACACCTGAACAGGGAGTTACCTGAGGCATTTTGTGTGCAGGGGTTTTGTGCTTGGGAGACAGTGTTAGGAAAGTGCAGCGCCTTCTGGGGCTGACAACCTGAATAGAACCTAAGCGGCACCTCTCGGGCGGCAACAGAGGGGTAAAAGTGGTGTCTCCCTGCTGCTGGACCCCTTCTCCACTCGAAACCACAGCTAGTGTAACTAACAGTGAAGTGTTCCAATGTTTTTACTTGTGTTTATATTTGTAAGTTTCCTTTAATTGTGGAACTTTGTTTTGTAATTGGCGGTAGCGGAAGTAACGTGCAGCACGGACTGAGTTTGTGGTGACACAAGAGCAGAGAAGCATGGCGCTCTGTGAGTTCTGCTGCATCATCCTACTGCTTTAAACTGGACTAAGTTTTAAAGAACACATAAGTTGAGTTAAATTAAACCCAATTGTGGACTTACCGTGGAGAGGAGTAGCGGCTCGCGCGAAGAACGGACTTTCTCCCGTTTGGCTACAGCAGGCAATGAGGTGTGTTCAGGGTGCCTCTGTTAATTTGAGTTTCAATGAAAGTGCAGTGAAAGTGCCATAAGAAGGCATTTATGTGTCTATACCTTTGTTTGGATTTACTGTAATAACAGTGTTATTGTAAACATGTGGCTTATTGTAATTGTTTTGTTTGGGTAGTTCTCACGATGATGATGATGATGATGATGACGACGCTGAGTGATCTTGTCGCCGAACATTGAATAAATCATCTGTAAACAAGAACTTGTCCGCGTGGTGCCTGACGGGAGCTACAGCTAGGAGGGCTGAGGCTTCTTCCTCCTGGGCGTTGGGTCCCGCCGGGGGTCCGAGGGTGGGTCTTTGCTCCAGGCCGACTGCCGTGGAGCTCGGGCCAGAGGATGTGCTCTCGCTGGCGGCACACCCACTTCAACAGTGGGCGCCAGTGTCTTGCCAGTCGGCAGAGGAACAGCGAGCCTGTGAGAGCTAGCTGTGGGCTTGGGCTGACGTCTAGGGATGATGTCGCGCAGAGCTTCCGTCTGCTTCTTCCTCAGATCGAATCTAGTCTGAATGGCTTCAAGTGAATGTCCGAATAACCCAGCCGCAGACACTGGTGCGTCCAGATATACAGCTCTGTCCCTATCCGGGACGTCAGAGAGGGTCAGCCACAGGTGCCTCTGCGCCACTACTGTCGAAGCCATCCCTCTGCCCAGGGAGAGCGCTGCACAGCGGGACGCACGGAGGATGTAATCTGTGGCGACTCTGACCTCGTTAAGAAGAGGTGCCAGCGGGCTGTCATCAGGAACCAGCGATCCGAGCTCCACCAGGCACATTGCCTGGTACGTCTGGAGCATGGTGACGGAGCTCATGGCGCGAGCAGTGCCGGCCTGAGCCCGATAAATCTTCTCAAGCTGCGAAGCAGAGAATCTGCAGTGGTTGGACAGCAGAGTTGCGGGGCCGCCGACACCATGTTTATGGGGCAGGGCCAGATAAGCAGCGAGAGACGGCTCCATAGGGGGTGGGTTAGCTAAGCCAGCCCCCTCGGCGCCGTCCAATTCCATGTACTGTCCATAGCCGGGCACAGTGACGCGGGTAGACAAAGGTTTGTCCCATGATGCTGTTAGCTCACAGAGAAAGTCTGGGAACATGGGAAGGCAGTTTTTGGCCGTTGCGGGCTCCGGTGGGAGGAAAAAACTCGCGAACCGCGACAGCTTCTGAGCTGGCGGAGGAGAGGGCCAGTCCACCTGCAGCTTCTCAGCAGCACGGCGAAACAGGGAGAAAAGAGAGGTGTCAACGTGGCCGACCGGCGCAGCAGCGGCGGCACATTGGCCCGACAATGAGCTCTCCTGCTCATCCTCCGACAAACCATGGATGTCCAGGCCGATGTCCAGCACGTCATCATCTTCCTGGGGAGCGCTGGCGGGCCGGAAAATCCTCGTCTTCGGACTCGGACGAAGCCGGGGCTCCAGACTCGGAAAGGAGAGGGTCATGCCATGCGACAGCCGAGAGTCCCAGCACTTTTTCCACAAACGTCACCCGTCTTTCCAGGGTCGAGCGCCGGAGCTGGCGACAAAACACACAGGCTTCGGGCTCCATCAACGCTCTCCTAGCATGGACGATCCCCAGGCAGACAGGGCAGGCGTCGTGTTGGTTGCTGTCATGCAAAGAGAAACCGCATCCCTGAGGACAGGGGCGAACAGAAGATTTCTGCTTTGCTCGCTTCGGTTTGGAGTCCATTCCAAAACGCAAAGCGAAACGCTGCACAGGAAAACTTGAAATTAGCGCTCCGCGGGCAGCCTACGCACCAACTGTGCGGTGGGGGCTAACACCAACAGGGGCAGTTAAGCTAAGTTCAAGTCAGCAGACAACGGAGCTAACTAGCAGCAGCTAGCTAGCCCAACCCAGCAGAGGTGTTCTCAGCGAGGTAAAGAGCGTAAGAACTGAGGGATGACTGTGATGACAGCGGCTACATGTGCAGGCAGGGCCGTGCACATGTCATCACACATCACCTGCCTTAAAGGCGTGAATAAAGGTTTCTTCAGCCAGGACACGCGAGGGCGTGATATCCCATACTTATGTGTTGTACCGAGTGAATCGACTGAAAGGGAACCCCTGTTCGTCCCTGTCCTCGTCGTCTTTTGTCTTCATCTCCGTTATCAGTCATCATAATTTTACCATCTCTGTGCAAGTCTGCAAATTTCTTTATTAAATCATAAGATTCTTAAATTCATCAAGTCTCTCTGTGCCTGTTCCTCGTCACAAAACATGACATCACTGTTTTGTACATTTTAACACAACCCCCACATCCTTGAAAGAAAAGCAAAACACTTTTTTGAAAAGTCTGTAACAAAACCATCAAATCTGATAAAGGTTATTTAAATGATGCTCATAGTGAGTAAGAAGTAAACTGAGTGCATGTTTTGGACAGAGATTCACTTTTAATGTGTATGTATAATATAATACAGATACATAAAAAACACTCCCAAAACAGAATAAATTATTACAAAATATTAATAAAAAGCTATAAAAATGGAGGCAACTTTGCCTGTGGTAGAATGTATACAATGTATGAAAAAATCTTTACTGCAGATACTAATTTAATAATACTAATTTTGTGTTGTAAGATTTATGAGTTTCATGCTTTCATAGTGGTACTTGGGAGAGCTTGACATTTTTCTCAGGTGGTACATACTGTAAAAAGTTTGAGAAACACTGATAAGTGTATGTGTGATTAAGATTAAGGAACTGACCTCCCAGCCCATTGTTCCTTCAGTGGGCTGGTTTCAGTCATTATGCAAATGTCCTGTTTATAAGATTGGGGAAACCTGCAGTCAGCTGAGACTGAAGAAGTCACTTGGATGAGTGATGAAACGTTTCTCCCACAAAACGCTACGTCCAGATGAACAGAATCAACTTTTAGAGAAGTGTATGTGTGCTTTTGGAAAACATTTAAAGCTGCAGTACAGAATCTTTGAAACAAGCTAGCTTAAAACATTTTTAGAATATAAACAGAGCACTCTGCTTCTCTTTACAGCTCCTCACTCCACCAGGGCTCTGTTTGGCACTTTCTGATAGTGTGCAAATGTGATGTACGTACTGCGGCAGTCATACAGACAACTGGACGGTCCAAAAGTTGGCCTACGTATTACTGGCTGAGGTTTTAGTAGAGTTGTGGCTGAACCACATAAAAATATATCATTAATTTTAATCTCCCCAAGCAATGATAATGTTATGTTGGAATGTTGTTAAAGAGGGTCAAAAATGTTTCAACCCAGTTTGTTTAGCAGATTCTGTATTGCAGCTTTAATATAGGGAGACACAACTTCCAGATTGTATGAGTAAAATCAGGTTTTTTCTTTGTCAGTTTAACAGTTTCTGTTTTGCCTGTCACTATTCCCTGTCTGTTTTCTTACCTGGTTCTTCCTGACCTTGTACTTTCTCCTCACATTCCCCTCTTTCCTCTCTCCCTCTTTAGACTGACAATCATACACAAATAGACTGTATTCAATTAGATGAAAAATTACATTAAAATGAAAAAATACTATTAAGATCACTAACAAAAAGTCCTCTCTCAGTGTACTTTCAACCAAAAGGCAAATAACCTAACCACATGAACATCTAATAAAAGATATAAATATTGAAACACTGATCCAACATTATCTTTTATTGATGGATCATTTGATCTTACACTTTTACCTGAATGTGGCTCCTTCTTTTGAAAAAACTTCCTTATATCCATTATGAACCTGGCAGTGGCGTGTCTAGAAAATTTTTGTTGGGGGGGCCAGGTAGGGGCACAGATTTGGAGAAGGGTGGCAGATGTAATTGGCAGATAATGTTAAAAAAAAAAATCTACCAACCGTTAACCATCATTCAATAACCCTGTAAACCTAATAACTGAATTTGCTTTTGACTCTTATTAGAATGAGGTTTTAACCACTACGGTGCAAAGTTTTTAGATACTGCATTGATAAAGTACAAGAGATACAATCAGTGCTTTGTCAGTGTTTACTCAGCATTCAAGGACAGCAATATTTGCATAGTATTTTTACGGACATATAGTGCACATATGTTTTGGGCAAAAACATTTTTGAATATTAAAATACAAACATTTTTAACATACAATTGCCAAATTAGCCAATGCAAAACTTAATCTGCCTATTAAAAAAGAAGATAATCTTCTTACAAACTAGTGTTTGATTTTGAAACAGGAAAAAGTGGGAAACAAATGAAAAGACTAACATTTGAACGAAACCTGAAAGCAAGTAAATACTTTCTATGCTGCCTTATGGTAAACTTTGGTAATATTGATGTATAAAGAACAACACTGGCTGATGATGAAATACAGTCAGCTGGCATGGTGACACTGCCAGTATTAACCTGCAGGGCTGGACTGGTACAAAAAATTGGGCATTTTGACTACAGACCGGCCCACCAGGTATTAAAGCCATAAAGCCTTTGAATGAAAACAAACGCTGTTGTGACAGTGATGTACGCTGTCTTGTTGGTATATGTATGATTTCTATAAATTTTACGTCAGATAAAAACTTTGTTCGCAAGATTCAGATAATTATTTAATAAAAGCTAGATATTTTAAATGAGAATAAGTAAGAAAAGTATTTCTTTGTGCCCCCCTTTCCCTGTTAATGCCCTACCTGGCCTCCTGGCATAACTTTGCTAGATCCGCCCCTGCACAGTTACCAGCTGTCAGCTACGTAGAAAAGGATCCTGGTGTTATTGGTCTCTCAGAAACAGTTCATAACTTCCCTTCAACTCATTCATGTCACCTAAAAGGTAAACCTGTTTCTCCATCACCTGTTCACCTCTGATGATTCAGTAAGGACATCTCCTGGTTTCATCTGCATGTTTCCCTCTCACCACATATCCAAACCGATATCATGACCAGCAGCTTTTACAGCTGTGGCTCCAGCAAACATCAGCTGATACTAGAAATTATTATTAAATAAATTCTAACAACAGCTGATCAAGCTTAAACGTGCTGCTGTTGTTTAGCGCGACATCTGCTGGCTTCCTCTTTCTGGCGCAAAGTGGGCGATAAACAAACAAGAGAGAAAAGCCGATCAGCTGATCATTGATCAGTTTCATGATTGAAGTAGCAACAGGAGAGAGAGGGGGGGAGAATGAGAGAAGAAGAGGCAGCTGTGCAGCAAAGACACAGAATAACTCCAGCTTTGTGTCTTTTTTTCATTCTAGCTGAAGTCCGGGACAAACTGCGTCTCTTCTCAGCTCAATACGAAACGTGTAATATTTTCTCTGAATGAGGGACCATTCCATTTTTAAGGAGCCGTTGGCAACTCTACTAACTAACCTTATGAATAAAATAAAGTTCACCATCAGTAACATCACAGCACCCGCCCAGCTGTATAGAAACTCCATCATGCTAGCTAGCACGCAGTACGAGTTATTGTAACTGACTGTAAAAAGTCAGCACAACGAAAATAAACTCCACCTAAACTTGGTTTATATCTGACCCAGATAGACTGCAGGTCATAACTTCTTACCTGAAGTTCAGTTCACCTGACACTCGGACTGGCGGCTGCCTCGGCTCTCTCCTCCTCCTGCCTACCCTTCCCTCATCCACCTGCTAGCCGCCGTGGAAGCTCCGCCACGCTCGATGGCCAGTCCAGCTATGTTAAACTGTTAATCTTTCGCCGAAAAACTGTTTTCTGTGATGCTGTCTTTCGTGCTTGGCTCTCCTACCTTTGCTAACATAATGCTCATAGCGCAGAAACCGATGCTGCATTCACTTACACTCGGATATCTGAGCTTCACTGTGAAAACATAATCGTACATTTGATATTTCATTGGATTTTATTGTTTTGGCTTCGGGGTGGCACCTGGGGTGGCCAGTCTGGTTGGGGGGGTGGCCTGTGCCCCCCCAGGCCACCCCGCTGGACACGCCACAGTGTGTGTGTGTGTTTTCTTTTTAAGCGTTTTCTAAGGACAGCGTGAAAACAGTAAAGAAAGAAAAAGCCGCCTCTTTCCTATTGGTGGAAAAATGTAGCATGTCGACCAATTAAAAAAAAAAAAGTTGACACGTGGGATTTGGTTGTTTAGGAAAAGTTTTGGGAGTGACGGCAGCGAGACAGAGCGAGTGAGAGAGAGAGAGAGAGCGTGAGTTTTTAGATGTGGGAGATTTGTGACGTTTAGTGTGGAGTGTATAGTTAGTGTGTTGTGTTGTCTCGTGTAGTTGTTCTGTTGTGTAGTCGTTGTTTTGTTTTGTGTGTCAGTGAGGGCACTAATGAATGTCACAAAGGCACATTTGCAATAGAAACACTGTCACGAAGTAGATAACCAGCGGAGTGATACACCTCCTGTTGTCAGGCCTGCAGGTTTATTATAGTGTTCTCCTCTGTCTTTTGGTGGACCAACAATGTTTTTACTGGCACACCTAATTTGTGGGGCATCTTATGGCAACACCTGATTGTTCTCTCATTTAGTTTTTTTTTTTTTTTTTTTTTTGCAGTTTTTTAAAAAAAAAAACTACTAGGATTTTAAGTTCTTTGTGTGATTTCAGATCAGTAATACTAATGCTGTATGTCAGTAAAAAACAACTACATTCAGTTGAGCTGAAAAGAATGATCCCAAACAAGGCAAGGGGAAAAACTAAAATGAAACAATTTGAGGGTGAAATACAAATGTAAACTCAAAAGGAGTCAAAAATGGCCGGTTATATCTTGGCCCTCGGAGGGTTAATCCAACAAATCATAAAATACTGGGTTTAAATTTTTGTTCATGACAGCGCAGGTTTCTGACGTTTTCTGTAATTTAAGCATGTAACAATGTGATTGTTTTCTAAGAAAAAACAGTGTGAAACTTAAGTTAGACTTGTGTTTATAAATGAACTGCTCCATGTTGTGTAGCTTTCTGGATTTTATACTTATTGGGCTACATATTTATTTATTATACAGGCTATACAGTACATAAGATTAACATTCACATGTTTTATGTAACTAAAGTGTGTAATTATGTGGGCTACAGACAATAATTAAGTTATAGACTATTTATAAGAAAAACGTGTATACTTACTGCATTTGAATCATTTTAACCATATGTAACCACCTGCATATGTGTTTGAAAAAAAAAAAAAAAGGCTTTGATTTTGCCACCCCATTTGATTTCTTTGCCACCCTCATACCACCCTAAGAAAATTTCTCTAGATCCGCCCCTGCACACACACACACACACAAAACAAAAAACAAAAACGTGATGACAGTATTTAGAAAAAAGCATGGCTTATATATATTATCATAACTGTGGATTTACTGGCCTGTAATTAAAATTTAAAAACTTTGAAGTCCGAACTTTCAATAATGGCTGAAATAGAGACTCGGCGTGGCTGCAGCTTGTTGCTGCGTCAGCGTAAATAAGTCATGTGATTTGGAGGTGCAGCGTGTCCGTGGACCACAGAGGGTTAATAACACTCACCTTCATTCCATTTCCAGAGTGTAACATCCACCCACCTGTGTAAAATCCGAAATTCCCATGGTGTTGTTCAAAATGTGCTCTGGTATGGAGTTAAATCAGGGCCATAATGTTTGTTTAGTTAAAAAAAAATTTGAAATCGAAAATATGTAAACTGAAAGCAAAAGTCACATTTTTAGAGTGAACTTTGAAAAAGAAAGAGTTGGATTTAAAATTTTCAGATTCAGATCTTTTAAATTAATGTACAAAAAAAAATTCTTCAGGTTCGGATTTTTCTCTCAGCTTCAAATTTTTTTTTTTCACTTTTGTTGGGATTTAGAGATTCTTTTATTGCTGCCATATACTCTGCCTTATGATAAATGCATTAATAACATGTTCTACAGTATTATTTTATCAGTAATATTGTTTACAGGGTTCATATTGCATTGAATATGTTTGTCATCACATTCATTCTATTCACAGGTTGAGTTCATTCTATACACAATGCATAACTGTGCTTGTTTAGAGTTGATGTTCTATCCAAGAGGGTTTTAAGCTTCACTGGTGAGAGTGTCCAGGTGATACATGTTGAGGGAAGATGAGAACATAGCAGGTTAATTGCATGCATGCTTACAATACACATAAATCTAGTAGCAGGCCTGAGCGAAGGCCCAAGTGTCTTCTGCTTCTTATTTGAGACCTGCGCCAATTCAGTCTACTTAGTGATTGAGGACGAGGGTCCATTATTAGCCCTTAGAGGCCCTGAAGCTTGAAGTTATTACCTTAAAAGGAAGGTGTTATCAAAGAGAGAAGTTATATGTCTGTTTATAGTTATTAGAGATGTACAAGATGTACCCTTGTCTGTAAACAATGACTGGACATAATGTATTTTTGACCTGTATTGACGTGTATGTGGGGGTGTGATCCTCTATGCTATAAAACCAGAACTCAGTGTATTTTTGTCAGAGCAAAACAGGCCATATGCTGATGGTTGTTCTCCGTTGTCAATAAACTCATCGTTTGATTGCACTTTTCTGGGCCTCCGTCGTTTGTTGTCTGGTCTACAGTTGACCGATCTCGCTTCACTTTCAAAAAAAAATTCTTCAGGTTCGGATTTTTCTCTCAGCTTCAATTTTTTTTTTTTCACTTTCAGATCTCTATTTTTCAGTTACAGACTTTTGGCCCTGTTTTGGCGTGGTGGGCGTGGCTACACACAGAGGGGCGGGGAATCATGAGTGACAGCAGACCGCTGCAGGCTCAAGATGGTCCATTTTTCATGTTGCCTTCAGGAAACCTGGGAATGAACATAATTTATCAAACACCTCCTGCACTGTATTATTTGATAATGTTTAGAAAACATGTCATGCATAACTGCTCAAACTCAGTTACTAAAGCTCTTTCAAGCAGTAATGTGTACAAATTACGCCGTAACTGATCAATTATGAGACGTTTTCCCAGCCACTACGTGAGAAGAGGTCATTTCCCATGCTCTCAAAGTAGCGCGCATTGTATCGGCTGGGGGCTGCTGTTAACTTGTCCCTCAGTGAACGATGGCGTCGTCTTCCGACAACACTGCTGGCGCGAACAATCAGGTGAGTGTTTAAGTTTGGAACAATTACACTGCAGTCTGTGAATACTACGAATTTAAGAAGTGGCTATTGTTACGGTTAATTTTTCGGCTATTCTGTTTTTTTTTTTATATAACGTTTTTTGCTGAAATGCTAGCTCAACAGAAACGCCTCGCTATCATTTTCGGCTGAAACTTACGTCCTAGTTGATCTGTAAGCTTGGAGAACAACAAAGTTAGTGAAGTAACGTAAAATTCTTTGTATTTAATTTAGGAGCAGCTAAAAAGAGAGATGCTTCAGCGACTACTGCATAAAGTTTCCCAGGTCATGCACAGACAACCCCTCGATGTGGACTATTTGCAGTTTGTTATCGACCATGAGATGGTCCTTTTAAGATCTTTGTCCGATCAGGTTGAGATCCCTCAAAGCAGCGGTCCCCAACCCCCGGCCCTCTTACCGGTACCGGTCCGTGAGTCGTTTGGTACCGGGCCGCGAGAGTTGAGGCTCAGGTGTGAAATGTATGGTTTTCAGGGTTTTTATCGGTTTTCAGCGTTATTTTGTTATCGTTTTTATCGTTAACTCAGTTTTCCTGGGTCTTTTCACGTGTGTTATGAATAAATCTTATTTTTTTCGGTACCGGCACTAGTTTTATTTTGTTGTATTTATCCGCGACACCTTATTGCCGGTCCGTGAAAATATTGTCGGCCATAAACCGGTCCGTGGCGCAAAAAAGGTTGAGGACCGCTGCCTCAAAGTATTATAAATGCTCTGATAGAGCTGTCAACTGTGCTCAGTATGGAGGACGTCAATGAACAAACCCCCTCTCAGGTGTCAGTGTCAGAAGGAAAGCTGGGACGTCCAAATTACAATGTATCGCCTGTACAGCTCCAGATACTGACAGAAATGTTCTTATCAATCACCCAAATTGCAAAACTTCTTGGAATATCTGTGAGGACGGTGAAACGTCGTTTGCATGAATATGGCATTTCCATAAAGCAGTGCTACAGTACAACAAGTGATGAAGAGCTGGACAATTTAGTAAGATCTATAAAGACAAGAACACCTCATGTTGGATACAGGATGATGAAAGGGATGCTTCAAGCCATGGGCCACCATGTACAGTGGAAGAGAGTGTACTCGTCCATGCACCGTGTGGACTCTGCTGGTATTTTCTCAAGAATGACAAGGCTGGGATTTGTGGTCCGAAGGACATATTCAGTGCAAGGTCCTCTTTACTTGATGCATATAGACACAAACCATAAACTAATAAGGTAGGATGAAGTCTGACAATACTGCTAAATACTGAATTATGTTTTATACCTGTTAATGCCCTAGTTGTTGTTTTTTGTTGTTCTTTTTACAGATTTGGCCTGGTGATATTCGGAGGGATAGATGGGTACTCAAGAAAGGTGATTTTTCACTTTCAAAATTGAGCTGAATGAGATGTTAATTGAAAAGTGAAATACTTGTGTTTTGGTCTACCATAAAACTTACCATATACTGTAATCTAGAGATCCTTCTGTAGAACAAAATGTTCCTAATCTGTTTATGTTTGTCAGTATTTGGTGACTATAAATGCTTGGTAAACTAATTCTTCAAGTTGCTAAAAGGATTTTTTTTTTTTACCCTTTGCATTTGGGTGAATAGTTGATTACAAGTACTGCTACATCTCATGGCAGCTTGCTACCTTGGGAATTATTTTTTTCTTGTACTTATAAATATAAAATAAATGTACCAAGCTACAATACCTGATAAACATGTTTCTATCTTTAATTATAGTAACTTGACTTGACCAAGTTTCCACTTAATGATATTTACATCTCTAGATCATGTACCTGGGTGCTGCTGCCAACAACAGAGCATCAACTGCACTTGCTTTCTTCTTGGAGGCTGTACAAAAGTATGGCTTTCCATTGAGGTAAAATCTACACAAAATTAATTTTCACAATGATTGTGCAAATGTGTAAATATGATCCCCCTTGATTAGCAGTGTAATTATTTTGACATGCAATATGTAAACTGTAGCCTATATGATCAGTTGTTTATACATCCCCATACAGTTGTTTAAATGGTTCAAACATTTAGAATTCTTGAAAGGTGTGCTTATACAGAGCTGCACACTGTTGAATGACCAAAACAATAAACTTCTAATAACCAGTCTAAAGTAAAATTATATTAAAAACACAAAGGCTGCAATAAATTTTAAGCGTGACATGTTTTTTTTAGATTTAAAACAAATTGTACTGTCGATGTTTAATTTTGTTTCAGAGTTCGAGGGGATCAAGGGGTGGAAAATGTTGGAATAGCAAGATGCATGTTCACCATCCGGGGCTGTGGAAGAGGAAGCTTTCTGTCAGGCAAGAGTGTTCACAACCAAAGGTATGTGTGGTATTTGTATAAATGTCCCATGGAAATAAGAAAAATGTTCTTATATATTTTTCAATTCAGTGAATTTCTGGGTAAAATTATGAAAACGTTGCCATATTTTGATGTTGAACAGAATAGAGCGCTTGTGGCGAGATGTGTGGATGGCTGTTTCAAGCGTGCACTATGAAACCCTTCACAACCTCGAGGATGAAGGCCTTCTGGATCCAACTGATGGTGTCCACATGTTTTGTGCCCAACATACATTTCTTCCACGTCTGCAGAGGGATCTGGATGTCTTTAGACAGGGTTGGGATAACCACCCTCTAAGGACAGAGAGGAATCTGTCCCCACAACAACTGTGGACACTGGGACTCCACCAGAATCCAGTTGATACTCCAGACACAGTGGAGGTACTAAAACAAATCTAAATTATACAATCCCTCTTTAATCAAGTTTCAAAAGTGCACTTGGAGATGTTGAAAAAACACGGTGTGCTGTCACTGCAGACTATCAGCTTTAAGTTGAGGGTATTTGCATCCAAATCAGTTAAAAGTTGTAGGAGTTACAACAGTCTGCATGTGTACCCCCCACTTGTTAAGTTACCAAAAGTAATGAGACAGAACATTAATCATAACTGAAACTGGATCGCAGAGACTTCAGCAGATGTTGGGCTTCATACCTGCTGATGCTCTGTCAGGCCTCTACTGCAACTGTCTTCACTTCCAGCTATTATTGAGGCATTTGCCCTTCAATTTTGTCTTCAGCAATGAAACACTGCTCCGTCAGATTCAGGTCAAGTGATTGACGTGGCCACTGCATAACATTCCACTTCTTTTAACTATTTGTTTTTTTTCTGCAGAATGCTTTAAGTGATTGTCCATCTGGACCATCAAGTGCTGCCTCATGAGTTTCGAAGCATTTGGCTGAATATGAGCAGATATATTGCCCAAAACACTTCAAAATTTATCCTGCTGTTTTTGTCAGGAGTTGCTTCACTAAATACAAGAATATCACATCCCTGGCCATGGAACATCAGAGAAGCCAATTGTTCCATTACTTTTGGTCCCTTAAGTGGAAGGCACATATGAAAACAGTTCAAATACCTCTGCAGTTATAGCCAATCGTGTTAGTTCCATTTCAAATCCATTGCGTGGCATATAGAGCCAAAAGTAGAATTCCCATGTTCCAATATTTATGGAGCTGACTGTTTGTCTTGAATTTCCCAACACTGTTTTTGAATTGTCATTTGAAATATCTTATCTTTTTTTTTTTTTTTTAAATCATCACAGGAAATCGAGGATGCGTACTTGGATGTCAACTCTATTGGTGAGCTGGATGGGAGCAATCCTGGAGTAATTCTTCCATCTGTTGAATGTCCTCTATCTGAGGAGGACATGGCAAGACTAAGAGACACTGTCAATGTAACAAGGCCCTCTCAGTCACATGGCCGAGACATTTATTTGGATGTACTTAACTTTGTACTAACTCACCGTTCCTAGGTGGCAACATTTTTATTTTGAATTTTCAACCCAGAGAAGGTTCATGAATAGCTCAGACTTTTATTTGATGTGATATACATGTAAAATGAACCTGCCAGGAAATTTTTATGTGAACACTCAAACATCACATTACAAACTATTTTTTTTTTGTCTCTGGCACATTTTTCAACAGTAAACCTGTATGTTTTTTGTGTGCTTCATGCCACTCATTAAAGAACTCTGGCTGTCAATCTCCAACTTTGAAATGTGCTTCCTGAACATTAAATGGAAGGAGCAGCATTTTGAGTTACACCTCAAAACTATTGATAGACAATGCTATGCTTTACACATTGTTAAATTCCTGGCCAAGATGAAAAGCCTCCAGCAGAACCATTCTGAATTGACTATAGGACTTCATATGTTTCACAGGCAGGACAATGGTCTTAGCACAGGATGACACAACAGGATAGCAGATGCTGTGATTTCCAAAGTCAGCTTCACAATTGTGATTAAATTTTACCACCACAGCAAAGTCCTTCTTTTCTGAGGGGAGGAGAGGAACATGGCCTTGACCGGTGATCCATTGCAGAAACCTGGCAGGTGTGATAGATCTTGGGCCATCTTTGTCAGCTACATGTTCTTGACCTTCTGTTAGGATAAGAGTGAATTTTAAGACGTTTTGAAGAACCCTGGCCTTTTGGACAAAGAAAATATCTAAATATTTGAATTCGATACAAGTGTAACTTTTGTCACAAAAACCTTAGAATATAATTTTGGAATGTGACAACTATAAACTAGACAAAAATAACCATTTACCTTCTGACTCATAAAGCAAGTCCTGAATGAAGTTAACCAGGTCCAGCTCAACCTGATGCTTGGAGGTTCCCTTCTCACTCAGCTGAGGGTGAATGGACGCCATGACAAACTCGGCATTAATCTATGACGATATTAGAAAGCAAAGCAACCCAACGGCTTGATTACTTCAGGGCTGCAGTATTTGGGCCCTAGAACTTTTCCACAGTTTGTCACATTATAGCCACAAACATGAATATATTTTATTGAATTCAACATAAAAGACCAATAAAAGTGGTAAACATTTGAGAATTGTAACAAAATTCATCCATGATTCCAAACATTTTTTTTACAAATAAATAACTGAAAAGTGTGGTGTGTGTAATTATTCAGCCCCCTCAGTCAATACTTTTTAGAAACACCTTCTGCTGCAGTTACAGCTCCCAGTCTTTTAGGGTATTTTTCTACCAGCTTTGCACATCTACAGACTGACATTCTAGCTCATTCTTCTTTGCCAAACTGCTCCAGCTCAGTCAGATTAGATAGACAGTGTTTGTGAACAGCAGTTTTCAGATCTTGCCACAGATTCTGGATTGGATTTAGATCTGGACATTGACTGGGCCGTTCTAACACATGGAAATGTTTTGTTTTTCTATTGTTGCCCTGCCTTTACTGTATGTTTAGCAATCATCAGGAAATGTCTATGGGCAACTGACTACACTGAGACCAAAGGGGGCTGAATAATTACACACACCACACTTTTCAGTTATTTATTTGTAATAAATATTTGGCATCATGTATGATTTTTGTTCCACTTCTCTAATGTACACCACTTTGTGTAGGTGTTTCATTTAGAGTTCAAATAAAATAGATTCATATTTGTGTCTGTAATGTAACAAAATGTGTAAATGTATGTAATACATACATGTAAAACTGAAAATACGTTTGTACTCACTTTCACATCTCCCCCAAGGACGAAGAGAGGCTGGCAGATTTCTGGGTATTGCTTAATCAGCAGGTGGAGGCCATACAGCTGCAAACCCTCCTTGAGTTGTTCCAACATTGGCTGCAATCTAAGCACAGCATGGAGTGTAATGGCTCTGTGGGTACAAAAAAGAGATTAAACAACATCTTCAGATGCTATTTTTCTTACATTCATATAGAAAAACGAAAACATGTCACAGCATACCGGACAATCCGTTCCTTGTTTTGAACCGAGATGGCTCCAGTGAATCCACAGTTTAAAATCTCATCAGTAAGGCCCTGAAGTGACTGCTCAGTTGAAGATTCCACCTAAAAGTAATTTAACAGATGAAATTATATAGCTGCAATGTGTACTAAGGCAATATTTTTACTAGTTATACAGCACCTGGTCAATCAGTAACCGCAACTGTGAATCTGCCACTGTATTTTTATCCAGCTGTGTTGGGTTGATCTGCCCATTGCAGAGGTAACTGTAAGCCCACTGGCTGAAAAATGTAGGGGCAGGACCTCCTTGTGCCAAACCGACGGCCAGAATCTCACCAACAGTCCTACTTATACAAACAGCATGAGTGTATTGCTTATAGTATAAAACATGACAGTTTTCCCCTTCTTTAAAATAAACATGCCTGAAGAGTCCACTGTCAAAGTCAGTAAGGGAATAGCGTGGACTTTTTTGGTGTGGTGGTCCTTCAAAGAAACGAGTCTCGATTCCGGCGACCATTTCTATTGAGAGAAGAAAGTTATGAATTATCCGATGTAAAACATTCATTTAGAGCTGGGTGAAATAAGATTTTTTTCATATCACAGTATTTTTTTCATTTGAGGCAATACTGATATATATGACATGACAAACTCATATATTATTTTTTTTTTTTTTAATTAACCATAACAATAGCCACTTCTTAAATTCGTAGTATTCACAGACTGCAGTGTAATTGTTCCAAACTTAAACACTCACCTGATTGTTCGCGCCAGCAGTGTTGTCGGAAGACGACGCCATCGTTCACTGAGGGACAAGTTAACAGCAGCCCCCAGCCGATACAATGCGCGCTACTTTGAGAGCATGGGAAATGACCACTTCTCACGTAGTGGCTGGGAAAACGTCTCATAATTGATCAGTTACGGCGTAATTTGTACACATTACTGCTTGAAAGAGCTTTAGTAACTGAGTTTGAGCAGTTATGCATGACATGTTTTCTAAACATTATCAAATAATACAGTGCAGGAGGTGTTTGATAAATTATGTTCATTCCCAGGTTTCCTGAAGGCAACATGAAAAATGGACCATCTTGAGCCTGCAGCGGTCTGCTGTCACTCATGATTCCCCGCCCCTCTGTGTGTAGCCACGCCCACCACGCCAAAACAGGGCCAAAAGTCTGTAACTGAAAAATAGAGATCTGAAAGTGAAAAAAAAAAATTGAAGCTGAGAGAAAATCCGAACCTGAAGAATTTTTTTTTGAAAGTGAAAAAAAAAATTGAAGCTGAGAGAAAAATCCGAACCTGAAGAATTTTTTTTTTTGTACATTAATTTAAAAGATCTGAATCTGAAAATTTTAAATCCAACTCTTTCTTTTTCAAAGTTCACTCTAAAAATGTGACTTTTGCTTTCAGTTTACATATTTTCGATTTCAAATTTTTTTTTAACTAAACAAACATTATGGCCCTGATAGGCTCAGGGCTCACGCGTTTTATTGCTTCATTGACTTTAGATGAACTTGCATGGTCCACCATTTGTAGCATGGGAATGACCCATGAATCCAGAGATTTTTTTCTTAAGAGAACTCCACTGTAGCTTGATTTAAAGTGAGTGAGTATGCTGAGTGTATCTTCTATGCAGTCAAAGGAGTTTGCAAAGAAAAGCGTCTGGACTTCTTTAAGTTGCTTGAAGACGTTTCACCTCTCATCCGAGAAGCTTCTTCAGTTCTAAGGTCAAATGGCCGAGAGTCCCAGATTTAAACCCAGTGGGAGTATCCCCCCAAGGAGGGACAAAGGACCCCCTGGTGATCCTCTAATCACATGCGCCAAGGTGTGAAAGCGGGTGTGGGACCTAATCAGCCAGGGTTTCGGGTGAGCTCATTGTGAAACCTGGCCCCACCTTGTCATGTGAATTCCTGAGGTCAGATGGCCCAGGATGTGAGTGGGCGTTAAGGCGTCTGGGGAGGGAACTCAAAACTGGATTATAGATGGCAGACAGTTGGTGTCGTATATATGTTTTCTTCACATCTCTGTAATAAATAACTTTTCTGTCTCACCGCTTACTCTGCAAAGGAAAACCAGTCAACATCCAACTACACGTGTTATAAACGGGGAAGCTATCCATATAAGCCAAAACGTTTTTGTATCGCTCTGCAACAAAGTTTGGCTTTTTTAAGTCTAAGGGCATTGGCTCATTTTTGAAGCTCGTCTGAAGCGGACATGAGAGGAACTGCAGCTTTTAGCACCACATTACATTCATTTTTATCTCCTGAGGGTTACCACTTGTTTGACACCTGTGGTTATCGATAGTTTAGGCTCCATCATAATTTTACTTAATCCACTGTCGTACTGTTCTGAACAAACGGTTTAAAAGAAGGACAAGCTGTTATTTCAACTCCCGTGCCTTGCCTGTAACGTTACCTACTGACGTAACATCCGGTGGTGCTGTTGGCGGGCAGAAGGTGGTCGTGCGGATTGTTAGCAACGGGGCAGAGGCTATTGTGTGACTCATTAAGAAAGCACGTTGCAAACATCGTTCTCGAGCACGCTGCTAAGCCAGCTCATATTCTTGTGTCGCCACTGCCGTGCATCCAGTTTCTTTACTCGCCTGTAGGACACGGCTAAATCAGTGTTCTCCCTCGGGCCTGCCATTAACCCATACAAGCGCCGCGAAGCTTTCTCTTCAAAGGTAAGACTCGTGTTCGTTAGCATTTTGAGGCAAAACGCAGCAGCGATCTGCCTCCTGCCCTTTACCTGCAGGAGGCAGATCGCCTGGCTAGTCTCCGTGCGCATGTTGTCAACTTTACATTTCTGGCGAGTCCAGTTCAAGTAAACCCAAAACTAGTCTGGAGATGATATTAGCATTCGTCCATTCTTAAGCTAGTGCAGCGCAAGGGGCTCACGTCATGTGCATGCATAAGGGACAAACTGTGAACCATACTGGTTATCTTTGGCGCTTGAAAATAGATCGGAAACATTAGCTTTGTTGTATGTATGATTACAAATTCTTCATTGAATTTGTATGTACAGGTTGTCCCAGTTTGCGTTTGCAGGTGGTGGCAGGCTGCAAACTGCATTCATGGTGATACAGGCAACATGGAGGCGGGCGCTTTTCTTCGCTACCAAACCACCAGACACGAGAAATTTAAACGGCGTATCATTAAGGATTTCGCGCTAGAAATTTGCTGCCGACTGAGGCTCATCTCATATCATTAGTCTTTTAAAGAGTGAATAGGGAAAACCTATTAGTTGACACGTATGTAGCCAGTGTGGTCAGCGGCGTTTTACCGCCTCGGTGCATTCATCTTTGATGCTCGAAATCGCAGGGGAAGTTTAGCCTGCATTATAGGCAAACAACCATTTGTTGCCTCACTTGGAACCCTCTGCACACCATTAAACAGTGATTCGGTCAAGACATTAAATCATCAGCACAGTCTTCTCTTCCTGGCTAGTATTTACTGTATTCTCCTATTTAGTATTTAGTATTCTCCTATTTGCCCGTGCTGGTTCCACGAAGTTAGCCAACAAACACTCCCCAAACCTTAAACCGTTTTCATAATTTGCATAATTCTTACTATCCCCCACTTTCTGTGTGTACATTGTGGAAGCAAGAATACTGGCAAAGTTCTGAGATCACAGTTTTTAGTTTTATTTTGTTTTGGGGGTTTTTGTTTGTTTTTTGCTTCAATGTTAGGATGCATTCAGAGCAGAACAATCCTTAAGTGATCATGAACTAGGGTTTAGGGAAGCTATACTTCAAACAGAAACATGTCAATGCCGAAATAGGGCTAAGTAACATTTGAAAAGCTAACTGCATCTGCAGGTTTCCATGCAGTAGTGTTCCAGCTCATGGTACTGTCTGAGAATGCTGTCAATGTAGAAAAGAACAGACTGACTGAAGGTCTGCGGGTCCTGCAGTTTGGAAATGGACCAATTCTGAAAAGTAGTGTAGCTGGAGGAGCGTGTCGTCTGGTCATGTTTTAATGACCTGGGTGCTTGGAGGAATTTTTTTTTTTGAGGGAGGGAGGGGGGACTGGGAGCTGGGATGAGAAGAAAAGAAAAGAAAAGAGAGGGGATCACATTCCTAACAAAGACTGTTTCCACCATTTGAGTTCACCTGTGAAGCAAACTGGCTGAAAGAGACCTTGACTATTTTTTTTCCTTTACCATCAGTAAGATTTAAAGGAGAATGATCTAAATGTCCTTTAGATAAGACACTTAGGCTACGTCCACACTAGCCCGGATAGATTTGAAAACGGCGTTTTCGTCTGAAAACGCTCCGCGTCCACACTAGCGTTTTCAGTCGTTTTCACTGAGTTGTGCGTCCACATTGAAACGATCTAAAACGCTTACGTTCCAGTCCTGCGCATGTGCAAAAGCGAGTGAGAATTAAAGAATTTGAAGAAAAGCTATCTGGAGCATGTACAAACTGATATTAATCTTTTTTTAGGGCTGTCAAAATTGAGAGCAATCAAGACAACTGCTGTACAATGCACTATCTTTGTTTAATTGGTCACATGACTGCATCACATGACTAAAATGCGTCATCATTTTAGAAAGTCTGCGATTTCGAGCATCCACACTGCGACGGAACAGCTCAGTTTTGAAATGTATGCGTTTTCGAGAGCGTTTCCGAAACGCTGCGTTTTTCCTTGAGGAAAACGCC
The DNA here is from genome assembly GCF_013358895.1 of Oreochromis aureus. Lineage (NCBI taxonomy): Eukaryota > Metazoa > Chordata > Actinopteri > Cichliformes > Cichlidae > Oreochromis > Oreochromis aureus. Next base: position 33,726,902 of record NC_052945.1, on the reverse strand, counting down.
GTCTCAGTGTGGACGGGAGGTCAAAACGGAGAGAAAACGATGCGTATTCAAACGAAAACGCATTAGTATGGACGTAGCCTTAGATGTAGATAACCCCAACCTTTTAAACAGTACATTTGAATAATGAATGAAACTAGCACCACTGACTGGTCAGTTTTATGATCGTTAATCTGCAAATTGTTTACGTAGAGGAAACCTGCAAAATCAACTTTATGGGATTTCCTTACCTGGATGATTGAACATGCATCAGGACAGTATACAACACATAAGTCTAATCTATTGACCTGTAGAACGAGTTGACTGAGAAGCATCTGTATGAACATGTTTTATGTTGGTTTTACCTGGAGACAGCCCTCTCACGCAAATTCTAAATGTTCAGTCTCTGCTAAACACATAGACCCACCTTTGTCACCTACAGACCTATTGCTGCTGATCAGATATGAGCTGTCAACATTTCATAGTTTTTGACCAAGGAGATAATCCAGACCACAGTAATATTTTGATGTCTTTTAATTGCAATCATACTTTAACTTTCTAACCAGTTCATTATAACCTGTGCACTTTTCCTCCTGGGATCTCCAGAGGTTATCTTATCAGACGTCAAGCTGGCGACCCAAGCAGCAAAGAAGCCCAAGAAGGCAGAGGAGGAGGAGCAGCCTGCAGCAGCTCCACCAGCAGCAGCAGGAGCAGCAGCAGCCCCTGTAGCAGGAGCAGCTGAGGAGGAGGAAGAAGAGGAGTATGTGGTGGAAAAGGTTTTGGACCGCCGAGTGGTGAAGGGCAAAGTGGAGTTTCTGCTAAAATGGAAAGGCTTCTCAGAGTGAGTGCAAATGTGTCTTTCACATTTTAGATTCTTTATTCTGACACATCTTTATCAAATGTAGTGACTAGTTTTGTTTAACTGTGCTCAATTGCAAAGTGAACTTTACAAAACTTAACTTTTTAAATTACATGTCTGAGGGGTTGGGTTTTTTTTTTTTTGTTCTTTTAGCTTAACAAAATTTCAGCTTTTTTTGTAGCTTTTATATTTGTCATGGTAATGTGCTCATTGGGAGAACAAGGCAATGGACTGAAAAATGTAAAAGAACCAGGGAATAAAATTAGGAATTTTAGATTAAAGATGATTTATTTTGAACTAGAATATCTGCAAATCACATCTTTCCATCTGCACTCATGTTATCTAGTGAGGACAATACATGGGAGCCAGAGGAAAACTTGGACTGCCCTGATCTTATTGCTGAGTACATGCAGAAACACAAAGAGAAGGAAGAGAAAAAGAAGGAGAGCAAACGGAAAGCAGCCAGTGAAACCTCGGGAGACGGAGAAGAGCGAGGAAGCAAAAGAAAGAAGGAGGAGGTGAGAACCTCAGTAAAGAACCTGAGCAGTCAGACTCCCCACAAAAGTTGTTCGTGTGTTGTAAATCTCTCCACAGTTGCTTTAACCCTCCTGTTATGTTGCAGGTCAAATTGACCCATTTTTTTTAAAATAACATAAAAAAAAAAAATTGTTAAAAGGGTTTTTTGAGTATGAAACTTCTTGTGCTTGGCTAAATGAGGGTAATCAACAAATAAAATAAAATGGTTCATTTATGTATGTGCACCCCTAATGCCCATTAGGCCCTAATGTCACAGTGGATGAAAGGCTAGTGGCATTCAGAGGTCGCTGCCCATTTAGGCAACATATGCCTCCCAAACCAGCCAAATATGGCATAAAAATCTGGGCAGCATGTGATGCAAACACCAACTATGCATTGAACATGCATGCTGGAAAGCTGGGTGTAGGAGCCCCAGAGAAGAATCGGGGCACAAGGTCTCAGGGAGCACGGCATAACAGTTGTGACAATTTTTTTACAAGCTACAACTTGGGTCAGGAGTTTCTAAAGAGAAAGACTGCAGTGCCACCTAAGGGGGGTTGGACAACTTGGACAAAGTCACAGTGTCCTACAACACCAAGCGAATGACTGCACGCTGGCCACTGGTCATCTTTTACAACATGATCGATGTATCCGCCAACCATGCATTTGGACGGAGATCTTTCCTGAGTGGGATGTGTCAAAGCTGTACAAGAGGTGCATCATTCTTGAGGAGCTGGGGAAGGCGCTTGTGGTACCGCATATACAACAGAGGCAGCACATGCCACGGACCCCACCTGCTGCAGCTAAAGTGAGGGAGAGGGCTTCGCCCAGTACACCAGTGCGTGAGGTAAGTGTCTGTGTGAGAGTATGTTGTGTGTGTCTTGTGATCAGCAAAAAACACAGTAATCATCATCCTCTTCTTTCTAGATTGCTCCCTGGGGGAAGAGGCAGAGATGCCAGGTCTGCAAGCCATCTGGTGATGTGAAGACAAGCATGACCTGTGGAAAAAGTGCAAAATTCATTTGCACAAAACACTCTGTGATGACATGTCCCTCATGTGCTGTGTAGACACATGCACCTGATTCAGTTCCACCTATTAATTTCTAAACATTGCATAGTGTTACTGTCACAACATGTGACGGCATGTCACTAGTGTACTGTGGAGAGTCAGACACACACACTGTTCATATTGCTAATCTCTTATTTTGTTCCTTTCTAGATCAGAAACAGTGCTTAAATAAAGTTTACTTTCACTACAAATCCTCTCGAGTCATTAGTCTTGATTTTAAATCAGCGAGTCAAGAAGATGTCACATGTTACTTTATCTGCATCACTGCATAAAAAGGAGAAAAATATAAATTGTAAAATAACATTTTAAAATAATTAATCTCATATAAAACTATTGTGTTTTATATGGTCTTTCCAACATACATTAAGTTTTGAAATGCATTTTTTTTTTTATGAAAAACAAGTGAATTATCCTCATTGAACCATGATCTGTGAGGGGTATACACCATTACACCAAATATTGATTGAAATGGTTAGTAATGGAGTTAATAGTGAGATATAATCAATGTTTATTGGGAATTTTTGGGTTTCTGAGACTTTTTGATAAGTAAAAATGCCCCAAACATCATTGCTGTTCCTGGGAAACCTCCTGGTTGCTTTAATTTCTATGGAGTGATGTCCCCTGCCTGCTTGTTTTCCTTACCTTTTGTCAAATGATTTCCTGTGTCTAGGGTGAGAAGGCCAGAGGTTTTGGCAGAGGACTGCAGCCTGAGAGGATTATTGGAGCGACAGACTCGAGTGGAGAGCTGATGTTCCTTATGAAGTGGTAAGTTTTCATTGTCACAAATGTATCATAATGAATCCCAGTTATTTCTCAGCTCTGTCATTTGGAAGTTAGAAGTTATCCAAATTCAGCAAAAGGTCTTATAAATTCATAGATGTAAGTTATTTTTTTTCCTCTCACTCTGGAATCCAGAGTTTATTGTACTGTGTAACTGAGCACTTTATTAGGAAAATGGTGGATTTTAATCAATTTAACTCAGAGCTTTTGGTAAAGCTCTTTTATGGGTTATTTGTTCCTTAAGTTTATTCATATTACATTTTTGTTAATGATTAGAAAAGTGATTATTTGTTTGGAAATTCCAGGAAGTGCAAATAAGTAGGGCTGCACGATTAATCGTTAGAAAATCGCGATCTCGATTCATACTTATGTGCGATCTCATTTCCAAATGACAACGATTTAAAAAAAAAAAAAAAAAAAGACGACGACGACGATTGTACCGCATTTTGATCCGGGACGTAATCTGCATGAAAACAAGCGCTCACTCTTCCTGCTCAACAAATGACAAGGGCGGAGCCTTGTGATACAGAAGCTGTGCCGTGATGCTCAAATTGGCAGGAAAAAACAACGGAGAACACGTCAGGGATGACGAGAAAGTGACAGGAGAAAATCCGTCCCGGTCAACCACCCAAACATCAATAACGGGAACCTTATACAGCGCTTCCCTATCCGGTTGTTCAGTCTGACGTCACTGGCCGTGTCTGGGCTTAAACTCCACTGCAGGTCCATATATCTAATGATCACCATGGCATTACTGAGAGTTGAAAAACTGTCTAAAGTCTTTCATCTTTAATAAAATGATCAGTGTTCTGCTCTACCAGGTGTAACAATTGAGTTTAACATCCAGGCATCCATGAAAAATGGAATTTATGACATTTAACGGCGTTAGAAGTTAGCAGGAAGTTAGCTCGCTAGCTTCTATCTAAATACAATATAGCATGTCCTGGCTGCGGGGTTTTGGAAACAAATTAAAACGTACAGCTCTGCTATCACTTCCAACATAAATGAAGACAGAAAACTAAACAGCAGTGACGTTTGTAGGGTTACTGAAGTTTGGCTAGCTGATATATAATGATGTGCTACGTGACCGCTAGCGACACAGCTATGTTAGCATAATATAAACAAGCTAACTTTTTTTCCACTCGATAAAAGTTAACGTGAGTGTTCTCGGTGGTCAGGAACAAATGTAATCGCATGGCAGGATGCTGTAAAAGGACTAAACTTCAGCCAGGAGAACAAGTGAGATAATCCATCCACAATACGAGGTTAGTCATTCATATACTGCTGCATGGGCTGGGCTGTAGTTACATGCAAGGTTTTAAAAACTGAGCTTAAATAAATGATTAGCGGTAATAAAAGCCGAGGGAGGTCAACAGTGATCACTGACTGTTTTATGAGCTTTTTGAGATTAAATAGAAGAAAATACAAAACATTAAACATGTTAACAACACAAAAGCCATATTAAACGACTACTTTAGGCCCGGAAGTAGGATTCGTCACGTCATCACTGAACAACCGGATACACGTCGAACTCCCGCAGGCACAAAGAAATTACGGAGGCTATTACTCATCACCTGACCAAAGATATATCAACACTGTGCAAAACGAGGGATTTAGGAAAATGATCAACACCCTAGACAAACGCTACACCGTGACGTCCCACAACTATTTTTCTATTGTTGCACTACCTGCTCTATACATGCAGTGTCCAGCAACGGTGGAGACGGAATTTCAAGCAGTACAACATTTTGCGGCAACCACAAAATGTGAGGAATTTGTTTTTATGTTCAGTTTCAACTGTTACGAAGTTGATGTGCAGTTAATAAGTGCAATAAATATTTATATTGGAAAAGAAAATCGTGAGAGAATCGTGATCTCAATTCTAAGCAAAACAGTCGTGATTCTCATTTTATGCAAAATCGTGCAGCCCTACAAATAAGCCTGCAGACTGAGAGGGAAGTGTTGTGAGGTCTAAGATATAATGGGTCCTGATCATTCAGGACTGTTTAGAATTTTAGATTAAGAGAAGGATTTTAAGTGACAATATCCCATCTAGGTTATCTGTGCCTGGTTAGACTGAGTTGTTCCTGAGATTTGACAGCCAAATAAAATATTTTTGTTTTGCATGGATATGGACATTTACAAGAATAGATCTGGCATTTTTTGTCAATATTTAAGAAGTGTCTGTAGTGTAACGACATCTACAGAATAATATACAATGTATTTTCAGCACAGCACGCATGTATGCACCAGCTGTCAGAATATAGCTAAACAGGTGGGCCTAATAAAAAGCCAGTGAGTCCATTGGCTATGGCTTCAAAATAGAAAGTTTGGTTATTGACATTAATGAGATTTCTCTCTTCAATAAAACTCAACAGGAAAAACTCAGATGAGGCTGACCTCGTCCCAGCTAAGGAAGCAAACGTCAAATGTCCACAGGTGGTCATCTCTTTCTATGAGGAACGCCTCACATGGCACTCCTACCCCACAGAAGAGGAGGAGAAGAAAGAGGAAGACAAAAAAGACTAGATTTTTAGAGGGGGTGCAAAGAAAAAAGGGAGGTGCAGGGCAGGAAATCAACTGTGCCCTGGTGAAGCATCATCCAGGTTGGTCAACTCTAGCAGCAACTTTGGCAGCAAAAGCAGTGAAAAAAATATCTGCCAATGTGGCTGACAGAGGGGGAATAAGAATTGTTTTCCTGCCCTGCAAGGATTTCTCAAAAGATGGTCCCACCTGTATCTTGGCCGAAAAGTTTTTAATTATTTATTTTTACCATCTTTTTTTTTCTTTTTTAAACAAGTATGCTGATACTTAACTTCCTCCCTTAAACCCCCACTATGTTTAACAATATTCAACTGAAAACAGTGGAAATTATGAAATTTTCTTCTACGCTTAGTGAAAAATGTCACACAGTGGCAGCTCGCTGTCAACTTACCTCTTTGCCTTTGCATTTGTGGGAGAAGCAAGCTCAAAGTTTGGCTGTGGTTTGTAAGTTTTCCTCCTCCAGTCACTGTTCATTATGTTAGACCCCTATGTTTGAAGAGGGGGAAGGAGGGGAAAAAGAAGAGGAAAAATACAGAAAAGGTTGTAAAAGAAGATCGCAAATTGTGACAGACAGGACAAAGTTTACTTCCTGTTTTGTCAGGATACAAAGGTGGGAAATTCTTTTGAATGGGGATGAAGTGAGGAGTGAAAGAATGAACAGAAACAATTTGTCCTTTCAGTATCTGTTCTTTGTGCCACCCATTTTCTCATTATTGTTGATGTGGTCATTTTAATCTCATTACTCCCTTACTCGTTCTACCAGCCAGCGTGGCAGCTAGGGATGTCACAGTACAAGTGGACCAGAGAAATTCCAGTACTCTGAGATGTGGATTTAATACCAGTCAATGCATTTCCACCAAAAAAAATGCAGTATGGTTGAACATTTTGACACTCAACTACTATGACAGTAGCTTCATATTATAAGCTATCTGTTGGGATAAACAGGCTCTTATTAGCCGCTAGTTTACAGATATTTCAAGTGGTAAAGGTTGTGTTAATGTGGAGAGTGGAGTATGTTACCTGCTGTTAGTCGCTGGTTTCGAGTCCCAAACTCAAGCCAGTATTACCATTTTATACTTGGTGGTTTGGTTACCTAGTACTGTCTGGTGGGGTGTGCACGCCTTTATAGCTAAAGCAAGAGGCACATCTAGTGTATTATAATTTCCATCTCTGGTTAAGTTACTTCAGGATCTGCAGGTTTTCATCATTGAACTCTGTTGTGAGTTTTTTGTTATTTTAAACGAGCTGCTTGTGGACATTGTATGCAGTGTTTCCTGAAAGTTACTCTCTCCAATCTGTCTGTACTCTAAACTATTTTAATGACACGAAAGCCCCTTTCAGATATAGTATATGTAAGATTGTCAACATTCTATCAAAGTTGTTAAATTATTACTAAAACATGGGTCACTGTTACATGCTCATACGTACAGTGTCCAAGAGCCTTGTGTCTTGTATGCTAAGACTTCATGTTTTTTGACAATGTGCATAGACTTGAAGTGCTGGCAGGGGTGGAACGTGTAACCTCTGCTGCGCACACTTGGTGAGTCAGATAGGTTTTCTGAATTGTAAAAGGCGAAAGTGGCTGAGACACTCGGGGGCAGTCTTTTTGGTCCCATCTATTCATGTGACCTTCAGACCTGTGCCCTGTTAGTCTCAGTCTGGTAATGGATAGGATTTTTTCAGGAAAAAAGTGCATGTCTGGAAGGGGCCTAAGTTGAAAAAACTCCCACTTGACATCTTGAGCTGTCCTAAGAAGCTGTTCTGATTGGGCAAACATTTAAGCGAACGAAGTCCACTGAAGGTCAGCTGCTACTGTAGTCTTGGAAAGAACAAGAAAACAGCCACATGAACTGCTGAACTATAAAGGCAGCTTGTTAAGTTTGCTGCCACTTTGGCTGGTAGGTGGCAGTGTCTCCTGGCTCAATAACAAACAAGTGGCTTTCACTGCTGATGTAGCAGATGGCTGAAAGTTTGTCAAATGATCTTCATTTCCACTCCCTTGTTTTTAAACCTTCACACACATTTACCTGTGTTCTGTAGGCTGTATTATTTGAGCTTGCACTGCCCGGGCAACACTTAACACACAGTATTCTTTCACATTCTTTGCTTGACACTTATTTTGGTGAGTAAAATAGGATGCATCTTTAAAACTTTAGCATGCTGATCAGAATCAGTTTAAAAATACTTGTCAAGTGGTCTGTGTTGAATGTAGCCCGGATGTGTACATGTATGTATACTGTATTAAAGTTAGAACAGTAGCTGGCATATCTGGGTAAGGTGGTTCAAAACGGTTCATACCTTAGGTGGTGTTTTGCTGTGCCTCTGTTTTGTTTTTCGCTCCTTTTATTAGCCTTAGCCCTGACTGTCACGTATGGAAGACGTACAAGAGTACTTCATGCATACACAGACTGGGTAAAGGTCGCAACAGTTTCTTGCCTTTTAAATCAAACACAAGAGGCTAAACTAGTCTGGTTTAAGTTTTTACTGTGAAGTCCTGACACGTCCTGCATCCTGACTACTTCACCACTGACTGGAAGGAACTGAACTATCTGCACCCAGGTCTGCTACTTAGGTTTTCTCATCTTGTCTCAAACTTTTGTTGTTGTGTTTTTGTTTGTTTTTAGTGGATTAGCTTGTGTTGTCTTGTTGCATGTTTATTTTCCTTTGCTATGTTGGCATCATGGCTGATCTACTTTTAACTGTTTTGAACAATAAAAGGTTTTTGTTTTCTAATTAATTTGGGCTTTGGACTGTCAATTATTTTTATTTTAAAGGTGCACACAAAGATGTATTAGTCTGACCAGAAAAACTGCAAAAGTAGAATCTCAATGCAGTTACCAACCAAGACACTTAAAATGTGTTCTTTATGGTTCGTTTATGGGGTAGCCACTTTTCTCAGTATTAGCAGATGCAGAATAAACATCCTGAGTTGTTAAGTGTAGATTAAGATTCTAGATTATGTATAATCTAAGATGATTTCTTTCTGCCATAACAAAAAGGTAAAAAAAAAAAGCCTTTCAAGCAGGGTGTAGGCCAAAGCAACAGCTTATCACCTAGCCTTCACGCTTAAATACAGAGTTTAACCAACCACAAAGGAACAGAAAACGGTATTTCTGAAAGCATTAACTTAATATCCATGCATCTCAAGATCTGAGGTAAAATCAAATATAAATTTATAGGTTTTGTAACCGCACTGTAGTATAACTAAAGCCCCAAAAGCATTTGTTGAAATACTTCTAATGGCCTAATACTCACAGAAGATCCGTTGTAGCAACCCCTATCTCATTGTACAACTGTATAGTGACAATAAAGGCATTCTATTCTATCTTCTACCTCCATCCTCTATCACACCAACCCCCTCTGCATGCTCTCCTTCACTACATCCATTAAATCTTCTGTGTGGTTTTCCTCTTTGTCTTCTGTCTGGCAGCTTCATATTCAACATAATTTGTTGAATATATTCACTATTCCTCTTCTACATGTGTCCAAGCCACTCAACCCTCTGACATACTCAATTCTAATCCTGTCCATCCGGGTATCTAACAATGAAAATCTTAGCATAGACTCTCCAGTTCTTTGTTATTTTGACCGGCACCAAATGATACCTTATAGCAAGTTTCATTACTGTCTTGTAAAGCTTGTTTTTCACGCTTGTTGCTGAAATAATGGAGATGAATGACATTAGATCATCAGAATTTTATCATCCATTTATAACGTCTTAGAGGTCACATTAGAAATGCATGGAACAAAGAGCAGACAGATTAAAATTATACCAGACATTTACTGAATGCTTTGTGACTAAAGGAACAACATTTTACTGTTGGGATAAAAAATTCTTTAAAAATTAATTCCACTACGCTTAAAGATACTTTTTATTTAAATCAGGAAAAAAAACTTTGTGGAGTCACTCTGTTTTTTGTTCTTATGTAACAGTACATGTACACTGATTGGCTTGAAGCTCAAGTGTTCTGTTTCTTTGATAAACAGTTTACATTCACCCATTCACAGTGTCTAAGCCCAGCAACGTTAGATCCACTTCAAAGAAAGTTTCACTAAGGATTGCCACTGCTTACTGATGGAAAACCTCAGGATATCATGTAGTAGTTAGATTTTACACTGTATTTCTAAGTTTGCATTTGGAATAAAACCTGTTCTATACCTTTGTGCTTCTAATTGGTTAGGGTCAATACACACTTGTTACAAACTCTATCCTTATTGTTACATATTATTGTGACTATACTGTTAATATACTAGAACCAAAAACCATACATCTGGCAAAGGCTATATTTTCAGCATAACCAATAAATTAGTCCACTTCCTGTATATTCATTTGACGCAATTTGTGTAAATTTAGCAGTGGTCAACTGTCTGCCTTTTCAAATTATGACAGCTCTAACACTCTACATTTTTAAAACCACAGAAGAAACATGTTTACTCCCTAGCTGTTAATTGTGACTGTCCTGTTTGGCTTTTGAGTCTTGTTTTCTATTTTTCTATATTCATTTATAGTTTTGCTCTCTTTTTTTTAGTTTGTACAGCAGTTTAGTCAACCTGTGTTGTTTTCAAATGTGCTCATAAATAAATTGATTTGACTTGACAACTGTTTATCAGCAAGAAAGTTTGGTTTGAACGGTGTGGTGATCTGGAGCCTTTCTGTGTGGAGTTTCCATGGTCTCTATCATATCAAGACTGTCTCTTCACTCCATTACATATTCCATATGTACAGAGTGGAGAGAGTCTCTCACTCAGAGAACGTTAAACTCAGGACTTGAAAAATGTAGAAAGACAAATTATAACAGCAGATGATGCCATCTCTATGACTGCACAGACACTTTAGTCTCCTTGGATAAAATTCAGTAGTGATAACATGACATTGCATTGTTCTGCAGAATTTAAAAGATAGTTTCCACTAAGAGTTTTCGATGAAATGGTGTTTATTAATATTGCTAGCATAATGTCAGCCATCCTCAGCATCATTGCATTATTCTTCCATTTTAAGTGTTGAATTTTGCAGTACACTGACTGTAATGCTTTTGTTCTCTGCAAGATTGCATCCTGTCAACAATATATTTTTCCTTAATAGTTGCCTGACATACATAACTGTAACAGCAGAAAAAAAGACTCTGTAGAACAGTTGTTGAATGAAATGTATACAGGTTATATTTTCCAAATTCAATATTTCACCATCAATGACCAGAAACAACGCTGCTAAGCGCAAAGTAAAACTTTTATTTTTATTTTTTCATGTTTTTTATATTACAAAAAGTTAAGTTCCCATGTCCTTAAATACCAGCAAGCACATTGGGAATTAACAGAATACAAACAAGGGTTGTATGCAGGTTGGAAATTTCACTTAAAAAAAAAAAAAAAAAAATCAATTTGAAAAACAGGATTCTGATTATATAGTTGTCTTACTGCATTTCTTTGACTTACAGGGATCACAGACAATTATTCTTTCCATTGTGTGAAGCACTGAATGCCCGCCATGATAGTTGTATTTCCCAGTGTTTTAGACAATAGTGTCAGCCAGCATGTCCATCTGGTTGTGTTAACGTCTGAGCAAATCTCTGTTCATTTTCCTGGTTGTTTACAAAGTAGTCCATCTGAATTGAGACACATTATGAACCATCAGTCCTGAAACATTAACAATATACAGTTCTGCTACCACAATTTGTTCTCACATAATTCTAAATCATGACACATGATGCTGCTAATATTTAATCTTTTTTTTTGTTGGATATGTCCTATGAAATGCTACAACCTACTGATATAGCTTATTTAACAAAAAAAAAAAAAAAAAAGGTATATGCAATACCACAAAACTTCCAACATGCCTAGATCTGAAAATATACATCTGAATATTCTACCCTATGTCTTCAAGTTTTGGGGAATTAACTTTGTCGTCCTGAGGGTACTGTGTGGGTACAGTGCAGTCTAGGAACTAAATATACCCAGGTTTGAGCTCCATGAATCCAAGTCTTCCCCGTGCAGGTTTCCTGTGTACCTATCAACAACTCGTGTACTCTGGCTCGTAGTCAGTGTAGTGTCAACGACTTTTGGGGTCCATGAGCTGACAGCAAGGATCTGGCCTTCTATCCGTTTTCTATACGCTGGCTGTTGAACATAAGAAATTCTTAGGCATTAAATTAGCATTCTAGAACGCTGGTCCCTGGTTGCTACCCACTTAAATAAAATCTCAAATTGCCCTGAAGCTTAACACAAGCCAAAATCAAGTCTTTTCCATTTCCTGCTCAACTTCCATTTTCCTGATCCATCAATCATGCCAACAAGTAAGCACCCTTAGGGAAACATGCTTGGTTCTTTGAGGTTTTGGACACTCAGGACTATTTGTTTAAAAAAGATAAACAATTCCTGGGTTCCTTCCTCACCAACCTACCACCTTCATTTGTGTGGTCACACTTCCTTTTAAAGAACCTCTTTACATTTTTGATATCGCTTCATTTCTCCTTGTCCTTTTGGCTCTGTTTCTTACTGTTTCTTCCATTAGGTTTAAAATGAAGCATGTACTCTGTAGCATCCATGGGACTCCCTTCCTCACTTGTCAACCTGGAAAATACTTGCTTGTATAGCATTTCCATATGGTGTCTTATTTCCTGCAGATGCCTTAGGGTTTCCCGTTTTTCTCTTAGTAGACGTGAACGGTGCCGCCTTAAAGAGGACACATCATCCTCCAGGCCCAACAGCACATCTTGTTTCCTCTTCCTGCAGTTCTGGGCAGCTATCTTGTTCTTACCACGACGTCGTATGTCCTTGATAAGGGTAAGTTGCTCCTCACTGAGCTGGTAATTGGACAGTAGGCTATTAAAGTCCTCCACTGGCAGATTAACAATTACCTCACTGGAGAAAGGGATCTTCAGGGTTTGTGCACGGCGCTCATCCCGACTCCAAATTTTGTTCTCTGAGATGGATCTAGAAAAGGACTGTGGGTAAGGTTTGACACTATCGTGTTGTCGAGCCGATTTAGCATGTTTGGTAGGCATCTTGCCAAGGGGGATAGAACAGGCGGAGGACCAGGGCATGTTATACGTGTGATCATGGCCAATATGCTCCAGCCAGGAAAACCCATGAAACAGACTATGATCAGAATAGTCGACAGGAACAAGCTTATTTTCATGATTCTCTCCTCCAACTGCCCCCATCTCTTCCTCTTCAAGCTCTTCCTGCTTTATCATCATTACTGCTTCCATATCTGAACCAGCTAAGCCTTCCTCAGAATCCTCTTCATCATCTTTGGAGAAGAAACTTCCCGTAGCTGAGACATAAAATGAAGAGGACGTTGACGAAGAGGAACAAGAGGAGGCCTCAGAAGTACATGGAGAAGCAGGGCTGTGGCTGAAGTCCAAGGACAGACCAGAGTCTGAATCTAGCTCATCCTCACAATCTAGGAAGATTAAGGTTCAAAGTAAGTTTCACGGTTTCATTATGTGCATTTTTTTATTTATCATGCTCTTCAAAGAACTGTGCTGAACTGTAACGGTTACAGATTTTGTAAATAAAATAGTTATGGTATTGCCTACCTGTGGAATTGCCATGATGATGTGTTGATGGTCGACCATGATTTTCTCTGACTGCAATCTTAGAGCCTAAGTGGTCATCATCATTGGAAATTTCCTGTTCTGCTAGTTCATGGTTGAAGTAGCTTTCATCTTCCAATCTGGCTGCCATCTCAGGACTGAATCCTTCCTCCAGAGCCTGGTCCAACAATCTAATTTCATCCAAAATGGTAGCATCCTCTAAAAGATCACTAAGTGGAATAGGAAGATCATCTTCATTGTCTTCATACCCCAAAAGGTGACTGGGAGGAGATCCCGCAAGGTCTTGGGTCATAACATTTCCTTCTAAAGGTATGGTGGAATTGGAAGATTGAAAGTTAACATCAATGCCAGAAAGATGTTCTGGTTCCATCCTACCCACATAAACTTGTGATAAAAAAGTGATAATGTTATCTTCTTCCATTAGTTCCATGCTGAAGTCTTCTAAAGGTTCTTCTGCAAGCAGATCTGTTTGATCTGGAGGACTATTCAAGGGATGTCCATCAATGTTATTCAAAGTGTCCTGTGTGTTCAATGCTGAGTTGTGGTCATCCAATTCTGCGGTAGGGGTTAATGGAAGCAGGACTGTCTCAGACTCAGTTAGAGGCTCTAATAAACCTGGAAAGATGGTGTGGGCAAAAATATACATATATTATTTACAACAGGTTGTGGGTTTGGAACAAACATTCACAGAATTTTCTGTAAACAAGAAAACCAAATTATGTCATATATTTAGAAAATGTCTGGATCTTATACAGGAGTTTTCTAAGGGTTTTTCAAAGTTATTAGAACTTTCCAATTCCTATCTGTAATCTTGACTATGAAAGTGATCAGTGTTTTGTATTATTTTTAAAAACCCAGACAAATTTTTTTAAGTTGAGCTCAGTGTCCTAATTATTTTTTTCTGGAGCTCTTCAACTACATCTCTACTAACTACGTCTAAGCATCTACAGAAAAAGGTCACAAGGTATTTTTAAAAACTATGGAAACATAGACATAACATAAAGAGCTATAGTTTATTATGAAATTAATTACCATGTTGTAAATGAGTCTCCATCAAAAGGGTCTCCTGATCAGCCTCTGTAGCAGGATTGTCACAGCAGTTAGACAATGTTCCAGACACATTTCCTCGAAAGGTTCCAGATGGTCTTGAATTTAGATTGTGGCCTGATGATGCCATGTCCATGTCTGTGTTCTGGAGGGCAGAGATGAGAAATGTCTCTAAATTTACTGTATCTTGATTTTTACATTTTATCCCATATTTTTATCTCACTCTATTTAGCAAATATATTTTCATTTATTTTTATTCTCCTAGTCACCTCAGGTTCCATGATATTTAGCAAATCCTGCCAATGGAGCTCAAAGTCCATGGAGGGATTATCAGTGGAGAACAGTAGGGGGTCTCTGTCTGAGGGCTGACTCTCCAGGTCCTCCACTCCACCACCAGCATCATTTAACTGAGGTCAAAGCAACCAAAAGAAATTCTGAGCACTGTTAAGCATAAGGAAAAGATTAAAAACAAATGAGAAGAGAACAGACTATGGTGGCAACCTACCCATTGTTCCTCTGTGGAGGGGAAGGTCTCCTCCAATAACCTGAAACACTCCTGAAGGGAAGTCTGAAGAAAGGAAAAAGAAAACTGAGTTTAACCTATCATTTTTTGCTGGATGACTAAGAAACCAGATACATCTTGATCTATAAATCTCTCCTTGGGCTGATTCCCTCTTATTTATGTGTTTATATGTGTACAAACCACAACCAATACAGCCTTCGTTCTCACAATATCATACAATTGATTGTCCCAAAAATCAGAGCAGAATTGGGGAAAAAGGCTTTTAAATACGCTGCCCCTGCTTCCTGGAATAATCTGCAGAAGGAACTGAAATTATCAGAATTGGTTACCTTGGGGGAGTTTAAGTCCATCTTAAAGGAACGAGAGAATAACTCTTACTCAATGTGATTGTTTTTAATATCGCTCTTAATTTGATCTGTTATTGTATATTTTTCACATGTTCGTACAGGATATAGTATTTGTTTTAATGTTATATACTTATGTGGTACATGTATTTTGACTTTTGTTGCCATGATGCCAGGTCTCTCTTGGAAATGAGATTTTTAATCTCAATGAGATTTTACCTGGATAAATAAAGGACTAATAAAAATAATAACATGGGTGCTTATTTTAGCAGACCTTCAGGGGTGCTCTGGATAGTGGTGTCTCTAGTTTATTAATCATGGTTAGCAAGAGATTGTGCACTTTATGGATTGATTACAAGATCCTCACTGACCCTCTCAGTGAGATCAAGTGTGGAGAACAGAATGGAGCAATTGTCAGCAGCCTCCTCTACATGGATGACATTAATCTGTATGCCAAGAGCAAACAAGACATTGATTCACTGATATACAACAGTGACATTGGAATATCATTCAAATGGTAACGAAGAGAGGAAAGGCAGTCAGAACTGGGGGGAAATATATAAAACAGGATTTATTTTATCAGTCACACCTGCTGGAATATTAGGAAAAAATATTTTAATGTCCAAATGTATACCCAGTGGTTTATCTGTTATAAATGGTGACTCTTTCTTTTTTGTTACTTTTCCATTAACAGTTTAGCAAACAATGTCACATTAAACCAGAGGTGGGGCACTCCAGGCCTCAAGGGCCCATGTCTTCCAGGTTTTAGATCTCACCCTGGGTCAACACACCTGAATCAAATGATTAGTACATCACCAGGCCTCTGGAGAACTTCAAGACATGTTGAGAAGGTAATTTAGCCATTTAAATCAGCTGTGCTGAATCAAGGACACATCTAAAACCTGCAGGACACTGGCCCTTGAGGCCTGAAGTTCCCCACCCCTGCATTAAACAAATATCCATCTCCCTGGTTTCCTACTTTTCCTACTTCATTTCCAAAGATGGTAAATATTTTTTAAGAATTTACCACAAAAACCAAACCGTAACATTTAATAAAAGATAAATTATTTAATTAGAATTACAAATCCAGCAACTACTGCTCACCAAAGGCTTCACACGTGTGCCAGTTATATTGGGTAATTTCCATATTGAAATCTGTCAGGTGCATTTTCTGTTTTACCAGGCAACAAACAGACAGACTGGCTCAAAATATCTTCAACCTTATCCTGACCTGGTTGGGGACTTTCGAGACAAACCCAAGACCCCCAGCAGCTGGTCAGCAAATATGTGGCTTTCAACATACAGAATATAGATCAAAGCTAAATTGCTGCTGCATGACAGGAGTTCAGCTTAGTGTCTGATTTTAAGCCCTCATCATTCCATTCATCATAATTGCTAAACTGTTGTAGTTGTGACTATAGCAATGTAACTGATTTATTTACTTATTTATATGATCAGTTTCATCACTGCTCGGTACTCCTGTTTACTTCCTACCACAAGTGCAAGTTAAAACCTTATGCAATAGTATGCGTTCGTTTGCATGATGGCTCATTGCTTGTGAATGTCTGAACTGCTGCTGTAAACAGGAGGGATTGCAAAACGGAGGAATGCCGATGTGTGTCAGTAAGCAATAAGTTAGTGATCAGGTTTCAAAACAAGCCAGACAGTCACAAGGCTGAAGGACACTAATAAGGCTTTCATTCTGTATGAGTGTGACTGTGTTTGTGTGTACGCTTGCTAATTGATTCTGATAGCTGATGGGGAATTTAAAACATCATTATATTTGTTTTCATTTTGATGAAGAGGGGATAGCGTGTGTGTGTGTGTGTGTGTGTGTGTGTGTGTGTGTGTGTGTCTGTCCTGACTGGACATGCCGGCCAGCATGTGGGCTATTTTTATACTGTACATTCTGTTTGTTGGCATCGGTCACAGTGTTTTGTTTAGTCATAATTTAGTATGTGTAACCCCGTGATGATTAAATAATGTAAAATGCACCTTTCTGAGCATACACTCATGGTGATCTTTCTATGTATCTTTCAAGAAACCCTCAACACAGTAAGCTGAGAGAGATGTGGTTGTCCTTTTACTGTTACAGTACTCGGATACTAAGACAGGTTATGTGTGTGTTTAAATATCTGAAAATATCAGAATAAATCAAGATTACAATATAAATAAAACTCAAAGTGTCCAACTTGCAGTTACTCAGTATCTACTACCATTAGGTGAAGCAGTTAGTGGACATTAAAAGAGTAGTAAGCAGTGTGCGTGACCCCAAAGACTCAAGCTTGTTGGCTGCACGACCAAAACAGTGCACTACAAGATAAGAAGAAACGCTACAGCTGAATGAATGTTGAGCTAACAGACATTTTCTCTTCAGCAGGCTCTTTCTTTTACTCTTTAATGTGTTTCAACTGTACTGATTTTATTGCTTCAGCTTCCTAGTGAGGTCATGTGCGGTGAGGTGAGGTTTCCTAGTGACTCATCGATCTCTGACTCATTCTCTCACATGACATCAAGCTCAGTTTGGGTGACAGTCAACAAACAAAAACAGCACTTTAGTCCGTTCATATAGCATATATGTAAATAAAGGCCAGCGGTTTCTATTCATTCCAACATATCTACACTGCTACTTCAGTGACGATATGGGTGGATCTACAGACTTGTAAATATTTGTTGATATTTTTCATTTATTTATTTATTTTATATTTTTATATTTACAGTGTGTCCTAATGATCTGGTGGTACCCTGACTTTTTCCTGTAGTACATTTGTGGTTTTAAATCAATCTATTCAATGGATTGGGCATATAAGCACACTCATTCCATTCTTCCTCTGCCTCAGTGCATATTGAGTGTAAGACAGTGGTTATCGGGCATATGGTATCCTTTCACTTTCATGAACCAAAAATGGAACTTTCAGGGCCGTTTGACACAGCAGTTTGGCAGGTGTTATACACAGATGTTCTCTTGATCTGCTGTCTTTCTTCACAAGAAAAAATTATTGACTCATCATCTCCACTCAGTTCACATCTATTAATCCCTACTCCCAGCCCTATGAGTGCCAATATGACAATTAGAAAAGACTTTAAATAGACAGAGCCAATTGGCAAGAAACAATTTCACAAACAGCTGTAAAAGCTGCATGTGAACAGGATTTTATCCCCTAGATAACACATTGTTATCTCAAGGATAAAGGTCAACCCTTGTAACTTAATTCTCTTTGGCCTAGTGTTAACTATTACAGCATACACATCCCTGTATAAAGGCTGTCTGTTTTCTTATGGGACTGTTTATTGATAATTTTATCATAGAATATGTAATAAACCTTTGCACACACTTGCACTTAACCTAGTTCAAACATAAGTCAAAATGGTTTTAGAGGAGCATTGCACAAGAACATGAAAATAAACAGAAAAAAATCTATATTTGAATGTTGCAAATCACTCCGTATAAAACTACTGTACCTCTGTATCCTCTTTCTCCTCTTCATCCTCAAGTTCAGCTTGTGGCTCCACAGGCAGGGCAGTCAACTCTCTCTCTATTTCAGCAGGAATTCTTTCCAGCAAGGATGCCTGGTCTGGAGATCTTATGGGGAGGGGTTCTGGCTCCCGCTGGACCAGCCATGTCTCTAGTTCTGCATGTGGAACCTGTGGAGAAAGGTTCAAAATTATATGAACTTTTCTCACAAGATCACAGGAGTCTTACCAAAAACATTCATTTTGCTGTCCTACAATAAGCTGTATAGGATTAGAATTAGGTGCACAGCTACTCCTTTATGTAGAATTTTTTATATAGCATGCCCAAACAGAAATCTTACAATAGAAGATCAGATGTGTGTAAAACACTCTGTTCTGATCTGATCTTGTAGTTTCTGAAACTATGCTTGTTTAACATGTGGCTAAAAATACACTTAAGCCTACTCCTGAGGTGACCTGGTGGATTTTAAGAGGTAAATATTTCAGGTTTTTATGCTAAGTCAGTGAAATCTGCTGCCGGCTGTAACTTGTAAACTGTTCTTTTAATCCTTAAAATTACAATAACTTTTAATTGAAATTCAATGTATCGATGCCTAAAGAGATAATGACTAAAAAAACCAAATCTTTTTTTTACGTGTAGTCTGTCCAAAGAGCGCACCCAGCCCAGCAGCCTTTGTGCTGTGGAGAACCCATCTAGTTCTACACTTTTGGGGTGCAAGCCTTCCTCCAGGTGATTACGGAGGTTGTGGAACTGTGTTTCGGTGAGCGCTGAGGTTGGACCCAGGATCATTTCATGCAAAGAGGAAGGCAGGTAGGGCTCCAGTTCCACGTCCACCCTCACGCCACAGAGACTCAGCAGGATGGCCATCTGGATAAGGCCCTCAGTAAAGTATTTCTTGAGGTGCAGCATTGTTTTGGCAGATGACAGTAGTTTTAGAAAGCAGACTATAAAGCTTGATGTTGGTCACCCCCACTGTGGTGTCTCTTCTTTTGGGTAGTTCTTCTGCAAGAAGCAAAAAGGAGCTCTTATAGGTTTTGTGCTATATATTGTGGCTCTGTGGGAAAGTAAAAAAGATAGGAAAATACACCAATTCTCCATTGATCAGGGCCTAATCTGAAAAAGGCAATCTGGCAAATGTTAGATGTTGTTTCTTATTTAATCACTGCAATTAAGTATATTAAAAATATTTTAGTCCCTTCTATATGAAAATTTGTTTTTCTAATAAGTCCTACACACGCATCAAGACTTACTGCCATTTTACTATCATCAAATAAACTAACATGCCTGCATTGTGGGTGAAAGCTGAAGTACTCCCAGAGTACAGAAAAGCCCCAGCTGACTAGGAAGTTCAAGACATGAACTTTCTTAATTTGAGTGCAAAGCCCTGCAAAACTGTGCTGCCCAGACAGTTTCTGTCCCACTTACAACTTAACAAAGTCTGATTCCTTTTAACAGCTGTAACAAAGTTAGAACTTTCTTACTGCTATGCTCTTTAACCACTAGAATTGCCCTTCAATTAGCCTATAATTGATGCTAGTACTACACCTCCCACCATTATGACGTTGATATTAACTCCAGCTATCAAGTCTAATCTTCTACTGTCAGTGTAGCCTGCCTTAGAGCAGTTGAGCTCTGACAGTTAGTATGAGGAGATAAGGCAGGCACAGGGCAGGGCTGGCCTGTATCACTGCTCTCAGTAACTTTGACCTACTTCTAGAACAGGGGTGGGCAATCTCAGTCCACGAGGGCCGGTGTCCCTGCAGGTTTTAGATGTGTCCTCGAACCAACACAGCTGATTTAAATGGCTAAATTAGCTCCTCAACATGTCCTGAAGTTCTCCAGAGGCCTGGTAACGAACTAATCATGTGATTCAGGTGTGTTGACCCAAGGTGAGATCTAAAACCTGCAGGGACACCGGCCCTCGTGGACTGAGATTGCCCACCCCTGTTCTAGAAAGTCTTTGGTAACCACCTGCCTGGCCGACAAGACCTGTGTTACTCACTGCAGCCACATGATGTAACTACCAATGTTTGCCTGGAAAACCCCTCTCCATGTACTCCATTCAAGAATTAGGTTTACTTTTCCTTCTATGATGACCTGTTTAGAGAGGGTGGTGTAGAACTACTCACTGAGACAGGAGCCTGAAATCTTTTTAGCAACACCTTAAGACCTATGGAAAAAAAAAATTATAAACTATATTGTTTTTTGTAAGTGTTCCCTTATGTTGTATCCATACTCATCTGGCATTGTACTTGGTACCTGGCAAACTAATACAGTCCTGCAAACTTCTCATTGTGGGAAGTATGATTAATAAACTCAGGGTTTCCTACGGAAAAGTTGTTAGCTCCCACAACTGTGAAAAAAGTGTGAACGCAAAAAGGAATTCAGTACTCTCTCTCACACACAGAAGAGCAGTAGCCAACTTTGATTTGTAGTCATAAGTGAGTGGGTTTTAAATGAACAGGTAAAACAATATTAAATCATAAGAGTTGTCTGGTTCTTTATTCTCTTTTTTAGCCCCTTCTCAGTTTATCAAACAATTTTGTGTAATGTAAAAAGCAATAAGCAGAAAAAGTAACAGTAGCCACTGAAAACGCTATGTCCAGATGAATAGAATCAAACTTTTGGGTTAACAGTACCTAACTGGACTATTTTCGGTTTTGGGGGGCTGTAAACAAGCATCATCTTTATTTTTGATTATCTGCTGTATATTTTTCTTTGTAAATGTCAGAAAGTAATACTATCATTATTACATGAAAAACTACAACTGAGAAATGTTATCTGATCAGTTTTATCAGTCTGATCAGTCTGTTTTATCTTATGATCATAACCGTAAGAATCAGTTTAAGCGTATTAGGCTATTCCAAGTATCCAGTAGTCATAATTCAGAAAAATGTGGCTCTACTAGTGGATTAATGTGTATCTTTACTGGTCTGGCTGGTGAACACAGTTTATTCAACTCCAGTATATGTGTCATGTTAAATCTTAAACCTTAATTTGTAAAATACGATCACATTTTCCATGTATTATGTAACATTGCCTCTTGAAATTAGGCTTGGTTATAAATATGACGGGAATCTAGTCAGCGAGTCTGAGCAGCAGGTTGCACAGTGTTTTTATCCCCGATCATCCAGAACACCTGATAAGTGTTTTATCGCGGAGAAGCCGTTTATACATACACATGTATTTTATTTGTACCCTACAAAAAGAAACATAACACAACGGGAGCCTAACAGTCTAAGCACCTTAGTAGCGTACATTATAATCAGCATTACCGGGATACTGCTGTGACTCCACTGGCGACTCCCAAACACACCCTCACACAGAAGTATACAGACACAAGATAATACACAGAAGCACATCAAAGCAAATAATATATCGATAATAAGTGTGGGTATAAAAGATGCTGTCTTACCAGTCAGGTTTAGTGTGTGCTCAGGGTGTTTGTTGATCTCTCCTACACTACCCCAGCTTATGTTTCTGTTCACTAGAACTGCCCTGGAGGGTGGGACCTTTTTAAAGCAGCACCCTCGTGATGACGTGTAATAAGCCCTCCCTAGGAAAAAAAAAAAAAATCTCTGGCGTGTGTGTCAGCATTTCCCTACTTAAGCTGGGGAAAAAAGAAATAAACAAAAGATTACTCACCAAGTAATGCCTGCTACAACAATAATACAGGCCGTGAAGTTTCCTCTCCGTTCACAGAAAGCTGACGGCAGATTTTGAAGACGTGTTACTTTAGGTCTGTCGCAAACAGTTTACTAGAATTTATTAGTGAATGTGTAATATAAGAACAGGCTGTCGGCCTCGTGATTTGTGTCTTTCTCCCAGCAATCAAAATAAGAATAAAAGGACTAAAAAGTAATTTTACTAATATTATATTTCTAAATGTGATATTTTGAAGATCACCACCAGAGCATATCATATAGCTATATCCCTAACACCGAAGATTTTCCACTATATTTGTCTAGAATAAACGTTGTAAAGTTAACAAGCGCAAAGAAAAGGAGGCCTGAAAGCGAGCATTCAGGTTGTGCTAAGGCTCACTCACTCGGAATAGGAAAAGGTGGCCAGAAATGAACCAATCAGAGCAGAAAAACACTAAACCAGATGCACAAATAAATAAGAATTACAAAAGTAAGAAAATATAGATGCTGCTCAGAGGCCAAAAAAACCACAACTGCTACTGTGATTTCCCTGGGTGTCATCTCAGCTCTACATTACCTCAGCCGAGCACATTAAAGGCACAGATACAATGTAAGGACAGACCTAGGTTAAAATCTGCCTCTGGTAACTCTTTTTATAAAATTTGGTGAAGTTAGATTGATATAACTTTTTTTCACCCACTGGCTCAGATTTTGTCCTCATTTTGATTAAGCAGGTTTCTTCTGTATTCTAACCTGCCGACTAGTTTAGATCCAACTGTGACCTCTGTCTGGCTTTCTCTGTCATACTTTTACTGTAAGATGTTTACTTGGTACATCATTCTGACAAACCAAAGGTTCTTTGAAAATCTCTACATCATGTGTTTTTTGCACATTGATTGAGTTGAATTTATTCCATTTTTCGCGTTACTAGAAAATCAACACAAACTGCAGTTTGACATTATTTTTTATTTATAAAAAATGCTATAAACATTCCAGGACATTGTTCAAGAAACATAATTCAAACATTAAGCTGATTTGAAGGCAACACTTCAGGATTTGTTAAATTTTCATGGTCATTCAAAAAACAGTTTACATTCTTGCAGCTCGGATTTAAGCTCAGATTTAACGAACCATTAATAGATTTGGCTGATGGTTAAAAAACGATTAGCAGAAGCATGAAATGTTCAGGATCTATAAGAATCATGATTCCTGTGTTTACCTGTACTAACAGAGATTTTCAAATCTATAATGGCACATATACAATAGTGTAACATGCTCTTTAAACATGAAAAAGTATACATAAAACAAAATCTTATATCGTTTGCTTCATAATGACTGGTTTAAAGAGAATAGTACTGGAGGAACCTTTTTGAAGCATTATTTGCAAACTTGCATTGAAATGAACAGAAGAAAAGTCACGAACGGGATTCAAATAATATATTCAGTCAGAAGCAAGATCACTAAAGTCTATCAACATTTTCTCTACAGTCCAGAAAAATAGTGAAGAAGATTTTCAGACAGTCTGTGCTGAGATACATCAGTGTGGACCAAAGCAGCAGACTGCTAAAAATGGCTAGAAGAAAAGTGTACTGTTACCACAAAGGCTCTTAAAGCAGGCAAATCATTTTATTTATGGTAACAAAACTTTATTTATTAAGAAATTCTGAGAAAATTCTAGTTTACTGATTTCCTCCTGAAATGCTTTAACCAGCTGCCAGCACTGGAAGACTGGGTACATTCCAGTGAAAAGCACATGTGGAATGTAATGGGGAGCAATGTGAGTGAACTGTATACTTCTTCAGATAATAGATATAATAATTACTTTTAAATTGTTAATTTGTTTCTTTCATACACCTATTCTGCACTTACTGGTCCTCAAAGATTTGTACAATCAATCAGATTTATCCTGACCTCATTCTTCATATCACACCAAGATTTTCTTGTAACATTTTTAGCACCAAAAACAGGAACCTGACTTATAAAAAAAAATTGGGTTAATACAGGTCAGGTTCCTACAATACCAAAGGTGTATCAAGATTTTGGCTCTGCTTGTTGTATTAATATAAAATATCCATCTCATAATGTCACCTTCTGTTGCTGCTTCGACAGAAGCGTATTAGGTTAAATGCTATAATGTTTATAGGTTACACTACATTTATTGCCTTGTTACAAATAGATTGATAGATAGTTTGTCATTTTGACTTCTAATGTCCTGTATTGGCAGGACAGTCAGATTTATTTGGACATTACACTTCAGCTCTACCAAAGAATTTACATAAAATATGGAAGTAGCCACTTTAATGTCACTCATTGAATACACAAGTTCCACTGCGAAGTCTTAAGTTGAGGTTTTTGCCTGTGCAATCCAGGTGTTTTAGTTTTTAGTAGTACTAATACTACTATGTCAACGGGAAAAAGAAATAACTGAAAAAGTTTTAAACAGTAGAGCACTAAATATCAGGGAAAAATATATATTGAAGACATTTTTGAAGTTAACATTATGCAATTGATTTGTAATTGTATGAGGAAAACATGGTTGGATTGATACTTGGGCGGTTAGATTCATTATTCAAAGTAAACAGGCTGGGCTGGTTTAACATGAATTCTGCTAATAATCTCATATGACAGCTTTTAGGAATAAGCTTTGTCATACATAGGATATGGAAATAAAAAGGATTACTTGGTTTTCAGTGTGAGACAGGATGCAGCACAGTTTTTGTTCTTGTTCAGACAGTTGATTTGAAGAATGCAGAGATCAAAACTAAATTGTGGCATCAGATCTCGTAACAGAATGAAACCCACAAATCATGGTTTTGTTTCTTTTCTTTTCTTTTCAAAATACATATTTTTGATGTAAAAAGAATTTTTCTAGATATTACACACTGGATGGATATGAATAAGCCACTTTGAGAGTGTATATGGTTTTTTTAAAGTAATTTCCAGAAATATTTAGAGGTTATCAAGCTCTATGGAAATGTCATCCACAGAAAGATAAATACATTATGGTTACATCACCTCACATGTAGTGCATTGACAGATTTTGCAAAACAATGTGCTTAAAGTGCAAAGACACACCAGAAATGACTTCATATCTGTTACTTCAGAGACTGTCACCTGTCAGTCATGTTGTTACTTCTGATTTTGATCAGTTAACAAACCAAATGACAACTGGACATTTTTTGGCTGACTCCCCCTCTCTCACTGTGCTAATGCTCCGTTTTCTCTCCCCGTCATCGCCCACCTACATCTTTACCTTCATTTCTCCCCCCAATTGTCCACCATCATCTTCTTCATTCTGTTTAAGATCCTGCCTCCTGCTCCTGTCCCAAGGCCTCTAAAAGAATTCCCATTGGAGTCCTCTTCAAACCAATGCTTTCGAGTTTGTTTTCCAGCTTGTTCTTCAGACTGCGGAGCCTCACCGATGCATGGACGAGAACCACTGGAAAGAAGAGAGACAAGACTTTCTGTCCAACAGAGAACTTTTCTGGTTCTTGTTTGAACTAGACCCACACACACTGCATTCAGACACCAACACGTTCTCACTCCCAAAGCATAACATTTTACGCTAGGTGACAAATCGTCAACATATTACGTTTTCGGCCACCCAACGCGTTCCTACGTGACGACATCGGAAAACTGCGGACACGTGAGAACCGTTTGGACTCAATCTACACATCTTCGCTTTTCCCCTTAAAATCGCTTGGGAACACACTATTTCACATGATTAAAGTGCTGGTTAAGGTTAGGAATAAGGTTATGGTTAGGTTTAGGGATAAGGTTAGGTTTAGGCGTAGGGATACGGTTATGGTTAAGGTTAGGAATAAGGTTATGGTTAGGCATAAGGTTATGGTTAAGGTTACAAATAAGGTTATGGTTAGGCTTAGGGATAAGGTTAGGTTTAGGGCTGCAATATAGGGCTGGAACCCGCCGCGTACCATAACAACGTGGAAGGTCACCTTTCGCGTTCCTCAGGAACGTCCCGGGACGTGACAAAACGTCGGGATGTTACGCCTCGGGAGTGAGAACGGGCTCCAGACACACAATAAGTCCTCAACAAGTTCTGCAAACTATTTGCTTTCCTTCTTCTAGCTTCTGCTCAAATTCAGCAGATGTCCATATTGACACTAAAAAACAATGATGTTATCTTTGGATGACCAGGCAGCTATTTTCTTATCTGTAACACATTACTTAATAACAAAGGCCTTTATCTTATAATAACATTTATAATTTTTCATGCTTTGATTTATGTTTGAACCTTATCTGCGTTTTCCCCAAACAAGCTGCTTTTTTTTTCAAAGTGCATAAAAAAAGTTGATAACTTTGTGGTTCTGCCTAGAATTTTAAGTCTTTTTCTAGAGTGACAAACCAAAAATATGATGGCTCTACCCACAGCATAATTTCATAAGTTTGATTCTTGAAGTTAAACTAACTTCCTAACAAACAAACCTATGGCCTGAGTTATAATTGCTATGAAAACCCAAGGACAAAGCAATAAGTGGTTCAGGAGATTCCAACAGAAACGTGAAGCTGCAAGAAGCCTTTTCACTTCATACTACTTCCCTTTAATGCAATGAGAGAATTATACAACCCAATAATGAATAACTGTTCATTTACAACATGTTCTTTTAATGTCTCATCTCTCTTTTTTTTTATCCAGAATGCTCACCTGCAACTCCTCATTTACCCTATTTTGTATCAAAGCACAGGTACAAAAACTCAGTATATGTCTAACTTCTCTCAATTTAAATATGAGCAAGAGACATAGAGTCAAAACATCAATGTTGTTTACATTGCAACACCAAGACTGACCGACAAACACCACATACAGAAGTAAAGATGGGGCTGTTATGCCAGCTATGATGCTATCTGCTCTACCACCTAGCTGTGGCTCAGTAGGTAGAGCTGGTCATCATGCATCAGGACTTTAATGCCTGGGTACTCCAGAAATGTCTTTTAAAAAGCAACTTGATAAACAACAATGAAGACAAATTTACTGATCGGTCAGACTAACTCACAAGTGTTAACTCCAGTGCTAATAAATCAAATCAATGTATTACATGGCAGTGGATTACAAAGTCTTTAGAGATGTTGATTTACCAAAACCAAGCCCATGCACTTGTGAAAAGAATGCCTGCTTCACAGGTTCCCAAAACAGCCGAACCTTGTTTTCATAATCTGGTCAAATTTGCAGTGTACGATTTAGTGTGTATTTTTCTGTCTTACTGAATATAGGGAAGGCTATCCCAAACAGAAATACAGCTACTCCTCCCAGCACTGATATGAAGAGGTAGCTAGCTGCAAGAATGGCCAACATAGAGACTGTTGGGTGGTTTCTACGGAAACGGCGAATAGGAGCTTGGTTCTCTGCAGCCCAGACAAAGCCGGCGAACAACAAGGTGACCACTGTCATGCCAGTGAAAAGCTGGAAGGGCTGGAAATACCTGAGAGGAGAGAGGAATAACTGTAAGTAATGGATCTACATAATGAGACTAGCATCTTAATGCTTAATAAGGAAAAAAAACAAGTATTACTGAGATATACTCCGTTGGTTCTGGCAGTCACTGAGAAATCAGCTGCTTAAACCTCATTCACTCAGAATAAGAGACTGGTCAGTGATCCTGCTTTCTGGTACAGACCCCTGATCTGTCGTCTGCCTTTGTTATTTGGACTAACTGTATGAACGTTGTCCTGATGTGTCACTCTCTATGTTATTGACAAATACAGACTTAATATAGTTCACTGAGTAATATCCAAATTAACTCTACATGAATCCATTGAATATGTTAGCAATCCTGTTGGAAACTAAATTCAAAGTTCAACAAAACCCAAATGGTGGCTTACTTAAAACAGAATAGAACAGAATATAAATATCCTTTATTGTCTCATGGTGTTCCAGCAGCAAAGTGTCTGGCAGACAGACAGTGCAGATTCAAATAACAATTTACAACATAATGAAAAAAATCACTGTACAGTTACTAAGTTAATAAAAATGTTTTAAAAAAATGCAAATAACAGCAGGGACATAAAGAACTATAATATAAACAACTTATTGTGTTTGATGTGAGCAGTGATGTACAAGTGCAGGACAAAAGTAGAAGACATGGGTCTGAAAAACTATCTACAGCAAATGAACAGTGTGTGCATTTAATGTCCTAAAGAAAGTAATTCGAGTTTCTTGAGGAAAAAAACCACAAACAGTGCTGTTCTCACATTTAGTGTAAATAATCTAAATTGTGGTGCATACCAGCATGTCATATTGTGCCAGAAGAGAATTCTTTGGTAACAGCAACACAAACTTCTTTCATCGCCTTATCTACTTGTCAGATAAGAAGATGATCTTGATTAGTCAAATTGAAACTGGATGATATGCCTCCAAGTCATTTGCTCCAGTCTTTAAAGTTACAACTTGCATTTGAATCTTCTGGTTCAGTGTGGTCGCCATATTGCTGCAGGGCAGACCCATCTCCTAATGCACCTTTATGGAGGCAGGAGGTCTGTCCACAATTAAAGTAATTAAACTTGAACCAATGTTGAGGTTGTTTGGTTTGATGTTTATTTCTAATACGCTTTTCATCCTTCCTATGAGCTCACTGTCTGGTCTCTAAAACTTGTTGTTTGTTCCCAATGTGCTACTCTACAACACTCCTGGTTCACAACCTCAAATTTTGGGTTTAAGGATAGAACTGGAAGGAAATATGTTAGTTCTTGGACTGTGTGGCATTCCCTTTAACGTGCTGTAACAGATCATTGAGATCAGCTGCCTTCTTCCATTCCCACGTAGAGAAATGGAGGTTGGCAGATCTGACTAAGATGTTCATTACTCCAAATCTGTCTCTCGCTCTCATGTGTGAAACTCTATGGTCAAGAGACGATGTCATGATCATGGAGCCTGTTCGTTCTGGCTGTTGCTGAAATGCAAGTCACTAAAAGGAGTTCAGCACAATCCTGAAAATTCACAAACTTCGCTGTTTACTAGAATGAGAGAGAGACTGGTGAATGTGAGAGGGGGGTGCTGACCACGTCAGAATACCTACCCCACTATGAGCAGGAAGCCAAGCACGCACAGGAAATAATTGCTCTGGTAGTAAAGCAGGTTGTTAATAATGCGGTTATTCCAGCGGTCCAAGTTACGCACATCTGGCGTGGCGAACCGGACCGCACACAGGAGGAAATCATCCAGACTACGGAGGGGTGGCGGCTGCACGCCTGCCATCTTTTCTAAGCGATAAATACACGAGATTTCCCAGAGTGCAACGGGGGACGGAAGAAATGGGGAAGAACGCTCCAGAGCCGAACTGGACGCTGCACGTTCCCGAATAGCGAGAATGCGCGCTCGTCCACGCAGTAGTTTGGAAACAGAAATATCTTTACTAATACCTCTTATTACCACTCACTTGTGGCCCGTTGTGTTTTTTAGTCAGTATACAATAAGTCGAGCAAATTTTTGGAGGTTAAAATGTTTTACATTAGTTAAATTGCCACGTTTACCATTTTTATCAATTAGCACCTAGTTTAGACTATATTCAGTAAAATCGATTATATTACACAGAGTCCACGCGTGGCACAGAATTGTTTTTTAAAGGCACCCACCATAGAATGTGTGTATAAAGTTGTCACAGTGACTCTTGGGCGGTAGTGAAACATGTTTATTATTACCAGCAAGTTACGTAGCTTGCTGATAATAAATTCATAGTTGCTTTGTGATTTAATCTATTTAATATTTTTTATTTTGTTTTCTCAATTTTATATAGTTACTGAAACTATAAAAAATAATTTTGAGTATTCAGAAGAAGGGAATGGTTTGGGGTTTACCTATTCATGTTTTCAATCTTAATTTGTAAAACTGAACTCATGAAATAAATGTACCATAAAAGTCTAAAATGTTTCTGTCCCTCCAGGTGTTGTCTTCAAAATACTCACAAGTGACAATTATTTGACTTCAAGGTACAAACCTCTGGATACGTCCTGTGATTTCTTTGAATGATACCTTTTGGACAGAGGATTTAGATAGTTCCACATATCAACAATAATATGGTTCTGCCTCATCATTAATCTGATAACACAATTTTCTCTCTTCCATTAATGCTGTTGCAATTAATTTAATACTAGTGTTTCATCTCTCTACCAGCATCTAATTCTTTCAAACCTTTTCAAATAAATAGTCCCACTGGATCAAACCAAATTTGATCCAGTATAAATTAACCACAACAATTTTACAGATATTCTATTCTTTGTTGTTTTAAATTTCCAGGAGAGACCTTTGTCAGCATATTGATGGTGAGATTTGCTGGCTGAGGCAGCTGAAAAACTGACCACAAGCTATGAAATTTACAAAGTGAGACCGCTGTGGGAGGTGGATATGAAACAGTATGCTAACACCAGAACAGTGGTTGTGATTAAGCTTACATACCTCAAACATACTGATCACTCTACACCAGAACTGATTTTAAGACATGGTTGGACTAATTCATATCTTTACAAAGAGTGATAAATGCAGAGGAGGAGAGCATAATCTTTATTCTTTTCATGGCATTCTGAAGGAAGCATTGTGCTGCAAGTCATCATGAAAAAAGCTGGTAATTCTTCAAAGCCAGTCTTAATTATGGTCAGTTTAACAGACAAAGTGGTGTGCAAAACCTGAGACATAACTGTTGAAATGGCTCTTCAGGTTGTTCTTCCTCTGTTTTGTATGTTCATCAAATGTGGTTGTTTTTCCAGTGTCAAATTTGGACTTTCAATTTATTTATTTTAGTATGTTGTGTGGTGCCGTTAATTGTACAGCTTGCTTAACCTCTTCACATCTACCAGGTCACCAGTGACCGATTTAGGGCTAAGTTTACATCCTGCTGTGAGTATTCTGCGACCCTGTTATGGTCCTGCGTCCATCCTGCTTAGCTCCCTGCAGCTGTCTCAGGATCTCCTGGGGGTTGCACTGGAGGGCTGCAGAATGTGTGACCACTACTTCAAATGATGTGTCTGCCTTCATCACCCCAGGGTTGCTGCTTCACCATCTTCAGTTAGATACAGTCACATTCCCCACCATGCTCTCTGCCAGTGAAAATTTCCTTTACTGGACAGCACCCAGATCTTGTCCACAGTGACACTGCCACCCCCAAGCAAGCACAGAAGCAACCAATATCAGGACAGCTGACAATCTGTGTGGATATTCATTCTTCATGCTCTGTATTTATTTTTACTTGAATGTGCAGATAAGTGTCAGGAATGAAAATCATGCATATTTTGAGCATTTTGAGGCTGAATCCTCGAATCTCTGCAATAGAGGTATTCATAGCAACATTAGCACAGCTACTAGACATAATAGCTACTTTTATGGATAAATACAGCAGGTTACAAAGTACCAGATTTCTATAAAAATCAGTCCTTACATAATCCACAATAACAAACACTTGTTGCATTTTTATGTCATTGACAAAAAAAGAAATGTAGAACCTACATGAGGTTATTTGACCAAATCTGCAAAGGTATGGGGGATCAAAGAAGAGACAACAACACAGTGGTGACTACAAAGGCATGAGCTTGTGAACAGTGAGGCAGTCCTTGCCTCAGTATAGACTGGTGGGATGCAGATGAAGTGACTATGGCTATATGCACTGCAGGGCCCTAAGGTTGAGATGTCTCTGCAGGTAAGATCTGGGTACATAGCATGATATATCTATACCTTATAGATTTGACAGTATTTAATATAATCACTTACCCCCACTTAACATGATCAGTGCACTTCACATTTCAGCTGAATCATTCAAACAAATAATTTGATTTTAGTAATGACTACGTTTTTCTAATAAAACACAAAAGAATAACTAATGACCTCTATAAAAGGTTTACAGTGTATTTATTTCTGATCTTTCTCATTTTACGAGGAAAGCGGAACATGTAAAGCCTTGACTTTGATTTTCTTACAATGTAAAAATACGTTGTTTGTTTTTCCAAATTCACAAGTCAGCTGTCATTATATTTCTAGTAGAAATGCACAAAGAATAGTTTCCACATTTAACTTGTTAAGATCTAAAAATACTTTCCACAAATGTCCCCCCTGTGGAATATTCGTTACATCACCACACTAGGATTAGGAAAAGTATTGCTGTAAAACACTGGATAAAGGAATGACTTTACTGTAGATGTGGACCGTGGATCGAACTAGCATGTGTGGGGTGGTGTGTTTGACAGCCCCCGGCTACATGTGCCACATGAACTTCTCTTATCCAGAGTAGACTCCTTAAGAGCATCTCGACTTTTATCGTGAAAGGCTCGGATAGAGAAGAAGTGGGAGGAGGGTGCGACCAACGCGTCGGGACCGCGCTTCGCCGGTGGCTCTCGCTCCTGTGGTTCTATCCGGTTGGTTGCTGCGAGCGCGTGAGCGCGCCCGGGCGTCTCCGTAAAGAAGAGAAAGAAAAAATAAAAGCGCTGATCTCGGCGTGACAGCTCAGAGCTGTCCACGTCAACACACCGAGCGAGCGGAGCGACGGCAGCAGCAGCAGCAATGGATTCCACGTCTCCGGTGAGCCTCTCCGCCGTTTTACCAGCTAGAACGTGAACCGGTGTCCTTTCATTTCCAGGTGGATGGGATATTAATGTGCTGGGCGGTTTATATATTTTGTTTAGCAGTGTGCGGGACATTTGTTGCACTATAGCAGTTAAGGTGTTCGGCAAGAAGGGGGGTGGTAGACAGGCGGGAGGGAGGCAGGGAGGGTTGCTTGGGTGCAGATTGTCCATAAAGCAGAAACAGCTTTTATTTCTAAGTTAATGCTAGTGGACTCGGACTGGAGCTGACTGTGGACACGGAGGCCTGGTCACTGTTTGTCACGAAGCTAAAGTCACACTTTTTCTTTCTACATGTATGTCATATGTACAAATATTATTGCTGATGGTGCTGACAGCGCGACAACTTCTTACGTTGTTAAGTGAATTCCATTACCGTGGAGCGGCTGAGCCACAGCTGTTACACACTTATCCACACAGAGTCCAGCGTGGAGCGCAACAGGATGGCGCTACACGGTAATCAAGCAAAGCTTCGGTTCCTGCACGGATCACGCGTGTAAAGTGTAGTGTTTAATGGAACAAGCGGTATGGTTAAAGCCGGTCTGCGTATTTAAATGCCTGCGTGTGTTGAGCATATGTCGACTGACGTGTAGACCAGAGCAGGTGCCACGTCCACTGTTCTCTCTCTCTCTCTCTCTCTCTCGCTCCTCTTTTGCCCTGCGCACCATTTATTCAGTCCCTCTCTCACTCTCTCTCTCTCTCTCTCTCTCGCTCTGTGTATGTAAGTTTCTCTTTCTCTCTCATCCGTGCTTCTCCAAAATATCTCTATCTGTCCTAATTCTTTCTTCTTGGTTTACTCTTTCTCAGCACTTAAAAGTATGATCTTAGCCTGCTTATCATAGTTTTGCTTATAAATGACCGTAAATTGCATCATTTTGCATACAAAACTCGTGATACTCCTACATATTGTGTTGCTTTCTTATATATTGTTAAACAATAAGCAGCGAAGGCAAAAAGTAACTTTCTTATGTAATTTTACTAAAGTATTTTAAGGATACTTTTGAAACTTTGCATTTTACTGCATGTTACTGTTAGAACTTTGGCATTTTTTACATACAAAATCCTTTATTATCCCTGGAGCCAACTCAAATATCTATAATAGGAGAAATCTACTTGATAATGAATGGATATCATATAATATAAGGGCTGTTACTTTCAATATAGTTATCTATATACACTTTTCTACCCAGTGCTTTCTGTGTAAATAGTCTGTGAGTGTTGAGTATTTTTACATTGTGGCTTTGCTACTCAAGTAATCAAAGTGTGTACTACAACAAAATAATTTAATTTAAGTGAAAGATTCACATTTTCCATTCTTTTCTTTCAGCTCTAAATTGGCTGGAACAGCCACAGCACCAAATTGCTGCTTGTTTATAAGAGGAATACATTCATATATAGGATGGAAAGCAGGGATAATGTGTTTATTGATATCAGCGTACTGTTTTTAGTTGTGTTACAACCATTTCCCACTGGCTAAATGTTCAGAGATCATGGTTTATATTGTTGTCGATGTTTAAAGTAAGAATCTTCTACAATTAACCGGCTGATTTACAACTAAAAGTGAACAATGGAAAAGTAATACCAAAAGTCAAATATAAAAAAATGTATCTTATGTATAAGGTAGTTCATGTAAAAATGCAACTCTTTAAAATACTACAGATGCCACTGGTTACTGCCCAAATGTTACTCGTATAGATGTTGGCCTACTGCATCCCCATCCATGCACTGATGGATATTTATCCAAATACTTTTGGATAAATGTAACTGTAACTACAATTCTAACTTGACATTCTAAATAAAGTCATATAAGTATATTATTCTAATAATACTCAGAACTGCATCATCAGCATACCTTTATAATTCTTACAATGTCAGCTATATAACTCGATTTACATCTGGCTAATGGAAATGATCTGAGTAATTCTTTTAATTTTCTGTTGTTTCTTCCCACCATCTTGCTCTTTCACTTCCGTTGAGATTTTTGGTTATGCATTTTTCTCAGACTCATTCTTTCTTTTTCCTGCCTCCCTGGTTTCATCTCTGCCCCCTTCCTGCTTGTCTCTGTCTTGCTCCTTTCTCATGCATTTGCATCTTAATAATAGGGTTACACCAGCTATTTACTATTGCATGTCTGTGAAGTTAAAGTTACATTTACATGATCTGTTTTTAATCTGGCCTTTTCTGGTTCTTTTCTTTTGGATCACTGTTATTAAGTGGAGTCATTTAAAACAACTGATCCTTCAGAAAAAAAACCTGTAAGTTGCACATTTAAAAAACTGTGTGACATGGTTAATTGTCAATATCTACACAGGGGATTAAAAATATTAATAAAAAAAAAAGTCAAGTGAAATATTCAGTCAACCAATTCATTTCACATAGATGCTAATTTGAAAGTGCCAGCTAAGTCTGTACTTGGTCATCTAGTCCAATTTACTGGTCCAGACATGGTGAGAGCTGCTGTTGCTTCTCCATCTCCATCATCATTAGAGCTTTGCTTGTTAATGTACTAAAGGAGTTAGTAATAACTCATGTTATCTTCTCAACATGTTAGCCAAGGTTAGCAAGAGGAGACTAATCTGTTACAATGATAAATCACTAAAGCTCGTTTATTTTCTAATGCTAACTGTGCTTCCACACAAAGCGCAGCTCAAAACTGATCTCAGAGACCTGAGACTGACATTGTGTTGGCAGTAAGTAGTCCAAAAGATGTAGATGAGACACAAAACATTTTCAAAAGTCTAACATTATATCAGTGTACCAGAACAATTCAATTAAGAGGAGAATAAAGGTATCAGCCACAGGGGTCAAAATTTATAATCAATATATCAAGAAACATAATAGATCAACAAACAGCAAAGAGATAATTGATAAAGTACAGTTCTTTTTTTTTTTTTTTATTAAAATCAATGTTTGACTTTAAAATGAGCCACATTTAGCATTTCCTTTATTACAGCATCAGCTAAAAATATCCTTTATTTTGCAAATTGTGTTCCTGCCATGCAATCGCATGGCAAGATGCTGTAAATGGACCAAACTTCAGTCAGGAAAACAACTGAGATAATCCATACACAATATGAGGTTAGTCATTAATATACTGCTGCATGGGCTATGCTGTAGTTACATAAGGTTTTAAAAACTGAGCTTTAAAATGAGCTTTAAAATGAACTTTAAAATGAACTGAGCTTTAAAATGAAAAGTGATAATAAAAACAGAGGCTGACAGTGATCACAGACTTTTTTAGTGGCTTGTTCAGATTCAATAGAACAGGATACAAAGCATTAAAAAATGTTAAAAACACAACAGCCTTATTAAACGCAGAGTAGTTTGGACCCCGAAGCGGGGTTCATACGTCATCACTTAAAGACCGGATACTTAGGGAGACAGTATTTGTCAAAGTAACATCCACATGAATGTCAGAACCCAATAGAACATTGAACAAAGCATCACACTGCCTTTGCCAGCTTGTCTTCTTCCCGTAGTGCATCTTGGTTGCAGGTACTCTTCAGGTAAGTAACATACATGCCATCCACTTGATGTGAAAAAAAATTAAATGATTTGTCAGACCAAGCTACCTTCATCCATCGCTCAAAGGTCTAATTCTGTTGCCACTGTCCACGATGAATAGGGGTCAGCATGGGCATCCTGACTGTTCTGTGGCCATGAAGCTCCAACTGTGTATTCTGAAGCCTATATATTGGAATGTGCATTACATTTTTCAGCAGTTTGAGCTACAACAGCTTGTCTCTTGAATCCGACCACACAGACCAGCCTTCATTCCCCATGTGCATCAGTGAGCCTTGGTCACCCATGATGTTGGTTCATCACTGTTCCTTCCTTGGACCACTTTTGATACATATTGAACACTACAGACTGGGAACATCCAAGAAAGAGCTGCAGTATTGGAGATGCTCTGACTCAGTCATCTAGCCACCAGAATTTGGGACTTGCCAGACTTGCACAAATCCTTTTGCTTCCCCATTTTTCTTTTTTCCCCATTTTTACTTGCTCCCACCCTCTGGTGGAACAGGTGCCATGATGAAGAGATGATCAGTGTTATTCATGTCACCAGTCAGTGGTCATAATGTTATGCAATGTGGATATGAAAGACAGGGTCAGAGGCAGGTTGCACCACAAGTTTAAGTATTCAAGCGTCTTTCCAAAATATGATTCTTCAGCTCAATATCTGTTAACGAAATTAACAGAGAAATACTTAGCATGCTAAGATGTATCCTAAGTTTGCCGTTTATCTAAAGATTGCACAATACTTAATAATGGCTGACATATTGGACCTGGACCCTTGAGCACTTAATAAAACTAACTAGGCGACTGCTGAATGTACTCGTGCTTGTAGCCATTAGCAAACTAACTAAGAACAGATACATAAGTATATAGAAAATGTTCTCATGCCTGAAACTCATATTTGTTTAATTGGACAGTGGTACATTTGTCTCCTAGTAACTAATTTATAATTCAGTGGCATCTTTACTGGCTAAAACATGTTCTAAAGACCCAATGAAAACTATTTGATGTAACATTTTTTAATATAATATGTATTGGGCTATAGGTTGACATAACCTACACTCCATGATCAAAGATATTCTTTTATTCTTTTTATACTTAAGAGTTTGTGGTTTCCTGGAAAAATAAATCCTTCTGCACTTGGTAGTGAATAATACTTTTTATTTTTTATGGCCTTGCCTTGTGACTTGAGCTAGCTGCTAGCTTTCCTTCAGTCAGCTGTCAGTGAATTGCAAATGTTGGCATACACCTCACGTGCAGTTTACATTGAATGCTAATCAGAATGTAGTTAATAGTAGGTATTTCTGCTGCATCTTCACCTGTTTCCAGGGTGTATGGAGAAAGGAAAAGAAAGGAGTAACAAATAGTATTAAGAATGACCTTGTTACATGACCAAAGACTTGCAGTACTTGTCAATGGGGCATCCACACCTAAATATGACAGATATGGTTATGTAGTGTTTACTTACAAATGCTATATGCTATAACTACAGTATGTTGGAGTATGTCCATGTATGTTTACTCATCGCTTAAAGTTCAGTCAGCATCAAAATAGCAAGAAACACGTTTGATCAAATAAAGGATAGACTGAGCCATCTACAGCTTTAGGACTCTGGTTATGTGAGCCTGGAATACTGGACTTTGGTCTAAGTTCTGTGATACACTCTGACTGTGAATCTGTGCTAGTCAGTGCATAACAGAACTTTGTCCCGGGTCTGAAAAATCATCGCAGGCATGGACAGATAGCTGTCTAGATTTGGATGCAGGAGAATGGAAAATGTATTAAATAGAAATATGTGATCATTCCCAGAACTGGAAAACTGTAATACAAACCAGGATAAACAACAAAGATTAAAACACTGAATAAACTGCAGCGTAAAGTGTAGAAACTGGTTGGACTGGGCAGCTTCCGTGTGTGTAAGTAGATGAGAGAGTATTTAAAAGAGGCTGCTGCTGCAATGCTCTTTTAAGTGTTATCAAGGTATGAGAGGAACAGCCGTGACTGTAGCTATGCCATTATGTTCAAAATGTTTCCCCAAGGTGACTCAGCGAAGCTAAAATATTTACGATGTTCTTTCTGTTTATCGCTGCAGGAACCGTCCCTCTACACAGTTAAAGCAGTTTTTATTCTTGACAATGATGGCAACAGACTTTTGTCAAAGGTGAGTTCAGTGTGGTCTTTACACAAGGGAAAAAATGGAAATGCTTTAATATAAACTTTGTTTTGTATGACAAAAATATGAAAGGGAGCACTTTCATGAATAAGTCATATTATGGGACATACAAGTTTTATATGACTTTAACATGAAATTTACATTGCACAATAAGCAATAACCATTTACTACTGAGGGTAATTTGAATTTACTTCAGAGCCCTGTATGTGAATTTTTTGTACTTTTTTTCTTGTAGAAAATGTAAACAGTATTTTGAGGAACACATTAATGTATTTGTTAAGATGTGCCTTGATCAGCCTTATTGTTGTCTTCTATATCTGCAATGTTTATTTCAGAACTGTTCCAAATAATTATTGCTGTACAATATTAGAGAGAGACCCCTGATGATTAAGAGCAGCACTTGGTGAGAGTAGGGTAGAAGAACGTCCTTTCTTCAAAGCGAAGGGACCTCAATCAGGACCAGGATCAGTGAGAGACTGTCACCTGCTGTGACTGAGTGGGGGGTGAATGAAAAGTGAAGACAGAAAATAGGACAAGCGATGTCTATAGAGTATATATGAAACCAGTCGGTTAGCTTACCTTAGATACAACTAGCTTGGAAATTTCCAAACAAAACAAAGTCTGAGTTTTCAATGACTGATTCACAAATAATGACTGCCCTGATTATCACCAGCTGAGTCGTCTACCTACAGTCAGAAATAATAAGTGGCTATGGCCGAAGTAGATAACCTGAGAAAAGATTTCTCAGCTTCCACTTGATTAAAGTAACTATCAGTGAGTGCAAAGGATGCCGCTGAACGACATATATGTTTGTGTGGGTTAGGGTTGCATTTGATTTGACTGAGTTGATTTCATTGTTTGTAACAGTAAATACTAACTGGTAAAGTTTAACTATCAAGTTTAGAGTTTATTAGCAACGCACTATGTAAGTAAACTGAATGACTCATAAAGGTTTCTGTTTTAGTACTATGACCCAGAGCTTTACCCCTCCATGAAGGAGCAGAAAACCTTTGAAAAGAATGTTTTTAACAAGACACACAAAGCAGACAGTAAGTTCCACTCTCTTCTGTTTTATGTAGATCCGTTCTGGTGTGTGATGCATGCCCCCCCACCCACACCCGTCACTCCCTCCCTTTGTATTGTGCTGAATGTTCACAGACGTCTCCAGTGTCCAGACTGTTACACACTCTTGTCACTTGTAACCTAAATCACTTCTTACATTGGCCTGGTTTCCACCCACCAAACCATGCTAGACCATTATTTGTGGCAGAATGCTGTAGCTGGTATTACCCTTGCAAAACTTTTGGGTTTTCATTCATTTGGATGAAAAACCTAACCTAACCATAAGCTTTTTTTAGGATTCCAAGTTTCACACAACTGATACCTGAGTCTCTACCTTGACCTCTTTAACACTTTGCCATTATCTCTCCTTTTGTCCTAATCTTCATTCCTTATTTTCTCCACTTCTGTCTTGTCTTTCTTCTCCCCTTTTATGTTTTATCTACCAGTTCCACTACCTCCCAACATTCATTTGTATCATTTTTTTCTCCGACTCATCCCCTTCCTCTCTTTATATCAAGTTTCTGTCTAATTGCTTTTCTTTCCCTCTCACCCCTTTGCTTGCCTGTCACTATATATTTGGCAATTGTGTCACTGAATAAACTTTATTTTACATTTCTATAGAGAACCAAATTAATAAAGTCATGCTTATGCTAACCCTGTCACGTCTCATTCACTATGTAGATGAAATAGCTTTTCTGGAAGGGATGACCATCGTGTACAAGAGCAGTATAGATCTTTTCTTCTACGTTGTGGGAAGTGCTCAGGAAAATGAGGTGAATTAAGTTTTCTCTGCCAATAAAGTACATCTGCAGTAATAAAATTTAAATTCATTTTGAATATGTTGCGTCAAGTTCATCTGCATATTTTTTTTAAAAAGCTCAGTCATTTTTGTTCAAATGTTTACTCACATAAGTGTGCTTTTATTTTATTTTTTTAATTTTATTTTATTCTGCTTTGTATTCTCAAGGCAGAATGTTATGTGTTGCATGTCACCAGACTGTTTCTTGTCTCTTCTCAGCTCTTAAACAATAAAATTCATCCAATATTATTTTTTACACAAATCACATAAGTTACAGTAGTAACCTCTTAACAAGAGTTAGGCTCATATCAATATTTTTTATGGAATTTTCAACTGTAGGCACACAAGACATTTGAAGGGTAACTACTTGTTGTTTCTAAATTGAGTTGCCTGCTCTGGTGTCATAGAAAGGTTGCATTTCTTATGAGGCATTCTCAGAGTCAGATTAATGTTTCACTGACATTAAGGCAAACAGGCAAAAAAAAAAGCAAAAAACAAAAAACCTTGAATAGGTTAGCATGTCCAGTGGATACTGAGCCAGAGTAAGAATGAAGGTTTTAGGAATATAAGGAGCAAAGACAGTGCTGGGGTTTTCTTTGCTCTGTGTAGGATGTTGTTGGGGGTTATTTGAACTTTAATAATTCAGTGGTAGAAGTAAAATACTCCTTAAAGTTAATCAAATGAAGTCAATTGCCCAAATTTCTAGAAGACTATAAAATATTTCAAAAACCTAAAACGTATCACGAGCTCCACAGCATGTCTTTGTCCTGTCGTCCTTCTCTCACTCCAACCAGTCGTGGCAGATGGACGCCGCTCCCTGAGCCTGGTTCTGCTCGAAGTTTCTTCGAATTTTTCCTCCCCACTGTCGCCAAAGTACTCACTCATAGAGGGTCATATGATTGTTGAGATTATCTCTGTTTTCCTATTATTGTAGGGTCTTTACCGTACAATAAAAGTTACATTTTTGGAAACAGCTACTCATCCAGGTACTTTGCTTCATTATGACTAAGCCGTTAAAATAATAACAATAGTGTGCAAAGCATCAAGAATCAAAGATATAAATATATTTTGTCTACAATGTAGCCTTACTCTTTATGTTTCTATAAATACTCTTTGGTGCAATGCAAAAAAAGAGTAAAGACAGAAAAAAACCCTGAAAAAACTTGTGTGTTTATACACTAGAATTGAAAACTTGGTGATACCTTCATATAATAATGAATTCTATTGTAAAATGCTAAAGATTATTTTCAAGGAAAAATAAGATACTCCTTAAAATCTACTTAATTAGTCTAGTAATTGCTCTTCAAATTGAGGTGCTTCAGGGCAGTAACATTTACCATAAACACTGAGTTAGCTACAGTCTCTTTCATTTGTATAGCCTGTGGGACATGGATTTTTTTAAAGCTATTTTCAGGGATTGTTCTATATGTTGCAGGTGTGTGGAGATTATTTTGGGTTACAGTTTGGTTGAAAAGTTTTAAACCTATAATGATTAATAAAAGGATACTTCTCATGAGCAGCATATTCACCTATATCACAGGCGTCGAACTCCAGGCCTCGATGGCCGGTGTCCTGCAGGTTTTAGATGTGTCCTTGATCCAACACAGCTGATTTAAATGGCTAAATGACCTCCTCAACATGTCTTGAAGTTCTCCAGAAGCCTGGTAATGAACTAATCATTTGATTCAGGTGCGCTGACCCAGATTGATATCTAAAACCTGCAGGACACCGGCCCTCGAGGCCTGGAGTTTGACACCCCTGACCTATATGCTTTACTAAGCTGGTATATGTTGAAGCTTATTTGGGCCATGAAATCTAATTGATTCTGCTTTAACATCAATTTGCATTGATTTATATCTTTGTATCTCATATACTGACTTTTCTTTTTCTCTCGGTAGCTCATGCTGATGTCAGTACTTAACTGCCTGTTTGACTCCCTCAGTCACATCCTCAGGTACCGTCTTACTGAGTTTAGAAAAAAAAAAAAAAACTGCATAAGTGAGTGGTTTCATTGATATTGTAATGATATTTAGAACAATACAGAGGTAATCAGAGCCCAAATAGAGAAATTCACAATCTTCTTTTTCAGACTTTTCTTCATGCAAATGAATTAGAGCACAGGTGTCGAACTCCAGGCCTCAAGGGCCGGTGTCCTGCAGATTTTAGATGTATCCTTGATCC
This sequence comes from Oreochromis aureus, assembly GCF_013358895.1. NCBI lineage: Eukaryota > Metazoa > Chordata > Actinopteri > Cichliformes > Cichlidae > Oreochromis > Oreochromis aureus. The sequence goes on along the minus strand of NC_052945.1, from coordinate 33,684,275 downwards.
AACACAGCTGATTTAAATGGCTAAATGACCTCCTAAACATGTCTTGGTGTTCTCCAGAGGCCTGGTAATGAACTAATAATTTGATTCAGGTGTGTTGGCCCAGGGTGAGCTCTAAAACCTGCAGGACACCGGCCCTTGAGGCCTGGAGTTCGACACCCCTGAATTAGAGCTTTTGTCCTCCATGTAGCCTCAGTAGCATCAAAGAGTTATAATAAGTAATGTGAAATGTCAATAATTATATTTAATAAATAAATTAAACTAAATGACAAATAGTACTCCTTTGTCATTTTAACCCGTTAAAGCTCATATCAGAGTCCCTCACTGTTTATTGCAATATTACTCAAACTGTGCTGGGTATGGTTACTATGGGAACTGATGCAATAGTAATGCAGTGTGTGAGTAACTAAGACTTAAGAGAGATTAAGCTATTGTGAGGCAAAAAAAATAAAATAAAGCAACAATGGGTTTTTTAAAAAGCCAGAAGTGTGAATACTTTAAGTTACTTAGGTTAGAGCAATAAAAACTTTAACTTAAAATTATGATGATCATATGGGATCCAAAGTAACGTGTCTAATGACGAGTATAATTTTTTTATTTATGCTGCAGGAAAAATGTGGAGCGGAGGTGTTTATTGGAAAACATGGAAGGAGTGTTTCTTGTTGTGGATGAAATCATTGATGGGGGGTGAGAGAAAAAAAAAGTTTATCCAACTACAATAGTCAATATGAGTCCCTTTTGATCATTTTGCCTGATATTTATAGGCAAAATGATGATAGGTATTTCTATTATTAAACTAAAAAAATGTTTAGTATGTAAAATGCCATGATCCCATAAGCAATCCCAGTCCTGCTTATACAGAACTCTGCCCTTATTGGTTGTTTTTTCCTGTTTCCAGGGTGATTCTGGAGAGTGATCCACAGCAGGTCCTACAGAAGGTCAATTACAGGGTAAGATTTCTGTCAGTTATTCCCCAAAACCTATCGTATCAATATAAACCACTGGAAATACAAATCAATGCAGGTGTTTGGTCTGATTAGAACGGCTACATCAAGATTTGCTGTAGCTCCCTTTAGCTTTTTTGACTTGCTTCTTGCCTTCTCTTCCCTGTTTTACTTTTCTTCCTGTCCTTCTCCCTCTCTCTCTTCTTCTGATTGGTATCAGCTAATGTCAGAGCCAGCCTATGGCTTCGTCCTCTTTGATTACATCACCGGTAACGTAGAGGCACAAACAGACAGGAGCCAGCTGCTGTAGACAGACAGACAGACCGAGGGTGAGAGAGGAAGAAGGCCAATGCGAAAGATAGTGAAGTGGAGAGAGAGAAAGAGTGAGTGAGAGAGAAAGAATGAATGGATGAGAAGGAGTAAGACTCAGTGAAGGGATGGAGGAGGAATGGGCAAAACAGAAAAGGTAAATGCATGGTGGGAGAGCATGTGGACTAACATGTCATTTTTCTATACTTGATAACTATGACCTGCTGGTGGCGCTAGAGTAACACTGAAGACATCATCCAAGTCAAAAGAAGTTATTCTCAGGGAACTGTGTGCATCAGATAATTAAAGTGAATGATTGCCTACAAAACAGACGGTGCTTACCCTGAAGCTACACCACAAGCATGGCTACAAGCACCACTATGAATTGTGACTGATTGAACTGTTAACTAGCACTGTTTGAATGTCACTGGGTTATAGTGTGCTATTCTTTGTTCCACGGCTCTAATAGTGCTTGCAGGGTGCTGTTTTTGCACTGAATGTTAGTGTGTGTGTGTGTGTGTGTGTTTGTGTGTATTAAGTATTTGACTTTTTTCATGTCATTTGGATTACAGGCGGATGAGAACCCATTAACTGAACAAAGCGTGGCTCAGGTAATACACACGCAAACGGACTGTGAATATCACTGCCAAAGCTATACACACAAACATGAAGGCATCACATGCATACACAAATGCAGTTCAATTCAGTTCAGTTTTATTTATATAGCACAAATTTGCAACAACAGTCTTTTCAAGGCAGTTTTAATTGTAAGGCAAAATGAGTAGATGCAATATTGCCACGACCCCGTGTCCAAGGACTTGGTGAAAGTGGGATGGAAACTCAGGTAGAGCTGAAAAGTGCTGTATATGAATCACTACCAGGTTTTACATGTAAATTAGAGAGGTATTATTCAAACTACTGCAATGCAGTTCCTTTAATACCAACTGTGTATTCCCAAATCTGCAGTAAAATATTGTGGTTAACACTATTAAACATTGCACTGAGATCTAGCAGGACAAGCACAAACATGATTCCACTGTCATTGTGGATGGCTTAGTTTCAACATTTTTCAGAAAAGCATCTACTGTAATCAAATGTATTCTATAGTGGTGTTTTAAATCCACTCACCTGGATATTGAAGTGCGTTGTACATCCTTTTTTTTTTTTTTTTTTACAGATTATTCCATTCTACACAGAAAATGCCTTGTTTGCCTGCTGTTGCTTATGACTACAACAGTCATTTTAGTTGCCTACAAACAAAGTCCAGGTCACCCCTCATTTAAATTTTCGGTTTAACCACATGTGAAGTATACTTTTGATAAGGACTTTAATATGGTTAGATTAGAGAGCTTTATCATCCATCTGATCCATCATCTGATGACAAAACCTCTCTGACAGAACAAGTCCTGTGGGGTCTCCTGTTCTCACAACATACCAAATTTTGAGGGATCTTTATCGTTTTAGGGTCATACAGGTGTGATCAAGGGTCTTGTAAAGTCAATCCCTCAGTGGGTTTGAGATGTTTTAGAGGCACTGGAAGGACATAAAGGCATTTAATAATGTCAACCACAAAAAAGCTAATGCTCTATACCTGACACACCACAATGAAGGAAAGGAGGATAGCTATTATTATTATTATTACAATTATGTTTTGAGCTATAACAGACAATGTCTGACTTCAGATATTTCCAAAGTTTTAGTCACATGGTAAATGAACTGGTTCTTATATAGTGCTTTTCTACAACTTGCCTCATTCACCCATTCATACAAGCATTTTAATGCTTTTTCTACTGAAGTGCTTTATATCTGACATTCACACACATTCATGTGCCGATGGATGCATCGGAGAGCAACTTGCGGTTAGTTTTTTGCCCAAGGATATTTGGCATGCACGTTTATTATTTATGTCACGCATTATTATTATTTCATGTCCACTCGTGTTTTCCACCATTTAGTCAAATTAAAATAATTTTTGAAAAGATTATATCCTATGAACGTTCATCCCTTGGTTTACATTCTCATCTCATTTCCATTAGTTTTTAATTATGCTGCCTGTGCATGATGATATAAATTTGACAGCTTGTAGGTCTTGACCAATGCAATGCTACTGACTAAACACATACAGTATCCCGTGCCTCGGTACCTCGAGACTATGAAGTTTATTGTTTCATATTACCCAGAACTAACGTTTTTACGTGATCAACACAATAGACACGCTGCACATGAGGCTGACTTTATACACCATACTGAATCAAGGGCCTTTAAAATTGATCTTAGTGCGCCACCTGCTGGGCAGTGTGACGAACGCACTGCTGTAATTTAACCTCTTCTAAGGACTGAAAACAGTTCAAAGATAAACCAGTAAAGAACAAGCTATTGAAACATATAGATTTTGAAAACATAAACCCACTGTATTTATTTAGTGGCAGTAGAACGAAGATGCACTTTGTATTATGATTTTGTTGCGCTTTAACATGGTGGCAAGACATCACATGGTTGTGAGTATAAGCTCAGCCTGCCCTCTAGTGTTTAAACAGACGTACTGTAGCACCATGCTTTACTGTGCAGAAGTTTACAGTTATGTAAAGCATTAGAACCACTCTACCGTTTACTAAACAGACTTGTATTCTACGGTAAGACACTTTTTTAAAATTTATATTGTAATGTAAAGGGTAATACTGGAGTGTTTTAAGGTTTCAAAAACTGCTGTTCAGTCAGTCATTATATACTGCATGAAACACACAAAGCACCCTGCAGCCTGAGTGCTGTGACACATATATGAGAGCAATAGAATGAGCAGTGTTATAACTAAGTCACTATAGTCTAAACCCCAGTCTTTTCCTAAAACGAACTATTTCTGATGCCTAAACCAAGCCTATCAGAAGTTAGAATAAACACATTAACGATATATGTGCATAAAAAGGCTGCATTTTCTGTTGGTTTACAAAGCAGTTGTCATTCATGTTTTGTTATTATATAATTTCTTTTTTTTTTTTTTTACTTTTCCAGGTTTTGCAGTCAGCCAAGGAGCAGATCAAATGGTCTATACTGAAATGACTGAAAACAAATCTGATTCTCCAAAAAGAATGTTTTCAGTCCCAAAGCTATTTTTACAAGGCCAAACTGAAGGGATGGATGTTACTGAAGTGATGGCCAATAGGCTGCCTTAGGTGTGTTTTTGTGACGACATTTTTTTTCTATTGTGTTTGACAAGTATTTAATTCATTTGGCAGTAAACATAGCCCATATATACGTAGAAGTGTCATTTACCAAGCCAAATGACATTTCTTGTTTTGTTATCATAAGTAATATCCAGGCAGCTATCCAGTACCTGAATTATCAAAAGACGTGCAAGAAATTGGTGGAACAACATTGTCCGTTCTCAGTCCCACAGAACTGATTGTGGCTCTTGGGTTTCTTTGAGGAGTTGTGCTTTTTTTTCCCCCCTTTCACTTCGTGTGTATGTGTGACTGTGTGTATCAACAATATTACAAAGCCAAATTAATTTCTATTACAACACTACAAGAATACAGAAGGTAATACTAAAAGTTTGTTGTATTGATTTTCAACTGACTCGTTACACTCATAATGCTTCTTTGAAGCCCAAAAGGAAATACAGTTACGCTTTATGACACTAAGAAGGCACTGTGGTACAGCTGCAGGAAATCTAATTTAATGAAAGTCTGCACATGTGAATGAATTTTAGAACCAACAGGAGCTTAAAAAAGATAAAAGTAAATAAAGTGCACAGGATCCTGTGGCCAGAGTTACAAAGAATATTGTCTATTACTGTTGTGATAATAATTAAAGATTTTAAAAGACGTTACATGTTTGATGAAGAGAAATATGGCCAAAGAGAAACTAATTATTTTTTTACATATGAATGTTGCTTTCTTTGTCTGCAAGAGTGATAATAAAACTATATTTGTCCTGGTTTCAGATGGTCTGCTTAGCCACTATATATTCTTGTACTTTTATTTTTATTTTCAATTAGTTCATCCCTGTGGATGTCGTATTTATTTGCTCTCCGGGCTAATCAGAGTTTAAAAGTGTCTAACATAATGAATATTAATAAGCACTCTAAAGGACTTCATTTGTGTGGGCTTGGTCTGGAAGATTATTTGTAGAAAGCAGGTGACGTCAGTTGGCACGTGGTTAAACTCACCGAGCCAATGGTTCGTTATGGGTTTATTTTCCGATGATATTATTGGCTGGCTGCCGCACACGCCTGCAACTCATCGCAGGGCACAAGAAATCAGACGAAAGCCTTAAATTCAAGGTACAAAGAAAAAATTTTATGTTTTTATGTTATTATCAGAATTATTTTGGCAGAAATTGAATTATTATTGATATCTTGAAATAAAACTGAATAATACTTTTGAAATGAAGGTTGTCTTTTCTTGACTTTACCAGTGTTTAATCGTAGTATTTGATCGTAGACCAATTTGATGTATTACTTCATAGTAATAATATTTAATGGCTTGAAGAGTAAAAATGTATTTAAATAAGTCATGAAAAATGTATCTGCATGTATTGCATTGTTGTTTTTTGATTATTTATTTATTTATTTAGTCGATGAAAGGGGTAAATCCTTTACAACAGCATCAGTAAGATCCAGCGTGATCGTGACTACTCTTATTTGATTGATCCTTGGTGAAGGTGCAGCTTGAAAATAGATGGAATAAAAGTGCATGCAATCAAAAAAATATTAGTATGGATGAAATATTAGCAGGAATTCGACCGAAAAATGTTTTCACCATATTGAGTATCCTGGTCTGGCTGACATAGAGCGACAGAGAGCCATTCACTTTCACACCTGCAGCCCATTTAGATTCGCCAATTTACTTAATACATCTGACACGTCTGATTACCAGTTAAGAATAATTATTAATATCCATTGTACCACATGTGTAGAAACGATAGCGATAGAGATGCATTTTAGAATAGAATAGAAAAGCCCTTTATGGTCATTGTACAACGAAATTATGGGTGCTTCAGGCCAACTGTGCATGAGTAAAAAATATGAATACTAAATGCATAAAGAATAAATAGGAAACAGAAAAAGATATATAGAGTCAAGAGGAATATATACAAAACAAGAGAAAGACCAAAAAAAAGATAGAATGACAGCTTCTGACTCAGTTTTATGACTAATTAATAATTAATTTTGCTCTCTTTATTGTCAGAATTGATGCGTTTAGCATGCCATTGCTCTTCTATGGTTTCCTTCTGATATATGGCACAAGTGGGCATTAAAGGTCTGACTGAAATAGTGTAAGTCAAACAGATGTACATTATTGGACACATCAACATATGTACGATAATATAGTATATATTATAATACAATATGGTACTTATTTTCTTTCATGAATGAATTTGAATGCGCCCTCATCCTTCTTTTTACAGATTGTAGTTTCTATTATACCTTGTTACGTTATCCCACTTTAAATATTTTCTTTTTCTTTCTTTCTTTAACTTTCAGTGGGTCTTTCAGATCGCTGTGGAGGAATCCTGGTCCATTCTTCTTTTTTACAATTATTGTAATTTAGCCAGCAAGTAAATTGTTTTTCACCGCACTGTACATATATGAATGCAAATACAGTTAGAAGCATGGAAACTCATTTCTTGTCTTAATGGTTAATGGGTTATTTGGCATGCTGATACTCTTCTAACTACATGAAGGATAAAAGGGGATCCGCTGAGTCATCTGCATGTGCAAGATGTATCAAATGGACCCATGACGCTTGCACTTCAGGCTAGGTAATTTATTGTGATTAGGCAGATGAGGCATTGTTTTTTGCTGTTTATAGATAGTGTATTTATGTCTATATCTATAGATGGCAGATTGCAGAGTCACACTGCTTTTGTGTTTTTTCTTTAATAAAGTAACCTCTTTAATCTGGGCTTGTTCAAAATCACTATCCTTTCAGTTTGTTCGTGGCCAAAAGTGGCCACCAACAGATTAGGTCTGTAGTTTTTATTATTTTCATGTTTTACTTGCCATTTTTTCTGCATAAAGCTTTTAAGTAACTTCAGTTCTTTTCATAAATATAAAATAATTATTACTTTTTAAATTTTTTACCCTTTAAACACCAGTTTGTTTGTCCACTGCACTAGCTGGAAGACAACCTCAAATCTCGCAATTTTATATAATTGCATTGCTATTTCTTGTATTATTAATAGTAGAGTCTGGGGCATGTAATTGATTCACATCAACATTGATTATAATGCATTGTTATTTTTGTGCAGGGAAAGCAAAAACATAAAAACTCCCTCTCAACTTGTTCGTGGCCAAATGGCCGCCCCTTGCTTAAGTTTACAAAATGCTATAAAATTCATATATATCAAGAAAAAATTCCACTTTTTTTGACTTGATTTTTTAGATTAGCATCAGTGCTGTTCATGAAAATCAAAATTTCATTCAAATTCAGAATTTTAACTCTTTAAATACCAGTCAGATCACATAATCCTAGGAACTCATAAATGGAAAAAATCATAAAACCCCAATTTTTTTCCAAATAAAACATGCCATCTGATTTATTTTCTAACCATGGTGGAGGATAGATGTATAGCAATAATTAACAGTATCAATGAGTTTTATGCATCTTTGTTTTTTTGTGCAGTGACAGAAAAACAAAAAAAACTCCCTCTCAGCTTGTTCCTGGCCAAAAATGGCCACCCCCTGTTTATGTTTACAAAATGCTATAAAATTCATATATATTAAGAAAAATTTCCACTTTTTTTTACTTGATCTTTTAGATTAGCATCAGTGCTGTTCATCAAGACGAAAATTTCATTCAAATCCATAATTTTAAATGTACGTTTGACCTTTTTTTTCCCTGGCCAATAGTTCATTTTGTTCATAAACTCTTTAACAACTTAGACTTCTACTAATGGTCAAAACATGTTACACATGACCAGGATGCACAGGGTTAGAAATGAGTACATCATAGGGACAACTCACATTGAGTGATTTGGGGACAGAGTTAGAGGCAAGACTGAGATGAACTGAGCAAAGCTTCTTGAATATGGAGCTGCCAAGCAGGAGGTAAAAGAAGAAGACCAAAGAGAAGAATAATGTCGCTGAATCCAGTGAAATAGGATGTGCGGAGGGTTAGTGTGACAGATGAGGATGCTAAGGCTAGGGTGATGCTGGCAGAGGTAAAGTACACAAGTATTCAAAAGCTTTGATACCCATAAATATGCGTCATGTGTCATTTACAACACATCTCACTGGTTTGCACCATGTCCTGTGTAATGAAGGCTGAAGACCCCCAAATGTAGATTTCAGGCAGATTTCCAATGAAGCAGTCTTTATTTGAAGGGAAACAAAATCCACAAAGCACACAGTCACACTGGGGAAACACTGGGAGCTACGAACCAGAGAAGGACAACAAGACGGGAAACAGACAGAGGGGAACAGGATGACATAACAATGAGCTAAGACCAACTGAGGGAGTAAATATACATGGGGATGGGGCCAAAGTGGAAACACCTGGAAAAAACACAACTAAATGAAATAAATCTAATAATGAGACATAGGAAGTAAGTATAAACAAAGCGCAAGTACAGATGACTAACAAAATAACTCATGAAGAACTAAACAAGGGGACATCACTGACAGAGACTAAAGTATAGATGGGGAACACTTGGCAAGACAGTTTAAACTGAAAGAAGAAATATAATAAACTCAATAAGTGGAACAAAAGCACAAAGCACAATTAATAAGAACTAGGACTATAACCACTTCACCAAACTCAAAAAGAAAAAGGAAATGATAAAACTCAAAACAGCAGGTCAACAACCCAGGGACCATCACGCACCATTTCCCATTCTCATACAGTTCCTGCAGCAGCTTAAGTTCGCCTGTTTGACAGAAGTGGGAGGTAACAAAGTACAAATACCCTACAATACTTCGTTACTGTACTTAAGTAGAATTTTCAGGTATTTTACTTGAGTATTTCTCTTTCTGAAACTTTTTACTTTTACTCCCTACATTTTTAAACAAATATCTATACTTTCTACTCCTTACATTTTCAAAACAGACTCGCTAGTTTAGGTTCAGCAGTATCATCTATAGCGTTTATACACAGGAGTTAAAGTGGCTCGAAGGAGTACTTCAGAATCTAGCTAGTGCAAAAGAATAGGAGGAAGCATGAAGAGAGTGACAATTTTTACGTGTCACGTAATTTCAAATTCAATGTCAGCTCAACAAACATCAGCAAACACACAAACTGTTTGTGTGCAGTTTGTCTCACAGTGTGTTGCAGCTAAAGATCCAGCTGTTGTATTTCACAGGGAGAGAAAAGAGAGAGAGCTAACTTCACTCAGAGATGGAGAGAGACAAGAAAAACAGGAAGGAGAGAGGTTAGATTTAAAGGTAAGGGCTGCTCAAGGGTATTTGATGAACTGCAAATTTAAAGCTTACATGTAATGTCTTAATTTTAGTCACGTATTGCATTTGTATATGATGTGTGTCAAGGAATTATGTATTTTCACGTTGTGAAGCGTTCTGCAAAGCTATAAAAACTTTGTGTTATTCAGATGTTGCCTGAAAATACTGGGTAGTTTTGTCCAGGATAAACAGGTTAGTTTGCAGTACTGTGGTGAATTCACGGTAAAGTTCTGTGTTGGACTGGTTCACAGTGGCTGTGGTGCTCGTGGTAAGATATAGGTTGCATTAAATGCAGAGAGATAAATTTGTATTTACAATGATGAATTCAGACTCAATCACTGAATTCCAGCTCTATACCAACTGCATACAGTATAGTATAAAGACAGTTATTGCAGAGGATGGACATCAACCATCATAGCTTGTGAAACCGCTGACATCTTGTTAAATTCAGCTGTGAAAATACACAAAGAGCAGCAGGTAAGTTGATCACAAAATGTACACTAAGAAAACCCACTGAAGCTCACATTAGAAATTATTGTTGTGATAAGTTGTGATTCTTTTCTCCACTCTGAACCACTTCACAGACCTTCAGGTTTCCCAACCTGCTGAATTCCACTGTAACGCCTGACTGTTCTTATTTTACTGTTTATGTGTGGAGGTAAAGCCTATATGTACATATATATAGATATATATATATATCTATATATATATAAAAAAACACCCAGCACGCCCCTACGGGCGGTTTATCCTTCAAGCTCGGGTCCTCTACCAGAGGCCTGGGAGCTTGAGGGTCCTCTTGCAGTATCTTAGCTGTTCCCAGGACTGCGCTCTTCTGGACAGAGATCTCCGATGTTGTTCCCGGGATCTGCTGGAGCCACTCGCCTAGCTTGGGAGTCACCGCACCTAGTGCTCCGATTACCACGGGACCACCGCTACCTTCACCCTCCACATCCTCTCGAGCTCTTCTCTGAGCCCTTGGTATTTCTCCAGCTTCGTGTTCCTTCTTCCTGATGTTGCTGTCATTCGAACCGCTACATCGATCACTACGGCCGCCTTCTCCTGTTTGTCTACCACCACTATGTCCGGTTGGTTAGCCACCACCATTTTGTCCGTCTGTATCTGGAAGTCCCACAGGATCTTAGCTCGGTCATTCTCCATCACCCTTGGGGGCATCTCCCATTTTGACCTCGGGACTTCCAGGTTATACTCGCACAGATGTTCCTGTACACTATGCCGGCCACTTGGTTATGGCGCTCCATGTATGCCTTGCCTGCTAGCATCTTGCACCCTGCTGTTATGTGCTGGATTGTCTCAGGGGCATCTTTACACAGCCTGCACCTGGGGTCTTGCCTGGTGTGATAGACCCCAGCCTCTATGGATCTTGTACTCAGAGCTTGTTCTTGTGCTGCCATGATTAGTGCCTCTGTGCTGTCTTTCAGTCCAGCTTTGTCCAGCCACTGGCAGGATTTCTGGATATCAGCCACCTCCTCTATCTGCCGGTGGTACATACCGTGCAGGGGCCTGTCCTTCCATGATGGTTCCTCGTCTCCTCCTCTTTCTTGGGTTTCTGCTGCCTGAGGTATTCACTGAGCACTCGGTCAGTTGGGGCCATCTTCCCAATGTATTCTTGGATGTTCGTTGTCTCATCCTGGACTGTGGTGCTGACACTCACCAGTCCTCGGCCCCTTCCTTCCGCTTAGCGTACAGCCTCAGGGTGCTGGACTTGGGGTGAAACCCTCCATGCATGGTAAGGAGCTTTCTTGTCTTTATGTCAGTGGCTTCTATCTCCTCCTTTGGCCAGCCTATTACCCCAGCAGGGTACCTGATCACGGGCAGGGCGTGGGTGTTGATGGCTCGGATCTTGTTCTTACCGCTCAGCTGACTCCTCAGGACTTGCCTGACCCTCTGCAGGTACTTGGTGGTTGCAGCTTTTCTAGCGGCCTCTTCATGGTTCCCATTCGCCTGCGGGATCCCCAGGTACTTGTAACTGTCCTCTATGTCTGCAATGTTGCCTTCTGGTAGTTCGATCCCCTCAGTTCTGACTACCTTTCCTCTCTTTGTTACCATCCGACTACACTTCTCCAGCCCGAATGACATCCCGATGTCATTGCTGTATAGCCTGGTAGTGTGGATCAGTGAATCGATGTCTCGCTCACTCTTGGCATACAGCTTGATGTCATCCATGTACAGGAGGTGGCTGACAACCGCCTCCGCTTCGTAGTAGTCGGTATCCGTAGCCAGTCTTGTTAATGATCTCACTGAGGGGTTCAGGCCTATGCAGAACAGCAGTGGGGACAGAGCATCTCCTTGGTAGATCCCGCACTTGATGGTGACTTGTGCTATGGGCTTGGAGTTGGCCTCTAGTGTTGTGCGCCACATCCCCATTGAGTTCCTGATGAAGGCTCTTAGGGTCCTGTTGATCTTGTACAATTCTAGGCATTCCAGTATCCAGCTGTGGGGCACTGAGTCATAGGCCTTCTTGTAATCAATCCAGGCTGTGCACAGGTTGGTCAGTCTGGTCTTGCAGTCTCGGCTGACTGTTCTGTCTACCAGTAGCTGGTGTTTTGCCTCTGGTATTCTTGCCAATCCCTTTCTGTGCCCCGCTCATGTATTGACCCATGTGCCCGCTCATTTTAGCCGATATGATGCCTGACAGGAGCTTCCATGTAGTACTGAGGCAGGTTATTGGTCGGTAGTTGGATGGGACCGGTCCTTCTTGGGGTCCTTGGGGATCGGTTAGCCATTCCGGTGTCTCTCGTTAACTAGCAGCTGGTTCATTTGTGCTGCCAGACGCTCGTGGAGTGCAGTCAGCTTCTTCAGCCAGTAGGCGTGAACCATGTCGGGCCCTGGTGCTGTCCAACTCTTCATACTGGAGACCCTTTCTTGGATATCTGCCACTGTGATGGTTACTGGACCCTGTTCAGGAGGTTGCTGTGGTCTGCCCTCAGATCCACTAGCCACTGAGCATTGCCGTTATGGGTTGCGCCCTTCTCCCATATGCTCTTCCAGTATTGCTCCGTCTCCAGCCTTGGTGGTGCTGTTCTGTTATTGTTCCTTGCCACTGAGAGTACACCTTTGCTGGTTCTGTGGAGAACAGCTGGTTTATTCTCCTGCCTTCTATCTCTCTGGTGTACCTCCTGCGGCTGGCCAAGGCTGTGAGTCTTTGCTTGGCAGTTTCCAAGGCCTCAGGTATGGACAGCTTGCTGTATTTCTTATGCACCTTCTTTGTCGCGCCTTTCTGCAACTCCGTTAGTTGGCTAACCTCCCTTCGTGCTACTTTGATCTTGCCCTCTAGCCTCCTTCTCCATGGAGGGTACTGCCCCTTGTGGCTGTTCAACTTGTAGCAAGCATCTCACTGATCACTGCTGCCATAGTGTAGATCAGCTTGTTAGTGTCGGTAATCGTGGTTGTAGGTATCATCCGTGAGTGCTGCATTAACATCATCTAGCAGACCTTCTGAGGGTACTTCACGTAATCTTGGTAACCGCCACGGGGGATCCAGGTTTCAAGCTTGGCCATGATCCTATCTTTCAGGTCAGTTCCTCTCGCACTCAACTGGGGGCCAGTATGTATATATATATATATATATATATATATATATATATATATATATATATATATATATATATATATATATATATATATATATATAGATATATATATATATATATATATATATATATATATATATATATATATATATATATATATATATATATATATATATATATATATATATATATATAGATAGATACATATATATATATATATATAATTTTTACTGCATGTATCCAACACAACACACTTCAAGCTAAGTATATTCATTAGAATTAGACTTTAAATTTGAACAATTTTTGTATTATCATTTACTAATATTATTTTATTATGATATTAACATATCACAAGGTTCAGCTACCTTTGTTCAAAAAATGTTAGTAGAATTGTCCTTTAAGGAGCTACTTCACTTCAGCTTTTTATTGTTGAAGTACTGCAGCTATCTGCTCATCTAGCTAAGTAAACAAAGTCTGTACTTTTGCCACCTCTGCTGCTGACAACACAAAATGAAGATGCCTTTTCCAGAACTGAGAGCACATTTTCATATAGGCTCTGGCGACCCCTAAAGGCAGCAGTCAAAAAAGAAAAGATAGTGAAGTCTTCAAAATATGCACGCAGATGTGTGTTACAGATTGAAAAATATACTCAGAATACAGACAAATTTACAATACAAATATACGAGTATCTATAGTGTCTATACACAGAAACACAGAAACTCTTAGACTTTACACAAGTGTGCTTCATTTGCCTCATGTGATTCCTAACACAGGTGGCTGCAGGAGGGGTGATTATTTACATGGGGTCTACAAAAAGTTTTTGCTAAGTTTTTACTGAGCTGTACCCTCTGGGGCTGAAAAATCAAGTTTTAGAAGTCCCATTTGAGGCTTACTCAAAATGTAAATCATTCCCCAGAGACTCTCATATTACATTATCAGTTACACAGATGGATAGATTGATCTATGGGGGAACAGATTGATGATAAGAGTGTAGACTGTGGGGTGGCTGTAGTTCAGGTGGGAGAGCAGGTTGCCTACTAACCGGAAGGTTGGTGGTTTGATCCCAGTCTCCTCCAGTCTGCATACCAAGATACTAACCCCATGAATGTTGAATGTTAGATAGATGTGGGTGGGTGAATGTACAATTTGTGTGAGGTTCAGATAGAGTAGAAAAGCTATATAAACACTGGTCCATTTATTTTAAAAAGACAATGGAGAAGACTGTGAAAGATAGGGTGCTAAAGAGAGAAATGCAGAAGTATGGATGCTAACAGATTTTGCGTAATACATACTTTAGGAAGAGGGTGGAACATGGGGTAACATATAAGAGTGAAGGAAGAGTAGAGGAGTGACTGGAACAGTACAGATGTAGAAGGTGTTTGGTGTGTCCTCTGGACAGAGGAAAAATTCTAATAAAACTAACATTACTTTACTTGGCCTTCGAAATCTTAGAAACTAGTTGTCTAACCAGATACTTACTCTGGATGGCATTACTTTTGCTCAGGATATGGCCTTCAGTATGCATATTAAACAAATATGTAAATATGTAGCTACTTTTCATTGACTAACATATGAGGTCTTGAGTAATCAGGCCCCATCTTATCTTAAGGACCTCATAGTACGGTATCTCTACAACAGAGTGCTTCACTCTCTTCGTTCTTTATATAGCACCAAATCAAAGCAACAGTTGCCTTAAGGTGCTTTATATGGTAATATATTGGATCGCATTATCAATCAAAATCTGGTGGTACTTTTCTACATTGATATTTCCATCAATTTTGGCATGATCACCAACACCATTCGCTGATAATTTGAATAATAATTTGAGTCAAAAATTTCCAATTTGGATTCATCACTCCACGAGATCCATTGCCACTGATTTTCAGTTCAGTTCTTGTGTAATTTGCGTAACTTGTGTAATTTTAACTTCCACTAAGGCGATTTCTTTTTTTTTTTTTTTTTTTTTTTTAACCTGTCCCGTTTGGTTCTTTTGCCATCAGAATTATTGTCTAAAGGCGAAGAAAGATGCCCAACGGATTTACTTTACCAAATGGACCATCCCAGCCTTGCCGTAATGGTCCATTTGATTCAACTTTTTATTGTTTATTTTATTTTCACTTGCTGAATACGGGACAGACTTGACTGGAGGAGAGAACGTGGAGAAAGAAAGAGGGAAAGAAAAAATGATAATTTGAATAATAATTTGAGTCAAAAATTTCCAATTTGGATTCATCACTCCACGAGATCCATTGCCACTGATTTTCAGTTCAGTTCTTGTGTAATTTGCGTAACTTGTGTAATTTTAACTTCCACTAAGGCGATTTCTAGCAAAGCTTCAGAAACCAATAAATGAATAGTAGATGGAAGGCCCTAATGCATCTCTCAGGCCCTGTGTCAGGCTATTGCTGGAGTTTTTCCTGTTTCTTAAGGACATGTCTTTCAGATACCTTTCATCTGCTGTATATAGTTTTATAGGTGTGCCACTTCTTGTTTTGCCCTCCGCTTTTTAAGGACACACTACACATCATGCTGAGATATAGTTTTTAGCTAATAGCTCTTTGGGAGTCACCTTGTTGGTACAAAAACACAATTTTATGCCCGTCAAACTGTGTTAACTTTGAAACTTTTTGTAGAGTCAATTGAAGAAATTAAAACAAATTAAGTGTTTTGTGACAGGTTGCTAGAAACAAAGTGCCAAAAAATACAATTTAAAATTGGTTATCTGCTGCTTTGTCTGGTATAGTATATGTAGACACCAGATCACTTCATCCTTTAGGTTAGGTTTCTTTTATGTCTGAATGATTGATTCTTCATAAGCAAAAAACCCCCCAAAACATTCCTCTGAAAAAGCTGAATACAAGGATTGGACCGAAAATGAGTGGAAAAGTAGCCAATGTCCAAAGAAAACCTTCTGAAAGCTGGAGAACTGCTGTTCAATATCACTTTAAAATGATAAGAAGGTCTGGCTCCTTGGAAATAAAATGCAAAGAAATGAGGCGGTGGCTCAAAGCTTTTGCACAGCACTGTGTATCCAGTTTGTAGTTTTCACCGTGACATTAAAGGTTCTTTAGCTGTTGATCAATGTGAAAAAGGCCACATTAAAGTAAATGTGGATGACTTTTCATGTGCACATTTGCTCTAGAGAGCCAGTTTTGTGACAGCTGACACTGAGATGAGATGCAGTGCACTTCAGCAATACAAAGAGATGGAAAATATACTCAACTGTTAAAGGGTGGGAAGGCTGTAATGTAATGAATATGTTTTGAATTTATTCTAACTCAACAGGAAAAAAACATGATCAACATCATCATCCTGTCTTTCAGGATGGTCTGGCTTTTATTACAGCAGGTGTTTATAAGGGCAGCTGCCTTTTACTGACATTCAATTTTTAAAATTAGTCACTTTGTTTGATTTGGCACTGACATGTGTGTCTAAGTGTGTGGTAGAGGAAAATATATGTATGTATATCTATATACACTCACATGCACAGAGAGAGAGAGACAGGGACTACTTGTCAAACATAGACCAGACTTTAACACCTCCCCATATTGTTTGAGTACCCTGTACCTTCCTTCATTCATGAAAGCACATCATGCTGTCCTAATCTGTGTGCTGCATGTAAGCAGATTAGACTCTTTTTCCTTGTTTTACAACAAACCAACAGAGGCAGGCTTGCTGCGATTGGCTTGTGGGGAATTTGAATGTGGCAAATGATTGGCCAACTGTGTGACATTGATGGACTGGCTTCCTGGTGATTGGTTAGTTAAGCTCTGACATCACCCGTGTGGGTTGTTGACAGAAGGAGAGAGAGACATAGTGTGCATGAAGGGGAGAGAGAGCGCACGAGAAAGAGAGAGAGAGAGTGGGAGGGATAAAAATTGATAAAGAGACCTAGCTTTAACATTGGTGAGAGAGGTAGGCGGTCAAAACTCTCTCTCTTTCTGTGTGTGTGTGTGTGTGTGTGTGTGTGTGTGTGTGTGTGTCTTCCCAGTCATCCATTTCCTTCATTTAATCATTTGCATCTTGATTAAATCAAACTAAACAGCATAAAGTCAGCAAATAAGACTTCTACAGGAAAACTGTACATTATATTTATTGTTAAAGTTCTGCTGCACTTCCAGTCTTATTTAGGTGCAGTGTTTGGACGTTATTAGCTTTTTCCAAAAGAGGAGACACTAGTTCGTGCAAATGCAAAAGTATCTTAATTACAAGTCTTCTTTGCTTGGCTGTTGAAAGGCCGGAGACAATTAGCAAAGTAATGACAATTCCATTTGGTCAACTCTCACTCCCTAACCCTAACTGTGCTACTTGATATACAAGCAAAACCTGAATGGTAAGTCTTTGGGAGACTGTAAGGTCAAAAGAAGCTTATATCTGTATCTTCCTATACAGTAAATAGATAAAATATATGTATGTATAGAAACCTTTCAACTTTCCATGAGTTCTTTTTCTGTCTGACTTCATTTTTTTGCTGGAGGTCCAGTGAGTCAAGGTAACTTTAGACAACATTATTTTAGACTGCAAGTAGGCTGCCAGGACTGATAAATTGCTTTAGGAACTCTTGTGGCCAATAGTTATGTCTCTTTTTTCTTTGGTATCATAATGTCTCGCCATGACATAACCCTGTTCCTAAAGAAACAGAGTAGATGACGTTTCAGGTTTCGACTGGGTTTGTCTCTTCATGGCCAAATGTTCTGTCTGCAAACCCTCGCCTTTAGGTGATGTGGAAATGTAATTATGTTACTTTTCTACAGCACTTTCCAGCTGGGACCCTGGCTGTAAAAATTAATTAGCACTTTCAAAACGCCAAGCCTGTGACACCATAATGAGTAAAGTGACAGGCAAAGAGTCACTGCCAACAACAGCAGGCAGGCACAGTTTCCAGAAACCTCCAGAGATCTCCAGAGCAACTAAGAGAGAACCCAGCTGAATGCCTGGAGACTGCTAGCTGTTTCCACTAAAAACTTGCCAAAAGCACCAGTGAAACATTTTAACAAACTGGCTGAGAATTTAAACAAAAAGATCAATACATTTTTCATATTTTAAAAATATCAGTTACACAGATATTAGACAATATCAATAGATACCTGGAGGGACCCTCCAGGTATCTATTGACTATTTGACTGAAAAGTTAAAGAGTAGAGCTTAAACGATCACAGAAGATCTAGTGTCCATGCAGGTACAACAGAGATCGTTTTGGAGATCCTTGGACTGTGTTTAAACTGCTTTCATAGTCTGTATCAGATGTGTCTGGACTATCTAAACATGTTAAATCAAGTTCTGTGTTTATTGTAATAGACATGGTGAGTTTTGATCAGCACCGGAAGCAGTTAAAAACATAATCTTCTCAGACTGTAGTGATCCAGACCTGTCACTGTGTGCCCACCAAAACTGGGCCCACAACAGGACCATAACCAGCCTCATCATCAAACTTCCATCTTTCCTTAATGAGAGGCAAAAAGAGAACCTTTATACTGCTGGGCGGCTATATTCCATCTTTTTAAATAAATACAAACTAAACAAATATAACCCAGTCTCGGCTGGAAGAAACAGAACAGCCTGTTATGCCACCATCCGGCCAAAAATGAAGATGAATCAGTGAATATAAACAAAAACAAAACATCCCACCTTCGAATGAAACACTCTTGTTCGTCATTGGCTTCATGCAGTTACACATTTACTTCTTGGTACTCATCAGTTATTACTTTAATATACTTATAATATACTTAATATACCTTAAACCTGTTTCTGTGGCATATTCCTAAAATGAAATGTAATTGGATACAGAGTTGTAAATTCTAAGTATCTTTTGAATCTGGGGGCATGTTTTAGCCCCATGAGATAGCAAAAACTGGGTCACACAGACAAACACATTCACACACATTCACACACAATATAAATGATGCCCCTGTGCTTGAAAAAACAAGCAGGTTCCATGCAGGATCTCAGAGCTCTGATTGGAGAAACACAAAACCAGCCAACAGAAAAACACACAGCCGCAATTAGCAACAGAAAAACCATTTATCCCAGCGTGAATGTAAACATATAGAGACAGGCTGCTGATAAATAGAGGGAGCGGGAACGAGAGGAAGGGTTGGAGGTGAAAGAGCCAGGAAGCAGAAAAATGATCTGGATTAAATAAACCAAAGAATGTTTGGTTATGTATGCGTGTAAGCATGTGTGTACGTATGTGTATGTTTGTTTGTTTGTTTTTGTTTTTCAGTTTTACAAAAAAACAAGTAAAAGGCCTACAGTGCCATCTAATTTTATTTTTTCATATTTATTTATTTATTTATTATTTTGTCTAAAACTATAGGTGAGTCCAGGTGTTTGTTTTTTTTGCTGACCATAAATATTACATAAAATCTAATATTGACGGTTCAAACCCTAAAACCTATAAATATTAGAAGGAATTAGTATGCTAATTTTTTTGTTGTTGTTTTTTTGCAATTCACTTATTAACCACCAGGTGATGCCAAAACCTCGGGACAAATAAATGACACTTACCAGGCCAGACATAGTACGTTATTCAGTGTTCCTTTTGTAAGTATTGGGCTTCCAAAAATGAATCTTACCACTCTTAAAATTACTCCAGAAACTTACTTGGGCATTTTCCTATAAGTCATACTTGGTTTTTAAGGAATTTTCAGAAAATTTTAATTTCAGGAACCTGGAGAAACGATGGTGAAAGGTACCATTTCTCTCTATTGTATGAAGTCTGTGTAATAAGCATATTAATAGCATATTAATTGTGTGAAATTTGGATTAGAATAGTAAAGTCACATCAAAGCACAGCCTTGTGTCCCAACATTAGGTAAGCAGAGCTTCCAAAATTGTGCCCTGCGGCTTAGCCTTGTGCCTTATGCTCTGGACATGAATAGGCAAAATAGCTGAATTTGTTTGTCTTTTTTTGCTCCATTAGTACAATTTCATTTTTAGTTGTTTTATGCCCTAAAAAGCTTTCAAAAATCTGGACGAATGGTAGGAAATTCTATAGAAAATACATACATATAAATTGTACACATCAAAGGTTGCAGTTACTAGTACGAAGAATAAACAAAAATTGTGACCGGGAAGGGGGGGAGGGAGGGGTTGGAACATTTCCTTGTGTGGAGAAATGCCAGAACTCACTAAAAGAAAAAAGAAAAGAGATCTGTCTGGAGAAACGATGGTGAAAGCTACCTGTCAAGGCTTCAGCAGGACCCAGAAAGTCAACAGCTATCACCTCAAGTTTGTCATTCATTGGGAGAGGTTCGTTAATTTTATCATGTTGCCATGGAAGCTGAAGAAACACTTGGAAACCAAACCTCCCTTTATCTTGAAAATATTTGGCTCCATTCAAATGACTGCTGAATTTAAACCAGAGGTAGCAAGAATGTTTGTTCCACTGTGTGAAAATGCAGAGTTTACTGTAAAAAAGAAAATGAATCTTATGTCAGATGACAAAAGAAATTATTGCATAGAAGTGACCAGAGGTTTGGTTTGAAATTTTGGCCTTCATTTTGGTGTGCTGCTTAAGAGAGGTCTGGTATGTCATCAACTGCAAGACTGTGAACTGTACAAAGTATAATTGTGAGTATAACTTAATATCATATATAACCTTTGACAAGCATTTCAATGTGTCTGTATGTGTAGAGAAGAGTGTTTTATGGAAAAGTAGTAAAAAAGTCTTGTGATGTTGTTACCATGACATTGCTACATGGCGCCTCAGTCTGCTTTGATCCAGTGGTTGCCAGAGCTTCTCAATAATTGTCACAGTGGCATTCACACTCGTATTTTCACACATACACACACACACACACAGTTGTGTGAATGGTTGTCTGTTCTGCTTGTCTAAACAATAACCATAGGGTATCCGGGACAAAAGGGAAGTGACAGGCCTTTCTGATTGGTCATGGCAGACTTTGACTGACATGTGATGGCAGCTTGGTGTTGGAGCGTGTGTGGGAGCTGTGCTACCTCACAGTGAAGTTTGGTGTGTGTGTGTGTGTGTGTGTGTGTGTGTGTGTGTGTGTGTGTGTGTGTGTGTGTGTGTGTGTGTGTGTGTTGGGACTGAGAACTCTGAAGATGACTACATTTCTCTGTCAAATCACTTTTAAGGTGAAGTTAGAATTAATCTGGTACTTTTGGTATTAAACAGTAGTGCACATTTAATGTGTACTGCTGTACCTAATTATGTGTTAAAAGCACACAAAATTAATTAAAAGCTATCAACAGAACATTGCAATGACTTTTTATCTGAACTATCTAACTACTGTGTTGAAGAGGTATCAGCACGCTTTGGGGTATGATTTGTTGTGGGGAATGGGGGAGGGGATTTCCTGGGGGATTTCCCAAGAAATCCTGATGGTGCAGCTGCTGTAATGGGTTGGAGAGACAGGAACAGTGCTTACTGAGAGATCAACCCTAACCTTGCCATCATTCACTGCATCATTTACAAGTTAGAGCTTGCAGTCAGTGATGCTGTAGAACAAGTTAGTTCACAGCTTTATTAAATCTCACACTCCCTGACTTTGCTGATGAGCTCAATAAATGTAACTGAATTCCCTCCTTCTCTGTTTGGACATTGGCAGATGTGGGTAATAGAGGAGACACACTACAGAAGACACTCCAAACAACAACAACAACAACAACAACGGTTAAGAACAGGGTTGGAAACTGTTCCATAAACTGGAATGATAAAAGCTGTTGTAACAATAGTTGAATGTCTGACTTGACAGAACTTACATGACTGCTAACTTTTTGCAAAAGTCTTTTTTTGGCGTGTCATTCAGTTAAAACAAAATCAGTGCGTGTCATTATCTCACTGTGCCACACTGTTAACTGGGGAAGCTCAGGTTAAGTATTGATTTTTGTCTGACAGGGGTGGAAACTCTTTCTTAAACAACTCGTGGAAGAAAACATTTTACATGAATTTTCCAGGGGGTAATTATAAAAAGTACACTTGATTGAAAATACACCACATCATAAATACTTCTACTCAGGAGGGCAAACTGATCCCAGCTGAATAAGGAAAAATAATCTAGCGCTGATATGCTGTCATGTCCACAGCTGTTTGTGTTCACAAGCAAGAATAATATTGGGTTGTCTAACTTTTCAAATTTGTCTTTTGCTCTCCTCCAGCCACCTTGACTGGTGGTTGGAGGAGGGAAATCAAGTATATACAATCCTGAGGGTTGGTGTGTATGTCTTCTTCTCCAAACTCATCTCTTCTACCAGAGGCCTGAGAGGATGAGGGCTCTGTGCAGTATCCACTCGTATGGCTGTTCAGAATTTAACATGTAATCTTGACATAACAAAAGGATGAAGAGGATGATGATGTACAATCAAGATAAAATAATAACTTTATTTACATAGTACTTTTCTAAACAAAGTACAATTAAAAACATTTGAAAACATTTGACATGTAAGAATATTATAAACTATACAGAAACATAAACAGAAATCTGAGCATGCCCACATGATGATGATGATGATGATAGTGTGTGTGTGTGTGTGTGTGCGCGCGTCTGTGTGCGTGTGTAATTTATGTGGGTAATACAGCTAATTACAACCACTTGTTAATGGCTGAGGTCTGCATCTCATCTCATGCAGTTTTACACACTTGCACACACACACACACACACACACACACACACACACACACACACACACACACACACACACACACACACACACACACACACACACACCACTGCAAGTCATTATTCTCTTCATAAATGTGAAGCCAATCAACCTACAACACAGAAGTATACGTGGCATACACACCCACATAGAGACACACACAAATATGCACCATCGTGTTCAAGCTAATCATGAGCCAGTGTTCATTTATAATCAATCTCAGTCACCTGACAGTAGCTGTAAATAAAACGAACTGTGTGTGTTTGTGTTATTTCGTATCCATCAATTTGACTGTGTTGCAGTCCACATACCTTGATTTACCCACTCGATCCGTATGAGTGTTTGTGCATTTGTGTGTTACACCCTCTGATTGGTTGTAATGTTTAACACATGGCTGTAATGGTGAAGTGCACCCCTTCAACACTCACACACACAAACTCACACAGTTTCTGTTTGTTGACTTCCACACAGTTTTGTTAAATGCCTTGCATAATGTTTGAAAAACTTACCAAGGGCATTTGACAGAACTCATTGGATGATAGTTAAAGAAAGTCACTATATTCTTAGCATTTTGTAGTTAACAACAGATGCCAGTTCTGCCCCTCTTTTATCCATACAAAGTTAAACTTGAAAATAGAAATCTAAAAATCAATATGTATTCATACCAGTTGCAATGCCAGCTAAAATACGGTCTTCAAAAATATCTTTCAAGATCATTCCAGATGACACTTGTCCTCACCCCACAAACAGCATATTGCTACCCCTCCCTGAGCCTGTTGTAAGGTATTTTCCTTACAATATAAAGCACCTTCAGGTAACTGTTGTTGTGATTTGATACTATATAAATAAAACTTAATTGAACTGAATTAATGACTCATAGATACCCTGTGAATATGGTATGTGCGCTCTGCTCATGATTTACATTTTATTTATTCTCTTGTTACTCTCTTCTTCGCTTTAAGAAGTACATACACTTATATGTCACATGGTCGCTAGTCTTCATTGGATTGCATCAATGTGGCCATTATCTCTCATGTGAAGTTACTTCTTTCTGATACATGAATGTTTTTTTTAATATTTATATATAAACAGTTACATATTATATGCATTCTATGTAACATAGTATAAATGGTGGAGGTCTTTGGAACAAATGTATAAATTATGACAAAGATAACCACAACTGGTACACATTATTTACTGCTACATTACTAATTTAAAAAGAGGAGGAGGATTTTTTTCCTTCTTTCTTGCGTGCCTCCAATTTCTCCTCCATCTATTCATTCCCAGATGGACAGATTGTCTCAGCGCTTACCCTCAGATCACCTTTGATCTGGAAGTGCTGTGATTGGTCCAAAGGTCATTCAGCTTTCTTCTCATTGGTTTAGAGGTTATTCAATTGGCCTTTGTAGGTCCCACCCCCATCCATCACTATCACCACGGCTTCTGTTGACACCGTTATTAAACGTCAGTGTGTGTATGTATGTATGTGTGTATCTTGTTTCCTGAATGTCTTTATGCTTGATAATTGCTTATGTTTTATGTAGGTAAAAACAATGTGCTGTCTTTCTAAATTCAGTCCAATCTGTAGTATAGCCCAGAAGACCTACCTGATTTTATAAAAATCAGTGAATCAGGACACTGTCAAAATTTCACATTTTTCCTTTAATTATAAATAAGTAAGTAAATTACATAAATTGCAGATAAATTGTTTTTCCTTACAGTACATTTCGAATATTTACAACAACATACATTTGTTTACATGTGTACAGTTATTTTGTTAAATCTCATTTATGTCAGGAAACATTTGAGTAAAATATTGTTTTTCATCATTTTGGAAAAGATAGTGCATAGTGGTTTTTGCCCATCTAGATATTTTCACATGTGGATGGTTTGACCAGGCACAGTATGGTGCTCAGTCTTGATACAAATATAGAAGTTCTACATTTAAAAATGTTCTCTCATAAAACCATTGGTAATAATTACCCAACGCTGTTAGGTGAAGAGGTATTCTGTTTCTGTATAGGTGAAGCATTAGCCGGGTGCAAGGACAAGCTAGCATCAGCAAAAACAGTGATGAAATATGACTGTCCTGTTTTATTATGTTGTTCTATTGTATGTATTGTATGTCATATATGGTATACAAAACAGAGGGACTAGCATGCTGTATGACTGAGTATAAAGCAAATGTCACTATAATGGCAAAGCTGTCTTTTACATGACAAAGTTTCCAAGTCAAAGTACATGTTGCATAGCTGAATTATAGCTAGCTATATAGCCCCCCGCACCCACAGGATATAGTGATAAAACTGATGCTAATTTTGAGGTTTGAAAAGAGAACTTTAGAAACCAACAGATGACCGTGGTAGCTATGTCTTTCTTTTATACTCTCTGTGGCTGACTCAGTTTCTGTATTCTGTATTGATATATCAATTGTCTCAAAGCTGGTCTAAGTTTAACTCCACTTTGCAACACTAACATCATTTCACCTGCTACAAGTAATAATAATAACAAGTAATAAAACATTTTTTCCTTTTTTTAGGTAAGGTTAGATCCAATTCAGGAAACTGGCAGCTTAATACATTAAAAAATGGCACAATTCATATTGAGCTGAAGAGTCATTTCTCCAGTCAAGTTCAGCAGCACCATTTTAGTTACGACTGTAGTTTCAGCCAGTTGGGAAATACTGTATACTCTCCATTCCAGTTCACTCCATAAATTGTGGGCAAATTGCAGCTTCATGTCACCATCAGCCTTAACTTCATGAAATCAGATAGCAGAGCAAACATATACTGCTGAGAGAGGAAAGAAGCAGCCTGCTCTCTCTGATTCCAAACTGGGCTGCATTCTGGGAATTAACAGCTAATTAAACTGGCGACCTTCTGTCTGTGTGTACGATCATTTTGCACGTGAGTGTGAATACATACAGAAATGACTGTACTCCCTCTTTGTTTGCATGTGTTCTAGAATATATTGTCTTAGACTGTGTATTAGTTTGTGTTTATTGTGCCTACTATAGAAAAACAGGTGATTTTTTACCTGGGGCTGAGTTAACTCAAGGGGTGCAAAGATATAATAAATATGAATAGCGTCTTTAAACTTCAAAGCTTTTCATATTTGCTATGTTCCAACACATCTTAATAAGGATTCAATCCTTTTTTTTAACCTACTCACAATAGCAAAGGAATTATTTTTAATGTTTAATAATATTTGTAAGATTTTTTTTTAAAGAAGAAGCTGAATTCTCCCATGCACATACTGCCTAGGGGAAGTATGTATAAATAGTATAATAGAAATAGAAATAGTTGCAGCACAGAACCCTGAGGAACCTTAGTGTTTGACGAAGACTCCCCCTTTACAAGGAAAAAATGTCTTTTAGTTTATTAGATAGATCTCAGCCTTTGAGACACTTCACTTGAGTCTATTGGGCGTTTATATAAAATAACAATCAACTGTCAGAAGGAAAATCTAATGAATGGATCGAAAGAATTTCCTGTCCCCTGAGGAAAGGATGATGTTGTGACAGTGTCGAGCCATAGATCTAGGAAAGGCTAGATGAATATTCTGAAGCAGTGAAAATCTATAATTTTTGAAATGGGGGAAGTATAGAACCACCAACAGTTTTCCTACCAGCCAAACTGCTGGGAATGAAGTGCTTTGTTCAGAAGGGAAATAAAGCAATTAGTTCCCTTCCTTTCAGTTTAGTTCAATTCAGTTTTATTTATATAGTGTCAGATCATAAGAACAGTTGCCTCAAGGTGCTTTACAATATAAAGCACTTTGAGGCAACTATTCTATCTACCATTATAGAGAGAAAACCCCAACAATCAGATAACCAGCCAGGAGCAAGTATTCAGCAACAGTGCAGAAAACTCTCTTTTAATCTCCATCAGATCTAAGGGAGGGTTTGAAAATATGTTCTTTCTTTCTGGTCCCTTTCAGCATTTTGGATCAACTGAAAGCTTGTCAGGGTTTTTTAGGACATCCTAATAACAATTAATTACAGTAGTCCAGCCTAGAAGTAATAAATGCATGAACTGATTTTTCAGCGTCACACTGAGACAGGACGTTTCTAATTTTAGAGATGTTGCACAAATGGAAGAAGGCAGTCCTACAAATTTGTTTAATATGTGCACTGAAGGACATATTCGGCTAAAACAAAGATTCCTCATAATGTTACCAATGCCAAGGTGATTATACCATGTTTCTACGATTTGGTAGGGCAGAGTACAATAACCTCAGTTTTATCTGAATTTAGAAGCAGGAAATTAGAGGTCATTCAGCCCTTTATGCCTTTAAGATGTTCCTGCAATATAACTAATTGGTGTATGTCATCTGGCCTCATGGATAAATAAAGCTGGGTAATAATGCCTAAGGGAAGCATGTATGATATAAATAGAAATGATCGCAGCACAGAACCCTGACAAATTCCATAATGTTTGAAGAAGACTCCTCGTATCCAAGAAAAAAAAACGTCTGGTAGATAGATCTGATTCAAACGACTGCAGTGCAGTACCTTTAATGCCTATGGCATGTTCTGATCTCTGTAATAAAATATTGTGGTCAACAGTAGCGAACGTTTCACTGAGGTCTAGTAAGACAAGCACAGAGAGGAGTCCACTGTTAGAGGCCATAAGAAGATCAGTTCTATCATCACTAAAGCTGTTTCTGTGCTGTGATGAGCTCTGAAATCTGTCTGAAAACCATAAAACATTCCTCTGCAGATGATTAGTTAGCTCTTTTACAACTACTCTTTGAAAAAGAGTAGTTGTATATTGGCTAAGACAACTCGGTCAAGTGACGGCTTTTTAAACAATGTTATAATTGCTACTAAAAAGGAATCACGCAGATGGACCTGCAAATAACTTTTTATTTTAAGCAGAAAAAAGGAAAAAATCAGAAGAAAAAAAAGATGCCCTTAGTCTGTCATTACTGCCAAAAAATAAAGTGAAGGATCGGACTATTCAGATTGTATTTGGAAGAAAAAAGGATTAAACAAATCTAAACAGCACATAGCTTGTACTCACTACAGCCTGTACATACTTATAGTTATAGAATATTCATAACATACTTCACACTGTGTACATTATAACATACCATAATAGACCCATTTCTGTAATATACTTACACATCTCTATTATTGCTAATTTATATTGTAATATATCTATATCACGACTAAAGCACTTTCTGGATGGATGCAAACTGCATTTCGTTGCCCTGTACCTGTGACATGTGCAATGACAATAAAGTTGAATTCTAATTCTAATTCTAATTCTATTAGAACATTAGAAAGGGTCTGAATCTTTCAAAATGCAAAGTATAATGTATGGGGTAGCAAAGTATTCAGAGAAAAAGGGGGCAATGGGGAGCCTGGGAGAGGGGATCAGATGAATAGAAGAAAACAAAACACTATCATCTTTTAACCTTTGATGTGATCAAAAGCCCAACAAGTTTGAGTTGTAGAGGACGTAGCTGGAATGTGTTTAAACGAACAAATAGTAAATTTCTGGTTGGAATCAAAATTATGTATAAAAGATGGATTTTTTTTATCCACCATGATGCCACTCACAGTTTTGGACTCACCATCACATAACACACATTTCTGCTTATTAGTCTGCTAATACTAGTAAAAGTATTAGCAGACTGTTGCTTAGGCAAGCCATTAGGCATTAAGCATATAGCTGATAATATTTCATTTAAAATATTATGACCAAGATTTATAAAATAGCCTTAATTCTTTATTCAATATGACCTTAAATGAGTAACTGAACATAGAAGTGTTTATAGAGCTCAAGTCAGAGAGCTGCTGCCCATAGACTTATAGGACCAGACGTCTTTAATAGCCACACCCACAGTTATAACCTTTTGATGGCCATTAAAAAAATTGCAGGTTTAAGACACTTTACTTTTCAGACCTGGATGTTTTTTCTATATTTTATACTGTCTCTGGGACAGACAGCTAAATGTAGCTGTAAAGGTGTCATTTTAGAACATGTCAGTGACACAACTTCATTTAATACATTGTTACTATAAAATAGTTCACTGAAGCTAGAGGTTTAAAGAGTAGAGCTTTAAGAAGCCATGGTGCTCTTTTCTAAAACAAAGCAATGGGCACACATGCTCAAAAGGATGTTGCATAGTAGTACAGAATCAATACGTCCATTGAATCTGCTTATCACACTCACACACCCACGCCACCCTATCATTGTCACCATAACATGAAGCTAATCCATTAACGTGTCACTATCAGAACTGATAGGTTTGTGTGAGAAAGTGTGAGAGCATGTGTGTCCGTGTGTGTTTATCAGCAGTTGCTATCACCTTAAATTCTACAACCTGATTTGGATCCCATAAATTTCATTTCTATTCTTTTCATCAGTAGCCCCTTCAACTGGGGTTTGGTGTGTGGAAATATGCCAAAAGAGATCAAGAATAAACCCAACCCTGAGGTAACATGTCATCAGTGCATAGGTGCTATCAGTGATTATCTGTCCAGTCCACATTGTCTCTGGCTTCAACACATTCTGACTGGCAGCTTGTTTTGGTAGAGATGTGGTGCTGAACAGTGAGGCAGCACCCAACCTCTTCTTAGCATACAGCTATAAATGACTTTTGACACATATACTGTGTAATGTTGAGATATTTTAAGTGAAATACCTATTTGACTTAAGTGGACATTTTGATTTATAATGAGTGGACACTGTCAGATTCATTAATCATCAGTTGCAGTAATTAATGTTCCTTTTGGAAATGGGAATCCCTTCAGGTAGTGAAGTTCAACCGAACTGTAGTCATTCATAAACTGTGGTGTCACATGTAGCCTTATTTAAAAAAAAGATTGTACTGCTGATGTTTGTTAATGTTAATGAATTTTCCCCATGGCCACTCTGAAACTGCGTCGTACATATACAGTAAATGTGATATACAGTACAAAGACGGCAAATTTCAGTAAAAAAAAATTATGCTAAAGTAGATGTTCTTCTAATGGACACTTCAGACTGGCTCCATAACTTTCACATGTTAAACTACTCAACTGCTCATTTGTATCCATTTGTATACTGGATACTTTGGTTTTGGTGAAGAAATAGATATGAATCAATGGGTTAAATATTTATTATTTAAAACAGTATCTGAATATAAGTCTACAGGTAACTAGTCTGCTAACACTTTGAAAATGAACATTAACTAAGGCTCATGACATGAGTCTTGACTGAAGCATAACTTTCAGCACTATATAAGAAACCTGGATATTCTTTACATCTCTGAAATGACTCTGACAGTGACCTTGGTCTCTGAGACTGGGGTCTGGGTCTGCCTGAAGGATTTCCATCCTCTTTTCTTTGTTTCTTTTGCTGC
The DNA here is from genome assembly GCF_013358895.1 of Oreochromis aureus. Classification (NCBI taxonomy): domain Eukaryota; kingdom Metazoa; phylum Chordata; class Actinopteri; order Cichliformes; family Cichlidae; genus Oreochromis; species Oreochromis aureus. The sequence goes on along the minus strand of NC_052945.1, from coordinate 33,654,102 downwards.
GTACTTTTGTTTTTCACCATATTTCATGTGTTTGTATAAATTGGTAGTGTTGCCATAATAGAGAATTTCCATTCTGGTTTGCCATAAAATATCTCCATGGGATCCTCCTCTTTCTCTTGGCTGATATGCTCTCACTCACTGCAGCCAATATAAGTGATGGTGAAACAAAACACCAAGCAGAGAAGGGGGAGGAGCCAAGAGTTTAGACGATGTGAGGGGAATAGTGTTTGCATAGACATGTAATTTTTGATGGGAGCAGGAACACAGGGGAGAGAAACTGAGTGTAAATTCACACTAATGTCAATCCAGTGCAATAACAATGTTGATATATATATTATCTGTATTTTGATCAGTCCACCCAGGGGAGAGAGTGGGAGTAAGCTTCAAAATTCAGCCTGAACCAATCTGAGAACTTAGGTTGACTGAACTTATGTAATGAAAATACTAAAGAAGGTTTAAAAAAAAACACCATTAAATATAGTTAGCCAACCTGAACAATCTGAAATTTTGTCACACATTTTTATGAAACCCCTTTTTATATACAGTATATTATGTTCATTTTATGTCCCCATGAATAGGACATTCTCCATTTTTGCTTGTTTCACATGTCATGTTCAACGTATGTCGACCATACATAACTTCACCAAAATTTGTATCTGTGATGGAATTTTGTAAATATTGAATGAGGAATTTGAAAAAATAAATGACTCAGGCCTGGCAAAAACCACCCGTAGGCTAGTGACTTCATACAAATAATTTTATTTGTACTGCACTTTTTACTGCATAGCTAATTATTTAATAAGATGTAAATATTCCAGCATACACAGAAAAAGAAAGCAAGAATAGGAGTCATAGTGAGCACTGCTAGTATATTTAGTAGAGTAAATGCTGCGTTCTGGACTAAATGAAGATGGGCTGCGAAAGGGTTTGGCAGAATAGTCCAAGGACAGTCTCTTTCATCAAACTGACCAGTTGTAATTGTGGACCAAATTAGTGATATGGTTAGCTGTAAATACACATGTATTAATGTCCTAGATTTCCTGTTATAATTTTTTTTTTTTTACAAAGAAAGCAGTGACTAAGACTTTTGTCACTGCTTTCCCAGTCAATACAAGCAATTGAAGCATTGAAAGGAAAAACAAGAAGTACTGGAGGTCTTAGTAGATTTTGATTAGTTAAACACTGGACTTTTAACACAGAGATACAAATTACTGTCTGCTGACCAAATGGTATATTCATCTCCTCTGCTCCATAATTAACCGATGTAACGTCAACTGTAGAAGCCCACTTTAGTGAGTAAAACACATGAATATGTCCATTCTGTCTGAGTGTGTTATTTCACACCGCTTCTCTTTCTCTGACCCTTTTTTTTTCCTACTCTCCGTCTACTCTTAGTATGTCACCAGCTTCCCACAATACTGGAGCTAGAGGGGGTGCATGATGACCACAGTGCATTACTTTCACGGCTCCACGCATCATTTTAGTGTCACATTCATCTATTTGTTGTGTGTGTGTGTGTGTGTGTGTGTGTGTGTGTGTGTGTGTGTGTGTGTGTGTGTGTGTGTGTGTGTGTGTCAGGTGGTACCTAGCCAGACCAGACCCTACTGGCCCTATGTCCCCTGACACACAGAGACACACACACAGAGCTGTGCCAGCTGCTCTCCTCTTCTACAGGGAATTGAATACACTTCTACCACCAGCTGAGATCACAGAGAGAGAGAGAGAGCATCTGTTCTTGAAGAGGGAAACTTAGGGTCTGTAATGTGTATGTGTGTGTTTCTGTGTGCACGTGCACTTGTGGTCATTGTTATTCGTAGGACTGTGCTTATGTCCCCATGTGCATGGACCTGTGCGTTTAAGTGTGTGTGTAGGTGTGCGTGTGTGTCTCTGCGTTAGTGTGAGGCTGTTCCAAAGGGTTACTTTGATTAATGCCCACCCTGCTTTCATTCCACTTTGCCTCAGAACAGAGAAAAAGCAAAACACAAAGAAAAACAGAGAGAGAGAGAGGGCTGGTGGGGTGGGGGTGGGGTGGGGTTAACAGCTCCTTATGCTCTGTTTCCCCCTCTTCCCCCACCCTTTCTTCTTTTCATGTGATCCTCACTTTCTGTCAGAGCTGATTGATAGTCGAGACAATGATTGGACAGACGTACAGAGAGAAAGAGAGAGGAAGGGAAAAGGGGTGGATAAAAATAGAGAAGAAAGACGGGAGGTGGAGTTAAAGTGAGAGAGAGAGAGAAAGAGTGAGAAATTCAGTCAACCAATCATGTTCCAGGAAAAGGGCTGCTTTACCAATGGTGGTGAAGAGAGAATGGTCGAGCAAGAAGAGGGTGGACCTTGATCGCCCTCTGATAGACAAAGAATCGAAGCGAGAGAGGAGGGAGGGGGAGAGGAGAGATTTTGTTATTAAGCTTGTCACATATTTAACATCAGTAAATCTCTCACTGTGTTTTGATTGTTTCACTGTGTGTGTGTGTGTGTGTGTGTGTGTGTGTGTGTGTGTGTGTGTGTGTGTGTGTGTGTGTGTGTGTTTGTAATAAACTTATTCAAAGGGCATATTATGTTTGTAACAGAAGTATGCTATTACAATGAGCATGCATCATATGTCTTAAGGTGGTAAACACAGATACACATGCTTTAGTCGTGGTTACAGAGCTGTACTGTGACTGAAACACTGCTCGTGTTATGTCTGCTGACATCCACCTGTACACAGACTGATCATGTTTTACATTATAAATGGCATTCTCAATTCTAAATAAATAATACAAATATTATATATTAATAAATAATATAAATAATTAAAGGAATTGCAGATTATGGCTACTTGTTATGATCAGAATTAAATAAATGGGTTATTTTAAAATATAAATAAAGAATTAATTACACTTCAGATATAGTTAATGTTCATTATGAATATATAAGATAAGAATCATAATTATATGTAAATTATGATTTTATAATTAGAAATAATTACAAGTATAAATATTAATAATTTTGCTTATGCATATAAGTCTGTATGGGCAGAATGTTGGTATAACAATAACTTGATGATAACACTAACAGCACACAAATAATAAACAGATAATTAACTAAAAAAAATTTTAAAATGAATTACAGTTTCACTTTTTAAACAAAGGCATGTTATTTTTTACCTACCAATGTGCTAGAAGTATGACTTCATACAGAAATTGGACAGATTTAGATGTAGAAAAAATTTTTTAGAAATAAGAAAAGTGATTATTAGATTTAGATTTTTTTTCCATTTTTTTAGTTTTAAAGACAAAAAATCATAATTACCACAAATTTGGGTCAAATGAAATACAACTAAGTTATTTTTCTACGTGTTTAAAATAAACTACATTTTTTGTGCCGTAAACTTGCTCAAAAAATTCTATTTGGTCAAATTTTTTCTTCTTGACTTGTTTTGGAGCAGATTAAATGGCTCTTTGACCCTGTATAAAATACACAAACACACACACACAACTGCACACACTTCCCAGTGTGCTGTCCTTATTGAATTAGAGAACACATGCAGAGTGGCTTGGCTGAGTGGGAGCAGGAGGGTTGGTGCAGTGACGGCGCCATGCTGCCTGTCTCCCTAACCCTTCCTCTTCTCTCTCTGTCTCACTCTCTCTCCCTCTCACACACACACACACTCAAAGATGCTAACTCTCTTAGTGTTATAAATACACAGAGACACACACTGGCCAAGCACTGGGGCATACAGAGTTGGCTTTGCTTGGTTAATGTAATTTGGAGGACCAGTTCTGTGTGGAAAGCAGGGATCAAGCAGGGGTTGATGACTGCCTGGGTACATCTACCAGACTTCAACAACCACACATAATGTCAGCAGCTGCTTCTGTCCTTCGATTCATCAACTGAACTGCAAGAAAAATTTGCAAAAACAATTGTATTTTATTGAACTAAACACGAAAAGGCTCATAATCATGAAACAAATGTCTGTATTGTAAGTCCATACTGAACACTAGCACTTCTTAGAAAAACATGTGTGTGACTAAATGGTCAACAAGGATTAAAAATAATGTTATATAAATGTGAGAGTATTTCATTATAGAGTGTTTTTGACTAAGTCCCATTTAACCAAAGAATGCTGTATTATATGCACTTTAAGTGCCTGTGAAGCCAGAGTACCCAGAGGAAACTGATGTAGGCCTGGCGAGAATATGAAAACTCCACTCAGTAATTTTAATTTTTGCTGTGAGACAAAAGTGCAGACCACATGACCACTGTTATAGTAGTTATGTGGTCAGCACTTTTAGTACAATTTGCCCATGACACTGCCGTGACAGAAGCAATCTAGAAACACATACAAACAATGATCTAAAGTAACCTCTCAGTTCTCTGAAAAGGCTGAGAGAAAACATTATTTGATACTTTGAACTGAAAGATGGACAATACTATTGTTTGCTAATTCATCATAACCAAGTAAGCTTCATCTTCAAGCCAAAATCAGAAGTGTTTGCAGCTAACTTATTTTTAAATATTATTATTTTTACATTTAATACTTGCCTCTGCCTTCATTCAATCTTTTTCTTGATGTCCAAAATCATGTTACAGACTACAATGCTGCCTGACTGCATTCTTCTCTGCAACCACCTTGCAGTTCTTCTATCTCTTTCAGCTTGGATCTAATACATAAGATGTAGTCCAACTGTGTGCACCATCCTCCACTCTTATACGTTACACTATGTTCACCCGTCTGTGTTCACCACAGCCATTTCCATCCTTTTTGCTAAATCTGTTATAATTTGTCATTTTCTGTTTAACACCATACCTACTCGACACCTCCTCATTACTTCTGTCTATCACTTCATCCAGGTTACTCCAGAATTCCTTTTTCTCTTCTAACTGACAGCATACATACTGACAGCATTCAACATGATTCCTTCAATTTCCAACTTTAAACTCATGATCCTGTCTGACACTCTATTCACTTCTACAATAATATTCACATATTCTTCCTTCAAAATTACCCCTCCTCCATGTATCTTCCTATGTAGACTATGAAAAAACATCTTGAATCCACCGCCAATTCTCCTGTGTTTCCTTTCCTCCTGGTCTCCTGCACACGCAGTATATCTACATTCTCTCTATCATATCAGTCAGCTCTCCCTCTTTGCCAGTCATAGTCTCTGCATTTAAAGCCCCTACTCTCACCACCCACTTTTGCTCCCACTCTCTATTGCTAACACACCTTGCCCTTCTCCTCTTTCAGTTACAAACTGGACAGCCAACAGTACTGGAGCCAGATGCTGTTAACCCATGCTGGAACTGATCTGGTATATAATATTCATTCTTTATGATCTGTATGTTTGATTTGGTCAAGGTTTTATACCAGATGCATTTCCTCATGCAACACTCCTAATTTATCTGGGCTTCAGGCTGGCACTAGGACCACACAGTCTTGTGCACCAACCCCCGAGATACTGGGGTTCAGTAACCTGCCAAAAGACTGAAGACTGAAGGAGCCCAGAACTGGATCACCAACTTTCCAGCTGTTAGACCTCATGAGCTACACCAACCATAAAGTTTTTAATCATTGAACTATATTTGGACAGCTGTGTTGACTGTGATATGATTTTAACTGTTCTGTTAGTGCTTCTAAATTTACATACACTTTATCTTTAAATCACATTTCTGTGTAACATGTGGAAACATTCTTACCTACAGTTCATGTAAAAAAGGTGTTTATGATAGAGAAATGAGGTCCCTAATACATTTAATATACATAGCAAACATCTTCCAATGTATTACCACCTTCTGGAGTAATACCAAGATTTTTGTCTAAAGCCCATGAAAGCAAAGTCAGAAGGCAAGCAAAATTATTACTGGGACCACAGAAGGACATGCACTGCAGCACTGAACTGCTTCAGACTAACCAGCAAGGCTGCGTGTAAGAATGCTAATGTCAAATCTAACATTAAGCAGACTTTCACTCTGCCAGCTTGCTAGAATAGAGCATGTGTAATGTCCGCTGAGAAGACTGGAGGTAGTTTGTCATGTGTTCTGTTTCCCTTTTCTAAACCAGGAGAAAACACATATGGGACTATTACGTGCTGCAAGTGAGAGAAGAGAAAGAACAACTTCAGACAATCCTGCACAGGATTCTCCAAACACTAGACCCCATTAACAGTGTGTATGCACAAATCTGTGAAAAGCAAAATCAGATTTCTCAAACAAAAAAGAGAAAAAAATTCACAAAGCTGATAATTATAGCAATTTGTAGTAAATTTAAAAAAAAAGGCAAAGCCATCTTAAACAGCAAGAACAAAACAAAACAACAACAGCAACAAAAAAAGTCATAAAAGCACACAAAACAAATAACAATACCCTGGTAGAAATGTTTTTAAAAAAACATACACAAGCTGAATAAAACGTAAAAAAAAATCACGCAATGGAAGTGTTTCTGGGGAGACAATAACGTGACGCATGAGCCATGAAAGTGACAGAAACCAAACATGCGAAGATCTGCACGAAGACACAAGAAGCAGAAGATTCATCGGCGTTGTTAGCGAGAAAAGGATGCAGTTGTTTATTTTGGGGGTTTTTGTGCATTTTCTGTTTGTTGGTGTTTTCTTAAGCTGCAGAGCATTTGCCATCATACTACACTACACTTCTAGTGTTCTATTTAGGAAGCTGCATTTTCTCATTTATTGAAACTTAGTCATATTGCGCTGGGAACAAAAAGAGAAACATGATTATATTTTCAGGTGCTGCCACCAGAGAGAACAGGCATAGCGTAAGTACATGGTAGGCAGCTCCTCCTTTTCCTGGCAACAAGATGATCAGAAAACAGCATCTTTCCTTTTGATGAAGTATTAAAAAACATTACAAAACTGGAAGGGGTGTTATTTTACACTTTGGAGGTTTCTTACACTTTTTGTTGTATTGCTGTGTTTTCTTCAGACACAGCATGGTCCATAATACCTAAAGCAAATCTCTTATCACTTTTCAATAAGTCTGCAGAAACCAAATATTTCAAGAAAGAAGTCAGTCTAAGATGGAAGAAAGAATGTAAATATTTTTATTGGTATTAGAATAAGGCAGGAGGAACAAAAAGCCTGCAGCATTCTCTTCCTTCCTGCTTTTCGAGTCATGTTTTCATCTCTGTTTTTCAATAAACAAAAAAGTTTTTTGTCTGTGAAACTTTCTCACTTACACACATGCACACACATATTCTCAAGCCAAATCAATTATTCCCTAATTAATGAATATCCTGTCTTGCTGGAACACACCCACTCATCCAGCACAGCACAAATACAACATACACAGACACAAAGAGAGAGAGACCACACTGTGCTTTGGTGCTGTCTGTTTGACTTATTTCGCCTGGTTTAATGAGAAATATTACATTATCACAGCAGTGAAGGCTGGATAGAAACCAGGCTGGAGAACATCTGAAAGACTAAACCCAGAAATGCAATCTCACCATGTTTTTCCAAACATTATTGAAATTGCAACTTTGCATGTCCCAAACAGTGGCGCATAGACAGTGGTAAAATGCATAATTTAATGTAATTGTTCCACTAGTAACAATTTGTATAGAATTTGTAACAGTATTTGTACTTTTGTGTTTTATATATAAGGCATATAGACAGTTTTACAGACTAAAGTGGTTATTTTGCAGTATTGTGGCTAGGTTTACAGTAAGAATTAGAGGAGTGCTGAGCAGGTTGTTAATGATTACGATTAGGACAGGTCAGGAGTAAGCTCAATTTATGCTGGTGACACTCTTTAGCGAGCTTGACAAATTCTACCTTTATACTGGCTGGGATTGGAAAGTAGCCATAATATGCCATGTAACCTTTGTTTATATACGGTAGAAGTTTTTCCGTGATTGAAAAATGTGCTACATTACTTGTGTATTAATCTTTTCTTCAGCCACTGCAACACCTTGATTGTTTTTTCTTTCAGATGTATGAGCTCGTATTTAACTCCAGAATACTTTAGTATACAGAATAGTTCGTGACTGACTCAATGACTGCGGTTGTTAAACAAACCTAAACTGATCGATGGTATGAGGTGTATGCTATATTTGCATTACGCTCAGACATCTCCACTATGATGTCATCATCTGTCCAAAGGGCATTGTTCCAGAAGTCTTACTGTTTGTTGAAAAGCAACTTTTAGGAACTAAGCAATGCTTCTATTTTTAAAGAGAAGAGGGTTTCTCATGGTAACCCTTACAAACAAGCCATACTTGTTCATTCTTTTTCTAATTGTACTCTCGTGATCTTTTTCATGGTAATTGAGGTGTGTAGAGTCTGAGATGTAGTTGCAATTTTCTGAGTGTGTTGCACTACTACAGTCTGTCCTTGTGGTGAATTTGCTGGGGCATCCTGGGAAGATTGTGGCATTTTGTTAAAAACCTGAATGCTTCAGACCAGCTAATTGCTAAAGCTTCTGCTTTCAAAGAAGTCATTTAATAATCAGCTATTCAAGTGCATTAGATTAGCAGTACCTAGCTGCTACTTACCCTCTTAAGTTCTATTGAAGCATTAACTTTTTCACAGGACTGCATCAGCAAACTTTAGTTTTCACTATGACGATGTGACAATAAGTGTGCTCTAATATGTTATACCGTATTTTTCGGGCTATAAGGCGCACTTAAAATCACACGGCTCTCAAAAATCTGTCAAAAAATGTTTTAGTACAACCTTAGAAAGCTACGATGCCGCACCGCTTGATGGATTGTCGGAGCATTACGCCTACCGTAGTCAGGAGCCTCACAGACTCTGTGAACACTGCGGCGTCACTGAGAGTCTAATTTCTTTCATCTTTAATAAAATGATCAGTGTTGCTGCTTTACCAGGTGTAACAATAAAGTTCAACATCCAGGCATCCATGAAAACAGGATTTATGAAGTTTAACAGAGTTAGAAGTTAGCAGGAAGTTAGCTCGCTAGTTTCTACCAAAACATGATATAGCATATTCTGACTGAGAGTTTTCTGAAAAAATTAAAACGTACAGCTCTGCTATCACTTCCAACATAAATGAAGACAGAAAACTAAACAGCAGTGACTTTTGTAGGTTACTGAAGTTGAACTAGCTGGTATACGTGGTGGCTAGTAACACAGCTATGTTACAATAAGATAAAAACAGTGAAGCTGGAGGATGAATGCTAACTTTTTTCCACTTGATAAAAGTTAACGTGAGGGTTCCTCACAAATGCAATTGCATGGCAGGATGCTGTAAACGGACCAAACTTCAACCAGAAGAATAACTGAGATAATCCATCCACAATACGAGGTTAGTCATTTATATACTGCAAAAATATGGGAATAGAGCAGCCGCCAGAGAATAAAACACTAATGAATCTTTAAAAAAATTAAAATGTCAAATTGGTCCTCACAACGATAGATGTACAAGAAGACACACACCCTAACCTGGGAGCTTGTGTTGCAAGAGGACCCCTCTGGTTCTGTTAAGTGAGTTATGAGTGAGACTGATGGGGGTCAAGACCTGCCAACGCACTCAAACTGACTGACACACACACACACACAATGATATACACACTCACACTGCTGTGTTAATCATTTAAAGCATGTACACACACATACGCACACCACCAGACGTTACCCTGAGGCAGTACAGTTACAGACCCCCCACCCATCAACCAGAGCTGCAGCTGTGCCAACTTTACACATACACATTTACCCACTAGACATGTTATGCTGTGTGTATCCACGCATAAGCATGTTACTGATTGTGCACATATATGTGCCTATATGGTGTGTTTTTCTACACTGTGCAAAAATATATATGCAAATTTGAGTGTGTAATGTCTGTGCGTGCCTTTGTTTGCATGTGTGTATCTATAAAGTTGCAAGGAGGAACAAAAAGCCTGCAGCGTTCTCTTCCCTCCTGCTTTTCATGACATGTTTTCATCTCTGTTATTGTCTCTTTTCAAACATTTTAAGCCTTTTTTATCTTCTTCAGCTACAAACAGGAGGACAGAATGAGTGCCTACAGACATGCAGAGAAGAAGAGATGCAAATGTTTTTTTTATTGTGCGATCTATTGTACAATATAAAGCGCCTTGAGGTGACTTTTGTTGTGATTTGGCGCTATATAAATAAAATTGAAAACTGAAATTGAATGTGTTTTTATTCAGCACAACGTAATTCTGTTTGTATTTTAGAGTCCAAATATCTATTGTTAAATATATGCATAACCTCAGAAAACCACTCATATTAGTGGCACCCACTCCTGTTAACACTTTCCTTACCAAATTATTATTTTGAACTGATTCAAGATTCACTAATCATCCAGGACTCTTTATATATATATATATATATATATATATATATATGTATGTATGTACAGAGGCAATCACACCTACACGACTACTGTCTGTTCAGCACTATTACAGTGCAGTATTGCCTGCACTACCATGTATAACCCCAATTCTAAAAAAATGTACACTGTGTGAAATGTAAATAAAAATACAATGATTTGCTAATCAAAAATCCATGTTTGGTTAACAATAGAATATGTAGAACAAGGCAAATGTTTAAAATCAGACATTTTATGGTTCAGTTTGAGCATTTTGAATTTGATCAGCAATACTTATCAAAAAAGTTGAAACGGTTGAAAAAGGATGAAGTGGTACTAAAAAGAAACAACTGGAGGAACACTTTGCTATTTAGGTTAACAGGTCAGGTGTTACAGTTTCTAGATTTTACAGATTCAGATGTAGACGTGTGGAAGAATGAATGGAAGACAGACCTTTAGTAGCAGATAAATAGTCAAACAAAATCCATAAATAAAGTAACCTAACCAGAACAAGCAGGAGGAACACTAGGAAAATACACTGAGGGGGTGGACAGACACTCTGACAAAGACTAAGAGGAAGACAGTGCTATATATGTATACAAGAGGCAATCATATGGAGACAGCTGGGGAAAAGAATAAGATGACAAAATAAGGGGACAAATAACAATTTAATCTAAAAAATTAAGACAAGAGAACAAAATAAGGAACACTGAAGGAAGAATTGAATTCTAATACAAACTGGAACTATAAACTTGAGACTGAATGCAAAGAAAATACATAAAGAAAATATGAACAAAAGTATAACTAAGAACTAAGAACTCGGGAATAAATACACTGAGGGGAAATGGAATCCAACAGAAAACATTTAAGTAAATAAAACTAGAAAGTCCAAAAACTCAGAAACAGTTGATCAACAATGCAGGAGGGTGACACTCACTAGCATGATTGAGTATAAAAGAAGACCTTAGAGAGGCAGAGTTTCTCAAATCTGCAAAAAAGTCCATTGTATTTACAAATTGTGTCTGTGAAGGTTCTCAGTCATCCAGGTCATCGTAGTCAAAGGAATTTGCAAAGAAAAGCGTCTGGACTTCTTTAAGTTCCTTGAAGACGTTTCACCTCTCATCCGAGAAGCTTCTTCAGTTCTAAGGTCAAATGGCCGAGAGTCCCAGATTTAAACCCAGTGGGAGTATCCCCCCAAAGAGGGACAAAGGACCCCCTGGTGATCCTCTAATCACATGAGCCAAGGTGTGAAAGCGGGTGTGGGACCTAATCAGCCAGGGTTTCGGGTGAGCTCATTGTGAAACCTGGCCCCACCTTGTCATGTGAATTCCTGAGGTCAGATGGCCCAGGATGTGAGTGGGCGTTAAGGCGTCTGGGGAGGGAACTCAAAACTGGATTATAGATGGCAGACAGTTGGTGTCGTAAACCACCGCCTCTGTTCAAAGATGGTCGCTCACAGTGGACATAGATGGCCTCTTTCACTCCTCTTTCAAACCATCTGTCCTCTCTGTCCAAAATGTGAACATTGGCATCCTCGAAAGAGTGACCTTTATCCTTAAGATGCAGATGGACTGCTGAGTCTTGTCCTGTGGAGGTGGCTCTTCTATGTTGTGCCATGCGCTTGTGAAGTGGCTGTTTGGTCTCTCAATGTAGAGGTCTGGGCATTCCTCGCTGCACTGTACAGCATACACCACGTTGTTAAGTCTGTGTTTTGGAGTTTTGTCTTTCGGGTGAACCAGTTTCTGTCTGAGTGTGTTGCTGGGTCTGAAGTACACTGAGATGTCGTGCTTGGAGAAAACTCTCCTGAGTTTCTCTGATACACCGGCTACATAGGGGATGACAACGTTGTTGCGTCTGTCTTCCTTATCCTCCCTCGCTGGTGTCTGATCTTCTTTTCTGTGCCTCTTTGCTGACTTTATGAATGCCCAGTTAGGATAACCACATGTTTTGAGTGCTTCCTTTACATGTGTGTGTTCCTTCTTTTCTCTCTCAGGCTTAGAGGGAACAAGTTCTGCCCGGTGGTGTAGGGTCCTAATTACTCCAAGTTTGTGTTCCAGAGGGTGATGGGAGTCAAAGAGGAGGTACTGGTCCGTGTGTGTGGGTTTCCAGTAAACTTCGATGTTGAGGTTGCCATTCTCTTCAATGTGCACGGCGCAGTCCAGGAAAGGCAAACAGTTATCCTTTGTGTCTTCCCTGGTGAACTTGATGTTTTTATCCACAGCGTTAATGTGCGCAGTGAAAGATTCCACTTCTTGTGTCTTGATTTTGACCCAGGTGTCATCTACATATCTGTACCAGTGGCTGGGTGCTCTTCCTTTGAAAGAGCCAAGAGCCTTCCTTTCCACTTCCTCCATGTAAAGGTTGGCTACAATAGGTGACACGGGGGACCCCATGGCACAGCCATGTTTGTGTCTGTAGAAGCCTTCGTTGTATTTGAAGTATGTTGTGGTAAGGCAGAGGTCTAACAGTGTGCAGATCTGATCGGGTGTGAAGTTGGTCCTGTCTTCCAAGGAGCTGTCTTCTTGTAGTCGTTTTCTGACAGTCTCCACTGCTTCCGTGGTGGGTATGCATGTGAAGAGAGAGACTACATCAAAGGACACCATGGTTTCATCTGGATCCAGGGTAAGTTTCTGGACCTTGTCGGTGAAGTCGGTGGAGTTCTTGATGTGGTGTGGGGTGTTCCCCACGAGAGGTGCAAGGATGGTAGCAAGGTGTTTCGCAATGTTGTAAGTAGCTGAGTTTATGCTACTGACTATGGGTCTGAGTGGGACCCCTTCCTTCCTTCCCCCCATAACGGGGCGATCGTGGCTCAAGAGTTGGGAGCTCGCCTTGTAATCGGAAGATTGCCGGTTCGAGCCCCGGCTTGGACAGTCTCGGTCGTTGTGTCCTTGGGCAAGACACTTCACCCGTTGCCTACTGGTGGTGGTCAGAGTGGCGCCAGTGTCCGGCAGCCTCGCCTCTGTCAGTGCGCCCCAGGGTGGCTGTGGCTACAACATAGCTTGCCATCACCAGTGTGTGAATGTGTGCGTGAATGGGTGGATGACTGGATGTGTAAAGCGCTTTGGGGTCCTTAGGGACTAGTAAAGCGCTATACAAATACAGGCCATTTACCATTCCTTGTGGATTTTAGGAAGTCCATAAATGCAGGGTATGGCATCCCCTGGATAAAGGCGGTGATATCTAATGCGGTCAGTGGTTTTGTCCTTTTCAAGGTTTTGAAGGCAAGCTATAACTTTCTTCTTGTAGCTGCTTGTGGGGTCTCGCTTTAAAGCTTCGTGGGTGTTGTTGTCACTGAGGAGAGTAGTGATCTTTGTGTGGTAATCTGTTGTGTTTAGGACCACGGTGCACCTTCCCTTATCCGCTGGTAATATAGTGATGTTGTGGTCTTTGCTCAGGGAAGCGACGGCCTTCTTTTCTTGTAATGTGAGGTTAGACGGAGGGACTTTCGCACTGGAGAGGGTGGCTGAGACTTTCATCCTGATTTGCTCTGCTTCTGTCTGTGATAATTTATTAATCCATATGGCGGTTTCTGTGGCTGTGATGAGGTCCACTATGGGCAACTGTTGCGGAGAAATGGCGAAATTGAGTCCTTTGGCTAAAACCCTCTTTTCAGGTTCAGTGAGATTCCGGTCTGAAAAGTTCTTTACCCATTTCTCCCGACTGTCTTCAGGTGTGTTTTCGTCTCTGAGTTGTGTGGGTTCAGACTGAGGAGTGTGGGTTTTTGAAAGCAAGGTGTGAAATTTTCTGCGTTGTCTTTCTTTTCCTTGAGAGTGTTGGGCCCGCTGGGCCTTGTCCACAAACTTGTAAACCACTTCTAGGATTGGAGAGGGTATTCAGACCGGAAGAACTTGTTCCCTCTAAGCCTGAGAGAAAAAAGAAGGAACACACACATGTAAAGGAAGCACTCAAAACATGTGGTTATCCTAACTGGGCATTCATAAAGTCAGCAAAGAGGCACAGAAAAGAAGATCAGACACCAGCGAGGGAGGATAAGGAAGACAGACGCAACAACGTTGTCATCCCCTATGTAGCCGGTGTATCAGAGAAACTCAGGAGAGTTTTCTCCAAGCACGACATCCCAGTGTACTTCAGACCCAACACACTCAGACAGAAACTGGTTCACCCGAAGACAAAACTCCAAAACACAGACTTAACAACGTGGTGTATGCTGTACAGTGCAGCGAGGAATGCCCAGACCTCTACATTGGAGAGACCAAACAGCCACTTCACAAGCGCATGGCACAACATAGAAGAGCCACCTCCACAGGACAAGACTCAGCAGTCCATCTGCATCTTAAGGATAAAGGTCACTCTTTCGAGGATGCCAATGTTCACATTTTGGACAGAGAGGACAGATGGTTTGAAAGAGGAGTGAAAGAGGCCATCTATGTCCACTGTGAGCGACCATCTTTGAACAGAGGCGGTGGTTTACGACACCAACTGTCTGCCATCTATAATCCAGTTTTGAGTTCCCTCCCCAGACGCCTTAACGCCCACTCACATCCTGGGCCATCTGACCTCAGGAATTCACATGACAAGGTGGGGCCAGGTTTCACAATGAGCTCACCCGAAACCCTGGCTGATTAGGTCCCACACCCGCTTTCACACCTTGGCTCATGTGATTAGAGGATCACCAGGGGGTCCTTTGTCCCTCTTTGGGGGGATACTCCCACTGGGTTTAAATCTGGGACTCTCGGCCATTTGACCTTAGAACTGAAGAAGCTTCTCGGATGAGAGGTGAAACGTCTTCAAGCAACTTAAAGAAGTCCAGACGTCTTTCTTTGCAAATTCCTTTGACTATTTACAAATTGTATTTTTATGTAAATTGTTGGACAATAATATTCATCAGTGTAACATTATGAAGACTATCTCATCGTCTACAGTAGATAATAATATCAAAGAATTACCAAAATCTGGAGAAATCTCTGTGAGCAAGGAACAAGGCAGAAAATCAGTAGTGAATGCCTATGATCTTCGTGCTCTCAGGGCGCACTGCATTAAAAACAAGCATATGGTGATTTGCGGTGTCCAGGGCTGTGTACTGGCTCACTCCCAGTGGTTGCTGGCCCCCCGGACTCTGTCGGGCCCGACCCAGGGTGTGGAGAGCCCTTGGATCTCGGGTCTTGGTCTGCTCTAGCATAGCCAGCTGCCGACAGAGACTCCAGGCTCGTCGCTGCAGCCCACCGTGGCTACTGCACTGTGGCTGCTGGGTGACCCACATCTAGGGCTCGCCTCAGCTCTTTTCCAGGTGGGTGGCCTGATTCCGCTTGCAGTGGTCCTCTTTGGGCTCTCGTGCTCTGGGGGGCCTCCGGATGTCTGGGGCCTGGATCGCCTCCATGCCTACTTCATGTCCTGGGTGTCATGGTCCAGGTGAGTGGCTGTGTTTCTCTGACAGCGCTAGGTTTTCTCCCCTGGGTGGAGCCTCATGTGCCCGCCTATTCTCCACACCTGTTGGTAATTCAGCTGGCAGTATTTAAAACCGATGCTCTCAACGAGTCGTCACCAGAACATCTGCTAACCTTAGTTAGTTTAAGTTGTGTTCCTTTTGTAGTTTACTCTCGTCATGCTAATTCTCTTCTCTTATGTCATAGTACCTCCCAGACCATTACTCATCTGTGCAGTGTGTCACCTACCTGTTCTCCACCGGTCACTCACCATTCTGGTTACCTGCTCCACCTGCCTGCCCTCCTGCCATCCCCTCTGGACTTGGAACTCTCTGGAACTCTGGATCATAGCCATAAGGTCCCTCACCCAGAACCCGCTGGCAGTTTTCCCCCCACATTTCCTCCAACCTGCAGTACCATAGTTACTGTCACTGAACTCACATATAGCTACGTTTCATAGTTGCCTGTTTTTGTTTGAGTGTAGATAAATATATTCTTTTGGGAAAGCCACTCAGCCTCTGCCTGTGTCTGCACTTGGAGTCCAGCCTGCCGTACCGGCTATCCAGCCCTGACACTGGGGGCCATGACTCCCCACACCTACCTACTATTAGACACTTGCATAAAGAAACCTTATGAATATAAGCGCGCTCACACACAGGTGTATACACAGGTACTCACAGACACACACTATCTTGGTTGGGTGGCTCTAAACATATCATGCATTATTAGTACTGGATGCTGCTCAGTAAAATTCAATATTTGTTATTTACTGGTACTTACGCATGTTTATGTTGTTGCTGTGGTTTCCCTACTGTGTTGTTTTCTTTTTGCTTGTTTTTTTCCCCTCTCTTTTTGTTAATTCTCTTCCCAACTTCTCTTTCCTTCTTCTTTCTTTTTCCTATTCTCCGGTCCTGTCTGTTTCCTGATTGAACTTAAAATAAAAAAATAATAAAACATCCTAATAAAAATCTAATAAACTATGACAATCGGGTGGACCAGTATAGCAAAAAGTCCACTTGGGAAAATAAATCTGTTGGGCATTTTTCGTTGCCTTCAGACAATAATTCTGATCTATAGTACGGACGGGACAGTAAAAAAAAAAAACAAGCACTATTCTGTTATAGGAATCACTGCACAGACCCAGGAACACTTCCAGAATTCACTGTCTGTGAAATGCGCTAATTGTGGTATCAACAAATGCTGGTTAAAGCTTTATCATGCAAAGAAGAAGCCATATATGAAAATGATTCAAAAATGCTGCTTTGGAAATCTTCTCTGGACCAAGGCTCATTTAAACTGAACTGAGGCAAAGTAGAACATTGTTCTGTGGTCAGATTAACTAAAATATGAAAAAAATAAAGATGTCTTAACAGCACTTAATTTAAAAGCTTGCATCTCTGATGCTATTGGCATGTGTCAGTGCCTGTGGAATGAGCAGCTTCCAAAGGCACCATCAATGCTGTAACATAACATAACATCAGACAAAGACAATAAAAACCTGGCCTGAAGGAGCCCTCTCTCAACTGCAGGACTGCTTCTCAACTACTGTATGGGATTTATTCTCCAGCCACAACCTCCAGGAGTACACGGACACTGTACTCTCGTACATCAGGAACTGTGTTGACAATGTCACCGTCAACAAAAGGGTCAGGGTGTTTCCAAATCAAAAACCCTGGATGAATAGCGAAGTGCAATCCCTCCTAAAAAGCCGCAACACTGCCTTCAAGTCAGGGGACAGGGCTGCGTATAGGGCGGCCAGGGCAGACCTGAGTAGAGGCATCAGGAAAGCTAAGGCTGCCTATAGGAGGAGGATTGAAGATCACTTTGCTGACAACGACCCCAGAAAAATGTGGCAGGGGATCAATCACATTACCAACTACAGAAGCAATAACCAGGCGACATCTAGGATTGATGCCTCGCTGGCTGAGGATCTAAATCGTTTCTTCGCCCGCTTTGAGACGACCAGACCCTCAGCTGTCACACCACTTCCACCCGCCCCCAGCACCGGCACACTAACACTTAGGGAGCATCAAGTGAGGTGTGTTCTAAGGTCAGTGAATCCCAGGAAGGCGGCAGGTCCTGATGGAATACATGGAAAGGTTCTCAGAGCATGTGCTGACGAACTGACCGGAGTCTTCACTAAAATCTTCAACCTTTCCTTGTCATTAAACACCGTCCCGCCCTGCCTCAAAACCTCCACCATCATCCCCATCGCCAAGAACAGAGCTGTGGTCAGCCCAAATGATTACAGGCCTGTTGCACTTACGCCTGTAGTGATGAAGTGCTTTGAGAGACTGGTCTGTCAGCACATCAGGGCCAGTCTGCCTCCCACTTTGGACCCCCACCAATTTGCCTACAGGACTAATCGATCCACCGAGGACGCTATCACCATAGCGCTCCACACTGCGCTGAGTCACCTGGAGCACAGAGGAAGCTATGTGAGAATGCTCTTCCTGGACTTCAGCTCTGCATTTAATCATATCATCCCGGAGATCCTGGTCCAGAAACTGTCTCACCTGGGACTCTCCACCCCCATCTGCCTCTGGATCAAGGACTTCCTGACAAACAGACCACAGTCTGTCAGACTCGGCCCCCACCTGTCCAGCACCATCACACTCAGCACCGGGTCTCCACAAGGATGTGTTCTGAGTCCCCTCCTGTTTACGCCTACACATCCGACTGCTCCCCTACCCATCTCTCAAACACCATCATAAAGTTTGCGGACGACACCACTGTGGTTGGACTCATCTCAAGGGGGATGAGTCGGACTACAGAGATGAGGTCAACAGACTGACTGAGTGGTGTTCAGTTAACAACCTCCAACTGAACACCACGAAAACTATAGAACTCATCTTGGACTTCAGGAAGGGCAGAGCAGACCCGCCCCACTTTACATTCACGGGAACCGTGTGGAGAGGGTACACTCCATGAGGTTTCTGGGCGTGCAGATCTCTGATGATCTCTCCTGGACTGCAAATACCACTGCGGTGGTAAAAAGGCCCAGCAGCGTCTCCACTTTCTGAGAGTGCTCAGGAGGAACAACCTGGAGGAGAGGCTGCTGGTGACATTCTACAGAGCCACCATAGAGAGCATCCTAACGTGCGGCATAACAACATGGTATGCAGGGTGCTCAGCTGCAGACAGGAAAGTACTGCAGAGGGTCATCAACACAGCCCAGAAGATCACTGGCTGCTCTCTGCCCAGCCTGGAGGTCATTGCAAACTCTCGGTACCTCAGCAGAGCTGGCAATATCATCAAGGACCAGTCTCACCCCAGCAATCAACTGTTTGAACTATTACCGTCAGGCCGACGGTACAGGTCACATAAAACCAGGACAAACAGATTCAGGGATAGCTTCTTTCCCAGAGCTATCACCGTTGTAAATAAGCACAAAAACAATTGAACCTGCTTAGCCATACCATACTGTCACTGTCATTATATTATGCTGCTATTCATACTGTCATACTGTCATTATATTAATGCTGCTATCCTGTAAATATCATACTTACTTTTGGAAGTACTTACGTTTGTTTTATTGTACCTTTTATATTTTACATTTACATTTATTATTGCATTTTGCACCAAGGGAGTGGCACTCCAATTTCGTTGTACTCTGTACAATGACAATAAAGGCTATTCTATTCTATTCTATTCTATTCTATTCTATTCTATTCTATGCTATTCTATTCTATTCTATTCATATGGTCCCATCCAGATGATATCATTTTCAAGGAAGACAATGATAAACTGCACACCGTATCTATTACAAGAGCATGACCCTGTGGTAGAAGCAGCCAGGTGCCTAGCTGGCCCACCTGCAGTCAGGCCTTTTACCAGCTGAGAAGATTTGGAACATTATGAAACAAAGAATAAAAAATAAACCCATGGTTGAAAACCTAGGTTCCTGTATCAAACAAGAATGGGATTGAAAACACTGCTGCTACTTTTAGCTAATCTTAATTTACATGTTAATGCAGGCAAATTACAATCAGCAGTACTAAAACTTAATGACACGAGAATAATACTGATTATGCCGTTACCAAGCACCTGGGAAACCTGGGTCCTGACATCAACTTTGATGTTACTTTGCCATACCAGCTTGCATCTTTGCACATTTGTTGCTGACCAAACGCAGTCCCATGGAGTATTTATAGCTATTTTTTGTTGACATTTCTGTCTCTCCATTTCCTCTGTTTTGTTTTTAGCTCTTTCTTTGTGCTGTATATAATATTGTTACCTATACAGTGCCATTTTAATGCCATTTAACTTGACAGCCATCAATGGCTGTTGTCCAACTATTGATTTCTCTCTTAGTGCCTCTGCACTCTGATTTACTGATTTTTATTGCTAATACTTTTATGTAATTATTGCATGTCAGTTTCTCCTCCCTGTATCTGGCAAGCTCATTGACTGGGACCAGTCAATGCAGAACACAGGGATCAATAGTTTACTTATAGGCTGCAGGTCAGATCAAGCAAAGGCCAGACTGGAAGGATTTTAAAATGAAAACACAAAAGATTTTCTTTTGTTTCCAATTTGAATGTACATCCTTACTATTACTATTTGACTGAAAGTTATTCATTTTTACCTTGAATCAGCCTTCAGTTTTACACACATATTTGGATTTATGTCTGATGCTCTTAAAGATAATCTATTTTAAAATGTCTCTTTGTAGGATTAAATTATTTGGCTTTATCCCTTGAGTCCTCAAGTAGAGTAGAAAAGCGTTAAATAAGAAGCAGTTTACTATTTACATTTTAACATGAGAGTCAATAGACAGTGTATGTTATAACTGTATACTACATCCATTAACTGTACGGGTGCAAAGCACGCACACATACACAGTGTCGGTGTTATGGATGGACCTTGAGGGGTTCAGGTCCTTACAAAAAGGTTACTTTTCCCACTCAGCTGAATTCTGCTGACACACTTCTACAACTATTAAATTAAGTTAGTTTGGTAATGAATAACATAAACACCCACATCACTGATTAGTTATTGCAGCACAAGCTCAAGTTAATTTTTCAGCTGATAGTAATTTAGAGCTTATGTAGCTAGGACCACTGTAAGGTATACCGACTTTGGATAGGATGGGTCCTATGCAAGTCAGACTTTGGGAGCCAATACTTTTATAACTGTTGTTACATTTGTCTGTGTGCAGACAAAACACAGTCCCATGTATGATTGTAATTATAGCTACTTTTCATGATATAATTTAAAATGGCTTTTTTATTCTTAAATTTGATTTGTAGCCTATAACAGTGGCTACGTGCAGTACAGTTTTGTGTCTTGTTTGATAGAAAGTATAGAGAAAAAAGTGTTTGTATGAATCGGTGTGAATGAGGGAAGTTGTAAAAAGTGCTGTGAGTGTCAGGTAGAGTAGAAAAGCAGTCCATTTACCATAGGATGTGTAAGCGCACAAGCACAGTTGCACATAAGTGACAGTATGAATCCACTCTCCATACTTTTGTTTATTTTGCAATTTATTTGCAGAATTTATTTTTTATTAATTTATTTTTTGTTTCATTTGTTCCAGTTTAACTGGAAGTGCCACAAGACCTTGACAGATAAGAACAACAGAGATTTGGGGGCCTCTCATCCATACGCAGGACAGATGTTTCTGTAAACTATCCCATCTACTTAGCTTATCTTCAAATATTTTCAATTCAATTCAGTTTTATTTATACAGCGCTAAATTACACAGTTGCCTCAAGGCAACATCTTCCTAATGTATTTGTGGATGCTCCATAAATACACTCGCTAAGCCTGATCCTCCCTCTCTCTGCTGCTCATAGAGCCTCATGGTGCTGGACTTTGGATGGAGACCGCCATGACTTATGAGGAGTTTTTGTGTCTTAACATCAGTGGCATCTATCGCCTCCTGTGGCCAGTTTATTATTCCATCTGGGTGTCTGATGACCAGTAGACCAAATGTATTGAATCTTGTACCTACCATTCATCTGATTTCTCAGCATCCAGTTTACCTTCTGGAGGTATTTGGCTGTGAGTGATCTTTGTGCATCTTGCCCTGTGGGATATCCAGGTCCTTCAGTCCATATCACCTTACCTCTTTTTCAACCATTTGGCCAAACGTATCCAGTCCAAACAACATCCTGATATCCTCACTGAAGATTCTGGTGAAGTGGATCAGTACGTTGATGTCCACTCACTTTCGGCATACAACTTGATGCCATCCATGTACAGGAAGTGGCTAATCGTCACTCCACACTTGAAACTATATCTGTATCTGTTGTTAGTGATCAGCTGGCTAAGTGGATTGGGGCCTATCCCAACTAGCATCTTGGCATAGGCCAAAACTACCTTGGCCTTGCTCTACACACGATAGTGACTTGTCCTATTGCCTTGGATGTTGTCATTTAGTTCCTGATGATTGTTATTAAAGCTATTGGCTTTGTACAGTGCCAAGCACTCCAGTGTCCATTTGTGGGACATTTCTTATAGTCAATCCAGGTGGTCCTCAGGTTGGTCTGCCTGGTACAAGACTCCTGGTGTACAGTGTTGTCAACTAGGAGCTGGTGCTTCCATCTTCTGGTGTTATTTCCACTGCCCCTCTGTAATGTGCTCGTGTATTAACTCATCTGCCTAATCAGCTTGATTATTTTAGCCTGTTCTCCAAAGGACTTAGCCTGTACTTCTCTGATATATGATATATGTAGCAATACCAAGTGATAGCAACATAAAGGTGACTTGTTCCAGCAGATTTCGGGAACCAGATCTGAGATCTCTGTCCAGAAGAACACAGTCCTAGGAACAGCTTAGATACCATCTGGACCCTCAAGCTCCAAAGACTCTGGTACCCAATCTTGAAGGACAAGCAAAGACCACCCACAGGGTGAGTGGGGATAAACTCACTTAAATATACACTCACTTAAATTGTTTAATAAGTGCCAGTACAGTAAAGTTAAAGTTAAAGGTAAAGGTAAGTAATTTTTTAAAGGTTTATACTATAAAAAAGAATGTTGCACATATACATTCTTCAACATTGTATATGTGCAACATCTTTCAACAAGTTGATGCATTCTCATAAATATAAGATAAGATAAGATAAGATAAGATAAGATAACCTTTATTAGTCCCACACATGGGAAATTTGTTTTGTCACAGCAGAAAGTGGACAGTGCAAAGTTATTGTCAAAGGAAAATCGTGTATTTGTGTTATCAGCTACATGAAATGTGCTCTTTTAGGATCACTAAGCAAATGTCTACGTGACTTCTGACATGAATTCTTGTGTGATAAACAACTAACAGCTTCCTCTTTCTCTAAGAACATGCAGACTTAGAAAAGGGGAACCTCAGCTCTGAGTTCTTAGAATAACTCTGTTATCTTTGTACACACACACACACAGACACAAGCTGTATAAATAAAGAACGCAGACGGGGACAGAGCGCGAGTCCGTGAGTGTCTCCTGCGAATACGAGCGCTCTGTGACCGTCCTCGCGAGTAAAGACAACTGCAGTGTTTGTGTTTTCTAACTCAGGTATCTTAGCTGAAGAACTGCGGGGTGATTTTAAGAAATCCCCAGTCAGTTATATAGCAAAAATTAGAGAACACTGGAATACAATAAGAATAATGTACTGTACACAACTGTACAGAATAGAATAGAATAAAATAAAATATTGTATACAATAGAATAAAATAAAATATACAATAGGATAAAAATAGAATACAAATGCTATATACAACTGAGTAAAAATACAACTTTGTCAGAAAAGAGTATAGTCTTAGTGCACATGTGTGGGTTTGTGTGTTTGATCAGCTGCAAAAGTCTTTGTTGTGGAGTCTGACAGCAGTGGGGAGGAAAGGCCTGTGAAATCTCTCCGTCCCACATCGTGGGTGCCGCAGCCTGCCACTGAAGGAGCTGCTCAGTGCTGTCAGAGTTTCCTGCATGGGGTGGGAGATGTTGTCCAACACCGATGACACACTGTTCCAAAAAATAGTAATGTCAAAGTATCTTACTGTATATTTTACAGTTTTGTACTGTTTTTCTAGAATATCATTAAATTTACATAAGTAGACTGTGATTTTACATGTCAAAGGTAAAATAACATAACATCACTGTAAATATAGTAAAACACAATTTACTTGTTCTTTAAATATATTTTTTTGTACATATGCATATTTAGATTGTAAAAATACATTCAGAAATGTATCATAATTTCACAAATATTTGTCTGTTATGTGAGAGAATGATCTGTTAAATTCAAATGTAATACTATGGAAAAATATATAAAATGATCGAAAATTAATGAGAATAATCAATAATTAAAGGAGTATTTGAATTATAATTTTGCTGAAAATTTCATGTCATCTAGGTCTGATTCAATAATTCAGAGGTAATAAGTGAAAATATTATTAATAGGAATAAAAACTAAAAAAAACATATAAAACATTGCACGACCACACTGTGCTAATTATATATTTTAAAAAATAAATGTAGAGGTAGGAATTGCAATTAATATAAATCTCAAAGTATTCACAACATTCCTGAACAGAAATAGGCCTCTGCACCTGGGGTGAGGGTGTGGCCATGAAAACAATGTGACATGCCATTGGATGTTGGGACACATAATAACATGACGCTAAGCATCGGCCAATGAATGTGAACTAACAACCACAAGGTCGCGGGTATGGCTGCACTGTAGGAAAAAATCGTAATATAAAAGTATTTTACTGTGCATTTTACAGTTTTGTTCTGTTCTTCTAGAATATCATTAAAGTTACGTAAATAGACTGACTTCATATTTCAAATGTCAATTAACGTTAAATCACTGTAATGTAATAAAACATAATTTTCATGATTATTAAATGTATCTGTCTGTACATATGCATATTTACATTGTTAAACTACATGCACAAATGTATCATGATTTCACACATATCTGTCCGTTATTTGAAAGATTGAACTGTTGAATTCAAATGTAATGCTATGGAAAAGTATATAACATGATTCCTATAAGCTTGTGTTACATCACATAAGTATTATTATCATTGCTATTTAGGGCGATCGTGGCTCAAGAGTTGGTAGTTCGCCTTGTGCTCAGAAGGTTACTGGTTCGAGCCCCAGCTCGGACATTCTCGGTCGTTGTGTCCTTGGTCAAGACTCTTCACCTACCGCCTACTGGTGAGGGGCCGATGGTGCGATATGGCAGCCTCGCCTCTGTCAGTCTGTCCCAGGGCATGCAATCCATTATTATTTAAACCAACTGTTAACTGTACATTTCTGTAAAATTTACGTATTATGATTCATATTGCCACATTCATTGACCTTGTTTATAGGTAATTTCATTGTTTAATCACATTAAAATGTTCCTAATTTAATGTCTAAAAGCACTTGGAAAAGGCAGAATCCCATGTAAAAATAGCGCAACAAACTATTTTCATTACTGAAAATAACTGTATTTTTATGAAAAAGTTATTTTCTGTTATTTTACGGTAGTATTTTGGCGCCCCAGCTGCCGGAATATTACTGTTTTTTTAAGATGTTTTTTTAACAGTGCAGCTTAGCCACCATTCTCCTGTCCCTCACCACCTCCACTGGGTCCAGAGGGCATCCTAGAAAAGAGCTGGCCCTTCTGATCAGCCTGTTCAGTCTCTTCCTGTCCCTGGCAGAGATGCTGCCACCCCAGCAGACCACACCAAAGATGGCTGAGGCCACCACAGAGTCATAGAAGGTCTTCAGGAGTGGGCCCTTCACTCCAAAAGACCTGAGTCTCCGCAGCAGGTACAGCCTGCTCTGCCCTTTCCTGTAGAGGGCTTCAGAATTATGAGTCCAGTCCAGTTTGTTGTTTAGATGAACTCCAAGGTACCTGTAGCTGTCCACAGCCTCAATAACCATACCTTGGATGTTCAGTGGTTGCAGTGGAGGATGTTTGTGCCTGTGGAAGTCTACCGCCAGCTCCTTGGTTTTACTAGTGTTGATTTGGAGGTAGTTCAGCTGGCACCAGTCCACAAAGTCTTGGGTCAGTTCTCTGTATTCCTTGTCGTCCCCATTAGTGATGAGGCCGACTATTGCAGAGTCATCAGAGAACTTCTGCAGGAAGCACTGGGTGGAGTTGTGGGACAAGTCTGCAGTGTAGATGGTGAAGAGGAACGGAGCGAGAACTGTTCCCTGTGGGGCCCCCGTGCTGCAGACGACCCTGTCTGACACACTATTAGGAGTTGGTGGTATGTGTGTTGGTGTTTCTGGGGTTTGTTTTCCTTTTTTGGCACAGGTAGGCGGGGGGCGGTGTTTGACGGCATGCCGGCACACCTGCGGCGCATCGGACGTCATCAGTGGGAGCATTTAGGGAGCTGAGTGATGGACGTCTGATGTCGGATTATTGTCGTTCCCATAAGTGGTAACAGTGCTGTTGCAAGTTTAGTCTGTTGGTTTCGAGCGCCTGAGCTACATGTTTTAAGATTCATCTCCTGTCTGTTTTTTTCTCTGCACCAGCCTGTCTCGCCGCCTGCTCGCCTGCCTGTTTCTTTGTGCGCTGGCCCATTTTTGGATCTATGACAGAGACTTACCTGGCGCTGGCCTGCGATCGTTGTTATTCCTGTATTCTGGTGTTTCAAGTAGCTCTCCAACTCTCTCCGTTCGCTTTCAGTTTCATTCTCGATTTTCGCCGGTTATCCGCTAATTCTGTTTTGTCCCTCGTTCTTAGGTAGCTCTGGTTTGCCCATCTATCTGTCTGCATACCTCGGCTCCTGTGAGGATTTTTCCTGTAATGCAACTCAGGTTGGAATAAATGACACTCAGACAGGTTTTACAAATTAACGTGCACACGGGTGAGAGCTCGAAGGAGACACACACTGGAGCAGTTGTCAGCCTTCATTTATACTCAAGCATGTTTGCGTCTCAGAAACATGCAGGGAGAGATAACATACAACGGTGCCGGCTTCCTGCAGAGCTTGCACAGCGTGCAGGCTTCCTGTTGAGCTTGCACAATGTAACTTCTCTAGTAAAAAGAGCAAACACATCTAGAAAACCTTAAATGAAATGTACTTCTAAACATAAACATAATAAAATCTTTCAACATTCCCTCCTGTTGTTTGATCTTTTCTCCTATATATATACATAGCAACTCACTAACACTGTATCAGTCTATGGCTACTTGTAAAACATTTTTAGCCAGGACATCATTAATTAGTGGGTTTTGTGAGTATGTTATATCCAAATGTCTATCTCATTATCATCTTCTTCATTCTGTGGTAGGGTGATGTAAGCATTAATTGAAGCAGTTACCATTTTTGACACCATGTTCTTCAACCAAGGTATGACGCATGAAGTGGAAAGACACAATAACAATAGTAGAACACCAACAAAAACAAGTCCTTCAAACAGCAGGGACTTCCAAGAGCCGCTTAACAACCACGTGAGCCAGTCTTCTGTGTTTGTAACATAGTCTTGTTGTTGTGCATCCCTGAGTTGTCTAAGAGCATCAGTCATGTTGGATGAGTGTACATTATCTGGAATGTACGTGCAGCATGTGTTGTTAAAGAGGACACATAGTCCTCCTTTCTCAGCGCATTTTTTCCTGTGCCCACCCAAGGAAACAGGGCATGAAGTACTTTCTGTCCAGTGGTCCAGAGTTTGAATTCCTGTGGGACATCGGAGCCCCATATTCGATCGTGTGGTTCTGGACCGGTGTCAGTTGAACGCCGTCGTCTGTTGCGTTGGGGGGCAGCATGTAGTACGTTTTTGGTCCACACACCCAAGCTGTCCCCTGGACCCAGTATGTGCCACGCTTAAAAGTCATAGCTGCATCGGCATTGTCCTTCCAGACTGTTTGACCAAGTTTTGTCCTTCCGTATGAGAAGTCGAAACATATCGGGTGACGTTCTTCACTCTGCAAGAAAGCTGGAAATGTCATTATTCTTTTGTTTGACACGTTCACGTTCACCCAGTGCGCTTCATCACACGTCCAGTTTGTTGCTGTTAGGTTATTCACGTCGTAGGTCAGCAGTGAAAACGCTAGGGCTCTCACTATAAACATGTCTCTATGTCAACAAGTTCCATTTATGACTTTCATGTGAATGAATGCACATGCTCGTTTCAAGTGACGGAACCTTCCCATAAATAGTTGCATGGACAGAAGTTGCAGGCATGTGTGAGCAAACAAAGCAGTTCTTTTCTGTCGTGCGGTTGTATACATATCTGTACCACGCGTTGTTCATCCAGGGATGATTGTGGTCCTGCGTCATCTTGTCCAGGTGTGAGTTGTCATGTGTCCAAGCTTTCTTTGTTCGTTCCCTCGGATCCATCTTCAGTAGGATGAGACATCCTGCCACTAGGACTAGGACATAGTGCCGGACTAGACATTCACTAGTCCAGCACTTTGAGGATGGTAAGCACAGTGGTATTTGATACTGAATCCTAGTGCTTCAGAGACCTTGCTGATTACTTCATTAACAAAATGTGTCCCATTGTCTGATCTTATCAGAATGGGGATGCCATATGTTGGAATGAAATGGTTGCACAGGTATTTTACTACAGAGATTGCATCTGCCTTTTTCACAGGATAAATTTCTGGCCATTTTGAGAATACGTCTATAATCACTAGAGCGTATTTTGAGCCTTGGCATTCATTTAGTTCAATAAAATCCATGTGGATTGTATGAAAAGGATGAGGTGGTGTGGGAAAGTTACTTCTTTTTGGTCTGAGGTTTCCCTGTGCATTATGTTTTTGGCAAATCATGCATGTTCTGACAAATTCCTTTGCTGAATTTTCGAAATTTTGAGTAAAGAAATGTTTAGAGATTATATCTACCATCTCCCTCCGGTTGACACATGAGTGGAACCGTGTGTCACTAATGCTGCTGTTTTGTGTGGGGATTTTGGTAGTACTGGATTAGCCTCACAAGTCATCAAATCATTTTCTAGCTTTGCTCCACATTTTAACCATTTCTTTTGTTCTGTAGTTGGTGCGGCTTTTTGTTCATTTTTAAGCACATCAAGTGGTATTTGCATTGAGGATTCAGACATTAATGTGTCTATAGTTTGTTGTGCTGCTGCTTTTGCGGCTTGATCTGCAAAGTTATTACCTTTAGTGACCTTTGAGTTGTCTTTCTGGTGTGCAGCACATTTACATAATGCTAACTGTTTTGGCAATGTTATCACTTCCAACAGTGCTTTTAAAAGATTTCCATGTTGCACTGGATTGCCAGTAGAAGTAATCATACCTCTATTCTGCCAAATTTTTGCAAAATGATGTACTGCTGAAAAACATACTAACTGTCTGTGTGTCTCTCTGTCTGTCTGCGTCCTTGACACAGTCAGCTTCTTTTATGGGCATGTAGTTCCTGTTACACACGCGATTTCCTGTCACAGACATACCACAGGCACACATATTTCCTGTTTCTCCAGACTAATCGAACTCTTTGTCAAACTTTCCATATAGCGACAATAAGTTTCCAACATTTGAGAGTTGTCTCACATGTGTCAGGTAAGACAAATTGGCTTAGATTTAAAATTGAAGTCACTGCATGGGGCACTTTGATGATTAAAGTGTGTCCTAAAACAATGTCAGCTGACTTTTTACTGCCTCTGCTGCAGCTACACCGGTTGGCACACATGTGGGCAGGCCTGACGCAACAGAGTCTAATTTACAGAAGTAAAATGCAAGCAGGCGTTGTTTTTCTCCAAATGCCTGTGTTAAAACAGCTTTCACGTAACCTGCACTTCCATCTACATGTAAGTAGAAAGGCTATTTCCAAGTTACTGAATGCTTCTTCTTTTTTTCCTCTGTAGATACAGCACTACATATTTTCTTAAGGCATTTTGGACAATTTCTATTTCGTTTTAAAATAATTCATATATCTCATACATGTTACATATGTCAAACTTCTAAACTGGGAAAAACTTTGCATTGTTTACAGCTCATAGCTCCCAGCTCATAGCTCCCAGCTCTAAAACTAGGCATCAGTAAATCATGTGCCTAATCATTTCGTGTCACTGTGATCCACAAGTATGATCACAAATTTGTTTTTCAAACCAACAAAACAAACAAACAAAAACAAAAACAAGTTGCTGATGGCATGAACGCTTTACACACATGAGTTGGGACACAAAAAGAAAAAGAACTGCTGTCAGAAACAAAGCAGAAGTGTGAGGAAAAAACTGAGCTCACAGACTGCTGCATGTGTGAGCTTTTAATATCATGAGGCTTCTGCTCTGAAAAACAAAAAAATTAATACAAAATAAAGAGTGTGTAACTTGCTCATTAGCTTGGTAGTATAGGTTTGCTCTTCATCTTAACAAAATCTCATCTAGGATGACAGGTTTACAAGCAGGTCAAGTGTCTCTATGCACTTGATTAGATTTGATATTTTCCTTATTTTCTTCATCTCATATATCATTGTACTGAGTTTGAGTAAACCTTAAGCTTGATTCAGACTACTTTTAACAATCATCCACCTCACATCATAACTGACTGAGGTGCCTCTTCTTATTAATAGTATGTCATTATTAATGTTATCATTGTATTGTTTTTCCTTTTTTATCAGTGTGAATACATTAGATAACTCTATTTTAATTTAACCTTTTGTTTATTCCACTTCATTCCTCTTTCCATGCTTTAAAACATTACAACTCTTGTGTACGCTTTGTTTTCTTTTTAGCATCCTTTTCAGTATTTATTTCTGCTTGGAGGGTTTCTTATAATTTAGTTATACATTTTCCCTCCCATGTGGGACATTTAGGTTTTCTTTGGATTTCTCCATCTATATGCACTAATTTGTCCAGCGCCTGGACATTTTTTCTCTAACCACTGCTCATCAGCAGTGAATTTTGAAGCTTCATTACCCATTTTAATCCTTTACAACTACACAACTGCGGCACCTTCTCTGGCACGAGAATCGAGAGAGGTAGTTGACACGGCCTTCTACTTTCAAGCTATTCTTAAAAGCGGTGTCAGCTTTACGTGATAAAACACGACCTTTTTCTCTTTTCACCAGTACTTGGGTGGCCAACAGTAAACAAATTAGTGGAATAGTTCAGCCTCCTTATTGTGCTGTAAAATCAACTTATTCCACCAACAAAAATAAAACAATACAAAACCAAAACAATACCTTTATACGCGCGCTACCTTTACCCACTACGGGGGAGCTACCAGTCCCAGACGAGCTCTATCTTTATTTTAAAATGCTACCAGCCTTCTTCAGGCGAGCTTTTACATGCTACCAGCCCCTCTCTGGGCGAGCTTACACGGTTTTACGCAACGTGTCTCAGAGTGTCAATATTCACCTGGTTGCTGATTCACTGCCGGTCTCTCAGGTCCGCCTCATCGACCCCCACCGTCGTGGACCACTTCTAAGAACGCTGGCCAGAACCCGAATTTCAACGTCTCTGGTCTTTATATCCTCTACCTAGAGAGGAGCTGTCGACAGACTTCAGCGCGGGCTTCTCACGACGTCAGGACTCGATGAGGTTTTCCCGTGGGATCACACAAAAGTGTTATGTCACTCCGGCTCGGAGGACCAAGAAATGAAAGGAGTTTCCTGTAATGCAACTCAGGTTGGAATAAATGACACTCAGACAGGTTTTACAAATTAACGTGGACACGGGTGAGAGCTCGAAGGAGACTCACACACTGGAGCAGTTGTCAGCCTTCATTTATACTCAAGCATGTTTGCGTCTCAGAAACATGCAGGAAGAGATAACATACAACGGTGCAGACTTCCTGCTGAGCTTGCACAGTGTGCAGGCTTCCTGTTGAGCTTGCACAATGTAACTTCTCTAGTAAAAAGAGCAAACACATCTAGAAAACCTTAAATGAAATGTACTTCTAAACATAAACATAATAAAATCTTTCAACAGCTCCGTTTCATCCCCCTCGGCTCTGTTTATTTGCACATTTACCCGGTCATTGTATATAGCCCCGTCCCCCTGTAAATATTTCCTGACCACTGTTAATAAATCTGCTTCACAGCTGTTCTGTGCCTGTGTGTGTTTCTGCCACTGAATCCACCCGTTTAAATGCACCTAACAGAGTAATCCGACCATTAATATGGATTCGGCAGAACGCACAGCTCCCGCTTCCGGCGACTTACTCCAGGAACACGAGCAGTCTTTGTCAAGCTTAACTCGGCAGTTTAGGGAATCCGAGCAATGGGCTGGTCGGGTTAATGAGACCCTGACAGCCATACAAGAGACTTTAGCCCGGTTAGTTCCTCCGACCGTTCCTAGTGCGCCGCCCCCAGGCACCAGAGCTGGGGGAGCGGGGTCACGAACAGAGCCCAAACCCTGCGGAACGGGCGGGGGGAACCGAGAGCTGCTGGCGGTTAAGCTGGCTTTGGAGGAATGGCGTCATTGGTTGGAGGGGACGGGTCAGCCGTTCGTGGTTTGGACTGACCATAAAAATCTTTCCTACATTCGGAGTGCAAAGCGGCTTAACTCTAGGCAGGCCCGGTGGCAGCTGTTTTTTAGCCGGTTTAATTTTACTATCTCTTTCCGACCGGGTTCCCGCAACACTAAGCCTGACGCTTTGTCTCGTCAATTTTCTCCTGACTTTGAGTCTACGGGGGCGGCTACTATCGTCCCCTCGTCCTGCGTGGTGGGGGCCCTGACGTGGGGAATTGAGAGCCTGGTGCGCCGTGCGCAGCTGCGGGAACCGGACCCTGGTTCGGGTCCGCCTGGTAAGCTGTTTGTTCCATTGGCCGTGCGTGCGCGCGTTGTGCATTGGGTGCACGCTTCTCGACTCGCCTGTCACCCTGGTGTGCGTCGTACGGTTTCCCTGTTAAGGCGCTCCTTTTGGTGGCCCACTTTGGCGAGTGATGCCCATGAATATGTGCTGGCCTGTGACACCTGTGCGCGCAATAAGAGCCGCCACCTGGCCCCTCCCGGGCTGCTGCATCCCCTGCCTGTTCCGGGTCGGCCCTGGTCGCATATTGCGGTGGACTTTGTTATTGGGCTGCCGCGTTCCTCTAACCACTCGGTCATCTTCACCATTGTCGACAGGTTCTCCAAGGCGGCGCATTTTGTCCCTCTCTCTAAGCTCCCTTCGGCCCTCGAGACTGCTCGCTTGTTGGTGGATCATGTATTTCGGTTGCATGGGATACCTTTGGACATTGTATCTGACAGGGGGCCTCAGTTTGTTTCTCGGGTGTGGAGGGCTTTTTGTGCTGCTTTGGGGGTGGGGGTGAGCCTTTCCTCGGGCTATCACCCGCAATCTAACGGACAGACTGAGAGGACTAATCAGCAGCTGGAGTCGGCTCTGCGCTGTGTGGCCTCCTCTGACCCCGCTTCCTAGAGTAGTCATCTTGCCTGGATTGAGTACGCTTACAACTCCCTCACCTCAGCGGCTACTGGTTTCTCTCCGTTTGAGATCTGTCTTGGATATCAGCCACTGCTGTTTCCTTCTCAGGAGGCGGAGATTGCTGTCCCGGCGGTGCAGGACCATTTACGTCGCAGTCGGCGGATCTGGCGCTGGGCTAAGGCGGCGCTGCTCCAGACTGTGACTCGGACCCGCCGTGCTGCTGATCGGAGGAGGACGCCTGCACCTCGATACACTGTGGGCCAACGGGTTTGGTTGTCCTCTGCGACGATTCCTCTGAAGTGCGTGTCCAGGAAGCTCGCTCCTCGCTTCCTGGGTCCTTTCACCATCCAACGCATCATCAACCCTGTTTCTGTGAGGCTGCGGCTGCCGGCCTCCATGAGGGTTCATCCCACATTTCATGTTTCTCAACTCAAGCCTGTTTCTCGCAGCTCGCTGTGCCCGCCCTCGGAACCCCCTCCGCCCGCCCGGGTTGTGGACGGCGGCCCGGTCTATTCGGTCTGGCAGCTGCTGGACGTGCACCGTCGTGGCCGTGGTTTCCAGTTTTTGGTGGACTGGGAGGGTTATGGCCCGGAGGAGCGCTCCTGGCTCCCTCGGGCCTTTATTGTGGACCCGGGTCTCATTACTGATTTTTACAGGAGGCATCCTGAGAAGCCTGGTGGGCCGCCAGGAGGCGTCCCTTGAGGGGGGGGTACTATTAGGAGTTGGTGGTATGTGTGTTGGTGTTTCTGGGGTTTGTTTTCCTTTTTCGGCACAGGTAGGCGGGGGGCGGTGTTTGACGGCATGCCGGCACACCTGCTGCGC
The DNA here is from genome assembly GCF_013358895.1 of Oreochromis aureus. Taxonomy (NCBI): domain Eukaryota; kingdom Metazoa; phylum Chordata; class Actinopteri; order Cichliformes; family Cichlidae; genus Oreochromis; species Oreochromis aureus. The sequence goes on along the minus strand of NC_052945.1, from coordinate 33,620,347 downwards.
ATCGGACGTCATCAGTGGGAGCATTTAGGGAGCTGAGTGATGGACGTCTGATGTCGGATTATTGTCGTTCCCATAAGTGGTAACAGTGCTGTTGCAAGTTTAGTCTGTTGGTTTCGAGCGCCAGAGCTACATGTTTTAAGATTCATCTCCTGTCTGTTTTTTTCTCTGCACCAGCCTGTCTCGCCGCCTGCTCGCCTGCCTGTTTCTTTGTGCGCTGGCCCATTTTTGGATCTATGACAGAGACTTACCTGGCGCTGGCCTGCGATCGTTGTTATTCCTGTATTCTGGTGTTTCAAGTAAGCTCTCCAACTCTCTCCGTTCGTTTCAGTTTCATTCTCGATTTTCGCCGGTTATCCGCTAATTCTGTTTTGTCCCTCGTTCTCTATCTGTCTGCATACCTCGGCTCCGTTTTCATCCTCCTCGGCTCTGTTTATTCGCACACTTACCCGGTCATTGTATATAGCCCCGTCCCCCTGTAAATATTTCCTGACCACTGTTAATAAATCTGCTTCACCGCTGTTCTGTGCCTGTGTGTGTTTCTGCCACTGAATCCACCCGTTTAAATGCACCTAACACACACAGCCCTGAGTTCTCACATACTGTGGTCGGTCAGTGAGGTAGTCCAAAATCCAGGTAGTGAGGTGATGGTCCACTCCTGTGTTTTTCAGCTTGTCCTTCTGGACCATGGGAAGAATAGTGTTGAAGGCACTGGAGAAATCAAAGAACATGATTCTCACAGTGCTCCCAGCAGTCTCCAGGTGAGAGATGGAACGATGTATGAGGTGAATGATGGCATCATCCACTCCAATGCCAGGCTGGTAGGCAAACTGAAGTGGGTCCAATGATGAGCTCCCCAGTCGCCGAAGCTTAGCCAGGACCAGCCGCTCCATGGTCTTCATCAGGTGGGATGTCAGAGCCACCGGCCTATAGCTGTTGAGGTCCTTGGGGCGTGAAGTCTTTGGCACTGGTACGACACAGGAAGTTTTCCAGAGCTGTGGGACTCTCCCCAGCCTCAGGCTCAGGTTGAAGTTGAGTAGAGTTAATCCATTAAAAAATTACATTTGAGTAGGCACTGGTCTGTGGAAGTTGCCATCTTGAATACAGTGGCCGGGAAGGAGATTGTGGTTATGTATATGGATAGAGAGATAGAGACTGGCCATAGAGCTCACAAATAGCTCTTTCAAACTATAGGACCATTTAACATTTGTACATGTATGTTTCCATCTCTTTCTTAATACATCTTCCTCCTCTTCATCTTCCTCATCAATCACTCCTCTCTTTCCCATCTCATTTCCATGTCATCCTTTTTTTCATTACCTCAGCTCTCATCTCTGAACTTAAGTCAGGGCTCTAATGCACATAAACATGCTTATTTATTTCCATTATTGTTACAATTACCTATTTTAAAATAGGTATTAAAAAAATATTAAAAACCAACATAACCAACAACAACAGCTAATATTATGCCAGCTAATGTTAGGCTTGAGTGCCCTAAAAGTCACACTTTCCCTCTGATAGAGTTTGAACACATTCTCACATAGTATGAGAGTTTATACACAATGTGTCACAGTCCAACAATGTTAGATCCACTTCAAAGAAACTTTTACTGGATCATAGCAGCTAACAGAAAAGAGCTTACCGACAGGAAAGGGTGAAAAAGCCCTCAGCCCTGTTGTAAATTTGTGGACTCTGCTTAAAAGCCAGGTTCGTTCCAGGAAACCAACCAGTTTAAATAAACTCTACCAATTTTGCCTAGCAGAGTGGTTAAAGAGTGGTACATTATGTCAGAAGCTTGCTGATGGCTAAAAAAACAACTGGTTGATATGCAATATGCTAAGGGACATTTAACCAAATATTAGTGGGGAGTATATATGTATATATTTAGGCCTATGTGTATAAGTTTGACCTCATGGATTAGAGAAAATCCAAAATAAATTCAAACTTTACCCAATTCTTGTTTTAGTTTTTTAATCCCTGAAGTCATTTGCTGTACAATTATTCCACCCTGTAAAAAGAGCAATACAAAGAAATCATTAAAATTCAATTCAATTCAATTCAATTCAATTCAATTTTATTTATACAGCGCCAAATCACGACAAAAATTGCCTCAAGGCGCTTTATATTGTACAGTATACTCTATAATAACAGATACAGAGAAAAACCCAACCATCATATGACACCCTATGAGCAAGCACTTTGGCGACAGTGGGAAGGAAAAACTCCCTTTTAACAGGAAGAAACCTCTGGCAGAACCAGGCTCAGGGAGGGGCGGGGCCATCTGCTGCGACCGGTTGGGGTGAGAGAAGGAAAACAGGATAAAGACATGCTGTGGAAGAGACAGTAAGCTGTATTATTTCATAGATTATTCTAACAACATTTCCAGAAATCACCAAGTCAGCAAATCAGATGTAACATCAGTGAAATTAACCAACTAACAGACAGCTTTCAGCTGCAGCTGATTGCGCCAAATGCCACCTGTCAAAAAACATGGCTACACATGTAATTTGTGGCCAAACGAGTTATAAATTGTCCCTCCATAGAGTGATGAAGGAGTAAACTGTCTATAGATGCCAAAACCATCTTTCTATGAGACTATAGACATGCTTTTTAATGCTGGACAAGCTTGGTTTTTAATACGGGAGTCTGCAAGGATTGATTTGCTTTTGGAGCTCAGGTGACAGTTAAATGACTGCAGTTCACTGCACTTAGATTTATATTTCAGTCCCAAAGGTTGCCAGTTGTCTTACATTAGCCACCATCTATAGCAGGTTTGAGGGATGTGAAACATGATTATGAATAATGAAAGCAGCAGAAGTGTATCCATCACTTTGTGTGCAGCATCAAGATTAGCAGTTTTGAATCCAGACATAATGAGCATAAAAGTCAAGTCGTCAAGGCTTGTGACTATCTGTTTAATTTATCTGTTTAGCTTTATGTATTTATTATATATACCCTGCTACACAGGAATAAAAAAAATCCTGCTCAGTGTTGCATAATATTCTACATACTGCAGTTTGAAATATATTCAGTGTAGTGTCCTTTAAATAATGGTCAAATAAGTTGACTCAGGTCAACAAACACACCCTTCAGATTGTAAATATTTTGTTATTCGTCTTCTCCACTGTACGTCCAAGTCTTCCCTGACTAATGTCCATTCATCGTCTTTGTTTCTCTGTCCCCATCTCTCTTCAGGAAGCAGAGGGTGTGTTAGGTAGCTAATGGCTGGAAGCTTTTCATTCCTCCCAGCCTCTAATGTGTTACATACACACACACATACAGATGGACACCTACACACCCGAATCCCACTGTGACATCATGATGAAGTGTCAGGTGCTGCTGGCTAATTTCTGTCTCAATGTGTGCATGGAGGAGAGGTAGCATGGACTGGTATGAATACTAAACAGCCAGCTAATGATCTCTATTTTCAGTGTGTGTGTGTGTGTGTGTGTGTGTGTGTGTGTGTGTGTGTGTGTGTGTGTGTGTGTGTGTGTGTGTGTCTGCAGCAGCTAGCTAATGATATCTATTTTCTTAGTGAACAAGCCCACTGTTTATCTCTGCAGAGGCAACTGCTCTTTTCCACTTCTGCTGCCGACTGTTACAGGCATATGTGTATGCAAACACTGTCACACAAGGTAGGATACATATCACCATAAACATGAGTGATGTTCCTGTAAGTTCATTTAGGAAGCATAATAACATTGCTGCACTATGAATGAGTGCTGATGAGATTCACTACTTTGAGTAAAAGTCGCAGAATTGTGTGCTTGGTTTTTTTTTCTTCCCAAATTTTCGAAGAACCACTACAGCAAAAAAGAGTCTACATGTTTGCCTAAATAATGGTGAAATATTGTGGGGGAATGTTTTTGAAAAGATGGATGTAGCCACCATGCATCTTTTCTAGCGTGTGGCCAGTAAATATGTTTTTAATGCTGTAAAGTTGGACAGCTTGACATGTGAGTCTATAGATACTGAGTTCCTTTTGGAGCCAGACCCAAGTGGGACCTAGAGGAATTGTAGTTTTTACCCCTTGGTGAAAATACAGACAATATCACATTGTCTCTATTGGCTTTAGCTGTTGGCTGTCTGCTCGACCCCGCCTCTCCTCTCTCCCGTTACTGGTTTTCTTCACCATTTCTGTGACTTTAGGGCAATTTGAAGCATTTTTAATCTGACAAATAATATCAGATAATTCACTATAATTCACTTTTGATGACTGAAATTATTAGTCTGTTAGTGTCTGTGTCTATGTGCTGCACGGGTTTATGAAATTTATGAAAGAAATTTTCCATCCAAGGTTTCTAGCTTAAACTAATAATTTAGCACTCCTAGTTAACCTAGTTATTCAAATACTGTCATTTCAGGCACCAAAAGGCCATGTTGGCAGCCAAAACACTAACATTAAAGCTTCAGAATGCACAATCCAAACCTAATGGTTAATGCCAAAATGGCTGCGTCCAACTGTTGTATCACCTCTGGGTCATTCTAGGTAGGTGCAGTGAACACTGTGTTACAACTATTTCATAACCTAATTCAAAACCAAAAGTTCTCGCTCAATGGCAAATATATACATCACAGTTTTCCCTCCAGTTGTGTATTACACAGAAATACGCCACTTCTACTCCTGGTGTCATGAGTGCTGACCTCGCTACCGATGTCATTTCCGTTGCCTCTTGGCAAGTGATCCCTGAGGAGAGAGGGATACAGGCAAACCTCTGTTGATAAGTGTGTATCTGCCTCACACATGTACACTGTGTTCTGGAGGTCTACATGTGCATGTGTGTGTGTATTGTCATAGCTCAGTGGGTGGCCTGTTTACACAAAGAACCTTCTTCTGAACCACAGATTTTAATCTTTCCTAATGAAATTATCACAATCCTATTCCAGACCATGCAGTCTCTGTCTCTCTCTCTGTCTCTCTCTCTCTCTCTCTCTCTCTCACAAAGACACACACAATGGTATGCTCCATCCCTACTCATTACTCTTAAATCTATGTAGTGTGAAGCTCATAAACAAATGCATGTTCAGAGGTTCTCGCAGATAAATACTCACAATTTCACAATACACACACATTCACACAGACTTCTCAGGATGCCATTCATCACTGTGCCAACAGCAGCAGGCTGGAATGTTGACCTCTGACCCCTCAGAGGTCAGTTCCCAGGGGTCAGCATAGCTGTTTGAAAAAAAGAAGACGTGTGGGCATCTGGTTTGAAACAACGATGGTCTATCTGCACTGACTGGTGTGTGTGTGTGTGTGTGCGTGTGTGTGTGTGTGTGTGTGTGTGTGTGTGTTAGGGTGGATAATTAGAGGTGCTTTAAAATTGATTGGTTGATGCTTTTTAACAGTTTTAATATGTTTTTTCATCTCTGATAATTTTGTGAGACTATTGTCTTTACTTTTGAAGGGATCACAAATATGAGAAAAAATAATGCAAAAGTGCAAAATCTCGACCCACCCTTCAGTAAAATTTCATAGTAGAGCGATAAAATTTTATACGCCTTCATTACATATACTAAAATTAGTAGGTTACTACTTCCACACTGATAGCTGGTATCTATGATAGCTTGTGTGATCAATGGCAACTAAAATACATACATTAAAAGGTAATCACCTACTGCATGTTAAGCCTCGATGCTGACTCAGCAGCAGTTAAGGCTGCTGCAGTTTAAATATCTTTATCACCAGTTGTATGTCTAGACTTGAGACCAATCTCCAAATCAAAGGCAGAATTTATCAGTTTTAGGCAAACTACTAATTAGGACCCATACATTTTGGGAATATCTTATAGACACACATACTTAGTGATGAGCCAAAAGGCTCTAACAGCACATACACAGTCAAGGGGACCAGTTCAGGGACTGAACAGCTGTAGTTAAAAGCAGTAAGCTTATGTAAACCATCAGTCAGTCATAATGCCCTAGTTTTTATGTATAAGTTAATATTAAAACTCTCTCCCCATTCAGTTAGCTAGGTGTCACTACATAGTGTTCATTCATTCAGACCAAATGGGAAGTGGGTATTTATGCAGCACTATTACATACATAGCCTAAACTCTGATTTAAGTCCAGAAACAGAGTTATTAGTTTATAAGATAAGAATTTCCCATAGAATATAGATTTTCCTGACACAACTGGCAATCAAAAATGGAGTGCAAGCCAGAGACTTAAAATTATTTATTTTTTTTTTTTTTAAGGCAACTTCTGGTAAAAAAACAAAACAAAAACAACAACAACAAAAAAACCAACAACAACAACAACAACAACAACAAAGAAAGAAAGAAAGAAAAAATAAAAATAAATAAAAAATAAGTGAAATCATTGGACTGCCTGGTAAGCTCTGAAAATGTGTTCCTGTAACTTGTAATTTGGTTGTACTCTTCCTCCTGTCACAAGCTGTCATCACCAAATATTTGTGTTTTTGCAAAAACACTTAAGTGACTTTATTTGCAAGATTACCTTAAAATGAAATGGTGCTTTGCATTTGGTCTGAGCAGAGCTTGTCACTTTCCCGGGGAATTTCTGCAAATGAAAACTCTATCCATAGACAAAATCGATGTTGCACAGTTCTGGAATAGCGATAAATCAATTCAGTAAAGAGGTAATGCAACAAAACCCACCACTGCACCCTTGTGTTTGTCAGGTCTGCCTCGCAAAATCAAGTTATACATTTGATTTCACAATACAAATTCCCATGTCACCACAATACAGGCATCAACCACTTCTTATTGTGTGTGTGTGTGTGTGTGTGTGTGTGTGTGTGTGTGTGTGTGTGTGTGTGTGTGTGTGTGTGTGTGTGTAATATGAATTGAATTGACAGCACTTTTTCACCCCTTTCCAGCTCAAGCACCCTATGTGTTCTGCCAGCTGTCCATCACATCATTTCCCAGTGATGACCCTTTCCCATAACCCCTTCCCCAACTACACACGCACACACACACACACACACACACTCACACACAGAAAGAGAGAGAGAGAGAGAGAAAGGAGAGAAATGGTGTCAGTGTTAAAAGTATCAATCAAAATGACAGAAAGACTGACAGAACACAAATAACTACACACACACACACACACACACACACACACACATTGACACAAAAAATACACACACAGCTACTCTCACTCCCTCTCTGTCATGCACCCATGCAGCCATATAATCACTCCCACCACCACCAAATACACAAACACACACACACACACGCGCACACACCTTTTTCTCGGGCTCTTATATACACGGGCGTGCGCAGGCAGCCAGTGTGAGTATGAGTGATGGTTTCAGCTTGTGTCTATCCATTACGGCGGTCTGGCTGCAGACAGGTGAGCAGGCTGATACATGAGCAGGGTTTTATCTGCACCCACCGACTCCCCGCGTCGTTTCATTCAGCGGCTCGCAGTGTTAACAGCCCCGACCAGCCCCCCTCCACCACTACCACACACCCTCCCACACCACCTTCGTCGCCACAAAGAAGGGAGGAAGGAAAGAAAAATCTTCAGCTACCATTAAATATAAATTCATTATTAGAATATTATATTAATAGCTGGCAAGTGTGAAACATGAGGTGGGTGTTATCTACGCTTCACCGGTAATATCACTCAGTTTTATTTAATTGGCATTCACACACTTAACATACAGCAAGTGAAGTGCTTATTTCTCAAAAATATATTTCTGTGTGCATTTTGAAAAAAAAAATAATTAGTGAGAGTCATTATGTCAAGCTCATAATTCAAGTTAAAGTATAGAGCACTCTCAAAAACTGTACTTGCAGGCAGAATGAAAGAGCAGTTATATTTGCTGGGTGTCACCTTTTTTAAATGACCTGTGTGCCGTTCTGAGACAAACCTTTTTTATACTCAAATGTAATCATTTACAAGCTTTCACGTTAAAAAAAATCCTTTTCACAAAAGAAAGTGTTGTAGCATCCTGCCATCACATACTGATGCTTGATAGGCTTCACAATGTGGCACATTGGGTAGTCCGATAGAGTTCAAGCTATAGTTCAAAAAGAGTAAATTTGAACCCAAACCTGATGTTATTCCTCAATGTTCCTCCTCGATGTTCAATTCAATTCAATTCAATTTTATTTATATAGCGCCAAATCACAACAAAAGTCGCCTCAAGGCGCGTTATATTGTACAATAGATTGCACAATAATAAATACAGAGAAAACCCCAACAATCATATCATACGACCCCCTATGAGCAAGCACTTTGGCGACAGTGGGAAGGAAAAACTCCCTTTTAACAGGAAGAAACCTCCGGCAGAACCAGGCTCAGGGAGGGGCGGGGCCATCTGCTGCGACCGGTTGTTGTGCCTTACATCAACTAAACATTTATGGACCAAAAAATGATGCTCCAACCAACCTCTTAACATGGACTTTTGTTGGTTTTTAGTTTTCTTCAGGTCAAAAAATTGTATCCTGATGCTGAAAAAATCCAACTAAGGTGAAAACCTTTAGTCAGTATGCGACGAGTTTGGAATGAGAAGGTGTTGGCAGACTCATTAAATAAAGCTCTTACAAGGCAAGACAGAAAAGTTTAAAGATTTAGCTAAAAAGACATATACCTTTGGTGTGTATATAAAGACAGATCAGTTCAAAAGCTGACCCACTGTCACTTACAACTACTGCTACTATTGTACTTACTGACAATACTCCCATGTTGCATTGAGTATTTCTTCTTCAGTCACCTTTCTCACTCACCATGTGTTAATAGACCTCTCTGCATTGAATCATACTTGTTATTAATCTCTGGCTCTCTTCCACAGCATGTCTTTGTCCTGTCTTCCTTCTCTCAGCTCAACCAGCTGCGGCAGATAGCTCCGCCCCTCCCCGAGCCTGGTTCTGCTGGAAGTTTCTTCCTGTTAAAAGGGAGTTTTTCCTTCCTACTGTCGTCAAAGTGCTTGCTCATAGTGTGTGATATGATAGTTGGGTTTTTCTCTGTAGTATTATTGTAGGGTCTACCTTATACAATACAAAGCCAAGGTGACTGTTGTGGTGATTTGGTGTTGTATAAATAAAACTGAATTTAACTGAATTGAATCTGGTGCCACTGTTTTGATGCTTTCAGTTTAGACTTTTACTTTTGTGTTTCTCTTTGTTTGTGTTTAGCTTTAGGTTAGGATCACTGTGAAGGTTAAAATACTTCCTTCCAGAATATTAATCACATTTCAAGGCAAACATTTCCCTACTGCTTGTCTTTGGTTTCCAAGCTTCTTGACAACAGTAGCACAGCACATTTGGCTGCCCGTTTTAGAGATTCAGGGACTTGGTGGACTCAAACTACCATACATGCTGAAAATTATACTAGAGTCCACAGTGCTTTAAACACCTCAGGGACAAATATAAGTAATTCATGATATTTATATTTCATTTATTTATCCCACACTTTTTCAGATTTGAGACAATTAAAAAAAAAAAAATTATATCGTGTGATTAACTATAGTTGGGTAAAGATTAAAGTTAAGGTTGGATTTGTCACTGATGTTGAGTTAGACCTCAAATAGATAAAGGATTATGATCAGCATTTTGTTTGTATGCTTGAATTTTGTGCCTGGCAGTAGTCAAACTGAGCTGAGTTTATGACAGATGATGATATTCAAGCTTTATTGTCCATTTTTGCAGAGAATGACATTGGGAGGAAATTCAGCAGATGTTTAGCAGAGCTTTAAGTTGTTGATATGTCTGTGGGTCAATTTATTTAAACTTCCCAAGGCCTTTTCCCTGTTGTAAGAGAACAATCCATCCTCATCCCATAATGTCATATAATGCCATTTAGTCAGATGATTCTTTCCATTATGTGCATGTTGTCCTGTGGAGTCAGTTTCCTGGTGCACCACCCATAGCACCGGGATAACAATCCACTTTTTAGAGGCTTGCTAAATCCAGTTGGAGGTTGGAAGGATGGTAATGGAATACAATGTTTTTTCTTCTTCTTTGTGTTTTGCATTTTATTTGGATATAAGGTAAAAATGTATCTTTTTTTCACTGAGTGAATAAAATACTTGTAACTGTTTAACATGATGATTTAACAGCTGAGCGTCTCACTCCTATCTCACTCTCTACAAGAAAGGATACAAGAAAGTTTGTAGTTGAGCAGTTGCTAAGAAAGTATCGAATTTCAGTAGCATGTAAACACATTCTATATGGAAACAATGAATCCTTTTTCATATTTTGAAGTTTTAATGTATAATTAGACTGAGTTCTGGTCTTCTTGATGGATTTTTCCCTTTCACCACGTTCCAAAATCATTTTCTGATCCAATCAAATCAAAGTACAATATCTGCTACTTTTATAAACTGGAGATGGAAAGATGGACAATGAAGACAATCAATAATCAAAGTAGAGGACTCAAAGAGTGCAATGGAAAGAAGGAGAGCTAAATAGAAGAAAAGAGAAAGACCAATGTTTCTTCTTGTTTTGAGAAATTAAAGACTGGGTGAAAAGGTAAAAGTGAGGCAGAGAGCAAGTGGAATGAAGAAAATTACACATGGCACATAAAAAGACACACACACACACACACACACACACACACACACACACACACACACACACACACACACACACACACACACAGACTTCACTAGTTTTCACCACTCATGGTAAAGCACACAGACACATTCAGTCACTGTTACTGTGGTGAAGTTAAACAGTGCTTAGTATGTGACACCACCATCTATTACACTAAAACAGGAGAGTGTGCGCCAAAACCTGAAACTGCACAGACCATGTCTGTGTGTGTGTGTGTGTGTGTGTGTGTGTGTGTGTGTGTGTGTGTGTGTGAGAGAGAGAGAGAGAGAGAGAGAGAGAGAGAGAGAGAGAGAGAGAGAGAGAGAGAGAGAGAGAGATCCATCCATCACACCTGAATACTACTGATCTGACAGGAAGTGCCTGTGGCCCTCCTGCTTCCTGATTGGGCTGTCTCTGTGGGGTAGCACAATAAACAGGGGTTAAATGTTACATGATGGTGAATTTGAACAGCACTTTCAAACTCTAATGGTATCACTTACTTGTTCGGTCCTCGAAAAATGCCTGCCACTGGAGGGCACCAATGTGAAGATAACTGATGGATTTTAAGTTTCTTTTAAATCTAATGAAATTTTGGCAATACATGTTGTTGGAATATATGAGATGTGGTCACTGTGGTCACAAAAGGATGACATGGTCAGGTACGCTGGGATTAAACAAGGCAGAAATCAGAATTCATCAGATCAGACAACTTTTTCCAACCATCTATTTCCTGTTCTCAGGTCACAGGAGTGACATCCAGTGTGGCCTAATGCTGCTGTAACCCATTCAAGGATCGACACGTGTGTTTAAAGATGATCTTTTGCATACTTTGATTGTAACAAGTAGTTGCATTACTGTTGCCTACCTATCAGCTTGAAGCCAATCATTCTCTTCTATCCTCTGCCACCAAAAAGGAATTTCTGCCCAGAGAACGGACACACGGGATATTTTCTCCTTTTCAGAACATTCTCTGTAAATCCCAGAAAATGTGCAGAGTTATCAGCCTTAGGAAGAAGGCTCTCTGAATGCTTCATTATCATTTCTAACATAAGATTTCTATTATGATTCCTGAAAGATAACATTATTGGTGGGATGATTTAAAGTAAACAATCATACACATACACTACCGGTCAAATGTTTGGACACACCTTCTAATTTAATGGCTTTTTTAATTATTATTATTTTTACTACTTTCTCCATTGTAGATACATACTGAAGACCTCAAATATATGAAGCAAGATATATGGAATTATGTAGCAAAGAAAAAACTGATAAATAACTCTAAATATGTCTAATATTTTGAATTCTTCAAAGTAGCCCCCTTTGCTTTGTTGACAGTGCTGCAAACCCTCGGCTTTCTCTCAATGAGCTTCATGATGTAGTCACCTGAAATGGTTTCACTTCACAGGTGTGCTGTGTCAGGGTTCATTTGTGGAATTTCTTGCCTTCTTATAAGGGTTGGAAACATCAGTTGTGTTGTGCAGAAGTCATGTTAGTACACAGCTGACAGACCTATTTAATAACTGCTAGAATTCATATTATCATAAGAACCAATCAGCTAAGTAAAGAGAAACAACAGCCCATCATTACTTTAAGAACTGAAGGTCAGTCAGACCAGAACATTGCTAACTTTGAATGTGTCCCCAAGTGCAGTCGCAAAATCATCAAGTGCTTCGATGAAACTGGCTCACATGAGGACCGTCCCAGGAAAGGAAGACCAAGAGTCACCTCTGCTGCTCAGCATAAATTAATCCGAGTCACCAGCCTCAGAAATCTCACGTTAACAGCACCTCAGAGTAGAGCCCAGATAAATGCCACACAGAGTTCCAGTAGCAGACACATCTCTACATCAACTGGTCAGAGGACACTGTGTGAATCAGGCCTTTATGTTCAAATAGCTACTAAGAAACCACAACTAAGAAAATGGTGCAAAAATTTATTTTTCAACAGGACAATGACCCCAAACACACCTCCAGGCTGTGTAAGGGCTATTTCACCAAGAAAGAGAGTGGAGGCCTGGCCTCAACAGTCACCTGACCTAAACCCAGTGGAGATGGTTTGGGATGAGATGGCAAAAGGACCAACAAGTGCTCAGCATCTCTGGGAACTCCTTCAAAACTGTTGGCAAACCATTTCAGGTGACGACCTCATGAAGCCCATTGAGAGAATTCCAAGAGCGTACAAAGCAGTAATCAAAGCAAAGGGTGGCTATTTTCAAGAATCAAAAATATAAAACATGTTTAGAGTTATTCACAATTTTTTGTTTCCTACATAATTCCGTATGTGCTCATTCAAAGTTTTGATGCCTTCAGTAAGAATCTACAATGTAAAAAGTCATGAAAATAAAGAAAAACCATTAAATAAGAAGGCGTGTCCAAACTTTTGACTGGTAGTGTTTGTTATTGTAAACAAAAAAAAATCTGTTTATCAACATCATCATTATTATTATTATTAGGGGTGGAAATCGAGAACCATTTCTTGTTGAGATTGCCTATCAATCCCATTTATCGGTTCCAGTTGAACTTGCACTACAATCAGCCGATTTCAGTTCATGAATTCAGCATGAATTTGGACATTACTTTTATTTTTATAGTAATTATGCAACTGTGTGTTTCAGCTAATTTCAGTTCTCAAAGCGAAGCTAGTGAGAACCCAGTGAGCGTCAATAAGTGACTTAATAAGGAATCAAATCGATATTGGAATCGGAATCATTAAATTCTTCTTCTTCTTCTTATTAGTATTATTAGCAGTAGTAGTAGTATTAATAATATTATTAACTATTAAAGTGCAAAATTTTGCACCTTACTAGTTTTGCACCATTTGTAATACAAATGGTTCTTCAGATTTGCTGCCCTGACCATACTTTGCTATGCATGTCTGCTCTACAGACATGTAGGCACATTTTGACATGTTGATACGATTTACTGTTTTGATTTTATGAGTCATTTTTTAGGCTGGATTCCACACAGAGACTGAATCATGTTACCATGGTAACTCAGTGGCTTTTCCTCTGACACAGTTGCAAGCTAATGACAGCTGATGTGTGGATTCATTTGAATATTACCATTTCATTGGGTTGAATCTCTTTTGTTCCATCACCTTTCTCTATTGGTATGCTATACCGTAAATTTTGATATTAATCCGAGGATAAGGGTTATCCTTGAGTACATCGTGTCAGTGGGGGTTTCAGAATTCAGGCCATAACATGGTTCATGTGCTTAGAGGGCAATTTGAATGTGTGAATACAAAGCCATAAAACTGCCTTTTTTGGTGATTAATAATCAGAAAAAATCCATAGATCTATAGTTTGTATGCCACAGCATGTTAACAGCATGTTGTTAAATCTTTGAATATTTATTTATGAGTCAAATATTCAAGGATTTTTAGAAATATCCTGTCTCAGAGGGATGCTGAAAAACAATGCAAACAAAAACAAAAACATGCATTTATTACTTCCAGGCTGGACTACTGTAATTCATTATTATCAGGATGTCCTAAAAACTCCCTGAAAACCCTTCAGTTAATCCAAAATGCTGCAGCAAGAGTCCTGACAGGGATTAGAAAGAGAGAGCAGATTTCTCCTATATTGGCTTCCCTTCATTGGCTCCCTGTTAATTTCAGAAGTGAATTCAAAATCCTGCTCCTCACATACAAGGTCTTAAATAATCAGGCCCCATCTTATCTTAATTAGTTAAGTACCATATCGCCTCATTAGAGTTTGGATTAAATTTGGGAGACACACTCACCATGTGTTAATAGACCTCTCTGCATTGAATCATACTTGTTATTAACCTCTGTCTCTCTTCCACAGCATGTCTTTATCCTGTTTTCCTTCTCTCACCCCAACCGGTCGCAGCAGATGGCCGCCCCTCCCTGAGCCTGGTTCTGCCGGAGGTTTCTTCCTGTTAAAAGGGAGTTTTTCCTTCCCATTGTCGCCAAAGTGCTTGCTCATAGGGGGTCATATGATGGTTAGGGTTTTTTCTGTATGTATTACTGTAGGGTCTACCTTGCAATATCAAGCGCCTTGAGGCAGCTGTTGCTTTGATTTGGCGCTTTATAAATAAAATTCATTTGAACTGAAATTAAATTGATTAGACAGCAGATTTTAACTGCAAGACTCCAAATATTTTAAATTGGTTCATTTGCTTTGTTTTTTTTTTTTAAAACAAAGCAAATGAACGAATCATAATCAACAACAGGCAAATCATAATATTATGATTTGCCTCTTGATACTATACTATGATACTATACAATGATGGAACAGAATAAATATAGTTAATTATTATATTTACATGATAAAAGAGATTTATATGTATATGTATTCATATTATATATCATTGTGCTTTCAGTAATGTCATAATCACCCTGACTGCTATTTAAGAGTGACTTTTAAGAGACTGACAGGTGATCAGCAATGACAATGATTCTGTCAAAGTCCTCAAGTCGTCTTGTGCTGGCTTATCATTTTATACCACTCTTTCGCTCTCTCTTCTGCCAGTGTGAGTGAGTGTGTGAATGGGTTAACATCAGTTCTTGTGTTTCAGGGGTGAGACCTTTCCAAGACTCTTACATTCTAGCTCTGTTCAGCTCCAAAGGAGCCAGAGCTCACTTGTTAGCAACCCGCTGCTGTTTGAAATATATTTCATCAGCATCCAGACAAGAAAAAACATGGTTCTAGTTTACTGCATGGGCATGACGCCATTTAATCTGTCACAGCGAGTGACAGATTCACACTCACTGACATCACTCCTTGTCTCCTGTATTCACTACAGCTGGGATGTTTTTCATTGTTATTATTATGAGTTCATTACACGTGAAATTTGAAACCCCAAACTCCCCAGATTGAGGACATGTTTACAAACTATAGGAACTTAAAATTACTGATGGCCAAGTGAAGCTGTCTTTAGTACCAAAGCTTGTATCAAAAAAGGGTTCATTACTCAAAGCTTTTCAACACCGACCTCCTTGGTGACATCTGGTGGTCAAAAGTATGAAGAGCAGCTTAGATCTGCAACTCGAATGGCTTTGTCTGAATTGCCCACTGTACAGAATTTAGTTGACAACTTCTGTTTAACATCATGTGACATGTATTTTTGTGTAAAAATTAATGTTGTCTATTTGATTAATAAATAAAGCTTTCCCTGTTTAAACTTGTCATGATGTGGTCTCTTTGGTTGTGACTTATTGACATTTCAAGATAACAGGATAATAAATATTTAAAAAATAAAGCAAAAAGACAACATCACCACCAAAACACACCAGAAATCAAACCTCTGATTTACTTCCTTATAAACCACTGAATCGGGTACAGAGGCAGTGACGTACTGAATGAAGCTTCTGAAGTCATTCATCACGTCACTCTGGTCAGATAAATCAAGCCTTGCTACATTTCTTCTGATGCACCGTTTTTACTTATTTATTTTGACTTGTGTTTCACTACCCAGAATTTCTGCTGAGTCTGTCTGGTACTTTCCTTCACATTTCAGCCAGACTACTCCACAAATGGTGGCAGTGGTGGCTGAAGGCCAGTAGGTGGCAGTAATGCGCAATGGACTGCAAGATATAAGTACCCAGATGTAAACTAGCTGCTACTACTGTAGCTAATGAGTAATCTACTGAACTGCATAACATTGCTGAACTTTCTAACTTGTTGCATAGCCTGAGGCAGCAGCAAATTGAGTAAGAGGCAGGATGGGAACTGGATAGGCAATGGCAGGAGGAGCATTGGTGAAAAAATGAGCACCAATTTGCTCAGTTCCAGAAGTAAGTACAGTCAGAAGTGTAGTTCTTTTTTTATAAAGGTAAAGAATGACATTCTTTAAATAACTGAAATATGTGCAGAGACTTATAGGCTCAGATTATGCCCCAATATACTGGAGGTTGATGAGACACCTAAAGAGCTGTGTGCCTCAGAGATAGCTCCAAAAGAAAAGTAAAAAAAGAAAAAATACTAGGAAATAGAAGATGCCATTGTTTTGGAGCAGTTTCTGAGAGCCCTAAATGCTGACGTGCATACTTGGATAAAGGAACACAGCTTAAGTGCGTCTAAGTAGCATAGAGGGCTGACGCTTTCTTTGCAGCCAGTGCAACTTCCACTGAAGAACTATACAAATCACAAACCATCAACCCCTCCAATCGTGAGGAAGATTCTGGGTGAGAATGGTGACAAAATTAGAAATTTAAGACAACTGCCTTAGATAAGCACAACTCAGAAGGACTTTAAGTTGGAGTGAGTTTCTGTTTGAAGAAAGCAAAGTTCTTGGCCCATCAGATTGCAAACTGTTTAATGCAAATGTTCTTGGGGGTGGTGATCCCCAAGAATTTAATACTGACCAAGGGTCCAATTCTGTCATTGCCTTCAAATCAACAAAACCTTTATTCAAATGTTGCACTGGCAATAAATCAAGACTATATAAGATAGGCTCCATCTACATTTCTTACACTGACTGTAGCCTGTTGTGAGAGAAGACGGGCTTTTCTGCTGCTTTATTGCACTTTTTTATAAACAAGGTCTATTATGTAAAACAGGGGCCTCCAACTCCAGTCCTTGAGAACTACTGTTCTGCAGCTTATAGATGCATCCCTACTCCAACACAGCTGAATCAAGCGGTTAAATTACCTCTTCATCATGCCATCAAGTTTGGCAAAGGCAGTAGCTCGAGGACTGGAGTTGGAGACCCCTGATCTAAAAGGACTGCAGGAATACCCAAATACATTAGATAAGAGTACAGACAGTAACAGTGGGGAAATGTAACTTCATACATTTGTGTTTCCACTGTCCTACTGTATTTTTAGACAGTAGGACTCTTCGTGGACTACAGCTCAGCCTTTAATACAATGAGGATGATGAGGATGTCCGGGATGGACATCCTCATCACCAAACTGGTCACTCTTGGCCTCCCTCCTCTCACATGTGCCTGGATAAAGGACTTTCTCACAAACCGGCCCCAGACTGTAAGACTCGGCCCTCATCTCTCCTCCACTCGCACACTGAGCACCGGCTCCCCACAGGGCTGTGTGCTGAGCCCCCTCCTGTATTTTCTCTACACCCACGTCTGCAGTTCGACCCACAACAACAATCTCATCATCAAGTTTGCTGATGACACCACAGTAGTCAGACTCATCTCAAAGGGAGACAAGGCAGCCTACAGAGAGGAAGTCCTGAAGCTGGCAGCATGGTGTTCAGAAAACAACCTGGCACTGAACACTAAGAAAACCAAAGAACTCATTGTTGACTTCAGGAGACACAGCACTGACTTAGCCCCCCTTTACATCAACGGGGAGTGTGTGGAGAGGGTCCACACCTTCCGGTTCCTTGGTGTCCTTATCTCTGCTGACATCTCCTGGACAGACAACGTCTCAGCGGTCTGCACTTCCTGAGAGTCCTCAGGAAGTACAAGCTGAACTCCAACCTTCTACCGCTCGTCCATTGAGAGCCTGCTAACCTACTGCATCACGGTATGGTACGGCAGCTGCACTAAGGCGGATAGAGCGAGGCTTCAGAGTGTAGTCAAGACAGCACAAAAGATCATCGGCTGCCCTCTTCCCTCCCTGATGGACATTTATTCCTCCCGCTGCCTCAGCAGAGCAGTAAACATCATCAAGGACAGCTCCCACCCTGGTTTCAACATGTTCGGCCTGCTTCCCTCAGGGAAGCGCTACAGGTGCATCAGCACAAAAACCCACAGACTCAAAAACAGTTTCTTCCCTAAAGCCATAACCACCCTGAACTCACACATGCACCGATAACACATTTCCTCTATGAACCACCACTGTGCAATACCAAATTCTATGTGCAATAACCCAACTGTATATACACAACACTATTTATTACATATTACTTTTTTAAAACCGGCTTGTATATTTGTATATATATATATATATGTATATATATATTTTTCCCCCCCTCTGTTAAAACTGTTCATATGTATATAGTGCTGCAGAACTGTGTCCCAGAAGTGAGAGAGAGGACTTATAGGCTTTTCACCTATAAGTCCACTGAAATCTGCTAAAATCACCAGTCTCTCAGTCCCTACATTTGGAATCCCTCCTCCCACAGTCCTGCCTTTTTTTCCTCTCTTGCTGCCTCCTACCATCCCCTCCTTCTCTTTTATTCCTTTGTCTATGGGATACGGATGCACAGTTTCCACTGGCTCCCTGGTGGCCCACAGGACTCCATTTGCTCATTGTTAAACACATGCCGAGAAATTCCGGTCTTATCTTAAATCTTATTGTTTATGATCCCCGTGTTTGATTTGGCCAAAACTTTATGCCCTGATGCAACCCTCAACATTTATCCAGGGCACTAGAAGTAGAAGTAGAAGGCTTGTGGCCCCCTGGTGGCTGAGTTATTTAATTAATCAGATATTATATATTGTAATTCTTATATGGCTCAGTCTCTAAATTGAGTGATTTCATTTTTTTGTAGTATTATGTGTTTACTTAAGTAAAGATTCTTTTGTGAAGTTTATCTTACCACTTAAATATATTTTATGTGTTTTCATAAAAAACCACCAGCACAGACATGCATGTGGTGCCACACATTTTGAAACATTCATATTATGTTCTTATAATACTTATAATTACAGTCCATGTCATATTTAAGGACAGAGCCAAACTGTGGCTGTTGTTATTCAAATCATATTATGTGTGTATGTATGTTTAGCATGTGTGTGTGTCGCCAAGTAATGAACTCATTATCCCGCATTTATTAACTGCTCATCTGCATAACAGCATAAAGACAAAGCTGGACAGCCAACAGAGACTGAATTCACATGGAATGAACCACATGCATGATAATGGGGGCAGGGGGCATGATTTAATGCATGCACTTTGATGATGTGTGCGCACATGAGAAACAAAGAGAAGAGAAACAAATTTAAAGAAGACAAATATTCCAAAAATCTCAATTTTCTCAATCTCAACTTCCTTCACATGGTCTGGATTTTGTTGGGCTTAAGTATGTGAATGTATGTTGGTGTGTGAGTGCATGTTTGGCCAAGATAAATGTAGTGTCTCCGTGTGTGCAGATGAACCTACCCACTATCTAGGTAGCTACATATCCCTGGAATAATGAATGTATGTGAAAACCTGCATATAAACCTGTTATTTGCATTTTTATTTTTATTTATTCAATATTACAAAGATTACAAATTAAGTAGTCTACAAATTCCAAGGCTGACACTATATCATGTGGCATTTGCCATAGAAATAAATTAAAGTAGTAAACGTACATTTTAAAAAGCAGCAATAATAAGACAGCTACACGATATGGGGACCAGATTAAAATTTGCCTCTTCTGGTGCAAGTCTCAGATGCTCAGAAAAGGACAGCTTTTCTCCAGTCCAGGTGCACTCTGACCCTCTGGAGTATAGTTTGTGCTGTGAGCATGAGTAGTAGTTCCAAGTAACCATATTCTCTGTACTTAGACTGCGTGAAGGCCTTCCACTGTTAACATCCTGCATTAAAACCCTGCAGGCTCAGAATGGGACAATAATAATCAAAGTTCTTAAGCCAATCAGGAAGTTCATTTCTCTCTCCTCCACTCATAACAGTAAAAGTATGTGAATGATAAACTGGGGCGTGCAGTGTAAAGGTTCTATGAGTGGTCAATGGAAAATGGACTGGCATTTTTATAACACTTTGGTACTCATATTGATGAGTCAAACTGGATTAATGCAAGCAGCTTTACCATTAGGCTTTTAGCTGCTCCTCTGTTGCTCTTTGCTCAGCACCATCATCTGATTATTCTGCACTTTTTCCTCTTTCAGTGAACCCATGCTGGCTTTCTCTTCTTGAAAATGTCCTCTTAACTTCTTAAAGCTACTTCTCCTCTATGTCTGTTGAGGGTAGACTATAGGCTGATTAATTTAGCATCTCCTTAACATGGTTTTTAAGCTTTTGTCTTCTCTTTAGGGGCTTTTAAAACTCTCACCAATTTTCCTACTTGTTCCAACTTGAGGGGCATGAACCAAGGCCAAAATAATAAAGAGAACTAGCTGTGTTTCACGAACCAATGTGATCCCTGAAACAAACAAAAAAACGTGCTAAAGCTAATCACCCTAAAAGGCAACAGCAGGAGAAAATGGCAGTCCAAAAAGGCAGTTCAACCTTTCTAACGCTACATAAACAAGCCACATGCAAATAGGCTGATGTCCACAGGGCCTAGCAACACTAAGGCCTCACTACAGAAAACTCGAGGCTATAAGGGGCTTGGAGGCCAAGGAGAGGACCAGAATGCTGCTACTGTGAGTTTTTGCTGGGAGTGCTGCTGGAACTTGTTTTTTTAAAATGTATTTGAGTGTTGGAAATAACACCAGTCTCACTATTAGCCTGACCAGAGTTTCATCGCACTGATGTCCAAAGGACAGTATGGCTAAGATGCCAGCAGATATCTGAGAGTGGAAATGAGAACAGTCTCAGTTATCTCAGCTATTTGTTAATCTAAATTCAACATTAATAAATGTCAAAATAACAGCAGCATATCAGTCAAGATGCAAATTCCCAGTGATTAGTAAACTAAACTAAACTACACTACTCAAACTGTACTAAACATATCCTGAGCAAACTACAGTGTTTATTCTACCAAGAACAGTGAATGAGTCATCAAAGAGGTGATTTTGAAGCATTCTGGGAAAAATTCTTAAACCTTTCCTGCAATACCTGAACATGTCAAGTAAAGTGAAACAGAAATGTTATTTATATATCACCTTCTAATATAAGTATCACAAAATGATTCATAGAAAAAAATGCTCAAACAAATAGACTGGTTCTTGTTTAGTACTTTACTATTCTGTTTGAACACTTTCTCACAAGCCTCTTACACAAATTAATACACAATCATTTTTTCTATATCTAAGCAGCTCATTCAAACTATGATGAATCCATCGGGAGCATCTCAGAGCTCAGTATCCTACCAAAGGGTACTTTGGCATGCAGACTGGAGGAGCCAGGGATTGGCCTGCTCCACCTCCTGAGCCACCCCAAGGGAACAAAAAGGGTTGGTTGGTTGGTTGGTTGGTTGGTTGGTTGGTTGGTTGGTTGGTGGGGTCTTTTTACATTCTGTTTTTATCCATTTTTAAACTTTTTGAGCTTTTGGGTAAATTTTTAAAAAATGGATCTCAGAACTCTTGCTTGGTTTAATGTCAACATTCAGCAGGTATCCAGCAGCACATTTAGGTTCAGGGCTATGATTCAGTTGCATTTTAGTGAAAAACTTAATAACAACAAGTTATTTGTCATATTAAGTGTCAAAGTCCAAATATTCACAAATCCCAAATATTCTAAAATGTAATGAAAGTAATGCTAACCTCATTATGCCATCCCTAAGTTAGGATTAACATATACTGGTAACCTGGTGGATGTTATTAAACTGAGGCATATTGAACGCCTGCTTAAACCTAGTAGGAAGTGCCAGAGAAGAAAGGGTTAAGATAAACAGGCGGTCTTCACTTTAATCTTCATAATGGAAGCTAAAGAGAACTAATGATGCCTCCTCTCTCCTCCTCCCTCTACTCCTTTAACCTTCCTTTTTTCCACACCTCCATTCTTAACCTCAGGACCCTATCATCCTTATTGCTTCTCTGACTTCCATCCTTCACCACTCCATCATTCCTTACTCACCTCCCTGTCTTGTCTCTGCCATGTTTCCATTTGCATCCCTCCCTTCTTTCCCTCCTCAGACACAGTCAGGCATTACCACAGTGAAAAATGGATCCTCCTACAGCACAGTATTGCCCGCTGTGTGTGTGTGTGTGTGTGTGTGTGTGTGTGTGTGTGTGTGTGTGTGTGTGTGTGTGTGTGTGTGTGTGTGTGTGTGTGTGTGTGTGACTGATAGCCAGTTGTGGTAAACAGTGCATAACTGTGCAATGGGTGGAGAACAATGGAGGTGGTACATAGGTAAAAACGTGGAGGTTAGAGAGCTGCAAGGCATTCTTATCCAAATGCATCATGAAATGTTGCTTTGTCCGTAAACACAACTTATTTCATGGTATTGGTTCCTTGATGCTGGTTTTCCAGAAAGGAGACAATGGCCTGGTTCATTTTTATTTTCACTCACTTTTTTATGTTTAACTTTATCCCCTGGTTGGGTTCAGGCAGAACAAAGTGGTTGGAGATGGGAAAAGTTGTGCTTGCCCAAAGTGCTGTTTCTGTACAGCACTTTGGGGATATTTAGAGTACGTGAATAGTGTTGTGTAAGTAGACATAATGAAGAATCTGAAGCTGGTAATTGAAGAAGTGAATTTGAGTGTTGTCAACATGTAAGTGTCACAGTTATAAAATTAGAAGAGAGAGAGGAATTCTGGAATAAATTGGACAAAGTAAGAGAGTGTTCTTGAGAGCAGATTGGATCAGACTTTGATCAACACACAGGTGAAGGAAACCATGAAGCTGTTGTTACGGGTCCGAAATTGAGGATGAGAGTAAAACAATGATGGTCCAGAAAAGGCCGTTCAAACAATTGATTTTAATGAATGCACGCAGCGTGGAGAGGTGCAAACTGCAAAGCAGTTGTACATCTCTACCCAAAATACACTCTAGATTTGCTTTTATAACATCAGGGTATTGTAACGCCCCTTCTTGCGTTTACAAGCACCTAATTTACATGTACAGAACATTCATGTATTTTAAGAATTAAATGCAACATAGAGGTTCCTCCTTGTGGCATACTCTTAAGAATATGGTGATGATCTAAGGCCTTTGAGGTCACCATGGACTGGACATCCTTCTGTCACCTGTAACTAAGCAAACTCAAATGCAACAAGAAGCTGAATACATTCAGGCCTTTGCTCAGCTACTATTTTACTGTAACAATATACTCAGCATATGAGTTATGATATATATATATTTAACTCAATCATTTTAAAGTAGTTATAACTGCACCTGTAATAAACATGTTAATATTTAATTATGATAACCCCTATAATATCAATTATAACATAACGCCAGCAACTTCAATAAATGCTTGGATGAAATGATAATTAATGCAATGACAAAGATGATGGTTATATAAAATAATCCCTATAATTCTACAATTCCCCCTTTTGACGTCTTCCAAAGACGTCACTACACTATTCCCAGGTCCACTACCTTCGCTCTGACCCTCTCTCGCGGCCCCCTGACTCAGCAAATCCGACAACAACCTCATGTCCTCTAGGTGGTCCAGCAATAAAACACCAGCTCCCACTTGAAAACACTTCATGCTTAAGTGGTCTCTGCTCCTTTTCTGGGTCCCTCTCTAGTGGAAATCTTCTCCTGTAAGGGATAGAAAACAAACAACCTTTCTCTGCTACACCTTACTAACTTACTGTGTTCATCTCAGGTTCCTGTCATTATTCAAAGTTGGTTCACAATATCATATCAGGCAAAATCACAAACCCTACTGCCACGTCTACTTTGTTAAGCTCTTCAGCTAGACTCTGTACCGGTTTGCCAATCTGTGTGTACATGTCTCTACACTTTTAATGTCTAAATGCACATCTGGATGTATGTGCACTTGTGTGTCTATCTGCATCTATGAGTCAATGATTTGTCAGATATAAGGCGTTAATGTGAGAAATGTTTCCTGACTATTAACTCCTGATACTCAAGGAACTTTCCTGTTTGCCGAACTTCCTAGATTTGGCCTTTTACACTTTTACTAAAGAAATTTTAACAGAGCCCAAAGAGATTTTATTTTACTCCTGTGCTTGACAGGTTAAGCGAAGTTGTTTTTTGTTTTGTTTTGAAATTTTTCCCTTCTGTGTGTGTGTGTGTACATAAGTAAGAATATAATAATCAACCTAAGATCCCTGGTTTGCAAATGATTTTCTGCCCCCGCTGCAGGGCAACATCATGTGGTGGTGAGTCTATGTTGGCTAGTTTAATGCAAATATGTAACAGTTGCTTCATTACATTGCCCACTCAGAGTTGCGCAGTTTCAAAGTATGTGGAGAGTTCAATACACATTTCTTGGCTAATTATTTTCCCAATAAAAGTGAAATCACACATTACATTTGATTTCACTTATATATTATCATGTTCTGGGCTCTATCCATTATATTAACTTTATTCAATCTCAATACTCTTTATGTGTGTGAGCAACGCTTTTAGTCTTATTAAACACAACCCAAGTAAAATGCACACCATCCCCATGTCAGCCTAAATCTCCGCTAAAAGCACACTTCAAAATTTTCTATCTGGATTTACGCCTCTTTTGGCCTCAAGCATATACATAACATGCAAGGGTTACTGTTAATGCCCGTTAGACAAGTTTCCATTATCTACAACATTTTGTTTCACCCGGCTCACCCTTACACATTTCTTGTTCACTTATTGCATATTTATCTTTAACACCATTTACCTCAGTAGTTGCTAAGCAGAAACAAAGCAACCTGTGGTCCACCATTACCCTGTAAAATAAACCCCTGTCATGTTTGTGTCTGTAAGCATGTTTTGCATTCATTCATTACACTCCCCTCCATTCCTGCAAGTTAGGAGCTGTAAAGTTGAAAGCTACATCAAGTCCAGGCCTTTGGCCTGGCCTATATATAAATCATGTGTGTTTGTAAGCGTGCATGCAATTCACCTGCTATGTTCTCATCTTCGCTCAACATGTATCACCTGGACACTCTCACCAGTGAAGCTTAAAACCTGTTTGGACGGAACATCAACTCTAAACAAGCACAGTTATGCATTGCGTATAAAATTAACTCAACCTCATGCTAACCTACATAAGTACCTGTCTTAAGAGAGACCTCTGCACAGCTCAGACGCCAGTTGCAAGGGCTCTCTGACATTAGAATCATCAGCTGTGACTTATATAGTGTTATTTCGGTACTTTATACTTCACACATTTTTGAACGTTGTTTATATGGGGAGTTCCTCTTTTTGTGTCTATATTTATTAATATGCCTTGTGCACTAAAGCTTCCTGTTTTTCAGTCTGGCTGAGCACTCGTTTGTGAGTAAAACTGGCCTCTACAAGCCTTCATTAGCAGATACACATTACAAATACTTCATATATACAGAAAAACCCAATAATCCACATTTCACTATTTTGTTCTTTGGTTCAGATTTGGATTCTGTATTGTTCTTTATTTGTTATTATTTATATTCAGATTGTTTTTGCTAGTCTTGGTTTGTTGTTGTCTGTTTGGGAGCTGACATAGTCTCTATAAATAAGCTTCTTTTGGTGGAGTAGCATCAGGAGAGAAGCTCCAGAGAGGCATCTTCCATGTTAAACACTAAAATATAACATAAGAGATCTTCTCAACGTGTTGTATATTTTAATATTTCCTTATTATTTTGTCATAAAATAAATCAACCAAATAGCTTAAGCTGTGTGACAGCACCTTGCGTTTACGCCAGGCTGTGAACTGCCCTGAAGCTACACCCCCTTTCACCCCATTTACTTTCTCAATCTTAGTTTAAACTATTCCTGACCTTCTCCTTCTCTCGTCTGATCGTCTCAAGCACGTCCTGTACCAAATTTACTTCCTCTTTTCAAGTCCCACATTTAATTAC
Organism: Oreochromis aureus; assembly: GCF_013358895.1. NCBI lineage: Eukaryota > Metazoa > Chordata > Actinopteri > Cichliformes > Cichlidae > Oreochromis > Oreochromis aureus. The sequence continues at coordinate 33,594,342 of NC_052945.1, read as the reverse complement.
AAGCTCAAACAGATTTGCCCTATATGGCTGTCTCGACGTGTTTCCTGTCAACTTAACAGAGTTATTCTCAGAACTCAGAGCTGAGGTTCCCCTTTCTAAGTCTGTCTGTTCTACAAGAGAGCAAGTCGGTAAACAAGTTTATCATCACAAAGGTTATTAGGCAAAGGTCACGTAGACATTTGCCTAGTAACCCTAAAAGAACACATTTCATGTAGCTAATCGCATATATTAACACCCCCTTTTGTGACACATCTCATGTGTTACAAACTCAAAATCCTTCACTCGAGCTTAGGAAATTAAAAGAAAAAGTTAGTCCTATCATATTAGGCATACATGCTCCGGCCCTTCAAACCTGTATTTAAGGAATGAAATCAAATTAATCATCATGTCAAATCCTTTCTTGGCTCCATCCACAGCCTGCATCCTTGAAACGTCCTAGAAACAAAAACCTGTGTGTTAACCAGAACATCACCTTTTATACTCAGTTTATCCACTTATGATCCAACCTGTGTTATAACAGAAAAGTTAAAACAGAACAATTATCAGTCATGTGTCCAACCTTAGTCCAGTCTTTTGTCAGTGTCCAGTCGGTCCAACCTATGGTCTGCCTCGTCCGTCCAGTCACCATCCATTTACACACATTCACTCACACGCATTAACATCAGGTCTTGCTGACAGTGGAGACTATCTCGCAAATATTCAGTCTTCACTCTCAGCAACATCAACTCATTTATTTGTTTTACTTTGTTTTTAAGAAAATAGTTCTTTCTGCTTTTAGACTGGATTGGCTCATGCGGCAATCCTTTTACTTTGTCAGCGCTGTTATCCACTCTTTTGCAGGCCTGCTTACAACAAAAATGAGAAAAAAGAGAGCTGAGTATTAGCTCATCAAAGTACAAAACAAAATCACCTGACAGGTTTTTCTTTATAAGTGCACTGTTACAAAACCCCTTAAACATGTCCATGTTTATTAACACTCCCTCTTTAAAAATAAAACAACAACCTCAAAAATCCTCAACAATCTTGAATTTCACCCATAGAACACACCCAAAACGTAAAAAAGCTACACCGTTTTGTACACGAGATCCCCCTTTAAGCACTTTACCAAACTCACATTCAACCTTAACATATAAGCACGTTCTCACAATATGTCAACACTAATTTATACACCTCCTAATCAAATTTGCACCTCTGAACAATCTACCCCTCCTTTAAGGCCTCAATCACACCCACACAGCAAGCTCCTCTGTCCACATTCACACAAGCTCTCAAACTTTTCCATACTCAGCCATATCTCAACAATTTAACTTGGCAAAAGAAATACATGTTTAAACTTTATCACATTATTGAATTATTTTCATTTTCTTTCTATACTAATCACTTGTTTTGATCAATCAGTGCAAGAGCACTCCTGAGTCACTCTTATAGACACTTTTCTTTTGTTTTCCATCTATTTTATGAACCATTCACACCATTCTCTCACTCATACAAGCAGCAAGCAGATCTTCATTGCATATGCTTATGTTCTTAGCCAGGTTTTTAATCAATATCTGTTCATTAAGCTTCAGGAGCTTGTCTTTATAAGGTTAATGCATTTTCTGTTTGTGTGTGTATGGGTATATGTTATTTTGCATCTATGACTTCACAGTCTCCCAGACTTCTTCCCAACTCTCCAGTTAAGCAGTCAGTTTTCTTTTTCCCGAGTTACTAACCCACATTTTGATTTCCCACCTTAAATTACCGCCCTCCTGGTCTTCAGCCAGGAGCTGGGGCTTGCTTTTCAGGTTCCTGGACACATCATGCTGTGAACAATTCAACCAGAAACTTGCCTTAACTTATCCATAGATGTTAACCTCTAACTTTCTTCCGACTGCTGCTGTGGAGAGCCGGTCCAAGTCTGCTTTACTCCTGAAAATAACAAAACTAAGACATTTTCATTATTATCACCAGTGGTTAAATAACCCATTTCTCTGTCTCTGGTCAGAAACACCAATTATGCCATGCATGTAAGCGTGTTCTTCCCTGCATTTATGTTAATTGGGTGTAAACTGCTTCTTCATTAAATTAATTCATTGAGTTTCTCATTGCATTTCTATGTATTCATGTTAATGTACACTACGTGTAAGCTGTTTCTTCATTGCATCCTATATATTCATATTTAATTTATGCATTTCACCACTGAGCTTTAGATTCAAACTATCTCACTTCTGATTCATTTCAAAAATAATCTCACATGTAACAATTTGTATGTGTGTTTTCTATTCATTAAGGTAATAACAATTATTTCTTTCATTATTCTTACCTTTTCTAATGTTTACCTCTTTGTTATGCTATGGTGGACATCCCTAAACAATTCATGAGCTCAGGTTTCAATTTTCAATCCAATTATATCCTATATTCTCGCAGTCAAACTCGTCCAGCTTCATCTCTCACTGGTCCTCTCTGCACAATGTCCTGTTCGGGCTTCAAAGCTCCAGCAAACACAGTCTCAACTCAGCTGCTGTCTTCTTCTCTGTTTCTTTACAGTCTTTCTTTCAGATTAAGTCCCAGCATGGCAAAATATCACTCAATGTGTAGTGCTCTTCCACAATTCTTTATCCCACTGTTCAACTGCCCAGCCTGTATTTTCACAGTACATGTTACATTACTCTTACATGCTGCTGCTGGTCGTCAGTCGTCATCAGTGTTACTGGATCAGTGGCACTGTCGTTTGCCTGCTGTATTCAAGTCCACGATGTTCTATCGGTCTTCATCAGGCGATTAACTGTCCTTTGAACTTCTTCTCCGCTTCAGGGACAAAGTGAGAGATCCAGCCGCACAATTTCGAGCCAAAACTGGCTTATTCTCCCAATTCTTTTAATCTACTTTTCTGCTGCTGAACTCAAGGTTGCAATGTTGAAAGACGCCCACCTGTATTGACACACTAAACCATATAATTAGTATTATATTCATTTTTTCTTAAAGGCTTCATTTGCTTCATGTGCCTAGAGTTAAATCTCTCTCTCTGTGTTCTTTCTGTACACACTCAGTTCCCATATATGGGCATGCACAGTTCCTGTTCACTATTTCCTGTCGCTGCAGCCCCGGTACACAGAGCAATATTTCCTGTTCCTCAAACTAATCTAACTCCTTTGTTTTTTTGTTTTCTTGAATTAAAAACACTTTCAAACTTTAGCACATCCTACTTTTCATCACACAAGAAATATATTTCACACTCCTTTATTCCATACACACCTTTTAAATGCTCTAACCTCTTTCAGACGCCATAAATCGTCTCACACGCACTGCCTTTCTCTCTCAGACTTCCCTTTTCACTTACTCAGACAAATCACCCAGTCACTCAAATCAAATACTGACAGCATTCACACAGTTAAAATCACACAAAATACGCTTTCATACGAGTATTTTGGACATGCCTTCCATGATCAGAAAGAGCAAGTCAAAAGAAAAAGAAAAAGAAAACTGAAACCTCTCATAACATCACTAAAGGTCAAATATCTTCATAGACCCAAAAGTAAGCATATTATTTCCCTAGTCAAAAGTCAAACCGTTACTCACAGTAATTTTTAATCTCACAGCCTTTGTGTCTTGAAACTAAAAGAGGAAGGAACAGCGCCCAATTTAAACTGCGCATGTTGTCACTCAACAGCACACACACAGAAAATGTAACTGTATATATTATCTCAAACTGAAACAAAACCCATCTAAAAATCCTAAAACATCTTACTTGACACCCCAAAACACACATCGCTTACAGACATCTTTATTAATTAAATTATCTCAAATTCAATTTCACTTGTCAGAACCCAGGTAACGGTCTTAAGTATCAACAGTTTATGTATCCTATCTCAAAACCCATAAAAGTCATACAGTCATGGCAAGAAATAAAACTTTACTTACAATATTGTAATAAACAACTCCAGCGTCTTAAATACAGGCATCAGCCATGTGTAGCAGTCCCTATAAACTTCCTATCAGTCTTACACAGTTTTACCTAGTACAGACACGTGTCAAGCAAACCCCATACTCATATTCTACAGTTATCATGAAATACTTATCATAATCAACAACAGTCACACAAATATAATAAACATAAACTGCATTTCTTCCCTTAAAACACAGATTGAAGTCGTCCTTAACCCTGGCTCTGCAGTCAGTCATTAGCCACTCATTAGTAAACAGGAAATGTCACTCTAAATAAGTCACAAGCATCTCATTTACATAAACACAGACACACTCTCAAAATAACCAGCCTGCTGCAGTGCCCGTGGCAGACAGAGCCTATATACAAACATAGAAATTATAACACAGAGACGTCTGATAAATTAAATAATATTTACAAGGCCTTAAATTGCACAACCTACATAATTTAGACAAAATTTGAATTAACCCTCCAAGGGACAAACTCCAAGTTTTTGATAATCAATGACCCAGTATCAGGTCCAACCTGTGTCTGGTCTAATTGCTAAAGTTCCTAAGTCAATTTAAAAGCGTCCAACGCCCAAGGTCCAACCTTTACTACCCAAAAAGTGCATAAACCGTTCCAAACGGCAAAGTGGTCCAACCACTAGCTATTCTGGAGTGCCCCAAGCTCCACAGTGACCAACTGACTATCCTCAACTGAGGACGGAGTCTAAGCGTCCCTGACTCCGGCAAGCGTTACCTCTGAGCGATGCACTTCCTAGAACTTTCCACAGTTCCGTCCTACATGAATTTAATTACGTTTTAAAGACATCCTATGAAACCACCAACCCACTTTATTGATGCCCAAGCCCAGCTTTGTATTCAATTATAACTGTATGACCATATACAGATTTCAAATGACCTATTTCCTAAATTCAGTAGTCCAACTACTTTAAATTCTCTTTCCTTAGCAGTCCAACTGCATTTAAATCCTCGTAGCAGTCCAACTGCTTTTCCTTTAATCAGTACTGTCACTTAACCTTACATTATCATTACTTCAACTTCAATTCTCATGAGATTTTCACCAAAATCAAAACAGACTTTACCAGTAATTTTCAGTGAGTAGACTTTCAATTTTGTCAGAACCAATTCAGCACTGTTTGGAAATAATTCAACAGGTAGTGCCTTACCTTTGAATAAGCCAGCTTATGTCCACTCACTTCGACCACTGACTCGTGTCTGCCTGTTTGAGCACCTTGGACCCTCTCAGTCTCAACCTCCACCTTTTCTCCCTCAACCCTCGGCCAATGCACCAAATGTTACGGGTCCGAAATTGAGGATGAGAGTAAAACAATGATGGTCCAGAAAAGGCCGTTCAAACAATTGATTTTAATGAATGCACGCAGCGTGGAGAGGTGCAAACTGCAAAGCAGTTGTACATCTCTACCCAAAATACACTCTAGATTTGCTTTTATAACATCAGGGTATTGTAACGCCCCTTCTTGCGTTTACAAGCACCTAATTTACATGTACAGAACATTCATGTATTTTAAGAATTAAATGCAACATAGAGGTTCCTCCTTGTGGCATACTCTTAAGAATATGGTGATGATCTAAGGCCTTTGAGGTCACCATGGACTGGACATCCTTCTGTCACCTGTAACTAAGCAAACTCAAATGCAACAAGAAGCTGAATACATTCAGGCCTTTGCTCAGCTACTATTTTACTGTAACAATATACTCAGCATATGAGTTATGATATATATATATTTAACTCAATCATTTTAAAGTAGTTATAACTGCACCTGTAATAAACATGTTAATATTTAATTATGATAACCCCTATAATATCAATTATAACATAACGCCAGCAACTTCAATAAATGCTTGGATGAAATGATAATTAATGCAATGACAAAGATGATGGTTATATAAAATAATCCCTATAATTCTACACTGTCTTTAAGAAATGTGTTTAAAGTTTTTAGAGCATGTTTAGTGCCATCTTGTGCCATTACAGAACATGACATCACTGGGTTGGTTTATGTTAGCCAACTAGTGACAGGAATGATAACTCAGTGGAAAACAAGGACACTAAAACTGAAAAGCAGTCAGTTACTTTTTTATGGTAAAATTCAAGGATTTCACTCTTCAGCTCTTAAACAGTAAGATGTTCTCCACCACTGATTTGTGGTGATGATACAGGCAAACCCAGCTATTAGCCTTAATGTTAGGGTTTGTACAGCACTTTTTGACTGAGGACAGTTTGGAGAATAGCTTCTTTGAGTCAGGTGCAATGGTGCTTCACCAGATTGTGAAGCTGGAGTCAGACACTCTGCTTGATATCATATAAATTAAGTCTTATCTGAAATTGAATCATCAATTTCACATGTGTGTTTTCAGCTGAGTTTAGTCTGTCTGTCTCTCATGTTCTTTTCATCCTGTTCTCATAATAAACATTGTCCACATCCTGAACCAGCCTGCAAGTCCCATGTTTGGGTCCTCTCTTCTCCACATCAACACAGCGACCGTGACATTTTTTTTTTCTCTAATACATAACTGATAATAAAATACAGGGTCAATTTTTTATCACTTTTGAAACCTAAATTGTCCTCCAAGTGTAGAATGACCCAGCCCTTATCACTGACCTCGTCCACTCACCACTTTCAAACATAAGCAAAAGGTTTGTCGAGAGATTACAGAAGTTCTATTTTTGCACCTAAACAAATATGAATAAGTAATATTGACTCAGTACTATAGACTGGTAACACTATAGTTTAATGATTTACACATCTGCCTAACAAGTGAAAGATTTCCCAGTTGGATTCCAGGAGGAGAGACAAATCTTTGGGGTTGTGTCAGGAAGGCCATCTGTTGTGATGACCCCTCCCTTTAAATGAGGGAGTAGCTGAAAGTAGCTGTCTTACTCAATATCACAGCCGCCAACACATTGCACTGGACTCCATATTTTTTTTGCTGAAAATGTTTGTTGAAGATCATCTTCCATCTTAGTCTTACGCCATCTCTGAAAAACGTTCTCCGGAGTCCCTGTGGGAGTTCAGCAGGTTGTGTAGATGCACTTTACAAAACTCACCACAAGATGGCAATGTTCGACCAAAATATGTGCACAACACCACCCAGGGTTTCCTGACCAGGGCTGGTAAACATGATTTTTGTTCTTTTTTAAAGCTGGTATGTTAATATATGTAAGAGAAATGTATCAGTTACAAAAGAGTGTTTTTACTCTGTACTGTCTGTGAAATGGAGAATCCCATTACATACAGTGTTCACACAAAAAATGAATACTGTATGCATTTCTCTTAATTCTGTTTAAAAACAATATTTCAACACTGTTGATTAGACATGCACCAGTCAGCTAGGAAAAGTACAAAAGTATTTTGTCAATCCTAAATGCTCATTTAGATTGAGCTGTTTGCTGATATCACCATGGCTCTTATTGAAGTGGTACTGATCAAGAAAAGACAGGTTGAGTTGAAAAGATTCAACCTTTTTGGTCTGCTAGTTCAACAGACGTAGTGCACAAGTGCGTAGGTGGTGGTACTACACTGGAATTCACTGAGCTCCTGAGTCTTTTTGGTGCTTGATTTTATACAACTGTGGCCATGGAAGTGATTGGAACACTCGAATTCAACGATTTGCTTGGGTGAGTCAACACTTTTGGCACTATAGTCTACATGTAGCAGGAACACAAACCCCAGGGAGTGGTATGTATGTCTTCCTCAAGCAGGCCCTCTACCATAGGCCTGGGTGTTTGTTTCTTCACCCCTGAACTCACACATGCACCAATAACACAGCCCCCCCCCCCCATTTTTTTTTCTTCCCACTTCCTCTATGGACCACCACTGTGCAATACCAATTCTATGTGCAATAACCCAACTGTATATAGACAACACTATTTATTACATATTACTTTTTTTTTTTTTAAAGCGGCTTGTATATTTGTACATTTTATATATATATATATATATATATATATATATATATATATATATATATATATATATATATATATATATATATATATATCATCTTTCCCTCTGTTAATACTGTCCATAGCGCTGCAGAACTGTAGTTGGTGATTTCATATCTCTAATATGGAACCTCCTCCGAAGCAGGTTAGTCTACAGGATAAATTACCACAGCAATGTACTTTTTTACTCATTACTTCTTATACTGATGTTTTACAACTTATTTTTACATCCATTATACTATAAGAATGGATAAATTCCTCAACCAGTCGTCTTGGAGAGAGGGGACCTTGGGGCTTTTACCTACTTTGACAGGATGGATGCTGGATGCATAGTATGTAATAATATATAATTCTATAAAAAATGTAGAATTATATTCAAAAAGCCTGTGTCACCTATGAATAAATTGCACATCCTTGTTGCACATTTAGAACATACTACATGTGTTCTGGGATGATTTTATTATATACATCTCAGCTAACTTAAAAAGCAGTGCCACATTTTTATAACAATGATACTATAAAGTCAGAAAAGAAGGTCAGCCATGCTTCATTAAAGCTGTTTCATCTGCATTCTCATGTGTCAGCATGTCCGAGAAATTCTGCTTTAGTTTAATAAAGATCTGACAGCTTTAGTTTCCACCATGTGATCTATTTTAAAATGCATTTAGAGAATATTCACCTTCTGCTAAAGGCTGCATTATAACAGGTGTTTTAACATGTACATATCACTATTTTTTAATATCGATGCGTCTACTGTTAACTATACCACCACAGTAACCTGGATAAAGAGATTAGGACATGCTGATTAGGCTCACAGGGCTGCTATTGTTCTTGATTTGCATGAGTCAGTGCTGACAGAGAAGATACAGTTTTCTGTCACCATGTTCAACAGCTACATGTCCTATAGAGACAAGTGTGCGAGTTACGGGTACTTGAGTATTGTACTTCCATAAAGTCTCAAACAAGTAAAACAAAGAAAAGTACTAGAGTAGGAGGTAACAACAGAAAACCTTGTGTTAATTTTTTAGATTTTTCATGTACTGAACTAGTCAACAAAGAAAAATGCACTTTCAATGACTATGAAAGATAACCATGTAAACATTTCTTCTGTTGTTAGCAAGTTCACTTTCTTTCCCCAACATTTGTTTCCCTGAAGATTTCGTAAGAACAAAATACTATGTTCAGTTGCTCCATTGTTACTCACTGAACATTATAATAAATTCAGCTTTCTGGTATCTTAAAATTCACCAGCTGACTGACGAACCGCTTAGGAGCAAGGTTAGGTTGCATTGTAACCACACATTAAACAAACATAGAATCTAACCTACTACCTCTACACAGGTACCAAGCCACCTGGTGCATGCTAAGAGATAGGGTATGGTTAAGGTTGGATCTACATCCATTTTTTTATAAAACATAACTATTAGGCCAAGATGCATGTAAAAGATTTAACTTGAATGGTAACATCTTCCAGTTTCTGATAATATGCTTGTTTATTATGTGGCTAAGGTGCAATCTAACCATAACCCTGCGCCTAAGTGGTTTGCCAGTGACCTGACCTGTGTTCAGAGGTAAACGCATACAGCCCAGTTTGATCTTAAGTGGACCAGAGCAGTGAAACTCTCCTTTCTATCAGTGTACAGAAGTTTAACTAAATCCTCACTATATAAGAAAAAGAAGTGCAATTTCAACATCACATCTCAGTTTTTTTGACATGATAAAGAAATGTTGCTTGTCGTAAACGAAAGAAATCTTTCAGTCTAACTCATTGGGCTTAAATTGTAAGAATTAACTGTATAAAATTAAAGAAAAAGTTCTGGTAGCTCATTCCTCAGACTGTGCTGTAATTGTAAAACAGAAAGATTTTGTTAATTTGGTCCTTTTCTTGTTTTGTTTTTACTTTAGATCACCTTTTAAGAAACATACATTTCTATAGTAGAAAGTCCAAAACGGATGCCTTCCTTCCCATTTCCGGATTGGAGTTGTTGCCAGGTTGATTCTGGCCTTATGTTTCAGTATAGGTGATGATACTTACCATAACCCTACCCTTGCTTCTGTCTTTGGAGATAATCTTAGGAGAGCACCTGTGTCTGTTATGTGTAGTACTCTGTCTTTTGACTCTGTGGCCTCCACAGTCCTCCTGGGAAATACTGGAGGGGCTTACTGGGAATAGTGAGCATACTGGCTATTGTATGCACCAAAATCAAAAGAAACGGATGTCATGTCTTTTCTTTTAGTTTTGCACTGCATTCTCCCCATCCAAAATTGAGGGAGCACTGCATGCGTTTCAAGGACAAGTATCTGCACACTTGTGACATCGAGTGATTTCCAAGTTACTCCTCTTTCTTTTCATTTTCATTTACTTCATTATTAATCCTCAGGGCAGGGTTCAGCTTCATCAGGGTTGTAAAAGGCAAAGTTCCAAACTACACACTGAACTTTAGTCTAGGCAGTAAACACCTCGCTGGAGAAAGAATGCGAATGCATTATCTTCAAGAAACCAAGTCATAAATGCGAGACAGAGGTCTGGCTTTGAGGTTGATTTATTTGCTCATAATTCTACATTTAAAAAAAGCGGTATCAGTTTGTGTGAAATAAAGATAACATTAAAACACACACAATCCTGCAACACCACATGTACATGTGTGATTCTGCATGGCTGTATATGAGCAAAGATAGAAAGCAAGAGAGTAAACACATCCCGGACCACTGTGTGTGTGTGTGTGTGTGTGTGTGTGTGTGTGTGTGTGTGTGTGTGTGTGTGTGTGTGTGTGTGTGTGTGTGTGTGTGTGTGTGTGTGTGTGTGTGTGTGTGTGTGTGTGGTTGTACTGGTTTTTACTATCTTGGTGGGGACCAACAGCCCTCTTAGGGACCAAAATCCCAGTCCCCACCAGTTTGAAGGCATTTTTCAGACTCAAAATGTGGTTTTAGTGTCAGTGTTACAGTTAGGTTGCGGTTAGGTTTAGGCATTCATTTTTGATAAGCAGCTAGGGAAAGCATTATGTCAATGTGACGTCCCCACAAAGATATGAAAACACGATACTGTGTGCGTGCGTGTGTAATGTGCGTGCTGAGGATATAATTTGGTTGTTTATTAACTTCTGTTGTATTTCATGAAGCAACAGATATGAATACATACTGCTCACAGAGCAGTTTATTCACCAGTTCTGTCATTTATTGACAGCTGGAAACCCCCATGTGGTATCGATTTAGCAGAAAATTATCAGTTAATAATAGTGTGAGTAAAAGGTTTTTACTTTTCATCATCTGGCCAAAGGACCAATGAGCTTAAACCATGCTGAGGCATCTGTCATCTATCTGTTTTTCCATTTTTCCACTCCTCCTACAGTGTTGGTCAGAATTTAGTCAAACTTGCACAGAATGATCAAATAAATGCATCTTCATCCAAACTGTGCTCAAGGGCATGGTGAAGAACGTTTGGTACATTACCAGCATTGACCTGTGAACTGTGAAGGACTCTGAGCCACATGAGCTACTGTATAACTGACATTCAGCTTTATAAAACTGAAACTAAATCACTTAACAACTGCTACAAAAAATATCTTTGGAAATAAATTTAATTGGTGCTGAATTTCCAGTCAGAGTAATAAGGAAATGTTGATAATTAACATATGAGTATCTGATACTGACACTGATTATGCTGTACAGATATGACACCCACGTAGAGGTGTCTACAATATCTTAGATTTTGCTCAAAGTACAGGTTAAAAAATACTGTCATCTGGTTGATGACAGTAATATAATGTAACATTGGTCTGTCACATTATGTCAGGACGTCTATAGGCTCAAAGCTAGCGTGAAGGAGTAAATACTACAATGAACCACTACGGCTCACCTTGGGAACCTTAGTAACTCACTTAACAGCAGTTCCTACTGACCAACTAAATCACACTAGCAACTATTTAGAAACAGCTCAACAAACTAAACATTATAGCAACCAAGTACTCACTACAGGGATCCGAAGCTACTATGACTTCTGCATATGTTGTGAGGGTACAGTATGAATAGCCAGCTTTGTTATGTGTGAGTCAATATAGCTTTCAGTTTGACATTATAGGCATTATTGTTAATAAATAATAAATTTACACTGATTGCTAGGCTACGGTAATCAAAACATATGTATTGCATAAAAGTTATCAGCAAATTTGGATCATTATTTGCTGACATACTTTAGCCGTTTTAAAGTTTTGTATGAAACCTGTAGAGAAAGATGTAGGCTGAGATAAAGTGAAGGTTAGTTTAAGGTCAGGAAGTGAAATGTGGTTAATATTGTGAGTTTAGCTGAGTTCCTCGTGTGTATAGGTTTGTACAGTCTGTGTGTGTCAGTGGGAGGGGCCAGCTGCAGCACCTGTAATGCACCACCTGGGAAGAGACAGACAGAGCAGTGAACAGAAAAAAAGGAGGAAATACAGAGATGCACACAAAGACATGACTGAACGAGTGAGTTGGCTCTCATTCTTGTATCGTCTGTGAGTTGGAGCCTTTTAGAGAGACCTTCAGCGGGGTGGATGATGTCAGACGTCCTCATTTAACCACACGGCCTCCTGATGCAGGTGTAATCTTTCTTAGGGTAGTTGTGCAGGAACAAAATGGATTGTGGACACTCTTGTATGAAGAAACGAGGATTGAAAACTGTCAAGTGAAACATTAGATTCCATGTTTCTGCCACATTGCCAAGACAGCTTATCATTAACTTGGCCCTTGTAAACTCAGACCCACTTTCTGTCTGAGAGAGCGGTGAAACAAAGGTCAGCAGGAACTTTTGTGACTGGAAGTAAAGAGGCTGGAAAGTGATTGGGAAACTTGCTAAACACAGCTACAGCAGGTGAGTCCAGCATCATCTTTGCCTTTAATAAAATATCTAAACTGAGATTTGAAAAAGTGACAGCTGCAGTGGATTGTTGCCATGTACGTGTTGCCTTCTGAAGACTTAAAAAATAGAAATGGCCATTTGTCATGTGGGTGTTAGCAGCTCTAAAGTCCTTGCGTGGTTAAAGTAATACATTTTATCAAATGTTATTACAGTATGTAATGTTTGACAAACAGCATAAAGATTAGAAAAGAAAAAAGAAGCAGAAAAAGATTTTTCTTCAAATATTTTTTTCTATTTTTCATCTAATTCCAAGCACGGTCCGGTCAGTACATTTGATTAGGAACCACTGAATAAAATGATTTTTACATTTTACTTTACTTTAAAGTAGCTGCATGTTAATAAAATACTTCTTTCCTTTCTGCATCAGTAGAGAGCTAACATGTTAAAATGTGAGTGAGCAGAGCCATTGGACTGCTGAAACACTGCTTTTATTTATCTTCTGCTAGTTTGACTACATTATGCTGTTAATGCTTAATTTTTTTATTTAAATTAACACTATCAGATTCTCACTTAATGATCAAATATTGTCTTTTTTCTCATCACACTTTCAAAATAAGTTTTGACTTAACTTTTACACAAACAACCCCTGATGTGAGAAAACGTTGGCATTGTAGGTTTTCCACAGGCAGAAGAGTGTGAGCTCAGACCACACATTCTTTTTTCTCCTGCTATCCCAAAGATATTTAACACTGATAATTCCAGGAACATCATTTTTGTTTAGTAAGCCTTTATGCGTTAATCAGGAAATGTTTCTGAGCTCCTGACATTTTCTCACTCTGCATTCAATCTTTGACTATTAAAATTTTCAGTTGGATTAATTCAATACATTAAAAAAGCGTTACATTCATCAGTGATCTAATGGGTTTTTGGTTTCTTAGGTACATCTGCCTTTCAGGCTGGCTATCAATTTACACAATTTACAGGGGTCATTGAATTTGCCAACATTTACTGGACATATGTAACATATGTGCATCTATGAATCTGCTCATTGATTGTACAAAACATTTGCATTCTTGGATTGTAGAAATTTGCTCCTTAGAGCTGTTAAACTACAGTGTGGCTGTAAGCACATGCATTCTAATGTCTGCTTTATGTGATCATCTGACAGCACTACTGTGGTCTAGTACCTGCCAGGTACAATACTCTCTCACACACACACACACATATCGTAAACATTATGGCTGGTAATGCAGGGACTACACCCAGAGCACCATATCTGCAGTGACAGTAGTGTAGTGATAGTTACAGTAGTGATCCAATCTGTTGCAAAGAGTTTTCTTAAAAATGTATGATTCTGTTATTTAACAGGACAGTTATTCTTCCTACAACGCAACAGCCAACACAACAGACACCAAGCCAAACTGAATAGAGCTTTGTGGAGTATCGGTAAAGGAAGAATAGAATAGAATAAACCTTTATTATCCCACGGATGAGAAATTTCGGTGTTACAGAGCTCTTACAGCAAGGGAAAATAAAATATGAAAGGAAGACACAAGGTGGTCCTATAAACATAAGCAACTGAAGTTCATATATACAGGTAACAATGTACAGAATATGTATAGAAAAATTGTACGGAGATATGTATAAAATGTACAGGGTTATGTATAAAATCTATAGAGCTATTTATAAAATGTACAGTAAACAAACAAGCTGATGAGTAAGATGACCAAAAGAATGTTAAGCTGCATTACAGAGTCTGACAGCTGCTGGTAAGAATGACCTGCGGTAGCGCTCCTTCCTAAAGTCTACTGCTGAACAAGCTGCTCAGTGCTCATACAGGCTCATGCAGGGGTGGGAGGGGTTGTCCATGATGGATGTTAGCTTAGACAACATCCTCTCCTCCCAACCTGCTCGATGGACTTCAGCAGACAGTCCAAGACAGAGCTGGCCCTCTTGACCAGTTTATTGAGTTTCCCCCATCCCTCTCTGCCATTCCACCACTCCAGCAGGCCACAGCATAGAAAATAGCAGACGCCACCACAGTGTCATAAAATGTCCTTAGGAGCGTCCTGTTCACCCCAAAGGATTTCAGCCGCCGTAGCAGGTGGAGACAACTTAGACCCTTTTAATAAAATGCATTTGTGAACCCATTCAATCTTAATTTTCCTTTTCTTTCAATTTGAAACTCACAGCATTGAGTTTGGCAGAGGATCCCTTCTAGATGAACTGTTTTACCTCAAGGTTCCTTTGTGGACTTTAACCATTTGGTGCCACGGAGTTGCTTTTAAATGCATGAATCTCTACTTTGTGTGTACATTACAGGACAGAGAATACTCAGAACCATGGGTTTTTGGACTCTGGTTTTAAGACCTTAAGTTGGACTTTGGCAGCTATTATCTTAGTCAGCAACATTTATTGGTTAACAATGTGCATCTGTGACATCAATCCACTAATCTCATCAGCTAGTTTGCTAAATTGCCCCATTTTTTCAGGACCAGTGGATTTTCAGGCCAAGATTTCTTCAGCCAGTTATTCCTTACAGACAGAGGCGCTGCTTGAAATTAAGCAGGCAGGCAAACTTTAAACTGCAGCAGTGGCAATGTGTGAAGCTTATAGTTGGAGAGACCTGATCAGGGCCCACCTGACTGATTTAACAAAACTAAACCTCTCAGTGTGTCCATCACTGCAGGGTGTGACACGATGATTATCAAACAACCAACGCTGACCCCTCTAACCAGCATTCATCAGACAATAGTGATAAATTCTTGGAGGGGCCCCCTGTGACTTTTTGCCTATGGCCCCAACAGACTCTAGAATTGCCACAAATGCAGATAAATGGAAAAGCCTTGAATTTAACATTACCATGCTTACCATCCTCTTTCAGCATCTCAGTATTCGCTATTTAGCATAAATTACAGATGACAGTTTTAAAATATGTGAATAATTAGGCATGTGATCTGATGATCGCACTACAGCAAAAGTCAGAGGATCACCAAGCTTACTGCGATTTATCCTGATGAGAAGAATAACCTAAATAAGGAGCTACCGGTTGTGAGCACGCATTGAGGAATTGTGTGACAAATACGTGTTTGAGCCGACCAAAAAAAAGAGAGATCGAAGATTTAAATTTAAACAACAAGCAGGAAATTGGCTGCCGCAGTTAAAATGTGTTCAAAGACGGTGGTTCAGAAGTCGATGCTCACTGTCACTTCAAAGCTGAATAGAACCTACATCAAAAGAGACAAAAGAAGCGCCACAACAGTCAGTTAGCTGAACGTATCATATGCTCCTGAAACACAGAGAGAAAGAGAGGGCATGTGTGTGAGCGAGGAGAAAAGAAACAGAACACAAAATAAAACAATGTGGTCAGTTTCTATTTGCTCAGCTGTGAGAAAAACTTGCCTGGGGCCACAAGGCATCAGGAGCTGGCCTGCAGCCAGTTTGCATGCCAGCTGGGAGAGTTAGGTGATCTTTAGTTGATAGGTCATTATAAAAGCCTAAATAATAGAACATTATGTTTTTAAAAAGGGGCCTCAATGTGAATGAAGCTGGGTGATTTCCTTTTTTTCCCCTTTTACCTATATTAAATTTAATAGTATTTTGCCCCGCCCAGTACGCCCATCGTTATGCTCAGTGGTACCATTTGATCATGTAGGAGACTTTAACACTATATGGCCTGTGCTGTCCACATATTGTTGAATCAGAGTCTACTGCAGCCAAAGAATAGTTTGGATTTATTTCTTGCTTTGCTGAGAATTGGACAAATGATCTGTACCAATCTCAAATCTGTATGCAAAACACAGAATAAAGTCACAGATAAAAGAAAATTAGCCTAGCTTTGCATAAACACTGAGTGCCATGGGAAAGAGTTAGCTTCTCTCTGTCCAGAGTTACACATGAGAGTATTAGCGTGCTAATGTTCAGCAGGTATAACAGTAAAGATTAAACAATAAGAAAATTTTATGTCAGGATTATTGCAGGGCAGCACTGTTGGCTTCACAGCAGGATGGTCAAACTTCACAGCAAGTTCAATTCCTCCATCTAGTTATTAAGTATAAACACAAAGCTGACAATGCAAAGCAAGCTGCAAACCAACCAAAGTGACTGCAACTGCAATTGTACTGTAAAAACATGAGCAGGTAGAAATAGAGACGACAATGCAACAAGCTTGCTGTCACACTGTTTTTTACACGCACACACACACACACACACTGAAAGGAAGAAGAATCTTTTAAAGTGTTGAGAGCTGGCTGTCCTGCTCGCCTGGGGTCACTTAGCTTTGTCATCCCTCTGAGCTCCTGACTAGCTTTCTGTTAGCTTTCTGTTAGCATGTTATCTGTGCAGATGCTTATAGAGAGCTCTTGTTGTGTTTTTCGTTAAACCCTTCATCATGCAGAGAACTGAAAAGCTTTGTAATGTAGCTATCAACACAATTGTTATACAGTAATGCATTATATTACTGTATTACCCAATAATTTACAGTAATTAAATTAACTTGTTAGTTTGCTTTTTGAAATATGAAGTGACCATATTTTCAACCAAGTTTAGTTAAAAAGATACATTAATAAACTGTATGGGTGCAACACACAGGCCCATATAGGGATTATTGCACTAAAAACACACAAGTGGTCAAGGGGTTCACCTCAGCGAGTACAGTTAGTGGAGGTAACATCTATCAAACAACTATTAGATACAGCTGCCTATCAGATACATAGATATGTTATAAAAATGTTCATGCATGTTGGAGGTTTACTGGGATCAGTGTTGGGGTTATTTCTTCCCTAATGAGGACACACATATGATCTTAGTATTTAGGTATTAACACAATGTGGACGACACAAAACACAGATGAAAATAAGCCCACTGAGACTTCCAGTGATTCTGCTGCAGAAACTTGAACAGATAGAAATGGAGGCTGCTACCTGACTGGTTGTTGGTTTGTTAGCTGTTGAAGTCCAGTGAATGGCTGCTGGGCTGGGGTTGGTCCCTCAGCTTTTAATATTACTCTGGGTTCTTGGCTAGCTTAGCGTTAGCATGCTGTCTGGTGCAGATCTTTGCAAAGGGCCAGAGTTATGTTAGCGGCATAATGCGGCTGTTTCTGTTACGGACAGATCGCCCTGTAACTCGTGCTTCTGTGCAATAAAAATAAAAGTAATGTGCAAATCCACTCTGTAGTCTGAGAGACTGAACTGAAATCAGCTGATTGCAGTGCAAAGTGCAAGTGGATCTGATAAGCAGGCAGACTAAAACTTCCAAGGAACTGAACTGCTGGGAACCAGAGCTCTATAAGAACTGGTTCTCAATTCCCATCCTTAAGTATATCAATTGTAACTTTAACAGCAAATCCATTCAGTCATTATTATAGGTAGATATTGGGCCAAAATGGTTATTTACTAACAGTAAAGTATAGTAAGATTTACTATAGACCTGCACTGTGTTTATTATTATTATTGTTATTATTAATATTATTGTGATTGTTACTGTTTAATCTACTAGTGCCATAATTCTTCCTATCCTTAAGATAAACATGGCTTAATCACACTGTAATCACAAGTATGAAGTTTACAGCGCACATGTCACGTTTGTCAGCTCATCATGACTCCAAAAATCACAGTGAACAAACAGCCAGGAACATGATAAAGCTGTAACATATCATCTGACATCAGACATGCACACACCCCACACACACTCACTGGGGATTAATCACAATGACTTCCTATATGTTTGCCTTCCTATTCAGCTTTTTTTACACAGACATGCAGGCACACGCACATATAGTAATATGAGTATGTCCGTATCCACAAAATGTGGAAACTATTGAATTACACTGAAATATTAACAATGCCATGGGCAGAAAGTGCTTAGATACACAGACACACATATAAACATAAATTATTACCCACACATGCATATTATTCTTGATTAAATACAATTATTTTATAACAAATTAACGACTCTCTAGTTTTCTTGTAGCCATCCTAATTCTTTTTTTTTTCTTCTCTTCAGGTTTATTCCGTCCCACATTTTATTCATCATGGCAGAGTCATCGACAGGCTGGTGGAAGCTCACTTTTATCAGGAGAAAAAAATCCCAACCAAAGGTTTTGTATGAAATCCCTCCAGAGTTTGTGTCCAACTCACCCAGCAGTCAGCATCGTTCAAGTGCAGCCTCAGGAGCTGCTGCCCAAACAGAAGATGCCCAGCTGGAAGCCCGACTGGGGAAGATCGTGGACAAGACGACAGCCAGTAAGGGGCGTCACGTCAAAGTGTCACACTCTGGGAGGTTTAAGGAAAAGAAAAGAGTGAGAGCCACACTGGCAGAAAACCCAGAGATGTTTCCTGGGAGTGGCCCTGCCAGGGATGAGAACCAGAAGGCTGAGAAGTGAACATTACACGGATGAAGATTCACAAACATGTAAAGACTAACGCAGATGCATTTATGAGAGAAAAAAATACATACCCTGTTCAAACAGTCCAATCAGTCAACAGGAAGGAAAGGAAAAACTCCACAACATAAAATCCAGCCAAGGATCTCTGGTAGATCTGTATCTTGAGGCACTTTCAGTCTGTTTTCAGCTTTGGTGATTGTCAAACACATGCTGCTGATAATAGGACAAAAAGTTGTTGCAGGGATTTGAACAACTGTTTAGTCTATTAGCCTTATCACCTTATAACGACCTCTGGATCACCTGGACTACAGTTCAGCTCAGACACACACACGGACTTTATCTACACAGCAATGTGTCTTTAACTCGGGCTCCAAGCGGAAACTGGATAGAACACGAGCTATGACAGTTAGCATAAATGTGTCTTATATTTAGCATATTCAGTTCAGTGCCTTTAACAAACCAGACCCACTGAGTGGTGATACTAGTAGTGCAATAAATAGTTTTTCAAATTAATATCATTTCAGGTCCCGGTGATCAAATATCAATGAAAAGTTTTCTCCTTTCTTTTTCCTTCATGTGTTGCATTGAATGCATTTAATTATAATTGAACTTTTGCACTATGATAATGGGCACAAAGAAACACTTCGTCAAATGACTGGTTCAAATAAGAATTCCCAGATTGACTTTAAAGAAATCATTTTTTTCTCTTTTACCACCACATGTTATAGTTTATCAGCTGATATTTCAGATTTCTTACAGTGGCCAACAATACAAACTAAAACAATATGTGGATATTACTTCTTTCCAATAGAAATGTGGAACCACATTGTTTTGTTTCTGGTTTTTCAGACAGAATTATGTCCTTTTTTTGTTTGTATGGTTTTACTGACATACAAACAAAAAAATTCTACTAGAAACAAAATTTGGCACCATTATAGCACAACAGAACTACTGGGACAAACACTGGAACCAGTAAGGTTAGTGGCTACAGGACTGAAATCCACCACGATTTCTTTAAAAAGAAATGACCCCACACTCTTCAGACTTCAGACTCTTCACACTGAGTTAAATGTTGGGGAACATTTACCTCTGAATTTCTACAACTGACCATATCAACCAGAAGGCTGAAGGCAGATGTTAGAAGTCACTGATGTTAATGTCTATAAAAATGAAATGCGGGAACTTCTAAATTATGGGGGTTAACTAATAATTAGTAACAAGTTATGAAGCTTTTGCACTTAAATTGTTTACCCTTTTTCATAAGCTCTTTAAGTGAAACCAGTGTACTCTTTCCAAGATCTAACATTAAGGGAGAAGATGCAGCCGAGTAGCGAGGAAACAGAAGGAAAAACTTTAATGTCATTGGTATGATAAGTTGTGGTGGATAGCTAGCATGTTGAGCTTAGCTCTCGACCAATTCTCCAAACTCATCGGGACATATTTCACGTGTGATACACATGTATGAAAGTTCTAGAATTGAGAAGAAACGTGACTGTCTGACAACTTTCTGGACACTGGACACCACGAGGCAGTTTTGTCCTTGCAATGAATTTGAATATGTCCTGATTTTTGTCCATGTGTAGCAGTACGCTTTTAGTCAAAAAAAAGAATGCTTTCTTTTTTCTTTGTAGATCTATAGAAGTGTAGAAGTGTATCTGTTAAGCAATATAGTTTGTGTGTGATTTTTTTTCTTTTTGTTTACTTTGGGGGGTGGGGGGGGGGGGGTGTGATAAAGCTGATTAAGCAGGTGTGTCTAAATATACATTTATAATTCCAGTTTAAATCATCTGTAAAATTTTCTTCATGTATTTTACTAAACCAGCAAACCTGGAGTAAGAACATTGAACACGCTGAACAGACATTATTGATGGGGCTCACAGCATACCCACACATTCATTTTTTTATCCAACAGAGGAACACATCCAACTCTGACTCAAGTATTGCCTTATCATTTTAGCTGGAGAAACACGCTTTTCCTAGAATCGCCCACTAGAGGGTGCCATTGTTTAACTCAAAATAGAATTTCACTGTTCAGCCACTGCTCATCGTTGGTTTTCATAAGAACATTTACCTGGTCAAAGGTATATAACAGGTGAGCCCCTGAGGCAGTTTACAGTGCGTCTTCCTGCTGGTCTTTTTTTCTTCTTCTTTCTATTGTTCTATTTCAAGAAAGGCCAGCAACCCTGAAAGGTGTTGTGTCCACAAAAATAGAATAAAAAGGAGCTTGTAATTGACTTAAGAAGCTTGTTTCAGAAAAGTGCTCATTTCTTTTCCAGCATCTACATTGCAAACATCAACTTTTAGTCTGTTTAGTAGTACTTTTAGTTTTAACTTTGTGTGATAGTAAGGTGGCATCCTTCAATTCTTTATTCAGTTCAATTCTGCAACTGATTCGACTGTAATCAACTGATGTTGGCACTTGGCATTGCTATTATATATTTGTGATATAAATAATTGCTATATGAATAAAAACTGCAACTTTTAACCCCAAATGATTTGCTTTTAAGTTTATGGTGTGTAGTGCTATCAGCTGTGGAATTGTTCATTTATTTATTTATTTATCGACAGTTATTCAAAAAGTTATACAAAATGAAACGTCATAAAGAGTGTGACAT
Organism: Oreochromis aureus; assembly: GCF_013358895.1. NCBI lineage: Eukaryota > Metazoa > Chordata > Actinopteri > Cichliformes > Cichlidae > Oreochromis > Oreochromis aureus. Next base: position 33,572,611 of record NC_052945.1, on the reverse strand, counting down.
TGTTTGATAAAACTATGCCCTCTAGTGGTTAAAGGCATAATAAACCGACCATTTGCATGTTTGGTTTTGCAGTAGTATAATGAACCCAGTGTTATAATTTGGCAGAATTTTAAAATCACAAGAAGAAGAAAAAGAAGAAGTGTAATGAAGGTCCTTCACTGCTGAAGGACATGAGAGAGACTGAAGGCAGGAGAATGAGACTTGCAATTTAAAGTATTCAGATTGACTTGAAGAAGGTGGGAGGAAAGACGACTGGACTACAGCAATAAAGCATCGAGTCTTACACGTGGGAGGTTTAGACTAGCAGTCGGACAGCTGGGAGAGCAGACAGATGAGTGAATACAGAGCTTCCTTACTGACCTTATGCATAACCTTCATGTCTATATTATATACAGATATTTAAATGTAGAAAATATTAAAAGTAAACAAAGTTGGGGTTTTTTGTTTTCTTTTTATTCCCAGTCTTGACCCACACCTCATTCCTTTATAATCTGGTGAGGCTTGCAGCAGATTATTGAAACACGAGCAAACATGCATGCAGCTTGAAAAGGCAGTATGACCGTCTTTATTCCTCAGCACAGCCTGAACTCTCGTAGACAATCTTTGGTCTTGCTTCTAGTAGTTCTCCAGGGTTCTTGTAAGACGTTCTGAAGTTCTTCTTTGATTGCTGTCTGTTTTTTGTTTTGTTCACTGCCAAGACGATCCCACACTGCTTCAATGATGGTGAGATCCGAACTCTGGGGAGGTCAGTGTGTCACTGATATCGTTCCACTGTGTCTTTTTCAGCACAGGTATGCCTTCATTGCATTGACAGTAAGTTTGGGGTCATTATCATGCCAAAATTTAAAGGCAATCAGATGTTTTCAAGTGGATCAATATTTGTGCTCATAATTCCATCAATTATGACAAGATCCCCAAAACCACTGACCGAAATGGAGCCGCAGACCATGAAAGAGCCCCCACTCATGAGCGTCTATAGACATCTGTTTTACATCTGTAGACACTGCTGTTCCCCTCTCCTGCCCTCTTTGTGTTAAAGAGAATTTTAAACGAAACAATTCAAAATTGGATTCATCACTCAGTGATGTTCCCACTGATTTTCATTCCAGATTATGTGTAATAAGGCATACCTCAGCCTTTTGTGCCCATTTCCCTTCTTCAAAAGGTACTATCATTTTTAAGGTTATTTAATTAAAGGATGTAAAAATAATAATTTAGTCAAAAATACATTGGTATGTAATTACGTTCAACAACAAACTGAATTGTTATCACAAACTTAACATCAATCCTAATCGAAAAATACATAGCTGCTTCCACAAACTCGTGCCCTCTGCCTTCTTCAATACAGCAGAGACGGACACTGCTACTATGACTATTGTGTTTTATGTACATGGCTAGAAACCATGTACATATGTAGTACACAAGAGGCAGGTGTTTGCACGCCATTTTGAATCTACGCCTCCAGACTCAATTTATGAAGGATCATAAATAATAATAAATCACATTATTCCAGCCATTCCACTTATTTTGTGGTAATTACCTAACATTTTAAAGACACCCTGCACATCATACTGAGAAACTATTTTGAAAATTTCAACTTTGATTTTTTTTCCAAAATAGTAGTAATAGCAGTAAAATATTAATATAATAAACATGTAAATATTGTAAATAAATGTAATAAAAGTAAATTATAAAGTTATTTACAACCTTATAAACAGTCACTTGCACAATGACTAAAACTAGTCAACTGAATGAACAGTGGGCTGTGAGGTCAAAGGTTCTCAAAGATACTGTTTACTGGGGAAACCTGCAGTCAGCTGAGGCTGAAGAAGCCACTTGGAAGTCACATTTTTTAAAAGTACCTAAAGATGCAACTTAAAATTGGTTCTTTGCCAATTTCTTATGCCAATAGAAAATTTGAGTTAGGTGTCTTTTTTTATACTTGAATAGTTCATAGGTTGGTGTTCAGTGGACTAGCAAACAAACCTCAATGTCCAATGAAAAAGCAAACAATTTTGAGAATGCCTTGAAAACTACAGCTGAAGACCACTTAAGAAAAAAACACAAGAAATCACAATGGGTCCTTGAAATGTTTTATATTTTTTAAAATGGCTCAAGGCTTCTGTGCAGTTAAGTACAGCTGTACAAATCCTGAAAATCTCACCACAATAGACAAATCATTCATTGTCTTTGTATAATGTTTCAGATTTTGTGAAGGCCACACAAAAAGACAGAAAGCCAAGAAGGTCAGTTCTCTCGTCTTTTAATAACACATTCATATCTATGCTCTGTTTTGTTTACAAGGAGTTTAAAACAAGTGTTGATGACGACTAAAGGAATCAGGCAGGCAGAAGGTGAAAGTCCATATACTGTAAAGACCAACAGTGCCATCTGCTGGAAGGAGGGAAGACCTGACACTCCTGATGAGCGAGGAGTCGCCTCAGGCGGCGCAGTCAACAATGAGATGTGATTATTCTAGATCCAGCTCAGTACAGAGGTCCTCCATCCTTCCAGCTGCAGCTACATAGTCAGCTAAAACAACAGGTCCTTTTGCTTTTCATTGGAATTGAAAATAAATCATCAGTCGGCATAGAAGGTCCTTGCAGGGCACTAACTCATGTAGGCTTTTCACAGAGAGAAAGAAAATGCTAAATGCACCCAAACACAAGAGATTCAATCTGCTGTCATAAAGAAGAGAGAAAAATGTAAAATTCAACCAAAAGAATATTTTGAAGTTAAAGAAAGCTTAATGAAACAAACTACATAAGATGCAAATTGAATAAAGAAATCTCTTATGCTGGGTTGTTACAGAAGAAAATTAAAAATTGGTGGCAAGTGTTTCCATCTCCCAATTTCCTTAATATTCCATTTCAAATACAAGTCAGAATGCAGAAAGAAAACAAAATCATCTTTGGAAGAAGTACTTTTTTTTCCTTTAATAGACTATCCACTACAGTATATGGAGATGCCACTACCCAGTTATTTATTTACCTATATTTCTTTCAAATGACTTTTTTTTTTGTTTTTTTGTATTTTGTGTCCTTTTTCCAAAAAAAAAAAAAAAATTACCATTTATCTATTTTTTTCCTTTTCCTAAGAGGTAGATCAACAAAATAATTACATGGTTATAGGTGTTGTGCCCCTTGATTCGGGAGGTGAGCAGCAGGGCAGAGCTGAGGGAGGGTTATGAGTAATTTTAGTGTGTGGTCAGAGCGAGACGAGCGGAAGAAATTAAGTTTGTGTTAAGCTGTGATGTGAAGTAGGGTTAGTGAGTAGCATCGGTAGCTTTGAGCAGTTTAACTGAAACACCTTTCCCAGGTAAAAAAGTTGACGCCTTGCTATGACTGGCTCACTTCCTCCCTACGCATGAAGAAAATCTTCATCCCGTCTAGCCCATGTCGCCCTGCATCACAATGTGTCCATAGAGTGTGTGTGTGTGTGTGTGTGTGTGTGTGTGTGTGTGTGTGTGTGTGTGTGTGTGTGTGTGTGTGTGTGTGTGTGTGTGTGTGTGTGTGTGTGTGTTTTCTCTTTTTTTTATTCATGTATTTTTTATTTTATTTTATTTTTTTGCATTTACTTTTACAGTCCCACCTCTAAGCTGAAGAGGTACAATTGCAAAAAAACTGAAAAATAAATTAATAAAGTCCAAGAATGGGGAAAAAGAACGGGGGGGGGGGGGGTACTAAAACACTGTCACTTTGTTGTCTGACTCACTCTTACATTTTTTCTTTGTACAAACCAACAAGGGACAATCTTCTAGCTGAGTTTGCTTGTGTTTTGAGGTAGCGTTCCTAGTTATGTGTCAAGAGGTTTGTTAGTTAGTTAGTTTGTTTGTTTGTTTGTTTGTTTGTTTGTTTGTGTTTCCTTCTCGGGAAAGGAGTCCCTCTGTCAGATTCTGTTTCTGAATTGTCAAAGCCCCATTCCTGCTGATGCACAGAGGGGTAAGAGGTGGGGAGGTGTTAGGGACACAACATGGAGGAGTTTGTGCTGTTTTATAACAAACTCTGCCCATCCTGGAGTCAGTGTGTGTATGTGCGCAAGTCTGTGTGTGTGTGTTTGTGTGCATGTGTGTCTTTTGTCTGGTTTTCGATCAGGTAAGATAAGTTTACTTAAGTCGGAATTTCCTTTCAGTCGGAAAGGGCCAATACCAGTCAGGATCTGTTTTGCCAGTTTACTGTGTGTGCTTCTCATCAGTGCTGACCATGTTCTAAAGCAGCGGTCCCCAACCCCCGGGCCTCGGACCGGTACCGGTCCGTGAGCCGTTTGGTACCGGGCCGCGAGAGTTGAGGCTCAGGTGTGAAATGTATGGTTTTCAGGGTTTTTATCGGTTTTCAGCGTTATTTTTTATCGTTAACTCGGTTTTCCTGGGTCTTTTCACGTGTGTTATGAATAAATCTTCTTTTTTTCGGTACCGGTACTAGTTTTATTTTGTTGTATTTATCCGTGACACCTTAAAGGCCGGTCCGCGAAAATATTGTCGGCCATAAACCGGTCCGTGGCGCAAAAAAGGTTGGGGACCGCTGTTCTAAAGCATGCGGGGTTTAAAGTACGACAGCCATAACTCAGCCAAGAATCATCACCAGGAGCATTTTAGCTTCTTTCAGCTCACAGTTTTCGTTTTTTGGCCCACAGCGTCAACTTTGTGATCGTGTAGAAACAAAAGCAAAATTCTGGCTCTGGTAAGTTGTGAAAATATGTGACTTTGGAACCAATATTAGGGCTGAATCTGTTATAGGTTACAAAATGACATCAGTGACTAATTCATACAAGCCACATGAGGTTTCACCATCTACTTGCTCAAGAGACGGGGAAAGATGGTGCAAACAGCTAAACCTTCTCCCAGAAGTCATAACAATAACAGGGACTGTTATGAATATTAGACTTATGAGAGGAAGTTTTTTGATGCCCCAAATAACTGTTTGTCAGTAGGTTTGCCTTTCTTCTTGGAGCTCTATATTAAAGTGAAATGAAACCAGTGGGGAAACGTTGTCAAACAATGGTCAGCCATAATAAGCACACAAGCAAAAAGGTAAACATGTCTGAAACGCTCGTATGGTCCTTTAAACAATGTTAGAAACCGTGTCGGTTTTAACTCAAATGTTAGCGTGCTGGCAATGATACTGATGTTTTTATACCACGTGGCACCTCTCACTACCAAACTCTGTCCACTAGCTGATACAACTTATTAGCTCAATCACTCAAATTGCAATTTAAAAAAAAAAAAAAAAAAACAGAACAGAGAGGAAAACCAGATGAAAATGAAGAAATAAATGATTTTTGTCTCTGTCTCCAGCTGCAATTTGTGTGAGCCATTCTTTCTACATTCTTACTTACAGAGCGGGCGTGGCGAGCAGCACGGGCGCACCTCGGTTTAAACTGTACTGTCATCTCTGTAACGAGACAAGAAGGGTTCAGGTGAAACTTCACCTGACTTCTAAAATATTTCAAGTCCTTCTCAGCGAGCTCATTTGCTTAACGTGGCTCTATACTGCATTTTGGACTCCGCCCCTTCCTGTTTGTTTGGCACAGTCATTGTGACATACTGAGCTACATGTTAGTACTTCGTCTCATTAAGTAGCAGTAGATTTCTGCATTAAAAAAGCTAAACAATAAGATGGGGTGAAATTCAACTATTTTCCAATAAAGACTCAGAGTGTGGATTCTGGGAAAAATAAAAAATAAAAAGTTTTTGAACAGAAGCGAGCAAAACGAACACAATGGAGACCAGCGCAAGAGAGGGCAAGGGACCCTTACATTCCCGCCCACTCCAAAATCACTCTTCTACCAGAGGACAGAAGAGCAACGACAAAGCATGAAAACGTGGTGTGAAGAGCAAGAAAGGAGAATACTCTGACTCCTCCCCTCACCCTCCACTGTTTTTGTTTTTTTAGATTTGCATCAGATGTTCTCAGTTGTTTCCGTTGTTTGCTGAAATGTTTAATCGATTAGTGCAACAGTACGTCCCCAGATGTCACTTCCAAACAAAGCTTGCTGTACTAAATAAGAATGAAAAATAAAAAATGTCGTTCTAACCACTCCAAAAGCCCGCAGGCTGAGGGATGAATCCTGAATAGCATCTTGGTGGTTGTGAACGGAGCGCTGTGATTTAGAAAGAGGTGGAAACTTAACAGAGTCGAGCTGTGACGTTAGCGCCTCTGGGCAAAAATACAAGCGCAGACAAGGTGGAATAGATTTTTCCCTGTTTGTTGATGAGCTGGTGGGGTAGCCGATTAAGCTTGTACCAAGCACAGGTAAGACATTAAAAAGACAGTTATTTGGCAGTGTCCTTCGGCAACTTGGCTAAGCGCAACCTTTCTGTCTGATGGTTCTTTCCCACTTTAATTTTTAAGGTTTTTTTCTCCAAAAGTACAAAAGGTTAGAGATCACATTTCGAACATGTTATGTACAGGTTAGAATCTTATCCCAGCTGCGTTGCTGTAGCTCCCATCTTTTTCCTCTAAAAGATTTGTGGATTTTCTCCACTGGGTTCTCATCCTACTTTTATCTGCTTATTTTTTCCTTAACCACATCACCCAACCACATCCCCTGACTTTAAAAAAAGGAACATTTAAAACCAGCGAACACAGACGCGCCTGCATTCACACATACACACACAACAAGCACACGTGTAGCCAACAGGGAGCATCTGAGGTGGCACGGTCGGTGCACAGGTAATAAATATTCACATTCAGAGAAGTCAGAGCTAGTTCCTGTGTGTAAGTAGAACACCCGACATAGTACAGCTACTCTGTAGGTGGACCGCTAATATTTAAATTCCCAACCTCCAGGTGAGAAAGGTCTCATTTTCATATGCCAATATTGCAGGTCTGTAAAGCCGTCTCATAATGTTTGGCGCTTCGTGGCAATGTCGTCAAAATAAGATGAGGAGAGGAGGGTATTTCAGGGCACACGGTAGGCCAGAAGCCACAGGAACGGGGTATGACACAAAGGTTAACCGATTACCCCGGTGGCGAGCTTGGTCACCATGTGCACTTGAGGATCCTCTCTCGAGTTAAACACAACTCCCTTTTGGCCATCTCTGTTTCAGACTACAGAGGCTCCACGCACAAGTCAGGAAGACAGAGCATGTTTCCCCCGAAAAGATGGAAAAATGGGACCCGTTTCTTCTCTACACCAGCAGACCGATCTCTCTCCACTTAGGAAAAAAGAAAACAGCATCTTTGTCATCCTGAACTCATTCAACCATCACACCAGAAAACACAAAAAAAGGAAAAAAAACTACCAAAGCCATAACTCAATACCTAAAAAGAAAAAAAAACAAACTTTTTCTTAAAAAAATAAAAAAATATTCAGGACTCTCAGCAATTTTTTTCCTATTATATAGAAGACCAGCAAGCAAAAAAAAAAAAAAAAGAATACTGAGGTAACTTTACCCTGAGGTAGGTTTTTTCTTTTTCATTTCTTCTCTAATCTGTTCTAATCTTGGCGAGAGCGTCCAAGCATCGACCCCGCCCCTCATTATCATACGCAGGCAGGGTCTGGAGGCTCCGCCCACAGGCCTTCAGCAGACAGGGAGAGAGAACGAGGAAGCTGCTCCCTTTCGTAACGATATTACCATTGCTGAGCTCAAGGCAAGGAGTTTTGGAAGACTTTGCTTTTTGTGCTTGACCAAGGTCAGCCTCGGACTGCCTTCATCACTGCAGACATTAAAGGCATTTTTATTTAAGAGAACAAAAAGAACGCAGGGATGGCTGAAGCACCCCACTCTCCGTCTGAGACTGACCTCGACTTTCTGCACAACGTAATGAGCAGAATGTCTGTCGCTGACACACTTACTCATACTTGTTAAGCAAAGCCTCACACCTGCCGTCAATACATTCACACCAGGGGCCGGGCTAACTCACATATCATATATATATAATATATATAAAATATGCCGTTTGGGGTGCAGGCCGCTCGCCAGCGAGCACAGCTGCTGGCAGCTGTTTGGTTTTTGTTTTTGTTTTTTTAGTCTAACACGTGAGCTAAGCCGCTGCAATATAACTGCAGGACCAGCTGCGACCTCCACTCCCATTACTGTCTCTTGCTGCGCCTTCCGCCACATAGCTAAACATGGAAGGGCATCTTCAGTGCCTCCCCAGCCCCCAGCCTTATTGTAGGCTAAATGATGCTACACAGTACAGGCAAGGGACTAAGTAAAATAGAGAAGACGTCCTCGATTTTTTTTTTTTTTTTAAAGAGAAAGGCAAGGCGGCCAGGCGCAGCTTTTTTTTTTTTTTTTTTTTTTTACATTTACATGAAGATTATATATTTACAACCTCATATTTTCTCTTTTTTCCTTCTAATCTCTCTACTATCCTGAAAGGTTTTAAAAGAGCAGTGTTAACATCTGCGGCCCCTCTTCTGCGCTCTCATTTGGCCAATAGGTTAGGGGCGGGCGAGGCCGGTGCCAAACCCCGCACCTATCCTCCTGTGCCACTACAGCAGTTCCCCTGTTCCTTCTCCCAGCTCCGCCTCACTGCATTCTATTAATAATAGCTCTGAATAAAACATTTCTATACATATATCTCTATGTTAAAAAAAAAACCACCTTTAAAATATAGGACTGACTGCAGATGGTTGGAGAGGTCTCTTGGAGGCGATAGGACAAGAGGGCACCTGCTAGTGTGCCTGGGAAATGCAGATCTGCTATAAATCGGAACCCACCATAACGTTGTTTCATCCATACATGGAGAATAAAGTCGGCCATGTTGTTTCGACTTATCTGGGTGGGATCCCATAAAGTTAGAGCAGATGAGGAGCTGGCTGCAGCCATACCGAGGCACACTAGGAGGAAACTAGACCCTCTCTCTCTCTCCCTCCATGTTCCTCCTTACCTTCATCCCACCATCCTCACTCAGTTTCTCTTCTGGCCTGGAAACTGGTCTCTGTTCTGTTTCTTTTTTCTTAATCCTCTTTTTATTATTTGTTTCATCTTTTTGATTTCATTCGTCTTTGTTCTTTGTCTTTCTCTGTGATTATTGGGCGTACTCTCTCCCTCTTTATATCTCTCCCTGTCTCTCGCTGGGTCCGTGTGTCGCTCTCATGTATCCGTCCGTCTATCCGGTCGTGCATTTGTCTGTCTGTCCTTCCGTCAGGCAGGGGGCCCGCGGCATGTGAGAAGGGTGCAGGGACCCCTCACTTCCTGCGTGGCTGGTGGTCCTGAGTCAGTCCCTGCGTAGGTCTGCCCATCTCTGTGAAGCCCGGCGAGTGAGGGCCAGGGCTCATGCCAACTCCACCTTTCTGCGTCTGTTTGACCTGGGTCAGAATGTCTCTGATCTTTCTCTGGGCCAGCTAGGAGACAGAGCAGAGTTGAGAAGATGAGCTGCATGAGTTATGCCTTTTTTCCCCCGCTGCAGGGAGACAAAGTTAGCAACACGTTGTTAAATATAGCAGACAAAACTGCGACTTCAGAGTTTGGTCAATTTTAGGTTTTTAGAAGGCATCAAGAAAAAGTTCAAGTACACAAAAATGATATTTTAGACAATCAAGGATGACAAGAAGATGAACTTTCTGTGCATCAGCAGCATGAAAACCAAACTGGGTTACATATGCACTATTAAAATGAATCAATGTTAGCACAGATACTTAACCTCACACCCGCATTAGCTACTCATAAATGCTAACATCTTTTTGTTAGCTAAGCTAACATAGCTTAGCATAGCGAGCATACAGTATTGAATAAAATAAATATGACTAAGCCATGAATGTGTTATAATGTATGGGGTGTTAAATACGCAGCAGGGCACTGAGTAACCATTAGCACCACCTAGATGTGAGTTCAAATTTCAACCAATCAGAGAGGTTTTTTCTTCTTCTTTTTTTTCCATCATTGCTAATTAGAAGTGGTCACTGAATTTGTCTCACACTCACACTTTTTGGATTATGAGAGTCAAAGAAAAATCCCTGCAAACAAAAACTGACACATAATTATGTGTCAAAACAAAATGACCCATTACAAAGGTCATTTTAACAGTAGTGATACTTCATAGCTTATAACCATAGAACAGTTTGTTGAAAACATGATATATGAGCACATTATGAAACAGTAAAGGTGTACCTGGCTAGCATAGAAATGCCCATTGATCTTGACGATGACCTGGTCGTTTTCATCAGGTGTCTGTTCTCTGGGAACCACCACCTCAGCTGCTGTCAGGTTTTGCAGCTCGTTCACCTGGAGACATGAGACTTGGTTAGTGAGGCAGCAACAGTCCTCACTTGAAGCACTCTGGTGTGCAGAATATATTACTACTGGAAGTACAACAAGGTATATGGTTTTGTGGCTTACCGTCTTGCCTCCCTTGCCAATCACTCTTCCTGCAGCAGCAGCTGCCATCTTGATGTGAGTCTCAAGTTTGACCTCTTCCTTTGGCCCAAAGAAGTTCTCTTCCTTCAGTTTGCCATAGATTCTGCCCTGAGCCTGGAGGAGAGGGCAAACAAAAGAAGGTTAACAGTTTCCAACAGCAAGTTGTTCCACCAACCAGGGATGTTATGTCAAACAAAAGAGGTGAATGACTGTCAGTGATTACCTTAAACTGAGCCTCAGGGGGTCCTGTCACAATCACCATCCTCATTTTGGAGTCTGGAGATTCAGCTGGTGCGATCTGAAGGAGATACAAGAAATACATTATTAAAATCTCAGTGTTTGGTTTGATCAAATCTAACTAGAAGTGTAAATGCTCTGTAGTCCTCAGCATCTAGCAGTATTTGGAAAAGGAAATATTAGTATTTTCAAAATACTTTGCTGCAAATGCAAACAAAGTATTTTTCCCCTGAAAAGTGTTTAAAAGATGCATCAGAGTCTATCAACACACCTTAATGGAGGCTCCAGCAAAGCGGCTCAGCTGTTTGATGTGCTGTCCTTTCTTTCCAATGATTGCTCCCACCGCCTGTGCTGGGATGTAAACATGGACCGTCTCCTGTTCTGGAGCCTGAAAAAAAAAAACAAAGCCAAGAAAATCCCATTAAATAAATGGCAACAGTCTTTTAAAAAGAAAAAAGAAAGAAAACTATAATCAGCTGATCTCTCAGGTAATCTTACCCCAAAGCAGCCATAGGGGGTGCCACCAACTGCATTTCCAGGCGGTGGGGGGGGCATATTGGAGGAAGAAGGGAAAAGGCCCAGAGCACCCAGGTTAAGGCCAGGGATCAGATGTGTCTGTTGCTGAAGAGAAGGACAGTGTAGGTAAGAAACCGCAAGGACAGTTACAATAGGTGGGCTGGTTCTAGTGTTGAACCAACACAAAGAAAAAAAGAACATATCTCGTACTTGTGCTGTACTACTGACATTATTTGAATACGATTCAAACAGTCTCGCCATCATATTGCAATCATAAGTTCGCTGTGTTCAAAGTCTGTTGCTGCGCTCCCCTCCAGTTTTCTGTGCGCGTGCACTCACATTCATCGCTGCGATGTCGTTCTCGTAAGCCTCTCTGACCTTCTTCATGATCTCCACCTCAGCCTGACAGCAGGCTTCGATGGAGCCTTTAACTGTGATGGTTCTCTCTGGATTATACAGCGTCAGGTCCTGGAGACTGCACACAGAGACGGCACACGGCAAGGTGTTACTCACTGATGTGGCTCAACTAGAAATGTTATCCGCTCATGGGTGAGCTGCAGTGAGGTGTCTTTCTATGCTTTAAATTAACAAATCATTCACCTCAGCTAATACACAACCACAAATTGGTGTGTGTATGTCTTACGGGGAAATGGTGATCTTGGTATCCGTGTCCTGCTCAATTTTCTTCAGGTTGCGTCCCTCTTTCCCAATCAGCCGGCCAACAAAGTTGTTGTGAGCCATGATCTTCAGAGGGACCTCATCAGCACTGCAAGTGGAACCCACTGTTATTTTCATGCTTGCTGCTACAGAGAACTCATCAGCTCCAGGATCAGTTTTACTGCATCAGGTTGTTACCGTGCTGGATCACTACGATAACTTACGTCTTAGTGTCTTTGGCCTCCTGGTGCATAATGTCCAGGATCATGCGACAGGCTGCTGAGCAGCCCTCAGGGGTAGAGTGAATGCTGATGGGCTTCTCAGCAGCACCCGCATTCTCCTTGCGGTGGACATCAATCCTGCAGCAACAGAAAGAAATACACACATGGAATTTTGTATCTCCATTCTGACACAGGGAATAAACTCAAAAGGAGAGTTTTAAAATATAAAAAAGCATTTTTTTAAAAAAAAGAACCAGACTATCTAGATACAGTTATGAAAGCAGATTTTTCTTTCTAGGAACAATAAATATCAAATTTTTATATTTGAGCATTTAAAGGCATAAATTTAATCTGGAGTGTTCATATCAGAATGCTGTGATCCATCAAACTATCATATCATATACATCATACATTAAGTGTGAAATAAACACATCACACTGTTACCCACTTGCTCTGTGTCTGCTTTGTGATGTTACGAATGGTGGCTCCTTCCTTGCCAATGATTGCGCCGACGTACTGTGTGGGCACCAGCAGTCTCAGAGGGATGTCGGCATGTGGAGGTTTGGAGGGCATCCCAGAATTCGGGGACCCACCGCGGGGCCCGCCCCGGGGCCCGTAGCCAGGTCGCCGGCCATTATCAGGCCCCCGCTGGCCTCCCTCCAGTTCAGAGGTTTCATCGGGGATGTAGGAGACACGCAGGGCATTGTTTTCAAACTGGTATCCGTTCAGCTTCTGGATGGCTCTGAGGACCCAGCACAGCAGCAGTAGGTCATACGATACACTTTTTTTCATTAGAAGTATTTGATTATCGACACAGCACATTTTTAAGAGGTCTCCGCAATAAACATATATATATAATACATAATTAATTAGAGCATAACAACAGACTCTTTGGAGGTAGATATTGCAATAAATGCTACACAAAGTCATGATTCAACTTTTCACACACCTCAGCGGTTTGGTATACACAAAATGGAGCAAAATTCAAAAGACTGTGGAAACAACAAGAGACAGAAAAATATTAAGCAACTTACTGCCTGGCTTGTTCCCGGGTTGCATAGGTAACATTAACCACTGCGGTCTCACTATCTGTGTTGACTGAAAGAAAGAAAAGAGGAAGACTGAATACATTGTAACTTGTAACACAGTGTCCTGCTGCAGAAACAACACAACATCCTCACTAACTGACTGATGTGTGTGACACATTAGTGCACGCGTGCTTTTCTCATCAAAAACTACTTTTTCAAGTGTATTCAGTGAGATATTTATTGCTTTATTACTGGTGGACATGGGTGATTACAAGCTCCTAGGTCAACATGGATATTTATCATTGGTAGAACCATACTTTTTGCACTAGCCTAACTGCATTTAAACAGGCAAGTTTGGCCACTTACAATGTGATTGTACAAAAAACATTACATAAAGGGGTGAAAACACACATTAATCAGTCATTTATTCCTAGTTATTTAGCATCTGGTGTTCTGGAAAGTTTACTTAAGCAATCCTGAGTGTTCTCTCTAAGGCAGGGTTTAACAAAATCTGTGGCCTGCACACTCGAATACACCGAAAGCCCAAAGTGTGAAAATGTGCTTTGACCTACAACTACTTTTAGTGTATTTAAAAGTAGAATAGGCGACAGAGCCTTCAGTTTTCAGGCCCCTCATCTGTGGAACCAGCTTCCAGTGATACATTAACTATTTCTTCTTCAGTCACCTTTCTCACTCACTATGTGGTAATAGACCTCTCTGCACTGAATCACACTTGTTATTAATCTCTGTCTCTCTTCCACAGCACGTTTTTAATCCTGTCTTCCTTCTCTCACCCCAACCGGTCGCAGCAGATGCCACCACCCCCCCCACCCCGAGCCTGGTTCTGTTGGAGGTTTCTTCCTGTTAAAGGGGAGTTTTTCCTTCCCACTGTTGCCAAAGTGCTTGCTCATAGTGTATGATATGATTGTTGGGTTTTTCTCTGTAGTGTTATTGTAGGGTCTACCTTAGAATACAGTATAAGGCACCTTGAGGCAACTGTTGTTGTGATTTAGTGTTGTATAAATAAATAAAATTTATACACTTCATATATTGCTCCAGCTCATGTAAAACACAGAAACATACACCATCTCTGCTAATCTGGCAGCTACAGGAAGGTTCTTTGTGTTTTGCTACTACATTTAAAAAGCACATCACAGAGAGTTATGTTTCTCTTTAAAAACAACTAAACACCAAAATGGTTTAGAAGACATGCCGCTGAACCCTTTTTGTGTACTGTGACTGAATGACTAAATCCCAGATATGCTTTCTAAAGCATGAATATTGGCAGCCACAGTCATTTGTGAACTTTTGGAATAACTTGAGTATCTCTCATCTTAAACGGTGGAAATAACAAGCATCCAAAAAAAGTGTCTGCAGTGAGTACAGGTGAAACTGTGCATCACTAATACATAGGTTAATGTTTTCAATCAATATTAGCTTAACCACGTTGTTTTTGGCTGTAACTGTAAGTTACTGTAGATGAAGATCAGAATATATGTTACCAGCAGCTAATGCAGAAAGAGTTGCTGTGTTTTTTCCTTCCATCGTATACTCTAAAGTTTATGGATCAATAGCATGCTGTCTGGTCCAGGCTCAAATTGAATCAGTGATTAATATCCACAGTTAGCCAGTCGGTTATATGATACTGCCAGCATTTTCTACTTCTGTCCCATGGAGTACCTCAACAGTGACGTTCCTGCTAGCTCTACTTGTTCTCACTAATGTCTGAGGAACTGATGGCTTGCAATGATAAAAAAAAAAAAAACTAAATAAATAAATAAATAATAACAATAACAATAATAATAATATATGTGATAGTGTGCTTGAAAATCAGGGAGCAGGGGTTTAATCTGTGTGAAAGGTGTTAACTGGACTTCTAAAAAAAAAGCTTTCCTCTTTGTCCACTTTTTAAACAATTGAAGCAAAGACTTGATTAATTATAATAATCAAGTGATCATTAATAATAACCTACTACTTTGATCAAATCACTGGTTTTCACGCCGCAAAACTGAACGCTATCATCTAAAATGTGACAAATCTGAATTAATCAAATATCTTTTGAACATTGGATCATTAATTGAACGCCCTGCGCTTTAGTAAAAACCTTTAAAAGATAATAGTAATTATTCATTTGATTAATTGATGGTGAAAATATAAAATAAATGTAACTGAACCAGTGGGTTTAAGATGAGGACCAAGTGAAAATATCTTGTGGATCCACGGTGCAGTGCTGAACACGTTTCATCATTGGTTTGAGATTAGGAGCTACTGTAAAGTCTAAACTCTGCTTTGACACCAGGTCAAAGAATTGTGCCAAATCAAATCTGCTAATATGCTGCAGAAACCTCTTTGCCAAAAGGTTTTTGGTGGTTAACTTTCTCCACAAACTCGCTCAGCTGATCTGCAGTTACCAATGTGCTGCCACTAGGTGTCAGCAAAGCGTTATGCTGTCCAACTATAGCGCACAAGGAGAAGTTGGCAATTTCACTGCCAGATATTTTCATATAATGACACATGTGGGAGAGAAAAGCAATAAGTAAAAAGTACTAACATAAAAATGTGCTTCAAGTTTATTGAGATCTCACCTTGTTCACAGTTTTCTACGGTTCCACACTGGCCCAAGAGTCCATCCAGCACCTGATGGACAGACGGAGAGAAGGGAACACCATCAGACAGTGGAAAATACCAGCAAACCATTTTAGGGAAATCCAAGACAATGTCATTCAATTAAAAAATGCTTTTGTTAGCACAAATTATTTGACAAACATATGTGTAGAGTAATATTAGACACTGGTGTGCATTCACTTAAGTAAGATATTTCATGATTTATGTGTTTGTTGACAGGTCTGCAGGAAATATTCCAACATCCTGGACTTGACCTTATATCAAACCACCTAAAGAGTCAGCTCAGAAGCAAAAGACACAATAAATGAGGAATTACACCACTCAGCTGGTCAATCTTTGACAATGAAATGACTTTAATCAAGATAAATTTAGCAGAAAAAGACTGAGAGAGAAATAAAATGAGGCTGCTGGACAATCAGTTACAAATGTTAAATATGTAAATATAACCTCAGATCACACCAGTCATAATTGATGAGATTTAAAAGCAAACCCAAAACTCAGATCTTACTTTAGAATAAAATAAAATAAAATACAATGAAAATAAAATAAAAAGAGTCATCATGACTCCCCAACTCCACCCCAAAGACAGACATTCACATATTTACACAAACTTAAAGCTCTAAATTTACCAGGATAAATCTGGATTGTTTTATTTTTCCCCTTTGAAAATTTTCAACTTAATAATAATAATAATAATACATTTTATTTGAGGGCGCCTTTCAGAAACCCAAGGTCACCTTACAAAAAACACAATTAATAAAAGGAAAAGTAGTCATAAAATACATAAAATAAGTTAAAATTACAAAACAGAGCGTGACAACAGATAAAATCAGCATTAAAGCGAATAAGCCAGTTTAAACAGATGTGTTTTGAGCTGTGTCTTAAATACGGAGAGGGAGTCTATATTTCTTAGTGCAGGGGGAAGAGAGTTCCAGAGCCGGGGAGCAGAGCGACTGAAAGCTCTGTTTCCCATAGTAATAAGGTGTGAGGACGGAACAGTAAGATGAATAGCAGATGATGATCTGAGAGGGGCGGAAACAGTGGTGATATGGAGCAGGTCACACAAATATGAAGGAGCAGATTTATGGATACACTTGTATGTAAGAAGTAAGATTTTAAAATTTATCCTGGCTTCTATGGGCAACCAGTGAAGCTGCTGAAGAACTGGGGTAATATGAGCACTTAACGGAGTACGGGTTATGATCCGAGCTGCAGAATTTTGAAGAAGTTGGAGTTTATGAAGGGACCTTTTAGGGAGACCAAATAGGAGGGAATTACAGTAATCAATACGGGATGTAATAAGACTATGGACAAGGATGGCAGCAGCATGAGGGGTAAGGAAGGGACGGAGTCGGTTAATATTACGTAAATGGAAGTAAGCAGACCGGGTTATGTAATTAATGTGAGACTGGAATGAAAGAGTATTATCAAGTATGACACCCAAACTCTTAACCTGGGGGGAGGGAAGGGTGGGAGAATTTTCAGTGTAAATGGAAAAGCTGTGGGATTTGGTTAAGATAGATGGTGTACCGACAAGTAAAACTTCAGTTTTATTACTGTTAAGTTTGAGGAAATTGGAGGACTTAAATGTATTAACAGCAAACTATTCAACCCAACATATTTACTGAACTTTCATTATTTTACATTCATACATAGATGATGATGTCGTGAATGCCTGACCCCCAAAATCTTTTATTCTGACGTTAAATCATGTGCACCTGTAAATTCTGGATGTTCATTAAGGTTTATTTAAAGCACGTTTCAGTCAGCTTTGCATTGAGACGTTGCCCTCACGTGGACAAAGGCAGAAGTCTGGCACACATATGCACATGCACACACGGAGCCACTCCCACAGCCGCTCGCTTGCCAGAAGAGGCAGACGGGTGTGCCACGCCTTCACAAAAACAATGAAAGTGCACAGAGCTACACACCAAATGTAGGGAACATGGTGATCCTTCCACATTCCATTCTTCTGTAGTCAGTCATGTTTGATGAATCAACAGATTTAAAGCCTAAAGGGGGAAGAAAGGTCTGTAGTTTTGTCCTAAAAGTGCCTTCTGCACTCTTCTTTCTATTCCATTTCTGTTGCATTATATTATTAAATTTTCTTCTTTTTTTTTAAATCTTCCCCTCTCACCCCTGCGGGCAGTCTATCCTTCAAGCTAGGGTCTCTACCAGAGGCCTGGGAGCCTGAGGGTTCTGCACAGTATCTTAGCTGTTCCTAGGACTGCGCTCTTCTGCACAGAGATCTCGGATGTTGTTCCTGGGATCTCCAGGAGCCACTCGCCTAGCTCATCCTATTCATGTAGCATTCCAACAGCGCCCTAGTTTCGTCTGTTTCCCACCGACGCTGTCTTGCTCCAGTAGCCCAGTTCTCATCAGGGTGTCCTGGTTCCTCAACACCTGATGCAGACGTTGTTAATCTGGGCATGTCTGAGGTAGGCTTGGTTAGCATGGGGGGAGTCTAGCCTAGGACTCTTACTTGATACAGACGCCCCAGTTTCAATTTTTTTTCTCCCCCATTCACTTCAAACGTTTTTTTTTGTTTAGCTTTAGTTAACTCTAATAAACTTGGTTCCTAGTTTACCCTCATTATAGACCTGGGTTTTCTGTCTGGCACCTTTGCCCTGTGTTGAAGCGCCATTAACACACAAAACAATAACAAAATACAAACATCACTTTTGTTTAAAATCCCTGCTCAATGCAGCCAAGCTGGCTTGTTTCACTTTTACCTGGGCAACAGTTTACACATATGCAAGCAAGGTATTTGTAATATGATGTGGCCATCTGAAGTCTCAGTCATAAAATTGGTACGTTATAATCCTTAAAAAAAAAAAAAAAAAAAAAAAGGGAAATGGGAACTAACCTCCCACTGCAGGTGAGGTGGAATGTTTCTGATCTGGAGTTTCCTGGTTCTGTGGAAGGAAGAAGAGGAGGATTTAAGGAAATATTAAAGCTTTGCAAACGGAAAGAAGCAATTAAAACCTTCAAGAGAATGAAATACTGCTTATGATGTTTAAAAAGGACGTGTGTGTGTGTGTGTGTGTGTGTGTGTGTGTGTGTGTGTGTGTGTGTGTGTGTGTGTGTGTGTGTGTGTGTGTGTGTGTAACTCAGAGATACAAGAGAGTGACAGGAAGAAGCAGCTACTGAATGAAGCCAGAGCGTGTCCTGAGTGACAAACAGGTGATGAAAGCAAGATAGCCTTTTGGTCCAACACTAAACCAAAACAGTGCACCAACCTTCTTTGCTATTATTAGTTCAGATGAAAAAGTTTATATTACTTAGAAACAAGCCCTGTGAGCTACAGATCTAAAGATGCACATTTGCTGTTCAAGCAGTGAACAGTTAGGTTTCTCTACAACAGACTGGTGACCTGTCCAGCGTGTACCCTGCCTCCTGCCCTGGGACTCCAGTGAACTATGATGATAGCCACTATCCACAACTTGGAACAGTGGTAAACCTTCCCAGGAATAACAGGCCAGCCAAAATGATTCCAAGTCTGCATCAATGTCTCATGCACACATCAGTGGATGGAGTTTCACAATAAGTCAAACCAAGTATTTTGAAACTACTGCCAACGATATTTTACAACACTGGAAAATTATGCCAGGACAAGACAGCATTGGTAAAACTAAAGGAACACCATCTCCAGCGGATAAAGCAAGTTTGCAGCTAACAAACATGGTAATTTCACTGAAATACTAATTACAGTGAAGGTTTCCATTCTGCAACCGTTTAGTTTTTCATCAATGACTTAATACTGACTCTGTAAACTTAAAACTCACCTTTAACCCTACATGCTATTTTCAAAACAAAGCTTTTTGAATCGTCTCTATCTGAACATGTCAGACTCGAGCTAGCCAGTTGGCAAATTCTCTGCATTTCTCATATAGATCTGTCCTATATCACCTCGACATGTTGCCCATAAGGTGCTGATATTACTCTGCCATCTGTACTGCCATCTCTCTGAACTTAGATAACATGCTTGTTCTTGGCTAGCATGATGGATCCTGATTCTAGTGTGACTCGCAAAATATCTGTTTTTTTTTTCCCTTCTTGCTTAGATATATGTACTTCCTCAAATACATTATAACCCCATCCAACTGCCATAGGCAAACATTGGCGCTCTAGTTGCTGAAGAGTAGTAAACCAGGATCTTGCCACACCACCCACACACAACGAGAGAACCATAGTCCGACACATTTTTTCCCCCCTCTAATAAACCCATTTGTATCAGCTTTTTTAAATGTGTGAACAGATCTGGTTTTCCTGCCCACATCTCTTTTTTTAACCAGTTTACCAGTGGATAGATTTCCACAGGCATGAACCTTCCTCATTTTCATCCTTACTCCAGACTACTCTATCTGCTACATCTTTCACTTTTAATGAAGCCGTTTATATTGAAGAATCATGCTAGTGGCATCTTTTAATGTTAGCCAAATAAAATAACCATTCTAAATAACTTAAAAACCTTTAGCCAATCATTCTTCCATCTTTACCGTCTTTAAGAACCATGCACTCCACCCAACTGAGCATCAATAGCTTTAAATAGCCAACCCCCATACTAAACGCCAGCCTAACCCCCCAGGAGGCTGGAGCACAGATGAATAGTCTTTTGTACATATAGAATACCTGACATCCTCCATCCATACTCCATTCCCCCCACCTCACCAAAAAAGAAAGAAAACCCTTTTGATCCTCGATGAGTGCTTTTTGGACAGACCTGTCCAAATGTTACATGTTTAAATACCACCGACTACACCAAAGTTCAACTTTATCAACACATTAGCTCCTCATTATCCTTTCCGATGTCATTCCAACCCATCACCCCCGCAGACAAATATATCCCAACCCCCCATCAGGCCACGGTCACTGAACCTGTTTGACCTCTGGCGTCACCACCTGCCAACCAACAGCCTACACCATTGGCTGAAACCATGGCAACAAGTTAAGAATGGGCGGGAAAAGAAGATGGATGGGTGGGCGGATGGACAGCACAACAAAATGCTTCACATTTACTTATGTGCTACATTGCTCATCTGTTATATCTTTTCAGTTTTAAGTATCACCTTTTTTACTTACATGTGGGTTTGCCTGCCTTTGACATATCTGTTCAGCTGCTTCACAAAATTAAGACGTTATTCTCTATAATATATGTTTTGTCATTAGACATAGGAGTGTCAAGTGTCAAACTGCACAGCTTAAAATAAACATAAATTAACGAAAAAAGAAAGAAATCTGCTTTGAGACGTTCACCCCCGGGTCCGCGTTGATACGCAAAGATGGAAACCCATTGTCAATGCAGCTTGAAAATGCCCAAGGTTGAATATAAAAACTGAAGGTGATGAGGTTCCCTCAGCTGTGAAGGCATTAAATCCATGCTCTGCTCTAGTCCCCAGCAGGACAATGGAGCAAAGAGAAAGACAAGAAGAAAGGAAAGAAGCCAAAAGAATGAAAAGTGAGGTCCTCAAGGAGGTGGTGGAGGAGAGGAGAGAGGAAAAAGTCTTTGCTCTAGGAGGGGGAGTCAAAGGCCGAGGGTCAGAGCTCTTCAGATTAGCCTCCAATACCACAGTGAGGCAGGTCTGTGGGTGTAAACGTGACGTCCTAAACTTTCACAGCAAAAAGTACAACAGGAACTCAATAACGATCCCGTTCTTGGATCCTTCTATGTCCCCCAAATGTCATCATGTCCACCATCAAGGCAGCTATACACAAAATAGTTCCAACGCCTGTTCAGAGCTTCACTAATGATGTGAGAAGTATGCTGCTGGTTACAAGGCTACAAAGGGGAAACAAGTCGTCACAAAAGTACCTTTACTGCTGCTTTACTCACTAAATAGATTGGGACCTTTCTGAACTCTTAACTGGGCATACTGCTAATAGATCGTTACAGTCAGCTGATCAGATACTTCTGGTACCATGAAGCAGACGACAGCAGAGGAGACTGGGCCTTCTCCCTCTTCAATCTAGGACCTCACCAACATTTCACATCTCCAAAACCACTTGAAGACACATCTTTAGTCTCTGATGTATACATGTAGTATTTCTAGCATTACACTCACTAGTTCATGAGACACATGAAAACATCAGTGTTTTAAGAGGAAAACGTTACTTAAACAAAAATGCATTTTTGTAATAATTCAGTCTACTTTTAGTTTGTTTTGCTTACGGAGACTCTCGTGCCATAACGAAACCATGAGTTAACCACGAATAAATTTATTGGTTGTTTCACTCTCTATGAATAAGGCAAAGCATTTCCTGTTAACATCAGAAATCATCCAATTGGTTTTAGTTATGCTTAATGAACAAAGTTTTAGAGAAGCTGTGTGTAATGGCACTGCAAGCAGCAGTGTTTCTTTTAATTTCATTTCTGAAATAAAGAGAGGCTCAGAGCTGAAAAATCAATGAAAACTGTCCCCAGCAGTCGAGTAGCACAAAACGCACATACATGTAATAACACACACAATCTAACATGGCAGCATTCAAAGCCACAAAGTGTAAAGTCACCCACAGTCAGGGCTGTGATGTGTGGATGCATGTGTTTTACAGTGCTTTACTGCTCCCAGTGGGACTTTTCAGTGACACAAAAAACATGTTTGACAGGTTTCACTGCCATCTCTTCCAGCAGAACAAATAAAACCCAGATGACATGCGCTACTATTTTTATTTACTGAATAAACATTTATATTAATGAGACATATTTGGAGAGTCTTAGGTGTAAAGAGAAAGGATACATGGTCAAAGACAGAAGATTTTCAGCATGTGGCGTTCAGAATGGTTTCTTGTCAGATCAAATCAAACACAGTTTGTTATCTGCAGACTTTAACCAAACCTTAAAATATTAAGATGATGCAGCTGGATTGACCTCAGTCAAACAAATACTCCCAGTAATGGGAAAACAACATGCATACAAATGGTGCCACAAGTGCTCATCAATACATCTCAAAGTTTTTTTATCTGCACTTTTATTATTGAGCATTAACTGCTTTCTGCAGAGTCTCAAGTGACCTCACCTACAATCACTCTACTAAACCACAGTGACAAATGAGCCGAACAGGCTCAATAAACAAATCGAAAGACGCGAGTGTGGCTTAAAGAAGCTTCTAGGAAAATTATGATTGTTTAAAATAAAACAGCCAAATTATAAAAACTGGAACATCTTTGCACTTTATTTAGCCAATAACAACACTCACGGCTTTGTTTTTACCTTTCATTATTAGCGACCACGGTGGCAAACTTTCACAGAACTAAACATTTATTTTTTTGTGTCTAAACAAGCGTGACTCTTTTTCCAGAGAGAGATATGCTGTAATTAAGCTAACTAGCTGTAGCCTTATTGCACAAAATAAATCTCTTTATCCTACTCTCCCCTTGGAAAATAAAAATATGTGACTGAATTAATTTTTTTGGCTAGGTGTGCAACTACTGATTGGCAAAGCCCATGAACACAATTTGAGACCATTGTGTAGAGAGAAGCCATTACCTGCTTCCATTACAAAACCCTCAACCCTCAAATATCCCCTAGCAAGAAGCAAAGCTGGTTGCTGGCACAAGAGCACAGAAGTGCAGGGGGTTAATATTTTATAAGAGCTATCTGGCCGGCTTAAAATTGCAGATGAATATTTTATTGCTAACGGTGAAGAGTGAGAGGATGATGGCAACCAAACACCATGGCCCAATCTGCCCAACAACTTTGTCACCGGCCAAAGACCCATCATCCAGTCCCACCTGTACATCCGTCAGTTAGATGGACACCATCCTTTCTCTGCCCGGTTACCCTTCAAAGACAGTGTTCCTCAAAGCGCTGAGGTTAAATAGACACAGAATGACCATCGATGGTCAGGTCAGATAAAGAAACGCTTTTCTGGTCCGCTACAGGTGGATCGGCGTTTGAATTTAAAAATCTGGTTCATCATAAATTCCTTTAACCACAATAACTTCACAGACTGCAATGAGAAAACCGTCACAGTGGGCTATTTTCACTCTTTATTAAGCAAACAAGTGGTGCCTCCTTATGAACAGCCTACATATTTTTCCAGAACTTTTCGAGCAATATGCCAAAGCCAGTAGAATGAAAGTCTGCTCTCCGGGAAATCTCATTTGCCTCACTGTGGGTGTGGAAAACCAGGCCCAGGTGTGTCTCATCCTTTTCTTCCATACGTATTCCCACTCCTTTCTACATCTCTGTATGGTTTCTCCTTCCTCCATGCCCTGGAGTTTTCCCCTTACAGCCTTTCCCCTGGAGTGGCTGGAGTGACAGTTTCAGTAGAAGTAACTTGAGATGCATGAGAGCTTTAAATAGACAGCACAAACCGGAGGAGGAAGGAGGAAACTGAGCAAGAGGTGGTGGGAATAGGGGTGAGGGAGGAAAAGAATGGGTGGGTGGTGCAATGTAAGGAGAATAAAGCCGTAGCCTGTCCGTGCTAGATAGAAGAGACAAGTGAAGCACATCAGTCAATGGAAAGGATCGTCACCTACCAGCTGGAAATATGTGTTAATGCACAGGTGTGGAAAAGAACTGTTAAAGAAAAGGAGGGAACATTTCCTAAAGAGTAAATCCACGTGGAATTACAGAAGGCAGAAAACCGCATGCTCTCAATGGGTTCATGATGTCTGGCAATTTAACTGTGTGTAAACAAAAGGTTAGTTACTGATTTTGTTGTCCAAATAAGCAAACCCACGATTAGTAACACTCCCCATCTTCAGCATATTTGGAAGCTGATTCCAGTCTGAGCCAGTCTGTTACATCTGTGAACTTCTCTTCCTGTAAAATACCAATTCAGCATTTTTTTTCTAAAAAATAAAAAACAAACAATATTGTGCAAAATTAAACACAGACCTGGAGAAAGAGGGAAACCGTCAGGGAGAGGGTTGTCCTGTCATTACTGTCACCATTTCTCGATTTGCCTGGATTTATAGGGGAAAGGCTGTTTCCCTCACCGACAGCACTCTCATTGGTCCATCAACACCTAATTCCACAACTTAAATATAAGTCCAGCACAAGCTTTGTGGAGGAAGCTGGCAGTTCAACAGCTACATGCGAAGGCACTAAGGTACACAACATGTGTGTTACTCATAAATATCCCCGACTTATAATAACAGAGTT
The DNA here is from genome assembly GCF_013358895.1 of Oreochromis aureus. Taxonomy (NCBI): domain Eukaryota; kingdom Metazoa; phylum Chordata; class Actinopteri; order Cichliformes; family Cichlidae; genus Oreochromis; species Oreochromis aureus. The sequence continues at coordinate 33,547,915 of NC_052945.1, read as the reverse complement.
GTTAACTTGGGTAAATTAATATGCAAAAAATAATAATAATACCATTTATTTCCTACTTTTATTTCTTTATTCCGTTTTACATTTTTCACATACTCATGGGACAAGAACAGAATAAAAGAGAAAAAACTGAAAAACAGTTGCTGATTCACTGTCTGTGAGAACTTTGAATTTAACGTGGCTGTAATGTTGGCGAGAGAGGCCTCAGTTTGGGAATTCCTTTAGGTTAAAGGGGGGGAGGGTGTAGCAGTAGGCTACGGGTCAAAGTTCAGGCTCTGTTCGCCACTGTGACCCCGCCCGCTGCTCGTGCGGTAGGTCTCCATTTTGGAGAGGCGAGGGTCTCCATTTTGAGAAGTTGGAATTGTGCCTCGCTGTTTAGGTGGGCCGTTTGTATTTTAGGTTTACAGGCACAGCTTCCACCTCAGGGTTACGCCTGTGACACTGTTACCGTGGAAAAACTTACCAGATCAGACTTTTTTAATTATTTGACATTCAACGTGTGCCGCTTATAAAGGCCTGATTCAGCCTCTGTGAAAACCAGTAAACCCGTTACGCTTAAAATAATCCCTGCGTTTAACATTCGTCTAAATTTGTATTTAAAATAATATTATTAATAATAATCATATGAGCTATTGGTGTTTCAGCACCTTCACCAGCTCTCCCCTCTGCGCCTCCGCCCCTCCTCCTCTTCTCGCCATTTTGTGTTCCTATAGCCGTGTCATGTAACCATTACACCAGGCGGAGGAACTGCGGCCCCACGGCAAAGCAGTGGAGTTAACCTATAGTAGGAAATGCAGTCTGCGCAGTGATACGAGCGGGATCAGGGAGTGATCCTCGCGTGTTACACTGTTGCACAGTTTATCAGAAAGCGGTGACCTATTGATAAACGGGAGACGAGGCCGGTGACTGAGGTGCTCCTTATGTTCAGATTGTAAGGTCACATGTTTGTGCTCCATTCCTGCTGATTGTAATAAAGTCTCCACGGATAACCCGCGACGTGGAGACAAAACACACTTGGCGTTGTTGTCGAGTTAGAGAGCTTTACGGTCCGCTCTAAAATGGTATCCAGCATAAACACAGGTGTTATAAAGCCAGGTTTGCGGCTTCAATAGAAAAGCATATTCCTTCCTTGTATGTCCCCCTCTCCCTCACACACACACACACACACACACACACAATACTATAGACTGCATACATGTGAGAGCCAGTCATCGGCCATGTTGACCAGGCAACGCCCATTTACTACAATGAATGTGCAGTCACATGACAGTGGAGAGCACATACAGCACATGAGAGGAGGAGGGCGAGGAGCCCACATACGCCATTACATGAACATGGGATCATGCAGGCGATGCGTTGGGTTGTGGGCTTCTTCATAAGAGATGTTTTATCTCACAGCTACCACCATAACAGTTGATTCATAGTCCTGTTATAAGCTTTACAGTTGAGTAATATTTCAAACACGGCTGTGGTGTTCCCAACAACAAGAGAGTGCAATTCACCCCTTTAACTGTCACACATCCCTCCGCGAGCGCGCCTTACTCTCAGTCTCCGCATACTGTCAGAGATAACTCCGCCACGAAATGTTTACGGGAACTAATATGCAGACCAGGAGTGCGTGCGGGACTGATCTCGTCTTAATCACCTGAACAAATGAATTCACTGTGAGCGCGCGCGAACGCTGCTTCCCCTCCACGCGCAGCCTGTGTAGTGGGGTGACATGAACGCGCATGTCCATTCATAAAGTGCTTAAAAACTACTCTGAAGTTACTCCAGCGGCGCGAGGGAGGAGGGGGCTAACAGCCTTCGAGTGTGTGCCACGAGTGCTCGCGGCTGATATAGCAGACACGTTTGGGGGGTTGTTGTGCGGGTTTGTGGTCGCGAGGGGGGGGACGAAAAGTGTCGGCTTCTGTTTGCTTTTTGCAACCGACAGCAACGATTAAACTCCACGCCGAGTAAAGGTTATAGAGGGGTTTTTAAAAGGTCCTGAATGGACGCTTCGAGTTTAACACTTCAAAGAACGAGCCGCTGTATGACCGCATCTCTACCTTTTTTTTGTTTGTTTTTTCGTAGCTCAACCGACAAGGCTGTGATGCGGCTGAAAACAGATTAATGTCACGTAGAGCCACGTTCTCGGGTTTAATTTGAACACATAAGGAAAAACTCTGACTGTCTCTCAATAAAATGACAATATTAAATTACTGTAACATGGCGAGTGTTTTCTCTGCTACTGTAGGGTCTTTACAATATAAAGCGCCTTGAGGTGACTGTAGTTGTGATATATGAGTGAAATGGAATAGAACTCAATTGAGAACCGCCATGTTAACTTGTCAGGCCTCATAACGTGTATTTTAATGACAGGAGACGGTCGGGAAAATATTGAAAGATTTGAGAAAGGTTCTTGGACTACTTAAAGACATTTAACTCCAACAAAAATCTTGGTTAAAGAATCAAGAAGAATATTACCATCTAAATCCAATTACTACATTTTTATGATTTTTTCTGTAGCTTTATTTCTTGAAAAAAAAAATAACAGGGAAATATTTTTACTGTGAAATGTTTCCAGTTACTTTACGTTTTATAACAAATGTGATGCAAAACAGTCAGAAGGAAAAAAGGAATAATCAAGATTCCCTGCAGAGAAGTGAACAAAATGAGAGAAAGGCCTGCCTATTTTTCACCTGCAAACAGCAAACAAACAGTTTTAATGTCACTCACAAACTGGTTTTAGGAACGGGGTTTTTTTGGTTCATGTTGGATTCCCTCACCTGTACAAAATAAACAATATGAGCTGATAATGTACCATAGAAAGCCAAGTTTACATTATTTTAAAGGACAAAGTTGAAATGTCTAAAACTAGGGCACACTTCTGTCAACCAGGGATAACAAATACCAAAATCTACTATTAGAATTTAAGGATTAACTTTGCTCTTTACATATTTATTTTAAACTTGTCAAATGTGAACAATTGGTTTATGATTAAAAAAAAAAGAGAGAAATATTTAAGGTGGAATTTCAGGGAAAGCTGAAAATGGGACGCATGAATCTGAAGCAAAGAAATTAAATACTTTGAGGAAAAATTGTGTTATAATCTTTCAGAAGAGTAAATCTTAGTACTTCATAAAGACAGATTCTTTCTTCATAATATGTCTCTCAACAAAAATACAGAGTCCAGCCTATTCATCCTGTCACAGTCAGCAGGGAACTAAAGAAAAATGCCATCAACTTATTTTTAACATAGCAGCTTTCTATACTGTGGAAACATACAGTCAGAAATTGTGCAGAAAAAAATAAGTGAAAGCGACACATGATTGTTTGATTTGTTACATTGGTTTAATGTTCAGCTGTGAAGGTAAAGCACCGTCGCGTGAAAGCTTCAGGATTCAGTTTTTTTCAACAGCATTAATCTTCTGTTATAAAATAATGAAACGAGAGTGCGTCTGTGCATTTAGGAACTTTAACAAGCTTCCAGATTTTACTCTCTCAACAGACTTTTATCGAGTCATTTGTGCAACTGTG